>NC_089841.1:221234381-221961881 GCF_035609145.1 Eleutherodactylus coqui
AGTAGAATGCACAATGGTAGCCTTTAAAAGCAATAAAATGAAATCTGTGATATTGCTTTGTGTCTAGATCTGCATTCGATGACCCTGTATGTTGCTCTATCGGGCAGTCCAGTCATTTCTATTAGGTAGAAGCGAGTTGAAGTTTCATGATCTCTGGGACTATAGCTGCAAGAGAGGGAGTGTATGTCCGTGGATGAGGGATACACCTATAGGGATTTATGGATGTCGACAAGCTTGTCTAAACAAGGACTGGACCAAAAAATGCCATGACAGCTGCCACAATCCTAAATATCAAAATTATATCAGCAAATAGCATTAAAAAGAATATTAAAATATAAGAGACCCATAGATTATAATTACCGCATATTAGCCGACCCGAGTATAAGCCGAGTCAATACGTTTTACCACAAAAAATTGGTAAAACCTATTGACTCGAGTGTAAGCTAGGTAAAAAAAACAAACAAAAAAAAAATATTTACCTTTCAGCCGGCGTCTGTGTCCCTGGCGCGATGCTCTCCTTGGCGGTGCAGCAATGCTGGCCAAATCACAGCCGGCGCTCAATATATCAATCACAACTATTTAGAATGACATCACTGAATGACTGTGATTGGTTTATCGAGTGCAGGCTGCAATTGGCTGGGGGCCGATCCAATCTCAGCGCTGATGGCAGAGATTTCAAAAGCAAGCTAGCGAGAAGACAGCGAGGAGAAGACTGCAGCAACTGGCTGCACCGCCGGGGACAGCAGCGCGCCGGGGACACAGATTCCGGCTGGCAGGTGAGTATTGAGTTTTCCGTTTTTTTTTTTTTTTTTACCTCACTCGAGTATAAGCTGAGGGGGGCTTTTTCAGCACATTTTTTTGTGCTGAAAAACTCAGCTTATACTCGAGTATATACGGTAACTAATTTCAAGGGGGTTGTCTGGTTACTGGATAACATTTGAGCAATAGTTCGAACTGGCGTAAAACAACAAACCATAGGTGTACCCAACTGTCATCTGGCATGGGGATCCAGCGAGTTTGCCTCACTGTTCACACAGTGATTGGTGTGAAAGTGTAAGTCAGGTAACCACTGCAGCCAATCAGAGCCTGCAGGATGGAGAACAAAGACACTGCAGCCTCTGATTGGCTGTAGCAGTCAGGTGACTTCCGTTGATGTCATTTTTTTTATAACAATCCATGTTGGTCGAGGCTGGATCCCTACAGCTAAAGGTAGGCAAGTACAGCTCGGTTTGTTACTTGAAGCCAGTTCAAGTTTTGCTGAACTCTTGTCCAGTAACTGGACAACCCCTTTAAATTAATTTAAAAAATGGCTATTTTTTCTACTTTTACTTCATAACCACCAAACTGGATTAATAACATAAACATTACAAAACTGAGAACCTAAAAAAAGAATTCTTCCCATAAAATGAAGGCAGACTTTTCCCCGTGAAAACAGCTGTTGCTATAATGTATGCAGAGTCAATACCAAGATGGATTAACAAGATTTAACCAAATTGTTTTCTTTAATGCCTAAACCCTGCCTTCAGTATTACTAGCTAATCATAATTTCACATTTTCCCTCGTTTTAATTAACTGGGACTCAGTGAAAAGGGCTTACAACAATGCCATCTTTTCCTATCCCACGTGTCCCCGGGGCATGTCTTTGAGAGAGATTATTATTCTTGAACTACATTATGCAACATTTGAACACATGTCAAGGAATCCTCTGCGGTGTACAATGTAGATATTTGCAAATGTATCAATTGTTTTGACACACTACAGTTTTTACTGGTGACATATTCATAGGGCGATGAGATGGAGAAGATGCAACGTAAGAAGACAGAATGAATCTCTACATTGTAGGGTCTCGGGATGCATCAATATCCACATAACAGGTTTCTAATCAAGGACTTATATATTTATAAAATGTATTTTGTGCTAATTGAATGTGACTTTTTGATTTGATGGCTTGGTGGCATTAGCATATTAATGTGAACAAGTAAATGGAAACATTATTAGTGCCTAAGGCTAGAGCTAGACGACTACGCTGGCCATGTATCGCTACGCAGCATCAGTCACCTAGAGATGCTGTAGTTCTCAGGATGATGTGCGACCAATATACTGTAAAACATGATAGTTTCACATTGTGTCAAAGTCATCCTTCCAGATATGGTCTAGAAGGATGGCTTAAAGTAAAAGGAGAGGTGACTGGTAACACAAGAATCTCAGAAACTACAGTCAATTTCTGTAAAGCACCAGCCTTACTGGTCCGACTTCTGTAAAGCACCAGCCTTACTGGTCCGACTTCTGTAAAGCACCAGCCTTACTGGTCCGACTTCTGTAAAGCACCAGCCTTACTGGTCCGACTTCTGTAAAGCACCAGCCTTACTGGTCCGACTTCTGTAAAGCACCAGCCTTACTGGTCCGACTTCTGTAAAGCACCAGCCTTACTGGTCCGACTTCTGTAAAGCACCAGCCTTACTGGTCCGACTTCTGTAAAGCACCAGCCTTACTGGTCCGACTTCTGTAAAGCACCAGCCTTACTGGTCCGACTTCTGTAAAGCACCAGCCTTACTGGTCCAATTTCTGTAAAGCACCAGCCTTACTGGTCCGACTTCTGTAAAGCACCAGCCTTGCTGGTCCGACTTCTGTAAAGCACCAGCCTTGCTGGTCCGACTTCTGTAAAGCACCAGCCTTGCTGGTCCGACTTCTGTAAAGCACCAGCCTTGCTGGTCCGACTTCTGTAAAGCACCAGCCTTGCTGGTCCGACTTCTGTAAAGCACCAGCCTTGCTGGTCCGACTTCTGTAAAGCACCAGCCTTGCTGGTCCGACTTCTGTAAAGCACCAGCCTTACTGGTCCGACTTCTGTAAAGCACCAGCCTTACTGGTCCGACTTCTGTAGAGCACCAGCCTTACTGGTCCGACTTCTGTAGAGCACCAGCCTTACTGGTCCGACTTCTGTAGAGCACCAGCCTTACTGGTCCGACTTCTGTAGAGCACCAGCCTTACTGGTCCGACTTCTGTAGAGCACCAGCCTTACTGGTCCGACTTCTGTAGAGCACCAGCCTTACTGGTCCGACTTCTGTAGAGCACCAGCCTTACTGGTCCGACTTCTGTAGAGCACCAGCCTTACTGGTCCGACTTCTGTAGAGCACCAGCCTTACTGGTCCGACTTCTGTAGAGCACCAGCCTTACTGGTCCGACTTCTGTAGAGCACCAGCCTTACTGGTCCGACTTCTGTAGAGCACCAGCCTTACTGGTCCGACTTCTGTAGAGCACCAGCCTTACTGGTCCGACTTCTGTAGAGCACCAGCCTTACTGGTCCGACTTCTGTAGAGCACCAGCCTTACTGGTCCGACTTCTGTAGAGCACCAGCCTTACTGGTCTGACTTCTGTAGAGCACCAGTCTACTGGTCCAATTTCTTTAAAGCACCAGCCTAATGGTCCAATTTCTGTAAAGCACCAGCCTACTGGTCCAATTTCTGTAAAGCACCAGCCTACTGGTCCAATTTCTGTAAAGCACCAGCTTACTGGTCCAATTTCTGTAAAGCACCAGCCTACTGGTCCAATTTCTGTAAAGCACCAGCCTACTGGTCCAATTTCTGTAAAGCACCAGCTTACTGGTCCAATTTCTGTAAAGCACCAGCTTACTGGTCCAATTTCTGTAAAGCACCAGCTTACTGGTCCAATTTCTGTAAAGCACCAGCTTACTGGTCCAATTTCTGTAAAGCACCAGCTTACTGGTCCAATTTCTGTAAAGCACCAGCTTACTGGTCCAATTTCTGTAAAGCACCAGCTTACTGGTCCAATTTCTGTAAAGCACCAGCTTACTGGTCCAATTTCTGTAAAGCACCAGCTTACTGGTCCAATTTCTGTAAAGCACCAGCTTACTGATCCAATTTCTGTAAAGCACCAGCTTACTGGTCCAATTTCTGTAAAGCACCAGCTTACTGGTCCAATTTCTGTAAAGCACCAGCTTACTGGTCCAATTTCTGTAAAGCACCAGCCTGCTGGTCCAATTTCTGTAAAGCACCAGCCTACTGGTCCAATTTCTGTAAAGCACCAGCCTACTGGTCCAATTTCTGTAAAGCACCAGCCTACTGGTCCAATTTCTGTAAAGCACCAGCCTACTGGTCCAATTTCTGTAAAGCACCAGCCTACTGGTCCAATTTCTGTAAAGCACCAGCCTACTGGTCCAATTTCTGTAAAGCACCAGCCTACTGGTCCAATTTCTGTAAAGCACCAGCCTACTGGTCCAATTTCTGTAAAGCACCAGCCTACTGGTCCAATTTCTGTAAAGCACCAGCCTACTGGTCCAATTTCTGTAAAGCACCAGCCTACTGGTCCAATTTCTGTAAAGCACCAGCCTACTGGTCCAGTTTCTGTAAAGCACCAGCCTACTGGTCCAATTTCTGTAAAGCACCAGCTTACTGGTCCAATTTCTGTAAAACCTATTTACTGAAACGTAGTTCATGCCAAACAAAACCCATGACTGTTGTGTTATACAGTGATAAACCTATGAACACAACAGGATACACCTTGCAAATAGAAAGGCAATTAGCATGCAATTTCAAAGATGAGCGCCTAATCAGTCTTCTAAAATTATTCCCTTTGATCATAAAATGTTCCTTGGCATTTAGTGGGAAATTGCCATGGTTGACCCAAAGGTCATGGCATGTGAACAAAGTGAGAAACTGATGGAGGTAAATTTCACCAGACTGCATACAAATAAAGTTTTCATGTTCTTTCTTCTATGGATTCCACAGGAGATGCCAAGACAGCCCAAAGAATAAGGAAAAGGTTTTTAAAGTACTATTCCCATCTTGGGAATCCTATTTCAATGTTTTCGAAATTGCAAAACAATGCTTCGCCTTCCAATAGGTAGCGCTGCATGGGTATTGTTCCATCTGCCTTATCTGCATATTACCCAGGCCAGAGGAGCATGAATGTCCTTATGAGTCTCCTCACTCACTTTCTAGGTGCTCTCCCTAAGGAGAAAAAAATATATAGTGTTCCTGACGAAGGTTTATTTTTAAAATGCTCCATTCTCCATATATTCCAGCTGTTGGTTCCTCTGCCCCCTGGTTGTTTACTGCTCATTGCCAGAGTAACAGAACACTTCTTCTATGGCATAAATTACCCGAAAGGGATGTGAAATAAGTTGGCGCTATACAAATAACAAGACTGCAGGTAAACCTACTATTATATGACTATTTAAAGTCGAAGACTTAGCTCTATTATGGTAGATGTCACAGTTACAGTGTTAAGACAGCAGAAATGAGATCTTCTAGTAGATCTGATAACATTTGAAGGATTTGGTAGCCTATACACATTACATATATCGACATCTTTCATCTCCGTCTATTATAAAAGCACGTTCATCTACTGTTCCTCACACATATGTGTATACATTACATTTAAGTTACCTGACTGCGCAAGAAAATCATTGAGCTATGTAAAAAAAGGTGATTAAATAGCGCCGTGGGAATACTTTAATGAGAAAAAACGGTGTAGCAGTAAATGAAGGCTCTATACCAATTCTCCTTATCATGCGGAAATGTTGCCATGAACAGAACGTAACAGTATTCGACCTTACACACACCAGATAGACTGCTCCATTCATAAATTTAGCAATTCAGTGTTTCATTTGCAGAACAAAGGTGTCTTTCTTCCCGCTCACAGGCGTCCATTCAGCAGCCGCCGTTATGAATGGGTATGATTTCAAGGTGTAAGGCACTTTTTGTGTTTACTAAACATCACCCATCCACATTTTAGCGGAGTAGTCCCCTGTGCCCTGCACTCCAGTCACCACGCTGTGCCGTTCCCATTCGGCGTCCAACCAGCCAACGCTCTGGGATACACTCATTAATGTGCAACAACGGCTTTCAGAACACCAGCGCTCGCAGCGCTCAGATCAACGCATGGATTTGTCATCCACCATCTATATCAGCCTACTGATAATGGAAGAATTTACTTCAAGGTGGGGTAAAATTTGTGCCAAATGTATTAAAAGCTGCAGACCATCATCAATGCTTTGAAGGGTAAAACATTTTTGGCTGTGATGCGAAAATGTAGATTTGTGACATACAATTTTTGCCATTTCCCCTTTCTCTAATTAACAAATTTGGTCTAAAATATGCGTCTTGGACGACCACACCCACTGTACAAATGTGAAAGGTGAATAAAAAAGCTGCAAAAAAATTGTGCAAATATGATGTACGTTTCTGTGCGATTTTTTAAAAAGTTGCCTTCTCCACCCAAACTGGTGTCAACTGATTGATAAATAGGAGTCATTGCATTTTCTAATCTTTCTGTATGAATCTTGGCGTTTTCCCAATTATACATATTATCTGATATAATAAATCTTTGTCTGAAGATACCAAAGTGGTGGCGGGTGAACTGATACCGTCAAATGAAAGGCTACATACAGCAGTCAGTAAAGAGCCTGAACTTTTTCCACATGAGATTGTTGCTAAGGCTCGAATCAGGTTCCATTGTAGCTAGAGATGAGCGAGCGTACTCGTTAAGGCAAATTACTCGAGCAAGTATCACCATTTTCGAGTACATGCCTGTTCGTCCGAAAAGATTCGGGGGCCGGCGGGGGTGACTGGCGAGTTGCGGGAGTGAACAGGGGGGAGCGGGGGGTAGAGGGAGAAATATCTCCCCCCCCCCTCCCTTCTGTTCCCCACCGCCCCCCGAATCTTTTCAGGCAAGCAGGCATGTACTCGAAAACGGCAATACTCGCTCGAGTAATTTCCCTTAACGAGTACGCTCGCTCATCTCTAATTGTAGCTCTCCACTCAGTTTTATGGTGAGGCGTTTTATCTGAATACCTAAAAAGGGCATTCTAGCCGATCCCATAGTGGCAAACTGAATCCAAACTTTCCAAACTTTGGACTCCATTCGACCAGATTTCTTTTCTGTCTTTTCTTAAAGGATACAATAGTGTTGTCGATTATGCTACTATGACATCCAAATAAGACTAACACCTGGCTCACTTTAAAACCAACGAAGCAGTATTGAAATAGTAGGTATTTCTAGAAAAAGTATGCAAATAAGGGAGATGGAACAATACCTCTGTGGCACCACCTATTGGAAGGCAGCATTCCTGCAAGCCAATGTTAGACTCTTTATACAAGTCTTATAACAATAACTGGGAATTGAAAACCAAGCCAGAATCCATACACAGACAGCCGTTTCGGGGTTTCTGCCCCTTATCAGTGTGTAGTAGGATCCTGGATTCGCTAATGAGAGGCCTGTGACTTGGATTGGAAAGGGTATTGTTTCTCCTTAAGGAGAGCATGTAGACTTTTAAGGCCATCCATACTGCTCTAGGAAATTTTCAAATAAGGAAGATGGAACAATACCTCTGCAGCGCCACCTATTGGAAGGCAGCATTCCTGCAAGAAAAAGTATATTTTGCTTGTTTAAGAGTAAAGTAATCTGGGTGCCCCTTTGTTTTCAGAATCAATAGGGTGTGGGGGTAAGATACATCAGAAGATGTGGAAACAATGTAAAATATCCTTTCAATCAGAGAAGGGGCAAAGTATACTTCTGGCCCAATGTCTTCTCCGTAGATCGGTCTGTAAGCTCCATATGCCATGTTGTACCAGAATCAGTTTGCTTTTTCTCAGAAAGGGATGAACAGTTCCTCTAACTCAGCAACAAGCATATGTCAAGGTCAGATCTTAAAATGAGAGTGGATTACAAAATTGCTATCCCAGCGTCTTCCCACTGACCACAGTAATAATAATGTATGTTTCTGAGCTTGCGACCATAAAACCAATGAAAGCATGACTGGCTTACTGGTTTATTTCGCTTTTAACACACATTGTGAGTGCCAGCTTAGTAAAAAAGCTGAGGGGCATGTTTATTTGAATGACAACTCCCAAATAGGACAAGGAGCACACAGAGAAAACTATTCCCCCATTGCAGCTGTGTAAACGGAGGTTAGTGAGCTAAAGCGACATGACAAGATCACACGCAGAGGCTAAACTCCATCCCATGACCTCCGGATACAGATTCAGAAAATACATCTTATATGCAATAATATCATGAGGAAAACATAATATAGTACAGAATCACTAAAAGCTCCATAAGCGATATAGGGACAAGGAAGACCAAGACGTGGCTATGACCATAGCAAGTATTCTGGGGTTCAAGTCCCAAGCTGGCAGATGTACACGCAATAAGCACGTCAAGGTGATGGCCTGGGGCCTCGAGGATGTTACAGACTGGGGTCGGAGCACCTCAGCACCCCGTCCGTGCTCCATGTGTAGTACTACATTAGTCAGACAGCCAGTAGCATTTAGTGACGAGAAGCGAGTCTTGTTTACTGGGCGGCACACAACACACAAGGTAACCTCCAGCCTGAACCACCGGCCTTCCAGCGCGCTCATCAATAGCCAATAACACAATGACAATGGTTCTTCTCCATATTCTGTTACTACTCGTTTATTTAAATTTACTTTATGGAAATTATCTATCTAGCTCATATCCATCTCTCATCACTCCCTCTCTAGCATCTATCTAATATCTCTCAAGCTCTCTCAAATCTATCTAATATCGCTCTAGCTCTCTGGCATCTAATATCGCCCTCTCTCTGGCATCTAATATCTCTCTAGCTCTCTCGCATCTATCTAATATCGCCCTCTCTCTGGCATCTATCTAATTCACTCTCTCGTATCCAGTATCGCTCTCTCTTGCATCTAATATCGCTCTTGCTCTCTCGTGTCTATCTAATATATCTCTAGCATCTATCTAATATCTCTCTAGCTCTCTCACATCGAATATCTCTCTCGCATCTATCTCTTCAGCTATCTTGCATATATTTAAAATTTCTCTCGGTCTCTCTCACATCGCTCTAGCTCTCACAATCTAATATCTCTCTAGCTCTCTCGCATCTATCTAATACTGCTCTTGCTCTCTCGCAACTATCTAATATTTCTCTAGCTCTCTCGCATCTAATATCTCTCTAGTGCTCTCGCGTCTAATATCTCTCTAGCTCTCGCGTCTAATATCTCTCTAGCTCTCGCGTCTAATATCTCTCTAGCTCTCGCGTCTAATATCTCTCTAGCTCTCGCGTCTAATATCTCTCTAGCGCTCGCGTCTAATATCTCTCTAGCGCTCGCGTCTAATATCTCTCTAGCGCTCGCGTCTAATATCTCTCTAGCGCTCGCGTCTAATATCTCTCTAGCGCTCGCGTCTAATATCTCTCTAGCGCTCGCGTCTAATATCTCTCTAGCGCTCGCGTCTAATATCTCTCTAGCGCTCGCGTCTAATATCTCTCTAGCGCTCGCGTCTAATATCTCTCTAGCGCTCGCGTCTAATATCTCTCTAGCGCTCGCGTCTAATATCTCTCTAGCGCGCGTCTATCCAATATCTTTCTCTTGTATATTTATGCAGTGACCGAAGCTTATTTGCGAGTATGCCTGTGTACTTTACGGTACGTATTTGCGCAGCGACAGCATGTTCACAAGGGCGGGTTACACACCTGCCCGATTTAAATGGCTATAAAGAATAATGAAATCCCCGTGTGTTTGTGCAGCGTATTGGGCGCACATTTGCACACCTCCTATACACTTCTATGGGTATCCTTGGTGTGCAAATACACAGTAAAAAAGAGCAGGTCCTACTAATTTGTGCATTCAGAAAAATTGTTAATGAGAACAAAGCCATTTACATCCATAGATTCTATTCTCTGCGTATTGCATGCGCCAATTCCACGCACGCAATGTGTGCCGCAAATACGTTTGTCTCAAGGAGCCCTAAAGCTATTACAGCAGTGCACTGGGGGGCAATATATATAGTAACATTCGTTCAGATTGAGGCTTGCTCTATACATATAGCGCCTTAAGTGGCCGTGTGAGAGTACTGTAACAACCCTGGGGCCCGCACATCTCCAGGAGCCCCAGTGTTACTGCCCTTAACTCATTCATCAGAACACGAGGAGGACTTGGAGATTACTGTTTTTCAGACCTGATTGTATAGAGCGAGACTTCATACATTTCCCAGACAGTCATCACAGATTCTGCAAGTAAAGCAGTTTGCGATTCTTTTATTCCGCTGTCAGTATTTCTGCCGTTCCTTTAGTGGTTACTGTATTAGCACAGGGATCAAGCGCACTTTCGGCTATTATTAAAACACGATTTTCCGTGTTATTGCTGACTTGTACATACGGCTTGCAGAGCCAAAGTCAGTAACACGCTCCAATCTACAAGCCTGGCTAGTTTTCATAAATAACCCTTTAAAGAACTCTGTGGATTTTGATGTCCTTCTGACCAACCTTACGCAGCGGTCCTGCATACTATGGTAGTTACATAGAACACTGCGCCAGCCAATGGGGAGTTACAATTTTTTTGGGGTGCAACATTTGGTGTTATTTAACTTTATTAAAATGTCCTAAAATTACAGAGGTTCCTATTTCATTTGAATAAGTTGCCTAAATGAACACTCGCAAGACTTGAACACTGAACTAGTGTAAATATTACATCTTACATACAATTACAGGGTACCCAGCATGTAAAAAAAAAAAAAAAAAAAAAAAAACTTTTAAAAGGGTTGTCCGAGTTGTAGGTTCTAGGTATAACCCCTTCCCCGTACAGTAACATACGAAGTAGTCATATACACATCTCCCTGCTTCCTCATGGGTCCTGCACCACTGCCCGGTCCCTCACTCCGATGCTTATTTACAGGCACAAGCCCCACCCACTTTACAGGACATCACAGGTGCTACAGCCAATGACAGAGCTCAGTCATCGATTGCTGAGTCCTACCATTGGCTGCAGCGCCTGTGATATCACAGGGGAGACCTGGAGCAGCGTTGGGGGACACAGCGGAAGCGGGGAGAAGCGAGTATATCACCATTTGTTATGTTACTGAAACGGGAAGGGGTTATACCAAAAAGTTACAACTTAGAAACTCGGACCAATATCACTCTTGTAAAATTGCAATTTTCTATGTGAGTATTTTCAATAGGAAACATTAACCCTTTCCAATCCACTGTCTGACCTCTGAAGACATTATGATTTAAGGCTGTACAGCTCTGATGTTGGAAGACGGCCGTCGGGGTTCTCTTACTGTATATTGCCAACCGCTCTGCTGTTGGAGCCTATCCAACGTGTCACCTCATGCAGTACTGGCTTTAGCCAGCATATTACGCCGTTGTATAACGGCAGAAAAAGCGTAAGCCCCCTAGGAAAATCAGGATACAAATGGGATTGCAAAGGGTTAAAAATCACATTGCGTTTGCATATACATGTGAGTGTGATGCGATTTTTTTTTCACCTATAATAAATAATGGGCAAGATTTCTGCAGACTTGCAAAAAAATAGAATATGCTACTTTTTTTTTAGTATCCCAGTCGCCTATGTAAATATACCCATAGGAAAATAATGTAGCAAGAAAAGGATCCAGCATCCATAAATTGATTGCAAATAATGGGTTGTATTTTCGTGCTCGTTTTGTGTGTCTTGCACATACAGAAGCTGCAAGGGGAACTCGCCCGTGTGAAAACGCACCCGTAACCTGTTAAATAGTTCTGATGACTCGATGCCATTGGAAATACGGTGTATGGGACTGAATGGCACCTTGTGGAAACCCCTCTACTCACATCCAGTACTAGGATAGTGCCGACATGTAAATGGTAATGACCAAGCAGTAATACAGTGTCTGATTCTTAAACAAGTATCCGAGAGTTTATTCCACACCGGCTACCCGGCCAGGAGCTTGTCACTAGATTAAAGCAAATACCAGCTAACATTTACTCTCTCACAGCCAAGAAATGCTTGGCACACTATCTAAGTTTAGCAGTTGAATTTTGGTCCTTGGGCATTATCTGCCAATTTATCCAGTTTCAAGACTGAGACTAATTCCCAGTCCTGGCTGACATCGCGCCCCTATCTGAATGCATCCTGTGGCCTGCGACCTCTTCCTATAAACTGTGATGTGGCCCAGTGCTCTGCAATCAGACGGCTATCCCCTGATACAGCGGCCGGAGAACAACTTACATCCGCACGTCTCCTACTTCCAGAAGAGAGAGAGATATAAGCATCTAATCCTGCAGAACACATACAAGGTAATGCTTACAAACAAACCCCATCTATCAGTCTCTCATAGCTCTCTCTTTAGCCATCTCATGGTCACCCTCTTTATTTATCTCTCTCTCATATCTATCTAATATCTCATATCTCTCTCTCATATCTATCTAATATCTCATCTCTCTCTCATATCTATCTAATATCTCATCTCTCTCTCTCACATCTATCTAATATCTCATCGCTCTCTCTCACATCTATCTAATATCTCATTGCTCTCTCTCATATCTTTCTAATATCTCATCGCTCTCTCTCATATCTATCTAATATCTCATCTCTCTCATATCTAATATCTCATCGCGCTCTCTCTCATATCTAATCTCTCTCTGTCTCATATCTATCTTATATCTCATCTCTCTCTCTCATACCCATCTACGATCTCATACCCATCTACTATCTCATACCCATCTACTATCTCATACCCATCTACTATCTCATACCCATCTACTATCTCATACCCATCTACTATCTCATACCCATCTACTATCTCATACCCATCTACTATCTCATACCCATCTACTATCTCATACCCATCTACTATCTCATACCCATCTACTATCTCATACCCATCCACTATCTCATACCCATCCACTATCTCATACCCATCCACTATCTCATACCCATCCACTATCTCATACCCATCCACTATCTCATACCCATCCACTATCTCATACCCATCCACTATCTCATACCCATCCACTATCTCATACCCATCCACTATCTCATACCCATCCACTATCTCATACCCATCCACTATCTCATACCCATCCACTATCTCATACCCATCCACTATCTCATACCCATCCACTATCTCATACCCATCCACTATCTCATACCCATCCACTATCTCATACCCATCCACTATCTCATACCTATCCACTATCTCATACCTATCCACTATCTCATACCTATCCACTATCTCATACCTATCCACTATCTCATACCTATCCACTATCTCATACCTATCCACTATCTCATACCTATCCATTATTCCATCTATCTTGTCTATGCCACTTTATGCTGCAGACTTTTCCCCTTGGGTTTCCCCCTCTGTAATGCATAAAGTGAGCCCATGACAACTACACTGCAAATTCTGAAACAAACCACGTACCATTTGGAGCGTTTTAGCAGCTGCAGGTTTCTGGCCTATATGTTTCTCAGCGGACTGGTGCACATACCCTAAACCAAAACATGAAATAAACTTGTCTGCAAGAGAACCACCTAACTTCTAGCTTTTACTATGACAGACTATGATAAAACACTTTAGTTACCTCCAATTTCCAGATAAAGAAAAAAAACATTTTTGGTCTATAAGTATAAGAAAGTATCCGGACTTCATCTTCATAAGTATAGGTTACAGAAATAGGTTTCGTTTGGAGGTTGTGCATCTCCTCACGACTTGAAACAGAAACTACAATTACTGCGACGGTCCCATCCTTCCAAGCTAGCCAGAGCTGGAAATGTGGAGGTTTTTCACTTACGATTGGCCATTGCTCATAGACATCCACTTGGATCTTGCTACACGTACGTATGAATAAGATAAATAGCATGAAATCAAAGCTTGCAGCACTTCAAAAGCCCACAGTTAGGTTTTTTCAAGAGTAAAGGTTCACAACACAAAGTCAGACATAGAGAAATTCACTAACACAAACCATTAGACTGGCAATAATGACATTGCGGACCTGCAGGCTTTCTATAGTAAGAGTATGATCACATGGTGGGGCCAACTCATGCTTCACTAATAGAAAGTCACTGCAAAATGCAGCAGATTTTCCAAACTTGTGGCAAAACCACTGCGTTTTGTTGTGATTTCATGGCAATCTTGATAATAAACTGCAATTTCACCCCACCATGTGAATGTAACCCAACTGATTTAGAAACAAGAACCCTTTATCTATGACCAAATATGTGCCAAACTCATAGCATCCAAGTTCAGGATCCGGGTTCAGGTCAGTAGGTTCGCGGTTGAGCTGGGACACATGTAAATATGCTTGTGTGAAACTGGTCTCAAACAGCATTCATTGTCTCATCCTAATCCTCAGGACACCATTAGGGGTATCCCGTACAATGTACAGTAGATGTCCTCCTATCTTCTGGCTACTGGAGGCATTAGATGTAGCAAGCAAGTTCACCCTTAGGCCGCCTGCACACGGCATCCACGCCTACCTGTTTTTTCTTTCACCGGCTGGACCGCAAATCGAGCATTATCGTTTTTTGGGGTTTTTTTTATCTCGGCTTTCGAACAGTCCTAGAACAATATTCCAAGCACCATCGCAGGCACCTCTGTGCATTTGCTGCTGTGATGTCGGGCTTGTGTGCAGCCGCTCATCTATGGTAAGCCTTCACATGTAGTTCCCTATGGATGGTTTTAATACTAATGGATGTTCCAAAGGCCGGTGAGACCTCCTGAGCGAGTGTTTTGGCAGGCGATATGCATTATGCGTTCACAGCTTGTACAAGTCTTCATTGTTCACGTTCTCTCAGTTTATGAGGTTGACCTGAACATGGCCGCACCGCACACACCAGATGTTTTCCATTTTGGAAGAACATTGCCAACAGTGGACTTTGGAAGGTCCAAAAATGCTGTGATGTCCATACCGATTGGTTGCGCAGGTGACATCCCACCACCACCATACCCTGTTGGAAGTCTGCACCTCATGGCATTCTGATGGATTCTATACTGGGATATGCCTCAACTCTGCACCTCATGGCATTCTGATGGATTCTATACTGGGATATGCCCGTGTGATACTCTCCTGTATACCTAATGCTCTTACATCCTATTTATATATCCCCCTTTCCTGACAACACAGGATTGGTGGGTGTCCCAATACGTTTGTTACTTTTTTGAATCCTACACTGAGCAGGGGGTTGGACCCGATGACCCTGGAGGTCCCTTCCAACTCTACCATTCTAGGATTCTATGATAGTGTAGGTACCATGCCTGATCTCATGCAACTAAGATATTCAAAGACTGAAGATCTTACCTAACATTGAATGCCGAGAACAGATTGTAGATGCAAAGATATTTGTATGGTAGACCCAATCATAGATGCCATGTACTGTGCCCTGGGCTACACGCGGGTGAATATAAACTGGGTGCTAATGAGAATACTTTGTCGGCTTGGCACAGGGGTATATTATCGGCACACTATTGTGTCCTTACTCCAGATGAATATACAGAAGCCTTGAGAGAAGAAGATGTGTGTTGTTCTCAAGAAGTTGTATTATAGATACGGTAGAGGGCAATTATATAATTTCCCAGCTATATCCTGGCGATGTTGATTCACTGATTAATTGCCAATAGAAAGCCGAGGGAGAAGGAGTCTGATAAATTGACCCTGCGGATCGTGTTCCCAAACTAATCACAAAGCAAGAAACAGAAGACATCTAAATGACACATTCCTAACCAATATAATACTGATAACATAGCAACACTATTCTAGAGGATATATGCGAACTGTACAGGGATGTAATTGGGGTGGTCCATCTGTCGGGAGATGCGAGATGGGGGCTCTAAAGCACAAAGAAGAATGTTACTGAGATTATCGTTAATGAAGCTTGAGTGTTTCCACTGTCTGCGGTTTGTATCCCGAGTCATAATACCCAACCGGTCAGTTATAATGAGTGCGTTAGTCACCATCATCAACCAAGCAAAGCAAACACAGATGATTAAAAGGAAAATATGCTACCCTCACATGTAATGACTGTGGTTAATCAGTTCTCCCAGGGGTTATATGGCAGCAAATCCAGCAGATCTTCAATGGAACTTTCTAGTTATTTTTTTGAAAGTCCGACCAGGCTGCTCACTTCTAGGCCATTCGCACGAGCGTTTTTCCTGTCCATGTGCTCGCCGTATTTTAAACTGATTAAACATGGACAGCACATGGATCCATTAATTAAAATTAACCGGGCTATGCACAAGGATTTTTTTTTTTTTCATGCGGAACTAAAAAAACAAATAGATAAAAAAACAGCATGTTCTATTTTGGTATGTGAGTATATGCAAAAAATGCAGATGTTCCATGTGTGTGTGAGCTTTTTTTAAATTTTTTGTTTTATTTATTTTTTTATTTTATTTATTTATTTTTTTTTACACCATATGTTGCCAGGAGACAATGACAAAATTCAATTGGCCCTTCCTGCGTTTTTTTCACCTAAAATCGGATGGCACGCTACTGGCATATAAGCAACAAAAATGCATTCTGTACACACATATAGATGCAGTGAAATTGGTCTGCATTTCACAGACTGAATTTACATACGGCCATGTGAAGGAGCCTGCAGGCGGGGCTCACATCAGCATTATGTCCCCCATCATTAACAGATCAGTGTTTTTTTTTATTTTCAAAACAAAAAATATGGGTGTCTAACTGGTGTGAACTGAAGCAAACGGATCAGTAAAAAAACCAAAGCAAAAAAAAAAAAAACTGTTTAAGTTTGCATGAGATAAGGGCCATTTTCACGGGACGATTATCGCTCGAAATTTGTTCAAACGGATACATTTGAGCGATAATCATCCAGTCAAAAATCAAAAAAAATAATTGCTTACCGTTAACTATCACTAACGCCCAGTCAGCACAAAAACGATCATTGGCTCACTGGCTTCTCGTTTTGTGTAAATGTTTCCCGCTGAGCGGTTCACAGGGGATGCGAGGCTCTCAATGCGAAGCCCTGAGTCAGAAGCCAGCAATCTAACAGGGACGTCTGCCTGTCTACACGGTCTGCATGCGTTCTAACAACCCTGGCGGTGACGTCAGCACTGCAGTCATTTAGACAACCATCGTTGGCTCATCTAAATGCGACATTAGACATCTGTTAGGATTACTTTGTTGATAGAGCTACATTTCTATTTTATAGCTGCACAAGTGCAGTTTTAGTAAATGGATCCCTTAAGGTCCTTTTACACGCAACAATTACTCAAAATTCATCCAGACGGGCAAAAATAAGAGATAATCGGTACACGTAAACGCGGGCATCATACAATTTGAACGATAGATTTTAGTTCACATAAAATCCATTGGTTAGCTGCTGAAAGACTGAGCAATTACATCCCATTTGAATAGATTTTGCTCATCTTTCACTAGACTGCAGGATGTTCTCCCTGCGGCAGGTTTTCACTAGCCGCGAGAGAATAATAGAATGTGGCGGCAGCCGCGAGAAGAATGATGCAGCTGTTTACACAGCTGGGTGTGTGTTTAAACACACACTGGGCTCTACAAATAACTCCTGGAGGTCCTTTTACATGCAAATGAAGATGATAAAGCGTTAATGGCCATTAACACTTTATGCAAATAGATTGCTAAATCTTTCAGTTTTTCTGTTCTTTGAAAGATTATCTTTGCATGTAAAAGAACCTTTAAACAGATCAAAGGAATACTGTCCACCCCCCATAGAATGTAAAAAAAAAAATGCAAGAAAAAAAACCATTCCATTCAGTTTCCTTTTTTTGCCGGAAAAAAAAAAAAAAAAAAACATTCCTGAAGATAGGTCTTACTTTTCCATCAAAAAATTTAAACCAGACGGCACTGAACCGAACTGAAATGCAATACGCCCCATTAAAATCAATGGAGTTTTTACTGGAAATGCTTTTCATTTCCATTTCGCTGCTCCTAGGGCGCTTTTACACAACAGTTTTTACGTTCAGTTTTTTGAGAGCCAAAACCAGGAGTGGAGATAAAGTATTATGGAAAGATTTGCTTGTCTTCCGAATTTTGGACCCAGACCTGGTTTTAACTCACAAAAAAACTGAACATTAAAACTGTCATGTGAACGCGCCCTTAGGATGCAATAGGAAAGCAAAACACTGATGTGAGAACATAGCCTTAGTGTATGGTCAGCTATCACACACCCAGAAGAATGACAGGAGCTCAATACTCCAGAAAGCTGGGAAATATCTCAGCATGAACACATAACCGTACTATACTCTCAGGAGAGATATATATATATATAATATGTGTGTGTATGTCTATATATATATATATATATATATATATATATATAGACATACATACATACATATACACATACACACATATATATAATATTTCAAAAGTATTTTATATACACACTTACTCACATTGAGTAGTGAATGTTTAATCAGCACCTGTCACCTGACAGAGCTCATGTTAGAGAATAGGAGGTGATTGATGATCCTGCACAGTGGGGAGTTATTTCTACTACTTATTACCATTAATTGGCTAAAATGGCTTAGAAGCCTTAATTAGCATATGATATTCCAAAATTAGCACATCTATCCACTCCTTTGTAAAGCTGGCATTGACCTAAGGAATAAGACAAAGCTAAGACTCCTTTTAGACGAGACGATTCTCGTTTGCAGGAGCAGGTGACATCATAACCCACTTGTTCGCTCTTGTGCAGCCTGTTCAGACGGGCAGATTCATCATTGACTCATTCAACGAGAATCGGTCAGTCTTTCGCATAGTAAATGTGAGAGACTGATCGAGCGCTGGTTAAATGGAACGATAAGTGAACTAGCCACAGATAGAGAACACTGCTTGGAAAATGCATTATATAAGGGGAACCAAGAACAACTACCTGTTACCTGTGAATGGAGGCGGGTGGCCAGACGAGATCCCATGCCCGCTTCGCCTCCATTCTCTAAACCATCCTCGCCCCTGTATGAAAGTACAGTAGCAATTATTGCGCTGTAGTGCCCCAACACTCATCCTGTGTAAAAGGGCCCTAACTAATATACTATACGGTGTAGTAGAAAGTGCTCCAATCTACATTACATACTACGAATAATGCCTTCACCAAATCCTACCACCCAAAAACAAGACCCCCGACAACGTCCTACTCTATGTAATTCAGCTCTTTGTAACGGCTACGAGAAATATATCAATTCCTTTAGTTATTTTGCCGTTCTTCATTCTATCATTTCCCGTGAAGCTTCGGTAAGACTCAGGAAGCTGCAGCACCGGGATGTACTACATAATAACGTGGCATTAAATGGCACTGATTATTATTGACTGACGCGTCTGTCTTGTGTGATTAGTATGTGTGACGCCTTAGCATCAGACTGATCATCTTTAGCAGATGCATCATGTTGTCTCCTCCGAAAACTCGCTCTTTCATTACACCGAAGAGGCTTTTAAGTCGTATTTATAGATTTGACTATTTCTGCTTGTAAAATAGGTTCCCGTGAATCCGGAGACAGCACAGCGCCGATCTGGCGGTGCACCTGTAAACTCTCTCGTAGTACCTTAGAAGGGGCCAGATGTTAGAAGCCATCACCAAATTCATTTTAATTGGGCCGGTATTAGCTGTATGATCAGCCATGTTTCGTAATTGGCCATGACAGGTGCCGAGGAAACAACCCTGCCTGTTTTATCCTTAGCAAAACACGAAAAAAAAGAAGAAGAAGAAGATGCAACCGTGGGCTTCTGCAGCTTGCAAAGAATATCAAGGTCACTGTCTAGATTAAACAGAAAGCAGACCTTCCATCAACAGATGTCAAAACAGATAAGTCCAGATTTGACACACACTTTCGGAACTGCAGCCTATTATCAATGCCGCTGTGACAGCTGTGTGCGGCAGAACAATACTGAACAGTCTCGCTGTGCTCTGTGTCCTAAGTGTGCCTCAGCAGTATTAACCTTTGCTTTACTTCCTCACCGGCGCTTCGAATGCTCCGTGGAAATCTGGCCGAGGGAAGGACTAGTCTATTTAAGTACAAAAGCTGAGCAATATTGTGCTGCGTAATCAATAAGTTGAGAGACCCGTTTTATGTCTTAGCCTTAGGGCTTGATTTACCGAGATAAATTCATCTTCTCCTTCAACCTTACCTTTGTACTATATCATAGGGAGCTCAACAAACACCCCTCTTCTAGAGAGATTTGCAGACCTTAAGAAGATTAGGAGAGGAGCAGCTGAAGGTATAATCATGACAGACATATGTACTCTCAAGTAATAAACTCTGGACACCATAAAGGACTAAAGTCATGGCGTGGTATTTTAATCTCTAGAAACCTACCACAATATTATTTCGGGAACCTAAATTGCTGACCTATAAGAACTGATGTGGGGCTTTCCAGTTCACGCCGATCACACTGAAAGGAGAGGACACGGGGTTCACTTGACTTATAATGATAGCATTTTAGGCATGTGCTCATCCAAAATGGTAGGTTGTCATTTATTTGACACTATATTAAAAGTATTAAAGCACCACTTCTCTAGGCAAGATAGGAAGACATGTAATTGTAGTACTACACTAGAGGTTGACTAGTATGCGGTTTATTTGCCATCTAGTGGAAGCGATTTCTAATTATAATTAATGTTTTCTGAAGATGCACAGTAATGTTGTGGTTCAAGGTGACCGTCATAGGAGACATTATTTTTTGTAACAATTTTTATAAAATTTTGACAAGGAAGTGTATATCAGGTACTACATAGTTGGACTGCAATATAATCAAATAGTATACCAAATTAGGTGCATGACAATTCCATATATGTTGTTCTGAATGATAAGAACTTAGTTCATGCATGAACTTCTACATCCAAGAAATCACTAATTCAAAGATGGCCTGGCCAGGGGCAACCTACTCAAGGATGAAGAGGAAGGGAGAGTAGTCGAGATTAGGAGGGGGGGGGGGGTGGAGGAAGGGACGGGGGTCCTATCTCGTGGGGTCCATAGGAGCCATTTTTTATTAGTGGTCTTTATAAAAATGCAACCATGAAATGACCTTCCCAGTTGTGTATACAATGATACGTAACTGGGTAGACCGTTGGAACTCCACTAATATCACCATTTGGACTTATATTTTTACTAGTAAGGCCTGGTTATTAACACTACTGTGTTACAACATTGCAATCATGGGTTTACACTCAACCAGGGGTTTCCTCTGTACATACAAGGTTACACGCCCATTTCATTTTTTTTTCAGGGAAGAAGGGCAATTTTGTGTTCCAAGTAATCCAAGGATTATCCAAACCAACCTATCGCTTGGTCAAAAACAGATTTTACCCCAAGGGTGCCCACTCAACAAAGACTTAACAAAAAATAATTACAAATTAAACTCCATCTACATTGCATTCCAGAGTTTGGCGTGTGCTACCAAATGTATGTCCCCAAGGGTGGAAACCTTGGCCTGCACAGCTAGTGACCGCAAATAACCTATACCGTGCAGTGTCCGAGCGATGCGCGCCAATGTGGGGGAGACCACGGGGAAGCAAGATGGATGTCACAGATGCCTCTGCGATCTCTCCCAGCAATGGCGGCAAAGGTAACTGACTTGGTCGCCGCACAGTGGCAAAAACGGTTTTACAGTCTATGAATACTAACGGTGGTTTGTCACGTGACGCCAGCACCTCATCTGAGAATTCTAGGGTTATCGTTGAAATAACGGATACGAGTCATGGTAGCTTTGATTAGTAAACTGGATGTACGCAGTTTTACTTCAGCTCAATTTTGGATTCACAGCGACAACAGCGTCAGTCTTGCAGTAATGACAGAGATATTACTTTGCAGTTTTTTAAAACATTGATTCACAGTTGATTTCAGCATAACACAAGTAAGAATTCAACACTCCCTCTCTATTTGACTCTAGAGGTTACTCAGTAGAATTCCCACAGTCCTGGTTATCTGCTGATGTTTCACTGGAAGACTATAAGGCAGATAATGGAGTTGGTTTTAAGATAAGCCTCTTTCACTTTCCCTGGCTTTGATTTCACCAGGTTTTGTGTAACATACTGTTTAGCAGACAAGTCCCAAACCTTCTCCTCAACACTGCTGTTGATTAGGAAGCTTGAAAATCCTGACTTCCCACTTCAGAACACGTTATCTCTGCTCACACAGCAGAACTCCTTCTGCACGTCCTCTTCCAACGACTGCCTCACTGTTCTTCTTACTCCTCATTCACTCCCTGTCTACACCTCCCCCTAACATCCTGCCTCACCCTGATATTTTCCTGCTCTGGACTACCACACCATCCCCCTCCACCAATCAGTGGTAGCATGATAAGCAGCCAATAAGCAGCCAGCTCTTGCCAAGCAGTTAGCTTTAGCTTTGAGAAGAAAGGGAAAAATTGTGCTTTTCCGACATACAGCACCTTCTATGTCTCCTAGGAGCACACAGTTAGGTGTTACAAGACAAATGATTGTGTGGCTGTACTGGAGGACCTTACAGGCCACTACAACTGAGTGCAGGCCTTTTTTCAGTGCCTTGGAAGTTTGCGTTGACTACTCTTGTCAATTTTAAGAGACTTTTGGCTAAATGTGTGCCAAAAGGACGCAAGTGGGATTTAGACTGTTTTATAGCCATGCGAAATTAATAGAAAAATCATATTGACACGCAATAGCTTTATTACATTGTCATCAGAATGGTAACATATTGCGGACTCAAAAAGTTTTTGATAATAGCCACTTGAATTAAGGACTTTGATCGTCACATGTAGAAGCATTATAGTAATTTTTTAATATAATGCAATAAAGTCATTGCTGTTAGTAGAGCGAGAAAAGCCTCTACATCATGACTTGCTCATACATGTTCCTCCGTGACCTGACTTCACTCCTGCAACCTGTGGACCTGAAGCTGGATTAACATTATGCATGAAAAGCAAATATTTTTGGCACTGGCTACCTGCCTCATAGAATTTCTATAGTCTAAAAACACTGTGTGATTGGAGTTAATGGATTTTTCTGTCGTTTTATAAAGTAAAGGGATTTGTACGCATGATATTTTTCAATCTTATAAACACAAACTGGGATTTTTCTAAAAAAAAAAAAAAAAAATCTACAGTTCACACTATATTACACGCTGATTTAATGAGGAAAACTTACATTTGTCCTGGAAATATATGGAAATGGAAAAGTGACAAATCTAATCCTGTTTAATTTATTAAAATCATTAGACATAATGGTCCTTAATGATCCTAATAAAGAAAAAGAGGACGGACTCTATAAATATTGCGAGGACTAGAATGATTTTCTTGTCATGGATAGAGATATATTGGGCATTGTCTTACAAAAGGCTGAAAAAGAATAGATTGGCCACATAGTTAAAAATGAGTCGATGATAAAATCCAAGTAAACCCAGTTATATTTTTAGAACCAAATGTGGATATTATCCTAATAGTGGATATGGCTAAATGGACGAGTGTTATAGGTATTTCCAATAGATAATAGTAAATATGGTCTTCTTCATCTGGTATGTTGCCTACTTATAACCATTAATTACTTCAGAAGGGTCGGTGATCGAGGGATTATTCCAATCACCAGATTGGAATCAAAAAGGATTTTTTAGCCTTAAACAGGGAAAATTGTCTATCTCATTGGGTTTTTTTTTTGCCTTCCTCTGGATCAACAATGGAGAGGGTAATAGGCTGAACTGGATGGTCTTAACAGAGGCGTAACAAAGCTCCTGAGCCCCAATGAAAAACCTGTAACAGGGCCCCCAACTGTAATGCTTTATTCATAGTAGTGGGCTCCCTATATGGAGAAGTGAGGCCTTATGGGCCCCTTAAAGCTCCTGGGCCCAGGTGCAACCGCATCCCTTATAGTAACGCCTACATACTATGTTAATATGTAATACAAGAAACCCACTGCTTGCAGATGTGCACCATAAGCATTGCCCTGTCTTACAAGATCCAGTATGCATCCAGGAACACATAGCAGGATCTCATTTGGCATCCGTAGGGTCGACAGTAGAGATGAGCGAGCGCGCTCGTTTAAGGCTAATGCTCAAGCGAGCATTGGTCTTCTCGAGTAACTAATTACTTGTCCGAGCAAATGCGGGGTGGGGGGGGGGGGGGAGCGAGAGAGATCTCTCTTTCCCCCCAACTCACCCCCCCCCCCCCCACACACACACACACACACTTGCTCAGACGAGTCATCAGTTACTGGAGAAGACCGATGCTCGCTTGAGCATCAGCCTTAAAGGAGTGTGCTCGCTCATCTCTAGTCTATAGTCAAATAGTAATTGTAGTAGTTACCATACTATTACACGGCATGTAGTAAAACGTGTCTGGCTCATTTGGTCTGTTCACACAACAGCATGCATGGCCAGTCTACGTTTGCATTGAAATGGTAGTGATAGAGGCCACTATTGTGCAATTAGTAGTAACTACTGCTTTGGTTGACTACAGCAGGCTAATCAAGTAAATGAAAGGAGAGATGTCACCAGGAGAGGCCTAATTAATATGCATGGCTCTTGCAGAGACATAATATTGCGTATTCAACTCTCTTTGAACAGAGAAATAGCACATTTCTGAAGAGGAATCATCATTCCCAATGGAAAACTAAGCAAACAGTCAATGACAGATTTCAGTCTGTTAGAAAATTCTTATTCATTGAAGACACTTTTTAGCATAATAACCAGTTCTCGAAGACTTTTAAATGATGGCTAAATTTTGTAAATTAGGATTTTTTTCCAATAACGTGATGCCAGTTTTAAAGGGGTTATTTGGGTAAAGTTCTTTTTGCAAAGCTAATCAGCCAGCTGTATAAACACAAAAGAAGCCAAACTCACCTCACCGGATCCCCTGAGGCTCCCATTCCAACAGTGCCAAGTCCCGCCACTGCTCTCCATTTCCTGCTGCAATTACGATGTCACCGACACCAGGGACATGTGACTGCTGGAGCCAATTAGTGGCTTACTTCAACCAGCCATTACCTCCTACACCAGTGACTTGTCCCTGGGCCGGGACACCGTCGATGCAGCAGGTAGCAGACAGCACTGTAGAACCGGAGCAGCGGGGTTGGGGATCAGATAAGTATGGCTTCTTCTGTGTTTGTCCAGCAGGCTGAGCGGCTAGGAATTTTTTCCTGTCTGGATAGAACACCTTTAATCTTTCTAAGCCAACAAACCAAACTAATTTGGGGGCATGAAAACTTCTGCATACTATGATCCCAAGCACATATTATAGAGCGGCCCATCCGTTATATTTTTAGTACTGCTGGTGATGAACGCTTCCAACACTTCATCTGCCTTCTAATGTGATACCTCACCCACATTCTCGGCACAGGTTTGTTAACAGACAAGACATTTGTAACTCCACAAAAGAGGTCTGTCTTGAGTTTTCCAAAGATCGCAGAATCCCAAACAACGGCTACAAAATCTAACAGAGCGTTCAACTGTTCCACTGGCTGTGTGATATTTCACTTGTCCCTAGACAACAACACGGCACTGAATACATTACTTTTAGCAGCAGAACAAAAGAAGATGGAAACAGGGAAAGTCTTGTCTTTAGTTTATATGTAGTTTTTTATTGTATCATGTACTATTAAATGAAATCCAAATTAAGACTAACTTTGCAGATAAGAATTACATTAGTGTTACTAATTTATACCCTGTAGATAAGTATAATAATGAAACGTATTTTTCCATAAAAAAGTGATTTCTTGTGGAATACAAGATTTGTCTAGCTGCTCACATATAAAGTTATATGAATACAAAGTTCCCCCGTTTGGGCTGACACAATTTACTCTGCCCATCGGCTCCTTAAAAGGGTTTTCCGACAACTTAAAATTGCTTCACAACCCTTCTGTTCTTCCTGGTTGCTGCTGACCAGGACATGTGACTGCTACAACCAATCACTGACCTTCTATAGCCAGTGATTGGTTGTAGCAGTCACATGTCCTGGTCAGCAGCAACCAGGAAGGACAGAAGGGTTGTGAAGCGATAAAACCCCCTTTAAAATTACTTAATCTACATTTCTATTCGACCATGGAAAGGCTGACTGCGACTTTTTGAGACAATCATGGAATTTATGTATTCGCTTCTACTGAAAAGAATCTCAAGAAAAGGGAAAAAAAAGTTTGTTTTTGAAAAAATATATCCAAGAAGAGAAAGGCGACGTCTCCTACAACAATAGAAATACCACCATCATAATGATACTGGCGGATATTGCAGATAAACTAGTGTAATATTTAAAGGCAATGCATGAAAACTTTTTTCCCCCTTTTTTGCCTAAGCTTCTATAAAAGGACATAAAAACCATCACAAAGAAAAATGCATGTAAAAAAAAAAAAAAAAAAAAAAAAAAAAACGCAGTTTTTTTAAAAAGCCACAAAAAAAAATATTGTAAATTGCCACCGTCTTTTTTACATGTGAAAACGCCAAGAAAACCATGTGTGAGGGAAGCCCAACAGAACCAGGTATAAAGACAGTTTTTTGTATTGTTTATGTTATTTTAGGTTATAAGATTCTGCTGTGTGTAGTGATATGGCAATTGTAATATAACTTTGTTATTAACCTCCCAGCAGTTTTGAATGAGCTTTGTTGATTATACAGGAAAAGGACATTACAGTTTTGGATGACTGGAACTCCGGTTCTGTCATTTTTCAGTGTATGTGCAGAGGAGAGAGGGAAGTGGAGGAGTTGTATATACCTCAAAACGGTACTAATAAAAACTACAAGTTGTCCCACAAAACACAGGTTCCGTACAACTATGTCGACTAAGAAATAAAAAAATGCCCTGGTCCTACGGTAGAATTTGGCGGTACACAAAAAGTATTTTTGTAAAAATAAAAAATTGTTTATGTTGCGCAAAAAACCTTGAAAAATGTGGTGTTGTCATGATCATAATGACTCATAGAATAGAGGTAACATAATATTTACACCACACTGAGGATGCCATAAAATAAAATCACTATAAAAAAAAACTGTGGTGAATCAGTTTTTTTTCCCATTTCCCCGGCAAAAAAAAAATTAAGAAAATGTTATTGAATACATTATTACATTAGACCCGAAATTGGTTCCTATAAAAACTAGAACTCATCCCACAAAATACAAGCCCTCCTACAGCTACACTGTCGTAAAAATAAAAAACTTGTGAACACTGGAACACAAAAAGAATCTGATTTACTGGCTGTAACTAAAATTAGTTATGTCACTAAGATTAACAATGCACTTGAATGTTCTGAGTCACATTTTCATGACACATAAATTCAAAATCTACAATAAGAAAAAAAAGTGACATTTTCAGGAGGGCTTTACCATTTTACCGTGACTGCTGGGAGGTGAAAACACTCAATAAAAATAGATTTGAGAAAAATATAGTTTCCAACTTAATACAGTCAGCCACAGTGTCACACTTTAAGGGAAGGGTCGATCGTCCGTAGGCTTTTTCTAGCAATGCAGCTTATTCTCATTGAAGTGACTGTTTTTCTAGTACCAGACAACAGCTTTTACAAAAAAAATAAAATAAATATTGGCTTTCCTGTGCATCCAAGTAAAGGCCCATTTACACGGAGCGATGATTGCTCAAACAACAGTTTAGTGACAGTTTTGAGCGATCATCTTTGCATAACTCTAAGTAGCTAATTAGCTACTTAGAGTTATGCAGGCAGAGTGGGATACCACTGCTATAGCTTCAAGAACAAAGCAGTTGTTTTGTATATGCAAACAGCTGCATTGTTCTTGAGGCTTTCAGCTGGTGTCCCGCTGAGAACTGCCAGCGGGATACCAGCTGAATGAATGCTACCAGCACCACCCACTAAGATATCAGCAGGCGGCGCTGATAAGAGTCATTGCTAAATTTTAGCTAGCTAGAAATGAGTGATGAACGAACAGTGCACAAAAAGTGCACGATGGCCGCTCGTTTAGACGCAATGATTGTCGCTTAAAAGATGACTTTTGAGCAAATTTTGAGCAATAATCATTTTGTCTAAATGGGCCTTAAGCCTCAACCAATCACATACAGATAAGCAGCCATTCAGGGGAAGAACATGTGACTCCCTTTGGTCACACACACACTAATTATATATATATATATATATATATATATATATATATATATATATATATATACATATACACACACACACACACACACACACACTTCCAAGGAAAAGTAAATGAACCCTTTGAAATTCAAGAATTGAAGAACTCAAACACATTTGCAGGGAAGAATGGTTCAACTCTTCAACTTTATGCAAATTTTATTTGCACCTACAGAAAATGTATGGTGGAGGTGGTTGCTGTGAAGAGGGATCTACAGGTTATTAAATTCAAGGGTTCATTTACTTTTCCCTGCACTGTGGATATTTACTCAATGTGATCAATAAAGGACATTAATGGTACGAGTGTTGTGTATTACTAGCTTAGTTACTGTAGATTGTAACTAATACAAGAATCAAACCGCATTGCATTAGTAATAAAAGCAGAAATCCAGGTCATTTCAAAGGGTTCACTAACTTTTTCCCACCGAGTTTACATATAGCAAGATCGACTACGCTGAATCCGTATTCGTGAACACAAATTATACTGTAGTAAAGTGATCCAACTTCGGAATACACGGAAAGGTTTGCCGCTACAAATGTAGTCTATGACATTTTCTCTGCTACCAATAAGCATAAACCATCAGAGCCTGACAGTTTTGTATCTCGGTAAAGACTAAACAGTCGGTGACAGTGAATGCCATTGGAAACAAGGAACAAAGGTGACCCTTGGTTTGATCTCTCCGAAGAAATGCCAACACAGACATATTGTTACTGGGTACTAAATAGTATTAGGAAGCATTCCTATGGAAATTCATTCTCCACTTCACCCCAGTAACCATAGCAACAAACCTAATCATGCTTCTCGACAAAAAAGCTTTCAAGTGACCTTCTGTTAGCAAGCTGATAGAGTATGCTTGGCTGTAACTTGACTGGTTGCTTCAGAAGTTTGTATTTGCCTTGTTCTATTAAATCTGCTGACTTTGTATTAATTTATTCCACTGTTCATTACAGGGCCTCTTAAGGGAGTTTAGGAACACAAACACAATATTATAGTGATCAAAACCATTTACTGCACTTGTTTAATTGAATAGTGCATGCTTATTAAATAACTGGCCCGTAAATGAAGGTAGAAGCATTTGACATCAACATTAAAGTGGTATTCCCAACTTGGCCACGCGGTTACCTCTCCATTCATTCTCCACCTGGCTACATCTGCTGTCGGGAGGACACCCATTCTCTACATACATGTGAGTCCCAGAGGTGAGGTTCTCAACTATCAGAAGTTTCTGGCATATGCAGAGAAGTTGGGAATACCCCTTTAACTTATGATAAGGAGTTTGCAAATTCATGGGATGGATATATGTAGAGTTAAGAAAAGTCATAACTATATTATCCATACAAACGCCGTAAGACTTGACATTGGATAGTTACTAGAGATGAGCGAGTATACTCGCTAAGGCACATTACTCGAGCGAGTAGTGCCTTAGCCGAGTATCTCCCCCTCGTCTCTAAAGATCCGGGGGTCGGCGGGGGAGAGTGGGGAGGAACGGAGGGGAGATCTCTCCCCCCCCCCCCCCCCCCCCCCCAGCTCCTCACCTGTCACCGGCGCCCGAATCTTTAGAGACGAGCGGGGAGATACTCGTCTAAGGCACTACTCGCTCGAGTAATGTGCCTTAGCGAGTATACTCACTCATCTCTAATAGTTACACGATTTTAGCAATAGGCAAAATGCAAAGGATTATGGGAATGTTTGTGTATATGTGCAATTTAGGTGATACTCAATGGGTATCATAGGCTTATGAATCCAGTATATGTAACTATTGATTGACGCATCGGAGAAGAACGTACGTGAAACAGTCAAGTGATGTTTCCAAGCTCTTAGAAGTCCTTTATTATTTGCATAGTTTATAGAAAGAAAGGCAAGAGTATCGCTAATAGAGGTCGAACTATCGGAAGTAACACAAGTAGAGACAAATAAACAAAAACACTATTTCAGTTCACATCCGTCTTACCGAGAAAATGCGAAATATGAAATAAAAATGTAAAATAGTGTTTCAGGGCGTTTGTAGCACCAGTACGATGCCACAGATTTCAGTTTAGTACTTCTGTATTCCCCTTCATCTTTCTGATCTCTACCCTGTACAGTCTTACATTTCAACTTTTCTTTTTGCCTTCAACTCCTCTTTAACTAACTTCCCCTCAAACAGGACTGACCTGCAAAAGTATCTTGTTTACCTGAATTCTAATTACGCTAAAATAACCCTGGGGGCTAATGAGGACCCAATGGCCATTTACTGTTCCATCATTGCTTGTACTAAGTATACCTTAAAGGGGTTGTCCCGCGCCGAAACGGGTTTTTTTTTTTTTTCAACCCCCCCCCCCGTTCGGCGCGAGACAACCCCGATGCAGGGAGGTAAAGAAAGCTCACCGGAGCGCTTACCTGAATCCCCGCGCTCCGGTGACTTCTCTACTCACCGCTGAAGATGGCCTCTTCCTCCGTGGACCGCAGCTCTTCTGTGCGGTCCATTGCCGATTCCAGCCTCCTGATTGGCTGGAATCGGCACGTGACGGGGCGGAGCTACACGGAGCTACACGGAGCTACACGGAGCCCCATAGAAGACTGCAGAAGACCCGGACTGCGCAAGCGCGGCTAATTTGGCCATCGGAGGGCGAAAATTAGTCGGCACCATGGAGACGAGGACGCCAGCAACGGAACAGGTAAGTATAAAACTTTTTATAACTTCTGCATGGCTCATAATTAATGCACAATGTACATTACAAAGTGCATTATTATGGCCATGCAGAAGTGTACAGACCCACTTGCTGCCTCGGGACAACCCCTTTAAGTGTTGGCTACTCCAGAAAGCCAGCCAGGTTAATGTCCTCGACAGTAGAGCTTTGCCATTCTAATGTATTTGATCCAGATTCATATTAAACATGGTTCCAAAAAAAGGGAAGAAAGTAAGAAAATACATTTCTATAGGTTTTCATAAAATAGCAGTTTATGGGATGGACTTTAGATTAGTTTTCACTTTACACATTATTAGATTTTTTTTTATATGAAAGAATTTTTAATGCTAGTTCATTAGTTTTCCTGGGCCTTTATGTCAGGAAAACTGCTATTACAGCCATGAATCAATGCTGTAGCGAAAAGCAGCATTACTACTCATACCAAGGAAGCAATAACATCCCATTACACTATTAAATTATCAGGAGTTATAGCTTCACCGTTTCATTGTCTGCATTACTTTTATTTTCATAGTTTTGGTTACGCTTCCATAATTACCACTGTTAAGATATTTCTTCATTTTAATATAACGGTTGCCAAAATCATTTTATTTTTATCTAGGATTTTTGTAAACTTTTTTTTTTTTTTTTTCTTCTTTTTGAGGAAATCAAGATGAAAGCAAATACTTAAAAGTAACAAGCATTGTAGAAATACAGTATTAGAACAATGTTTAATGATAGAGGGTTTGATGGCCTTCAACTAATGCACCTGACAGGTAGATAGCCATCACCTTACTTTTCTCCACAAAGACATGTTTCTGCTTTCAAATAAAGTGCATTGCCTGAAGCGGATTGAAAACTGATGTTTTGGAAATGTTACATTACTATTCTCAGTGCAGATAGACGTCTTCAAGTCCAAGACATTTATATACCTCCCAACATGACCCATTTCATCCTGAGCCACAGTGATGCTCTACATTCGACTGCTTGTCCGAGATGTATACAAGAGCAGATAAGAAAGCCACAAGAGTGGGACTAGTGATGAGCGAGTATACTCACTAAGGCACATTACTCGAGCGAGTAGTGCCTTAGCCGAGTATCTCCCCGCTCCTCTCTAAAGATTCGGGGGCCAGCGCCGGTGACAGGTGAGTTGCGGCGGGGAGCGGGGGGGGAAAGACAGGGAGAGAGATCTCCCCTCCATTCCTCCCCGCTCTCCCCCGCCGCCGGCCCCCAAATCTTTAGAGGCGAGCGGGGAGATACTCGGCTAAGGCACTACTCGCTCGAGTAATGTGCCTTAGCGAGTATACTTGCTCATCTCTAAGTGGGACATTACTACTGTTATAAAGCTGAAATACACCTATTTTACTAGGATCTCGGCATTACTAATAACTGTATGGGAAACGTATACTACTATTTTGGTCCATTGAGTTTTTACACCAACATGACTTGCAAAATAGGAGGTACCTACTTCAATGGGGTGTTTCATGACAATGCCTTTAAGATGAGTCTCGCTGGCGGCCTCTGAGACTCCTAGCAAACAATTCTTCAATTCTCACCATCTCGAATGGTCATCCATGTAATACACAGACAGCCAAAGTAAACCAGAGCAGGAGATGAGCATTGGATGCTGCCTACGACATCCATAAGATCTAATAGGACACTTAAAAAAGGGGTTGGTCCTGATAACAACAAAGCTTCTTGGGTTCCACGACACCTGGAGTCAAGAGCTATTCGGAGTTGTGTAATAACACTTGTGTAGAAGCACTTCTATTAAACAGCAATGACAGATATGGCCAGTCATCCTGCAAGTTCTGCCAAGAGTTTGAAACCGTGATACTTTCCTACCCGTGTAATTACACTTTCAGTGGCACAGGCCGTAATAGCGGGTTATCATAGCAGGTGATAAAAGAATGGATGTGCAGCCAGATATGAGTTACTAAGTATCAAGGAAACAGGAGTGCCCTGAAGGAAGGTATCTACACTGCAGAGATCCTTACATCTTTAGATTATAAGCAAGTGATAAACATTTAACATCACCTTCTCTTATTCCATCTAATTTATATTCCAGACAAGCAAACAAATCCTGTAGCTGATTCTGATACTCATCTGTAACTCGCCTTACACAACAGACACCCGGAATTTAAGGGTTGTGAAACGAGTGTATATGGCATGTATATAACAATAGGCGTACAATGGCTACAGTACATGAAAGTAAGCAGTCCAGTAGTGTCTGTATACGAACCCCCATACGAGGTTTTAGAAAAGAAGTAAAACAGTCAAAGTTCATTTCAGTGGAAAGTACAGAGATCTAATTGGAATTTCCGAATCACACCTTGGGGGAAATTTACTAAGCCCGGCATTTCCAACGCCAGGCTTTGCAAGATTTCCCCCAGTACACGGTGTGCTGAATACATGAAAAGACACAAGCCTCTTCAAGTATTCAGCGCTTGCCCGGCAGCCCCGTGGACCTTCATAGTACATTTCTCACAAAATTCATGTCAGCTTGTGGCACAAATTACACGTAAATCTGTCGGTCAAGGCCGGCCACATCCCCTTCCAACAAGCCTCACCCAATTTTTCCAAAAACTGGCGAGGCTGGCACAGAAGTAAGAAAAGTTGCAAAATGTACAACTTTTCTATGAGGGTGTAGACCAGTTATTAATTGCCACCCACAATGTTTATAATATTTTCTAGGTTCCAGATTTGGTGAAGGGCAACAGCTATAATTCTGTACCCTGAACTGAAACAGGCCATAGAATACAAATTTTGAAGAAAAAGATGGGAGGCGGAGGCTCAGCACCAGATTGTGGATTTTTTGTTATTTCTTGTTTGTTGGCTGGTTTAGGATGGGGCTGTGAAGGGATGACCTGCAATGAACTGTCTCTTTAATGGAGTATTCCATTATACAGAGGTGAACCTTTTCTTTAAGACATTTTAAAGTTATGTATATTACATCTAGATGTTACCTGCTTATATATGGGGAGTGCATTGTTGCAATCCGGCTAAGGGTCCTTTTAGACTAACCGATTCTCGCATGAACGAGCGAGTGACATCACTGCTAACTCGTTTGCACTTGTGCCACCTGTTTACGACAGGCAGATACATCGTTGGCTCGTTCAAACGAGAATCGTTAAGTCACTGTATAAGCGAATGAGAGAGACTGAACGAGCGCTGCTTAAATTGAACAATAAGCAAACAAGCCAATGATGGTTTTTATGCCTACAGAAACTGATTGGCAAATGAGAAGCGAATGAACCAACAATGATTCTTATACCTGCAGAAACTGAACAACGAATGAGAAGTGAATGAGCCAACGATGGTTTTTATGGCTGCACAAAATAAACAATATTCAGTCCTTGACTCCTATTTGACCGAACAATTACCATTCACTTCCACTTGTTTGAACGATAATCGTTCCATGTAAAAGCATCTTTGTGTATGGATCACTTAAGAGATCATCTGGACTTTTGAAGGATGGTTATACGAAGCATTGCAAATTTGGGAAGAAATAGCTTACCTTCCAATCAGGAGATCATAAAAGACTAATTGGAGCAGTGAACCTCGTGAAGCTTGGCTTTGGTTGGGATATTAAGTTGTCCTTAAAAGACTCAAACTGAAGATGTATACAGGACATACGGACTGCTTGTAATGAACAAATAATTTCACCCACTTCCAAACCAGAAATACCCCCCCCCCCCCTCCCCAACTAAATCCAGACAACATATAACTCAAGCAATACTTAAGGAGTTTATTGGCTAGAAAACATTTCCAGACTATCCATGTGCAATCTCTGGGTGGGTGAATCCTCAGTCTGTCCCAGGGCTTTTTTCTCTATGAACACTAATTGACCTTATCACATCTTCTGAATTCAAATACCACCTCACTGATAATGACACACAAATTTACTTCTCAAATCCATGGCTGCGATGTGTGCTGACACCATGCCTACTAATAAGTGCATGTGACTTTCTTCTGTATCACCCCGGAAGACCTCCTGTCTTCTCACACAAACTATGGCTCTACTAGAAAAAGTGATGAGTGTATTATGAAGGAGAAAACTGACTTTTACTAAGCAGCAATTCAAAGTCCCACAATTGGGTAATACAATACTGTATGCAATTGGCTTTTTTGCCTTAGAGACATTGTAAATGCAGTTTGTAGATGGACACCTAATGTTGCACGGTCTTGTATACTATCTATATTAATCAAAAGGTAAAGTTCCTCCATTAGTGTCGCACTGGCTATTATATTTGATAATTGCATTATGGTCTGCTCCCTTTAAGCCATCCTGGCATGGTCAGCAGAATACAAGTATTATTTATAGCAACTTGTACTCAGTAAATGGAGAGGGGTTTAATGTCCAGTAATACAGTCGGGCCCATGAGCCTTAGGGGGCCCATAAAGGCCTTCCTTCTCCATATAGGGAGCTCAGTACTATGAATAAAGCATTATAGTTGGGGGCCCTGTTACAGGTTTTTCACTGGGGCCCAGGAGCTTCAAGTTACGCCTCTGTGTTAAGCAGTTAAGAGAAGTTGGGGGGGGCCCCCCCAAGATAAACTTTTGCACCCGGGTCCATGAGCCTTTAGATACGCCCCTGCCATTGAGCCTAGTTATCAGTTGGGGTCCCCTGGTCAACTATCAAGAGACAGTCTTAGGACATCATGAGGGCCATTTGTAAAGATCGGAATTTCATACCCCGATCTTACTGCACATCTGCTAATAGATTTGTCAAATCTCAGACTGTCCAGTTTGCCAAAAAGCCAAATTTATGCTAGACATGAGCTGGTTTAGCTCAGTGCTGTAGTTTACGCCAATTTCTGGCACACCACAAATGGTCAAAAGACACAAGTGTAGAGAAGGACGCTAAAAAGGTTACAAAAAAGTTACATGTTTTCACGTAAGTATGGCTTCAGCAAAAATATGCTACTTCTTTATGCTAGAATTCAGGTGCATGACTCAAATTAAATTCCCCCCTCCTACATCTTGTAAATCATCCTGTTCCTCTATGTGCATTAAGTATAGTACAGTATTACAGAATAGCATCCAAGTTGGCTGAACTGTAGAACATAATTTACCCACATAGACAAGCTCTTCTTGAACTAACTGCACATTCTTTAAACTCTACATCAGTAAGACTTACAGAGCCACAATGCAGCTTTTCCATCTAAACAACAAGTTTCCCCTGCCTATCGTCTTGTTAGACTTTCTTCTCAATTCTATTATCCGACATCAGGGCTTGTAATTTAATACACAGATGGATGAAACTGAGCTATGTTTTTCTCTCAGTCTTTAACCTTGTTAGCCTTGTCAGCTCTTTCAATAAATTAAATGGCAAACTCTGATTAGGTAGACTCCACTTCAGAAAAGTGAGATCTGGACAAGATCTCTGCAACACAGCTACATCATCGGGAGGCAGAAATACACATACACATTTTTCCATAGCCAAGAAATATTATAGCCACCTAAGCACGACCACATAGCTTGCAGGGTTTTTTTCAAGACTTCATAACTACACATGCTCATAAAAGTCATCAAAAAAATTACAGTTAGAGGTCACCATCTGAGACCCCTGCCCCTAGCAAGAACAATAACCCCAAGTCCACTTTCTCAACCGCAGAGATGGCCCTTCTCTATAGAAATGAAGTAAACGGCCAAGTTCTCACATTTGGTCAAGTCTATCATGAAACAAGTCTCTGGGGTGGGAAGTGTGGACTTCAGGTATATTCAAGGCAGGCCTTTGACCAATCATGTACACTGTTGCACAGCAGTCTCAATGAGGCAATTCATATCCATAAGACACCTTGCTGTATATGCAAACAATCCCGTAAAAGTTCTTAAAAGAAAATATCCACAGAGAGCAAAAAAGTGATTTATTATAACAATCCAAAAGTTGAATCAAGGCATTAATTTAGTCTACGTTCGCACTGCATGTTGACATTGCATTGAGCTTATATGCCTGGAAAGTTTCACAATGTATATAGCGGCAATATGATTCTCTTAACAAAAACCTGAGCCTTTTTTAGCATATATAGGTTGGTGTGTGCCTTTGTTTCAACTATATATAAAAAAATCAGTCAACTACTATTTTCACGATCGGCTCTGATAAGCCAAAACGACCACTGAAACTCCGATGCTACGGTCAAGCTTTATTTGATGTAAAAAGGGTAAAACTATACAAACATGTTCTACACAAACTTTGTGCAAAAGCCCACGTGTCATCACACTGACCTGCTCCATTCTCCGAGCAGAAAAGGATGTCTCCATATAAAAATGATCTTTTGTTATTTATAGTGATTTCCTTCAACAAAAGGCATCTCTACATTCTCGTCGCTATTGTCCTTCCCTATATTTTACTCAATTTACTTTGCTTTTTGCTGGAACCTTTACCGCGTTTTTTTACAAAATAAACCTGTAATTTTACTACCGATCACCCATCCACCTTACAGTGAGTCTTGATGTGTTGCTCGGGAGCAAGCCTTGATGTTCCCTTCTCTTTTTATATGTCCTACATCAATTTCCTGAGCAGCACCATCAGAAGACATCTCATCCTGCCTATTCAGAAAGCTTACAAACAATTTATTACTCTGAACAATGTGGGAGAGATGATGAATGGATGCCAGCGCTGACTTTTCAAAAGTACTTGTAATTCCTTTTTGCAGAAAATGTTATAGTGTATGTGCAAGGCCTAATACAGATTTGTGGAGTGACCATAATATCTCCGAATGGAAGACAGTAAATCTTACTCTACAGCCCTCTGCTTCACTTTAGATAGGCACTTGGAACAAAATTATATGGATTGGTTTTCTGGATTACGCTAGAACAACATTACTGGCTTAAAATGAGGAAAGAGTTAACAAATAGTGGAAATGATGGAAGGAGCTATTTTGGGAGCTGAATGAACGTTCAGAAGAATGGTTTCAAATCTCTAACGTTTCTGGTAACTTGAGAATTGCTACTAGGAGGAGATATATTATAACTTAGCACCAAACTTTATATTGCTTCCCTTAATCAGCCCGCTCACAGAGGTTTAATGTTCATCAGTAGATTCCTGCCAATCTTAAAGTGTCAGACTCCCAGGTCTGATATCCATGGAAAAAAGATTGGAATTTTGATTGTTTCCTTTGAGATGTGCCATACCGGAGTTGCAAGGCAACCACTCACATCTGCTTAGAGAATCAGCATGCACATTCTGACAAACTCATGCATATGAATGGGGAAACCAGACTTTATTTTATCTGAATGGTCCATTTAAGAATTACATCTTCAATGTGGTGCTCCTTGGAGCCATTTGGACATTTTTTAGTAGCTCAATAAAAGTACTTCCATACTTATCAGTAGGATTGCAACACATTAGGTTGCAGGAATAAATGTGCAAAGGAGGCCAAACACAGTTGATTAATATAGGTTGAACCCACCAATTTCGGTGGGATGAGCCAACCATATTATGGTGAATGGTCGTGTCCCAACTCTTTTTCAACATGCAAGATTCTTTGATCTCAAGAAAGATAAGCAGCCACCAGAGATTTCTGGGAGTGGCTTACTCACTTCGGTCAACTGTACATGTGTTCTCAGATGGGAGAACTGAGTACGCATGTATATGAGCAGATAAAGAAGAATAGCTTTTGCCAAATGAGCATTCAGCCAATATCTATCTAAAAAGTATCACCAGCTTAAGTGTATTAGCTGACTCCTTGTCATGCCTTATAAATTATGCTCAGTGGACATCACATCTATGTTGTACCTTTGAAGTATATTCGGTATACCCTTCTTTAACTGTATCGACTGCCCCATTATGAGTTGTATGAATCAGAGACATGTATACTCAAACGCTCCATACAAACTCCTCCTCCCTGCTGCTGCGAGTGTTTGGAGGGTGGACAGACACTGGTGTTCATAGTGATCGAGGGGTCCTGGTAGTCAACCCCCTGTGGCTTCAATATTTATCCCTTATCCAGGGCATTGCATAATTATTGTCTGGAGAACTTTAAAAGAATGCCTTTAATAAAAACTATAGGAAAACGTATGAAAAATAAGTACCTTTCAAATTAAGCAGTAACTTTTCAAACAACTTGTGCTTATGTGATAGCCAAAGCAATAACGTGATAACTAGCAAAAAGTGCAAGACGCTATATTTAGTTAAAATAAAATTTTTTGCTGAAAACAAAAATCGCTTTACAGCGCTGGCCACAAGGTTTTTCCTTCCCTTCTAGTTTGCTATCTACCGCTGGTTGTCAAGTGATGCTGTCTCTAGTAAAAGAGATAACAAAACAGATAACTGGAAATGAATACGGGTGATATAGTGGTCTATAGAGAGATGAGGGGAAGTGAGCTACTGGCAAGAGACAAACTTACACAGACATGCCTGGAGCTAAAGCCTGGTTTAGACACAACGATTATCACTTAAAATATGTCTTTTGAGCGGTAATCATTGTGTGCCTTTACAGCGCAAGGTGATCGCTCAAAGGTTGAGCGATCACTTTGCACTTCGAGCGGGGTAAACAGAAGACAAGCGAGGCCGCTTGTCTTCTGCATCCAGCTGTTCTCTGCTCGGAGCGCCTGGCTGTTATACAGCTGTGCGCTCCGAGCAGAAAAGCAGAACACAGCTGGACCGCTGTGTTCTTCATACCCCGCCTTTTCACAGAGCGCTCAGCTGGTATACATGTGCGCTCCATGCGGACCTCTGTGTTCTTCATACCCCGCCTGTGTTCAGGAAGCGGGATACAGCTAAAACAATAGTATCAGCTGTATCCCACTGTAATCTCCTGATAAGGCTGATCGTTGTCTTCCAGCATGCTGAAAGACAACGATCAACGACTGCTTAACGAAAACTACACAATGTTAGTGCAGTTAGACACAATGATTATCATTCAAAAGGCGGCTTTTGAGCGATAATCGTTGTGTCTAAATGGGCCTTAATACTAAGTGATTGCTTACTGTGTTACAGCTACTGAAATCTCATCTATACTGCTCAGTACTTCTGTCAAGGCTATGGACCTAAAACTTATTTTATCCTGTCTCCTATGAGCATCTTTGATATACGCTTGTACATTCATGTGTTGTTTGCACAGTAAGATTGGATTGTTACAGAAATAGAAATATAGAATAGTACTCAGCAAAAGTATATATAACTTACATTCTTCCTTATCTTCTGTTACACTATTCAAAGGTCAGTGTGCAACAGTGCCCAGTAAAGACAATGCCTTAATGATTAACTGCTATCTATGGAAAAGCACATGACTGGCTGAAATGTACACATATTGACAATAGACCACTCTCCTTTAAAAAATACTATATAAAAGGAAGAGGTTTTGTAATAAAGAGAGATTGCTTTTAGACACGGTCATGAGGTCTGTGTCCATTACTTTCTCACAGCGGCCGCCATAACCACCTCTAATTTGGAGTCTTACAGCATATTGACGGAACGATTGAATTTCCCTAACCCTTCCATAGTGTTCTTTCTGATTATGTTATTTCTCTGTGTCTGTATTACAGATAATTAGTGAGGGCAATTTATATTCTGTGTGCACAGTATATAGAACAGAGCCTGGACAGCAGGATCCACCTACCAGTTTAGAGACAACTTAAAATCGTGGATACAGTCTGCATTAGGGAAAACTGGTAAAAAATGCTAGATAATGACCATGAATAGTGTTATTCCTTGTGTACACATTCATGGCAGCTTATTCTAAAAGGTCATCTGAAATGTTAGGTACATTTGCAGAACTTAAGAATAGTGCTGATATTTACAGAAATGAAAGGAGCAGACATCTCTGTTCTGGTTACCGTCTCTTAAATCCTTATCGGAGTGCCTCCGTCAGAATGACATGTTTTTGTAACACTGATTTTGCACTTAGTACCCTGTCTAAACAATTATTGCTTTATTTAGATTATGAAAGTCAACATAGGCACGCAGAATAAGCTCCAGTGGTTTTAATGATAAGATTGCTGTCCAAATCAATAAACACTACAAAGCATATTATTTAGTGTATTATTATTTTAAATGGTGATTAAACATGTCTCAGCGAATTGAACTAATCGCCGAGAAATGTATAAATTACTCGAAAAAAATGCACTTCTCTGCAATCTCAGGACTATTATTTTAAATGGATCACATTCGAGTACATTTAGCCATGGCATAATTGGGTTTTACTGTGTGTTCATTTAAATCTAGCGTTTATAAAGAGTAGTGAGGGATAAACCTCAGGAAAAAAAAAAAAAGCTACAGATCATAAATTAAGTGTGTCATGTCTATGAAATGCTAAGAGAATAAACCATTAAAATACAATCTCGGTAACATTCGAGATGGGAAGCGCATCCATGAAGTATACAAGGTGTCACAAGTCAGGCAAACATAATGACAATGATCAGATGTACAGTGCGCCGTCGTAATCTAAACCGTAGTCAACCTCCGAAATGTCGTCTTCTTGTCGACTGGCGCTGCTACAGAAAGCGCAGAACAGAAATGGAAATTCTAGAAATACACAGCAGGCATATGAGTGATAAATTTAATATAATACCATGAATTGTCGTAGAGTGAAATGAGAGACAGAGGTAAATAGGCAAGACAGACATGCTGACAGATGACTGGAAGATAAAAGCATTTATAGCAGCTTTACCGAGAGATGAAAAAATATACAGCAATCAGTGAAATGCGCTTAGCTTTCTTTTAGGCGTACAACAACCTGAATAAAAATAGATACTTCACCTTGTTTATGAGGTAATAACAGGATAAGCTTTATTAAGAAATAATATTTGGCCGCAGGCATGTAAAGATAAATTAAAAGTTTTTCGGTAAGGCTCAAAAAGGGAATCAAAAAGTTTCCGGTAGTGCCCAAAAGGTAGATCAAAAGTTTCCAGAAGGGCCCAAAGGGTAGATCAAAAGTTTCCGGTAGGGCCCAAAAGGTAGATCAAAAGTTTCCGGTAGGGCCCAAAAGGTAGATCAAAAATTTCCGGTAAGGCCCAAAAGGTAGATCAAAAGTTTCCAGAAGGGCTCAAAGGGTAGATCAAAGGTTTCCGGTAGGGCCCAAAAAGTAGAGCAAAAGTTTCCGGTAGGGCCCAAAAGGTAGATCAAAAGTTTCCGGTAGGGCCCAAAAGGTAGATCAAAGGTTTCCGGTAGGGCCCAAAAGGTAGATCAAAAGTTTCCGGTAGGGCCGAAAGGGTAGATCAAAAGTTTCCGGTAGGGCCCAAAAGGTAGATCAAAAGTTTCCGGTAGGGCCCAAAAGGTGCACCAAAAGTTTCCGGTAGGGCCCAAAAGGTGCACCAAAAGTTTCCGGTAGGGCCCAAAAGGTGAATCAAATGTTTCCAGTAGGGCCCAACAATTATAAGTCCAGTCTAAAGTTTTTACTACTGGCTGGGGAGTCAGTTTAGTGTCTGTTGGCTTCAGATTTTATATTGGACTTCTTTCCCAGCCAAACTGAGAAGGCTGCATGGCATAGACCAGTGTTTCCCAACTCCGGTCCTCAAGGCACTCCAACAGGTTAGGTTTTCAGGATTTCCTCAGTGTTGCACAGGTGATGTAATTCTTGTGAATGCCTCAGACATTACCACAGGTGTTCTTACTATAGGATATCTTGAAAACATGACCTGTTGGGTTGCCTTGAGGACTGGAGTTGGGAAACACTGGCATAGACAAAAGCAAATAATACACAGCTATTTCATCCCTTTTGACCAGTTCAAACTGGATACATCTTATATATGTGATATCTATCTTATCTAAACACAACGGTACTAGAGTATCTATACAATGCTTTTTTACCAACTCAGTACCCACCAGTGAGGAGGAGAAACAAGAGTTGAAAATAAGCGTATTATGTGATCCCCATTGGCTCTACTGAATGCATAATGGGGCTCACAAAAGAATTACAGAACAATACTAAAGGAAAAAAAATCTGCAACAACACTTTTTGATAGCATTGCATAGAGAATTCTTTAGCAAGGGCAAACGGTTCCTCATGATTGGAAACATTAAGTAAGCAAGACATACAAGGAATATTCTAACTTACATCCATGAGCATTTTATGCCTTAAGGCTTGTGCACACTTACACAGACTCATTCCATTGTTTGGCACATGCCATACCTTAACGACTATAAAGAGGTTTTGTCTAGATTCGATTTGCCTTCCAGTATTTTCCAGGACCAAGTAGTTCTGCATGCAGTGTTACTGGATTTTAACCTCTTTAGGACCAATATACTGTGCCTGGTCGCGGGCTTTAAGCCCAGGCGTATGTAAAATTACGGTGGAGATTAAAGCCTCCTGCTTCTGCAATCAATTAGAAGCAGGACGGGTTGTCAGCTGTTAGTAACAGCTGATAACCCAGAGGAGGAAGCAGGAGGGGTTTTTAACCCTTTCGGTCTTCTCCTTCTCCGAGTACACAGTGGTCATTGAGCGCTGTGTAATAAAAAGTGAAAATGGAAGTGGAACTTCCACTACGGGAGCCCAGGGATCACATGACCGCTGGGATTCCCTGCTATAGCAGAGCTGCAGGGTCCCAGCAGACCCTGACCAGCTCTGCCAGTGACTAATATCACTACAGGGGATGTTTTTCCTGTAACTGAGCGTCGTCCCTGACTAAACGGATAAGGATAGATAGATAAGATATTATATATGTTATACTTTGTTTACTCCATTCTTCAAACAGACTTCATTGACCAGTTCCACTGCCCAAGTCATGTAGCTCCCAGGTGTGCTCAGCTATTCAGACTACATGGCAACAGGATTTGACACCATTTCAAGCACTGTGCTGGAAAGCGGGAACGCAGGACCCCGTCAAATGATGTAGTCATGGCAACATCGGCTCAGAACTGGGAGCTGCAGAATGTGTGCAATGTAAGTGGTCATCGTTGGCAGTAACAACAGGGTAAGTAAGCCCACTGGCATATATGCAGCTCTCCTAATTGGGAAGGAGACATTGCAAAAAGGGGCATTTTGGATGAGCACTAATAAGACAGCTGTGTGTAGATGGTAAAGGATACAGATGCCCACAGTACATTTCAGGCTTCACTGAATGCATTTACTTCAAATATAAGACATGGAAACACCGCTAAGCAATTAATCTATTATACATAATGCATACACCTCTATGTGCTGTATATATACTCTATATACAGGGCCCTACAGTCCTCTGTTCATTACCTTCAGTGTTAGAATACAAACTTGGCTTCGTCGCACCCCTCTAGTAAATGACACAGCAGCAAAGCCAGATCTCCAGAAAGGTTTTAGATTCTGTTGTATTTACAAATCCCTGTTGATGGAATGTATTACCGGAGGTAAGTCCCTACAAGACGAGTACAGGTCATGTCGAAACCTGCCGAAATTACAACCAGGTTGTAGAGGGATTGTGCAAAAAAAAGTGATGTCAGTGAATATCAATCAATAAGATATTAATTATTCTACTCATAAGCAAAGTCATAAAACCATTACTAAATATAGCCTGTCTAAATAAATGATGAGATTGGCCTATAGCATTCTTCCATGATTAGGTATTGCATGCTCAACCCAAAGAGAACACATCTTACTACTGTACTTTTAGAGTAGTAAACACAAATATCAGCTCAATGCAGTGCTACATGTACGTTGTCCTGTTAAAGGGGTTGTCCAGTTGTCAACTATTAACGGCTTACCTGAGGGTAGGTCATCGATAGTAGATTGGTTGGAATCGGTCACCTGGAATCCCTGCTGAACAGCTGTTCCGATTTCTGCAGGAAACTGACAGCTCCGTTCTCACTGCAGTGGCCAGACTTTGTATTACAGGCAGAGAAATGAATGAGAACTGTAATACCAAGCCTGGCCACTGCAGGGGGGGGAAGGAGCTGCCTGCTCCCTGTAGAAATCAGCTCAGTGAATTAGCATATTAGCCCAGAGAACAGATGATTAGTAGGGGTCTCAGGTGGCAGACCCGCACGGATCTATTATTGATAACCTATCATGAGGATAGGGCATCAACAGTTTACAACTGGAAAACTCCTTCAAGGACAGGGATCTATGATGAATTTCACTTGTGACAGATGAATGAATTCTGACCATGATTTTTGGATGCCCCATGACTTTTTTGCTCTTGAAGGGAACCTGTCACATCCCTACACCAGCACTAATTTATGGTGCTGTTAGGGGAGGTGACAGGGAGCCGAGTGAGGTATTTTTCATACTTCCCTGCTCCATGGTTCCTGTGGTGCCCAATGCTGAAGATAGTGCCCGGCACAGAAAATCCAGCTCTTTTTCCAGCATCATGTGTATGTGCCATCCTGTACAAGTCCATGCCCAACGGACTGAGAAGAGAGTCAGAGTTTCAGTGCCATGCGCAATATTTAGCCGTGGGCATCGCAGGAACCATGGAGTGGGTGAATATTTAAAAAAACTGCCTAACAGTACCATCACTTAGCTTATGGTGCCATGTGGACAATACAGACTTCCCTTAAGGAAACATTGAGGTCATCTGGTAGTCTATCAGCAAGATCTGAATAATGGTACAAGTCATCGTTCAAGGCTCGGTCCACCACATCACTGCTAAACAACTCCATAAGTAAAACCCTGTAACTTCAAATTGTGAGTTCCCAACACATACATTGAGGAGGTCCTGCTCATTAGAGCCAATTCTATACCCTGATGAGATATTATGTGCCATAGAATACTATGTCAATATTGTAAACGGGGGTCAGATGGTCCTCTAGTGCCAACAGGAGGCCCCGAGCAGGGAATCCAAGCCCTGATTTAGGAATTGAAAACAATTTTGTTTGTTTCTATTTTATATTCAATGAATACTTACAGATTTAATTTCCATTTTCCATTTATGGCTTTTGTTTGTTTGTGTCTTAAAAAAAAACAAAAAAAACAGCCAATTTTTTCCCCAATTAGAAACATACAGCGTAGACTCCAAAAGCCATCAGGAAATAAATAAGACTTTTTCAATGTCCAGTAAATCTCCCATCCGTGACAACCTAAGATGCATATTTGCAAATTCGACTGAGATTGCAATTTTTGACGAATCAAATAAGGAGAAAATTCCTTGGACAAGACAATTTGTACGCGCTGATTTGGTTAAAATTGCTTTCTTTAAAAAAAAAAAACAACAAAAAAAAACAGCACTTTAGAGGAGTCTTATTCCATTTTCCTTTTAATGCTTTATAACAATTGAAAATGGGTATCCGTTATAATTTGTTTCTAGCTATTTCCTTCTCTTCTTACGTCCAGCAAAATAATTCAGAGATTGTGACAGATAAAAGGCAATAATGAAAATTGCTCCCAATCTACCCGGAGCCGTAATGTGCGGAGGATCCAGGCGGTGGTTATACAATATAAACAGGCTATGAGCTAAGCAGAAGAAAACAGCTCCCAAGCATAACCAAGAATCCATTGATGAAAATGTTATGTAAAGTGATGTGCATTGATCCAGTAATCCCCAAAGCCTCCAGACCATCTTTAATTTACCTTAACAGAGAAGAGCATTGTAAACGAGGAAGAAAATCTCCAAAGACTCTGACAAACACTTACAGTAGGAGGCAGCCTATTTTGTAGTCATATAAGCAGAACAAAAAGATGTCAAGACATAGGACCACTGGCAGATGAAGCTGCTAGAAATAGCACTGTGAGAAGAATAGAAAAGCCTTTCATACACTAGAACTTGCTCCTCATTGTCTGCCTGACACCAGAGTTTGGGAAAAAAAAAGTACAGTATATAAACTGTATATGTTACACGGCTTAAAATTACTTGTCGGAAAACGGACACTCGAAAGCCTTCAAGAAAATAACAGTCAGTAGTTCTATGACCACCTACGGCAGCTAAAACGTTGGGTTGTTTTCTATTGGCGTCTACCTAAGTTCTTACCACAAGGCAGTTTTGTTCACGATCCCCCCTCCTCCCGTAATGCCACTGACAACCCATTTCACACTTCAAGGAGCTCATAGAGGGAAGTAAATAAGGGCTTCAATCTTGTGTTAGCTGTATTTCCTTATAGTTGGGGAAAGGGGCATGAAAAGGGAGCCCAGTGAAATCAACGCACATCCTAGCTTTACGCTGGTCAAAAACACTATCTTTTCTCCTTAGGGAGAGCACTTAGACGGTGAGTGAGTGAGGAGACTTAAAAGGCCATTCATGCTCCTCTGGGTAATATGCAAATAAGGGAGATGGAGCAATACCACCACAGTGTCATCTATTAGAAGGCAGAAATCCTTCAAATCACTGTTAGACTCTTTATACATGCCTTGTAACAATGACCAGTAATTGAAAGCCAAGCCTGAAACCATGCCCAGAGAGCAGTTTCAGGGTGTTTGCTGTTCGTTACATTAAGCATTTCTAAAATGAAGAGGGAAACCAAACCATAGCCGTTCGGTGCAATGAAATCAATGGGAAGCCATGGCATTTATTAGTCATCCCTAAAGTCCTCCACCGCTGGATAACTGCAATGGAGGAAGCCCTCACCCAGATGTACACTTTAGGTTCCCGATTTATTAGTCTTCATGGTTTTATTGAAAAAAAAAAAATAATATATATATATATATATATATATATATATATATATATATATATATATATATATATATATGAGACTTTGAGGTGATATGTAAATTGCATGAAGTAGAACATAAAATATTTTTGCTACAAACGTTCCATATTTTCTGTTACTGTCTTGAGACGAAGATGGATCCTGGTCTGCTCGACCTCGAAATAATACAATACAGTGATACATTTGTTGATGAGCTGCCATCTTTGTGTGTATGAATTTTTTTTATAATATCAACTCAGTGGTGAATAAATTCCGGGAGCCAGCTAGCCAAATGAGTCTAAAAATTCAAAAATCATGTATTTTTTAATTTTTTTTGTCTATTGATATCTGAGAAAGTTCCAATTTCATATCGGAGTGGTGTCACTGGCTTCTAAAATCTGTAGCCTTTTTTGTTCTAAGCTTCCAACGGAGCTTGATGTTGTCTTATTAGTAGACAGAGGCTTCTATCCTGCACGCTGACCTCCTCCTCAAGTTGCTGAAGAAAGTAAGAAATGTTTTACCACTTAGCACCACTTTGGAAAGCCCTCCAACTAACATCATCTCTCTTCTCCAGGAGGAGCATGACTCACTTTACTGGATGAAATGTGAAATATTTTCAACAGTTCCTTATTCTGTCTGTTTTCTCTTGGGCTACAAAGTACTACCATATGTCTGTCATTTGTGTTCTTCCTACTGCTCGAAATCTGTTCAACAGTCATCGCTATAGCGAACAAGCAAAAAAGTCTTTTGTGCAAATACTAAAAGCTTGCTATAAATTAAGCCCATTTAGTCATAGAAATAATAATATGGAAGATGTCTAATACATGCGCCAACTCTCTTGCAGATATTACTGTAATGCTGAGTAAGCAGAGTGTCTATTAAATTACTTTTTTTTTTTTCCCTCCTTTCTCCCCTCTAATGAGCAGAATGAATTATTTTGACCACACGGTGACATTTTTATCTGGTAATTGAATTTTTGGCAGACTGTCATACCACCTTTTTGTCCCTTTCGAAAGAGTAGATGATGTTAAGATGAATTTAGGTGCAGAGATGATTCTCGCTATGGTGAGCCAACAACATTCCTAAATGTGTGCTATGAAATCTATGGCAGAACAAGCTGCATGATCGTAACTCATCCACCCCATGGTCTGCAGTAGGGGACGACGCACGGCACTATTCCGATCTATCAGCGCTGTCCTGTTCTGCTTTATGCTTCTGTTCCGTTGCTGAGTCAAAGCCCTTGCTATCGTAATTTTTAGACATGATTATAGTCAGCGCTATCATGTCAGACTGAAGAGGCCGAGATGACTAGCCGTGCCAGACCTCATTCTCTCGCAATCACCAGCTCATACACAGGAATTTCAAAGTCCTCCCCTGCCAAGTGACATTTCACTAAACGTTGCGATCCAATACCGAAGGAGGAATAAAATGATATTAAAGCAGGTCTCCTTATAATATCATTTGACTCGCCCGCATAACCATCTGTTTCCATCCAGCTTTCCCACACATGGATGTAACTTCATGAAACAATTTGGAGATGGAAAGCAGAAAACAGTCCCTGAAGAGCGATGATTGGAGAATTACCTCATTTTCCTGCTCCTAAGAGATTGAATACTACTAGTGAAATATGCTCTCTGCGAACGCATTACAATAGAACAGTGAATATCGAATCTTACCAAGGAAGAATAGCTAGTTGAGGTGGACTCATGTCTAGGTCTTCCAACGTGCTACAAGTGTCATCACAGCTCGAAAATAGGCTAAAAATATAGAATAATGTGACCTTTTCAAAAATGTGAGAACATGTAAGGTCTGGTTCTTCTGCTATTTTACACGGGATGTCTACGGGCCAAATCATCGCTTGACAGAGTGAACTCAAACGAGTAAACATGGCCACCGACAGGGTGATGCACGATAAGTTTTTAGGCATTTAATTTCAGCTCACCAAAAAAAAATGGTCGCAATCAAAAATTGGTTGGTGAAAGATCACAGTTGTTGGTATTTGAACGACTTGCAAACTAATTTGCATGGCGATACCCTCTACAAACGATAAGTCGGCAAACAACTAACGAACAATACGTACTTTGTGTAAAAGCTAACTACCAAACGTCCTTCGTATGCTTCAGTGACTGTCTGCATGATAGTTGGTCCATGTTAAAGCACCTTTACACTGCTGGTCATTATGGCTTCATAAGTCATTCTTGTCTGTGTCTATTGGCTGTTCAGATGTGTTTTCTATGAGAGGAGCAAAGATGGGCAAGTTCTAATGGTGCACTGTGTGGTCATCTCTTTGACCCCCACATATTGGCGGAATGTGGGTGTAATGATGCTGGTGTGGCACTGTGGCAGTGAGTAGATGAGGTGGCCATGCACGAATGCGACTATCTTCAATGTAGCTTACGGAAGTAGTGTAACAATTGACCGTTTCAGCTAAATAAACTACAAAGACATAAGCTACATACATTCATGGTCTCTTTGTTTTCCGTGGGAAAAAGGAACCCCCTATTCTTCCAAAAAGTAGGAGTCCTGGAAGTGAAACCGACTTCTAATCAGACATTTATGGCATATACCTCCGAAAAATAAATGAAGCCAAATAAAGGCCAAATGAAGCTAATTAATGTCTCCGATAATAATACCCCTTTAAATTTTATTTCTTAGGACAATGTGGCCCCCAGACCAGACTTGGAGATTGTCCCACTTGCTGCAGACTACTTAGTACATTGCACAGTGGACCTGGTAGGTACTGCAGTGCAGTTCCATTGGATTCAGTGGGAGCTGCGCCTGCAATACCAACCTGGGTCACTGTGCTATGATCAGCGCTTCCTGCACAAACAGCGGCCCTGAGAGTCAGCTGATCGATGGGGATTCAAGCATGGAATCCTCGTGATCGTCTACTGATGACCTTTTGGTCACCAATAGACAAAACATGTAAAAAGTCCCGGAATACCCCCTTAATTTCAACTAAAACCTTTCAGACCTTCCTTCATTTTTGATTTTGAAGCAGATGAGTCAATAAAGTACATAACTTGTGTATGTAAAAAAAAAATACACGAATGAGGTAATTAGAAGCCGGCTATTTGTAACACAATTAAATAAACGTTTTTCCATCAACATTTCAGCATAACTCTCAGTAGACAAGTGATCATTCAGATAGCTGGCTAGAGTGGCAGATGGTTGCTGGTTGCACGCTGCTTTTTTCTTCTATCAATGCACTATGCTTGGAACTCAAGCCCTACATCCAAATTCTCTGATAATGTATGCAAGTCATTTAGGCAACAATAGGGTTTGATTGCTGACTTTAGAATTAGAATTACCGAGAAGTTAAGATCCCTAACCATATAATTTCAGGATATTAGCAGGCATACACAGTAAATTTGCAGAAAATGTAGAAAACCAAAGGCTCATTTAATTGTAAAGACACTGATCATATTGTTTTTTCATATTTCTTAGGTTTTTTGCTTTGGATTTTTCCTCGGGGAAGATTAACACTTTAGATAAACCCTCCAGCTGTGAAAGTCAAATATCCTGGAGTCATCAGGCTGTGCCATCCGTGCGGCAGAGCTACAAATGTAACAGCCCTTTTACACGGGCTCAGAAGCTCACGATTCTCTTTCGTCCTATGGAACGAGCTGGTGACGTCATCGCCACCTCTTTCTCGCTTGGGCAGTCTGTTTAAAATCATGCAGCCCTCGGGCACTTAGGAATGTTAAACACTGAACAATCAGTTTAAACGGCACAATAAATGCCCGAGCTGGCACTGTTTTTTATGCCGGGCAAAACTGAACAACTAACGAGAAGCGCACGATTCTCTTTAGTCGTTGGCTCGTGTTTAAACTGAACGGTTATTGCTCAATTTCGTTCCTTGTAAACAGGGCTTTAGTTAGGTTGCATCTGTATGTCCAGGACTGTTAACACTTTCCAATCCAATTTTGGATTCAGGGTTTCCTAAAAGGCTTTCTCTTTTTGCTGTTATACAACGGTGCCATCTGCTGGTTAAAGCCAGTGTGTGTGCGCCAGAGAGACTCCGACAGGGGAGTGGCTGGCAATAGACGGTAAGAATACACTGTTGTACATCTTCTGACATTAGAGCTGTACAAGCTTCAATCAGAATGTAGGAAGAAGTCAGACAGTGGATTGGAAAGGGTTAAGAGTCTAAAGGTGCCTATGCACTTTTAATAGCGATTGGCAAAAAGCTCATTCAGCTGGCAGCTATAACTTCCGACTTGCTGATACTCACATACACTCAGTTTGGCCAAACATTCATAGATCTTCTATGGCAGAATGGAGTAAAACGGTGTCAGACAATGTCTCCAGAAAGAACAAAAGGATTGAGGGTTGACTTCATTGTCGGAGAAAGTTGGTAGAACCACTCTACACATGATATTCTGTCCCATAGAGATTGCCAGTGTCAGACTACTTTTGTCTAATATTAATGGGGTCTTAAATGGTACCCATAGATGATTGATGACTGGCAACCATGATCTATCCAAGACTGAGTGATATGTGAGAAAAAAGTGATTAGTGATTAGCAATGTTGAGATTTTACGCAATAACTTTCCCCCTATTCCATTAAGTATCAAAGTTGCCAGTCTGTGCTTCCCTTACACTTTCAGAAACCCAAACCCAATGTACATCAAGCAAGCCAATTGTATGGAAGGTCTTTCAGATTAAGGATCTTTCAGTGTTTTTCCCATTCAGCTGCCATCTAATATCTCTGTGGGCCTCTGTCTAGATGAATTACAGTAATGTCTACACAACCATCTTTTACTTTAAGTCAGTTAGACAATATACAAAGAATTGCACGTTAAAGCACTGAAATACATAAGCTGGAAAGCTATGACTATACTGCTTAAGACTTCTAAGGACATTGCAGGTGTTAGTTAACTAATAGAGATGAGCGAGTATACTCGCTAAGGCACATTACTCGAGCGAGTATTGCCTTGGCCAAGTATCTCCCCGCTTGTCTCTAAAGATTCGGGGACCGGCGCGGGTGACAGGCGAGTTGGTTGCGGCGGGGAGCGGGGGGGAGAGAGAAAGAGAGAGATCTCCCCTCCGTTCCTCCCCGCTCACCGCCCCCCGAATCTTTAGAGACGAGCGGGGAGATACTCGGCTAAGGCACTACTCGCTCGAGTAATGTGCCTTAGCGAGTATACTCGCTCATCTCTATTAACTAACCATCAAGGATTATATAATTATATCTTGTGATCAATTCATAGAGTGCCGTGCCCTCTGTTCCATCATATGATTTGTGGCCAATCCCCAATTGGCACAAATGACTCCATCAATTGACCATATGATATATTTATATGACCCTATGATGGCTGGGTCAACCAACCGCTGCAAAGCCCTATTGAAGCCATAGACAGCATGGTCATGACATTCCATCTTCAGCTTAGTCCAGTGCTTTAAACAAGTCATTCTTTGAGGTTTATATTAAGTTGTGAGGTGCAAAGAAAGATATTAAACGGTATACGTTGCTAAGGGTCCGTCTACCCCAAACGATCATTCAAACGACAACCATTCAGCCGTTCTCATTCCCTATTTGTGAATGACAAGAACTGAGCGCGGGCTGTTTAAACTGAACGATAAGTGAATGAGCCGATGATGATTTTTATGCCCACATCAAATCAATGCTGAACGAAAAGTGAATGATTTATCGTTCGGCGTTTGGTTGTTGCCTGCCTTTAGACTAAACGATCAGTCACTTTTCTCCCGATTTTTTTGAACGATCTTTCTGTGTAAGGCCTCCTGCCCACGGCCGCGACGGACTGCGCCAGTGGAATATCACAGCAGAGTCGAATACGGAATCCCCCAAAGACCTCATACTCAGCTCTCCGGACCCGCCTCTTGAGTCCTGTCCGGCATTACGTGCCAGGAGTGGGCAGTGACCGGTAATCACACGATACTTCCACTGTGTGCACAGCGGAAGTATCATGTGATGGCCGGCTTCCAATGACTACAATGGAAGCCTGACGCGCATTTTCCCGCGGAATTAGAACATGCTGCGATTTCTTTCACACTGCGGAATTCCACGGCAGAATTCCGCAGCGTGAATATTGAACTATTAAGTTCAATAGAACCTTATAGCTGTGGGATAACGCTGCATATTCCCACCGCGTTTCACGTGGCAAAAATCCGTCCGTGGGCATTAGCCCTAAAAGGCTCTTAATATGGTACTTTAAGGAAATTATCCTTCAAACACCCGTTAGCCAAAGTGACATAAAAATGCAAAAAAAATAAATAAAATTTACTTTATAACAATTCTGAAAGACATAAAAGTGGAGGAAAAAAAAAAAAACTGCAAAAAAGTTGGAAAATGTTAGAAATGTTTTTTTTGCTGTTCCTCGGCTAAAACTCTTCAAAAGCGTTTTGATATAAGCGAACCCCACTCCTATTCCAATTCAGAGAAGCTAGGTATAGGAAGGAAGAACATTCGATAATTTTAGACTTTGGCTGATATTTCATTGCTTGGCACTGGGGCAGGATGGGTTTGCCATACCTGCTGAAAAAGTCTTATCTCTTGCTGCCGTCATCTGGGGAACTCTTGACCAGGCTCCAAGGAACCCCAGAGGGCCCAAGTTGGAAATTGCTGCTTTAGGTCAGTATTAGCCTCAGTTTGACATGGCAGAAGCGGCACTTTACAGACTTCTCCTGTTCCAGTCTAGTCTTCATTTCTTGTTATCCCAATGGGTACAAGAAATGGAAACTTTCAGCACACTGTTTAGTAGATTCAGTGAATGTATTTTACTTGCATACATTAGAAGTGTTTTGAGCTTCACCTTCTCACATAGCGATTGCTTATTGCCTTGTTCTGACTTGCCCACTATTAGAACCTTGAAAGTAGAAATTTTAATTGACTGAGATTTGGCAACACTGTATTTTACACCGACTTCAGAATGTGCGGGGTACACGGGCAAGGGTGAATTGTCAGGGAAAACAGTAGCATTTCAATCTACAGCGGAACACCAAAAATGTACGTGCAAATGGTCTTCTATTTGGGGGATTTTAAAGAAGGTGGTCAATATACATCGTATATGTCACAGGAAATCGGCAACATTAGAACTGTGCCGGGTGGGGGTATAGCAGGTAGCCCCCTCAAAATCAGTTATTGCATAGGAACTCCCTTTCATTGCAATGCTGCGAGGACCTCAAGGGTCCACTGAACACACTTGGACATCAAGGATTTCTAGGGGAACCTGGAAAGCTTCATTTTCTCTGCAGCACAAATGCCAACCGCTCCTGTGGATGCAGAATATCCGTACAACCTTAGGGCTTTTACACGGAACGTTCATCATCCGGAATCTGAATGAGTATTGCTCAGTGTAAATGCAGGCAGCGACAGAACGACGAATGAGAACTTGTTCGCTTCTAGTCCGTTGTTCCGTTTCTGCATGTACAAGACTGAAGGACGGATCGTTCCTTGCAAATAGGCAATCGCTCACTTATGAAGTACTGCCTGCTTACTGTGAATGGAGGCGAGTGGCCTGGAATGATCCCTGACTTGTTCCGCATGCATTCAGTAAGGGCTCCTGTCCACGGGCGTAGCGATATCCCACGGCGGATCTCCACCGCCAGGGAGCAGGGGGAGAGCTGACGTTCTCTGCGCTGATCCTATCGATCTGACAGATAGACTCACCGCAGAGAATCGCGGCTAATCGTAGCATGCTGCGACTTAAAACCCATGAGCGGAGAAGCGCTATGATTCTCCGCTTGTGGACAGCAGGGCTGCGCTTTCCATAGTATTCTATGTAAAGTGTTCACTGTGCCTCCTGCGGCCAGATTATCGCGCCCGTGGACAGGCAGGCTAAAAGCACAGGACCAATTACCGCTGGGATGGCCAGTCGGGGATCTGTTGCCTGACAGATCGTACTGTGTAATAGCACCATGAGGCTGCTTTCACACCTGTGTTAAGTTCGGGGTTTCCGACTCTCCGCTCGGTTTTTGGACAAAAAAACCCCTGAAATTAAACAGGATGGGGGGGGGGGGGGGGGGGGGATCCGATTTGTCCCCATTAATTTAAAAAAAAAAAAGTAAGCAAACGGAAGCGGATTGTTTTATTTTAGTCTTTCTCCTCAGAAAACGGAGCAGAGAGACAAAAACACGGAACTTACACCAACGCAGGTGAGAACGCAGCCTTACATGGTGAGCAGACATAAGGACCCATCCCAAATATTGACAATGTATACCAAGTATGACCTCTGCTACTATCACTCACCAAAAAATAAAACCTTGCTCTTGGCAATGGACAAACCCAGTAGCAATGTCTTTGGAAACACACTGACTTTTCGGGTTGTTTGCTTTGTTCTATGGAAGTCCCAATTTGTGACCATCAGAGACATCGGACTGTCTTGGGGAAGCTTTTTTTTCCCCTAAAGCCGGGTATTTTGCCCTAAATGAGTGTTCTAGTATATTGTCCTGTGCTGTATAATCCTTATTGCATTGTTTTTTTACACCCCTTGAATGGTCCAACCCCAAACATTCGGTTGCTCTGGAAGCTGCTTTCATTCATTCATTCATTCATTCCTCTGCAAATGTAATGAAATGAAAAGCTTCCATTTTTCAGTGTTGAAGCAATTCTTTTTTTTCCCTTTCCCTTAACAATTCTTGGTATTTGAAAAGTAGCCCTCTTTTATTCACATGAGTATGTTTGTTCCTGGTCCATTAATTAAATACCTTCTGGCTTTGAACAAAAGAGGATCTCCTTAGAAACTGCAGTATCATGCACTTAAGTGGCACACGGGCCCCGCTTAGTTCAGTCTTCATGCCATGTAAGGTAATATTTAAACACGCAGGAAGCACGGGTAAAGCAGGTCTTATCAGAACCCACATAAATCACGCCAGCGGAGGGCGAGGGGGGCGTGCAGGTCTGTCATTACCATTACATTGTAGGACTTGCAGATTCCACTTAGCCTAAACATTCTCCTTATCTAGACTTCCTAGACTAGTATCTTCACACCATCATGACCTGGGTGCTAATTCACAGCTTGTGTGTCCCTATAGGAATAATAAGCAAAATGAAAAAAAGAAAAAAAAGACATGACTGACCCATTGTTTAATTAGATTATAGAACGTGCACTTTACTTAATATGCTAGTGAAACGGGGAGAAAATAGTACATGATGGATTTTATTTATACGCCGGTGAAGGTCGATAATTTAAATAGCCTTACATCATGAGTCTGGAGGGCTGCCAGGGAGCTGCACGCAGAGATATGTCTGAGACGGGTGCTATCTGCCAGGAACTTGTACAATGGGCCAGGAATGTACATTACCTACAGTAGCCGGATTACTCTTGGGGGCGAGGGGGCTTTTAGACGGAACGGTTAGCGTTCAAAGAATTGGTTAAATGAGCAAAAGTGAATGATAATCATGTGCCAACGACCGAACGATAACCGTTTACCTTTCGCACGTCTTCATTTTATGCAGGCATAAAAAAAATCATCATTGGCTCCTTCACTAATTGTTCAGTTTAAACAGCGCTCATTCAGTTGTTCTCACTTATACAGCAAATGTGAAAGACTGAATGACTTTTCATTTGAATGAGCCAATGATGTATCCGCCTGTCTAAAAGGCCGCGCAAGCGAACAAGCAAACTCTGATGTCATTCGCACGTTCAAACGATAGTCTTATTATAAAGGGCCCCAACATTCCTGCACAAGGTATGACCAAACTTTAACAAGGAGGGCCACCCCTCTATAAAAGGTCATCGTCTAAGGGAAATATCGGAAGCTTCATATATAAAGTCCAATGAAATTGTGACTTTTTTTTTTTTTATAGGGTCACAAGGTCACATAAATCCAAAACACGTCATCTCCGGTTCCATCAAAGTGGCCTCAAATTTCCCATTGAGCACTTAATTTTACTTCTTTACTACAATTGTAAAGATTCTGGATTAATATTTTTCCGTCTTTTTCACAGATGCTGGACCACCGAGTCTCCAAACCAGGCGGAGCTGAAATAGCAGGCTTATTGTATAGTCACTTTTTCTAGTGTCCGATATCGATCTATCTCAAGAAAGGCCACTACAGCCACGTCACAATAAAGGTCGGACCTACTTCCAGTCTTTACATAAGTAGACCCTACTTTTACACAGTGTGAACAATTTCATTTCAAATTCCTTATAGTCAAAATCACTTTGTAAAACCATACAGCATGTAACAAAGTAGGTCTATGAAATCAAGGCATGGCAGACATCCTGGAGACACGTCAAGAAAGAACAATAATTGTAAAACGGGAGCTAAATGGCCACAAAACATTTGAGGGTTACTCAAAAAAGTTCTTAAAAGTCCAAGCTAACTCAAAGTGTTGCCTTAGAAAATACTAGGACCGGTGGCCATGGGGGTCCTGGCTGACCTCTGAATTTAGAGTATCTACAACCATAATGGAAAAAATGCATAACAAAATAAAAGGTCAGCATTTCCGAAGCCAGATACTCCTCCTAAAATGGTTAGGAAAATATTATAGTGTGTTAATATTTCATTTTGAAGTTCTTCTTGGTCATGGGCGATAAATGGTGTTTGGCTATACAACTTGAAGGGACATCACTCAAATCATGGAGCATTGAAGAAGTAGCATGTAGGATTTTAGTAGTACTCGGTATAGCTTCTGCTCATGCTGGTACAGGGACAAGAAGCAGCAAATTCCAACCTTCCATTAGTAACATTGACCTCGTAGCAACTGGCTGAAGGCTCTGAACATCCATCATGACTACCAAAACATAAGCTTTTGGGCAAAGACAGCTGCAGTGAACTTTCGAAGATACACATACTTCTTTTTTTTTTCTTGTAAATGGTATAAAAGAAACTTTGAGGCTCTCTGTCCTGCGAATTATCCTCTGCGGACTGTGGCTTCAGTTTAATGTGGCTTGGTGTTTCCTTCATCATACAAATTAGAGCCAAGACTGTATTCCAAAGCATTTTTTTCCCTGTTGCTCATTCTTGAACTTTGCGACTTGCCAAAATCATCCCTCGTGCTTTAACCAGAAACCTAAAATATTTAGTTGGTTTTTTTTCCCCACTTGATCCATATCAGATCTTTATAGCGGCAGTTGGAAAAGTAAATACTGAGACGTTTAATAGGTGATCTTCACTGAATTAACCAGACACTTAAAGTGATTTAAGCCAGCCACACATGGGCTGATCCTCCGGTCTGACTCATATAGCACATTCAACAAGTACCCTTTCCTAAAAAGCAAATCATGTGGTATGGTTTGACTGAATGCCCTACTCTTCACCAGACTGGGTCCTATACTCTGTTGTGAATTATTTGGGTTGACAGAGATATAAATCAAATTCTGTATTACATGTAATATCCCATCTTACAATTTGGCTTTTAAGGGATTGTGGTGATTTTATGGATTGTGACTGGGCATTTCCATGCTGGCCCTAAAGACCCATACTGTCCCACCATATGCATTAAAGACCCACCATATGCATTAGATTACAGTAGTCTGCATCCACAGATTTCACCAGGACTGGTTGACCGATGGTTTTGTATGGGGGGGGGGGTCTCTGGATGTTCCCTGACCGGTGATGTGAGAAAGAAGGATTGGGCATTCAATTTCAATACCCGATCCTTTTGTTCCATCTGGAGATAGACCGCCACCAGGGATGTCCGGCTGCAGCTTTCTCCACTGTCCTCATGCAAAACACATGAACGCTCAACTGAAGCGCCATTGGCCGAACAAACGTTCAGTCTATAGCTACTTAAGATGAATGGCAGCTTATGGGTACCTTAAGGGGTCTTCTAATGAAGTATATAGAGAGCTATGGAAGAATCTAATGCATAGAGGCATGTGTTCAAACATTAAGAAGCCCCATCCTCCATTAGTCATAATCTCAGGGTGCTGATTTTACAGTAGTATTAGCTATTCTATAAGTGACATACTTGCTCCACATGGTAACCATACATAAGATGCCCCATTAAATACATATTCAACTCTTTCAGGCGTGCAAGGTAATTCCAATGGAGAAGGATGGGCTGTCCAACATCATTGACAGCGCATATTCCGGGAAGGTATCAGACTGATGAGCAATACACATGGTAAATTGAACAGACCTTCAAGAGTATAAGGGGGTGAATGTCAACCAGCTCTTGGTCTTAGATGGGAACTATTATGTATGGGTCAAAAACAACACTACATGGTAATTTTAGGTAACAAAAAGTGAATAGCGGTTCAGCATGATGGCGCAAAAAAAAATAATGACTACTTCTAAGTGATCATATGCAGAGAAGCATTCCAGCTACCACCTAAACGTGCATTGTGTGGATGTACACAGGCATATTTTAAGAGCCACACTGACTATGAAACTGCCGAACAGCCATGCAAACAGAGGAGCATTATATGAAGACAGAGCAGTTCTGTAAAGCTTAAGAATACATTTGGATAGCTAATTAAGTCAATGGAAGAAAAGATATGAGCATGTATAATTATGCTGCTACGGTCTTAAAGGCCATCTGATGTTATTCCCAGGATAAAGCAGAGGACAAATGAATGAAAGTGGATTTCCAGTCACTAAGTCTAAATAATTGGCATGGTGCTGAAAGGAGCATAGGTAAAGCTGTAGAGAGACACAGGAGAAGCAATGTCAATGGGATGAGAAGAGGCTGGCAGGCACAGGGATAGAGAATTCTCTGCATTCCATCTGTGAGAAGTCTGGCCTACAACATGCCCGTGCCTCATTCACATAGGTCTTTGCTAGTAACGCTTACACCCTGCCAGAAAACACATGAGTCAACAACTGCAGCTCCAGAACTACTGCTCGTGTCACGTAAATTATCAGAATACTATGGGAGCAAGCACAAAATGTGGACTTGTCAAAAAAAAAGAATTCTATTAGCAATATTTCTAGATGTTGGCCGCACAAGTCATCCATTCCAGAGCCAATTCCACTGCCCTACCTACATATCACTGTAATGCGACCCTGAATTATCACCCGCCTTCTGGAGAACACAGGGATATTCTCCACGACGCTGGAGTTGTGTGCTCTATGCCGTTGCCATGAAAAAGAATATTTCCATATTACTAATTTTTTCTATAACATTTACCTCTTTTTTTTTGCACTAAAAATAAAAATCAAATCAAAACATGATGCATTTAAAATACATAAAAAAGAAAAGCGATCACTCCGAGGAAATGTAAGAGCTCACAGCAATCATTCCTCTAGATGCATTTTCCCGGGTTTTACTTTTTTAATTAGTACTAGTGGGACCAATGTATATTGCTTTTAATGATATATCATATGAAGGCAAAATAAAAAAAATGTTGTATATTCGGTGTTCTTTCAGCTCAAATATGGGGGAGGCTAAAAACAGTGCAAATAATAAAAGCAACAGATTAGTAGGAAAATAGGTTCCCACTGAAACACGACGATGGCACGGTAGTAAATGGTCATTTTTTACTAAATAAATCAATATTAAATATGAAGAAAACAGGTCAGATATGGGTGAGAAAATTACGAAAAAAAAGGTAAAAACTACAATTCTAATCCAAGATGTCCAGAGGAGATTCACCAACATGTCGGTAGACAGTATGTGATTTCAGAATGAAACTTTACTACGCAAAATATATTGGCTGATCCCATATGTGGACCATATGCAGTCGCATTACTGCTGGCAATCCTACATGGCGTGAAGCCTTGAGAGGATGCTATATGAACCTCACGTTCCTTCAATAATTGTTAACATCATTGCACATCATTTGCAGTCCCGAAAAACAGACATGTCTCATAGCCAGGACCTCGGCGGCTGAAATAAAGGGTTACATTTCCTCCATCTGAATGGGAAATGATCTAGAAATAAACAAGATTATTACTAAAAATGTGCATTTGGAGCACCTGCTGAGGACATGTAAGACGATCGCTCCAGTGGGTCACATATCTGTGGCTGTAATGACATGATAAGGTGTGACATCCGGATACGTGAATATACGTGCGTATACAATAAATAAATGGAGGGTAATCCAAGTTAAAGGCTGCCAGAAGCTCAGTATAAATAGCTTTACAGTGGCATCCATAATTTATCTGCATGCTCCGAGTCTGCCAAGTTTGTATTAGCTTCCTATCAATAGCTTGCAATTCAACTGTCTTTTTGAAGGGGAAGTCAATATGGAAATGTCCACATCTACATACTTTTACAAATAGGATGCCTTGGCAGTTAAAAGAAAAGAAAAAAATCAACAAAAGGAACCATGTAAGCATACTTGACCTCATTGCCTAATGTCTATCAAACCCGCCATGGTTGGTCGATTCTGAATTTGTGAAACTGACACTCAAAAAGTGTGCGGTGCATCTTCAATCTGTGTCTTCCCATTGCTGACCACACTACTGCGGGGGAGCCGGCCTGTTTATTCCTCGCTCCGCTCATAGACAGCTCATTTCAATATAGCATCAATCTGGGTCTTTTACCTATTGTTTTGTTTGCATTATCGTCTGGAGTCGATAAACGCTGACTTCCGTTAACTCTTTCAAGAAAGTAGTCAAAGTGCTTAACATCTTCCTACAGGAGCAAGAAGATCTAGGAAGTAGGATCATGGGGGGAAAAAAAAAAGCTTTATCTGAAATACTAAACCTCACCACGAGGACATAGAGAGAAGGGTCTATTGCTCTGGCTTTGTTGTACAACATCCATGTATGCTGAATGGCTTAGCATATGCTTAGCGGTTGTATTTACTGCACAAGTGTAGTTTCTACAGGCCCCTAGTGGCTTAACATACAGCAGCAGGGACAAGGAAATCCCACTCCCATCATTAGGTTAAGCAGTCCTTAGCATGTCGACGCTCACAAACATGGCTGTGCTGCATTCAGCAGTAGGGATACTGTTGCACTCTCAGGAATGTAACGGACAAGTTACAATGTTGCAGAAGTGGCCCCAGTGCATAATATTATATCATGATCTCCCAGTAGAGTTTATGTTGCTGCTTGTGTGTTTATAAACACATTACATAGAGGAAACATGTTCTGATTATAGAAGGATTCTGTTTGAGGACATTTTCTTTCCTCCCATAGATGACATATTTTATCATTTACATCCTAGGTAATCTCAATGCATAATACGCAGTGCTCGGTGCCTGTGGGTACAACTTCAAAAATATTCCCTGATATTTATTATTTCAAAGTCACGAATTTCTAATGAAAAACTATCTTTATGCTAAACTAGATACAAGACCCAAAAGAGCAAAGAGAAAAAAAAAGGATGAAAGACATTTAGAAGTTTATTAGAACAAAAAGTACAGCAGTAAATGGAGGCAGGTGTTGCTTACACTGAGAATCTCATTTTCAGGCTGGTCTAAATGTGTCTTCTCACTCCTACTCTCTACACCCCCAATAATATCCCCATCCCCCCTGCCAGAGGCAAAACTAAAATTGGAAAACCAAGTTGAGAAAAAAAAAAAGTGGCTAATTAAATCTGCAGGCCCCCTCCGCGCCCTATCATACCGAATACAAAAACTGCATAGGCTTGCTGCTCACAAAAAGCCCTTGCTGGCATATTTACAGCTCTTAGCTATTTTAACTGGGCACAGCCTCACAGCTGAATTTATAAAACTGCCCAACCTGTCAATTTCACACTTTAAAAATACAATAATGGCAGTTCCCATGGGAGGGGAATTTCAAGCAAAAGTGTCACAAAACTGATTGCCGTTAGAAGTAGCAAGTCTGTTGGATTTGTATGCGGAGGGAAAGGGAGACTTGTTACCTTTACTCCTTTGTTGCTATTTGTATCAAATAGGCAAGTGGGAATAAACCAAGTGATTGCTCTTGTTCAGTCAATCATGATCTGCTGTACTAACAGAACAGGGACTGGGCATCTTCTAGAGAATGGCAAAGGAACTTCCAAACTTCTAGATGACATGGGATCTCACCCGAATGGGATCATACTAGGATAAGAACCTTAACAGAAGCACAAATCATAGAATGCCGCCTGTTCTGCCTGCAGATAAGGTGGCACTGGCATTACGGGGGAAACATTTCTCAAAAGTGGATTTGAGGTGTCTTCAAGAAGGAAAATGCCACATCTGTTGGAGAAATGTAACAATGAACATACTAACAGTAACATTTATGGGAAAGGATATAGAGGTGGCTTTCTGATAGATCAGCTCTGACAACAAAGGAACAAAGAAAACTAGAAGCTTCTACAACCATGTTTACCAGCAGCCCATGACAAGATCTCAGAAGTTTTCTATTAAAAATCTCATCCCTTGGGAATACTGGGCAGGAAAGGAAAAAGGAAGAAAGGGTGCAACAACATGATATCAGCCTGTGTTGTATGAATGTATTGTATATGGGAGGTATATATGAGAGTGTGTAGGTAGTGAGCTTATGTATAAGGGGGGATTTATGTAAATGTACAGCTAATGTATATGTATGAGTGTGCATAGTATGTATTATGTATATGCATGCACATATATCCATATGTGTGAGCACTTAAGTGTGTGTTTTTAGATGTATGCATGAATGTGTAAGTGTATACATAAAAGTGTGTATGTATTAGGTAACTGTGTGTGCAAGTGTAATATATTTATGCATATATATATATATATATATATATATATATATATATATATATATATATATATATATATACACACACACAAAAAAATAATTATATATATATGACCGTGCATGTGTTTAAGCATATGTAGGTAGGTTAGCATGTGTTTAAGTATAGGTGTGTGTACTTATGCAAGTACATGCGTGTATGTAACCGATTTCACATATATGTAGATGCCTCTTTACATTTGTTTCCAGCCATTGTATGAAATGTAACATAACCCACCAAGCACTTAAAAGTTTCCCTCCAAGATGCAGTAAAATGCATTAAGAATGTCTGAAGGTCCTGGGGCAGAGAAGCAGTGAGTGACAAACTAGACAGGACAGCTGGACATTCAACCAGATGATAAAATCTCCCCAACTTCTTCATTTCCATATATAAGCACAGCATGGCTCTATCAACCACACATCATGCTAATGGATGGAATACTGATGAGGGAATGCCATTACTGAGTGAGGGGCAACTCTGCCAGCACTGCTACATACTGCAGACACCACATAGTGGAGGGGGCTCCAGTCACACTGGGGATAGATAGATAGATAGATAGATAGATAGATAGATAGATAGATAGATAGATAGATAGATAGATAGATAGATAGATAGATAATCCCAGCAGTGGTACAGCAGGCACATTGTTACATTGTTGCTCTGGCACATGGTAGAGCCACCCAGCCCTGGCAGGAGGTGATGGCACCCCTGGATTACACAGTAGCAGCTCCAACCTGAAGTTCTCCTGCAGCTTCCCATCACTTATTGATCTCTGCCCCACATGTGATGCCAGTCCGTGCCCACCCTGGTGCCAGCCGGGGTATTGATGAGAGCTAGCAGGTAGTGGAGGAGGCGTGCCGTGAACTCCCGTCCGCCCTCCCTCTCAGCAGTGGAGGTAAGAAGATAAGTAAGAGGACAGCTACCTGCTCCTGCTGCACATCACAGCGGCTCCTCCCGTGCAGGCAGTCCGCTGACAGGACACACATCGGTGGCTCAGCGCGGTCCGTGCAGCATCTCCTCACATCCCAAGTCCCGGGCAGGGAAAGTAGTAATCCAGGTTGTAGTGCAGCGTCCTATCCTCTGCTGTGCTCGCTCACAGGCGGCCGCTCGTGCATGCTCCTCTCACAGTCCGTCCACCAGGGCAGGTAGGAGCAGAGCCCATGCTGCCAGCCCGTCTCCCTGCTGCTGCTGAGGCTGCTGTCGGACCTGTGTGTCTCAGGGGCGTGCACTCACAGCCACACTGAAGTCACCACAGAGGCACAGGCAGCCTCCCGGCCCGCCCACCTCGCTGACTGACAGCTGCCCAGCCAATCAGCGGCCGAGCCCGGGCGCGTCGCTCACGGGGCTCCGCCAATCCCAGACAGGTGCCCGCCCCGCCCTCACATTCCCTGTATTCTCTCATGTTACAACATTCCTCACTTCTTCTCCATGTTCTCCTCACATTCCTTCTACTTACATGTCTTACAGCCCCCTCACATTCATCCCTCACATGTCTTATAGATCCCTCACATGTCTTATAGACCCCTCACTTCTCCTCACAGTCATCCCTCACATGTCTTATAGACCCCTCACTTCTCCTCACAGTCATCCCTCACATGTCTTATAGACCCCTCACTTCTCCTCACAGTCATCCCTCACATGTCTTATAGACCCCTCACTTCTCCCTCACATGTCTTATAGACCCCTCACTTCTCCTCACAGTCATCCCTCACAGGTCTTCTAGACCCCTCACTTCTCCTCACAGTCATCCCTCACATGTCTTATAGACCCCTCACTTCTCCTCACAGTCATCCCTCACATGTCTTATAGACCCCTCACTTCTCCTCACAGTCATCCCTCACAGGTCTTTACAGACCCCTCACAGTCATCCCTCACTTCTCTTATAGATCCCTCACAGGTCTTACAGACCCCTTACTCCTCCTCACAGTCATCCCTCACATGTCTTACAGACTCCTCACATTCATCACTCACAGTCATCCCTCACATGTCTTATAGACCCCTCACTTCTCCTTACAGTCATCCCTCACATGTCTTATAGACCCCTCACTTCTCCTCACAGTCATCCCTCACATGTCTTACAGACCCCTCACTCCTCCTCACATGTCTTATAGACCCCTCACTTCTCCTCACAGTCATCCCTCACAGGTCTTACAGACCCCTCACTTCTCCTCACAGTCATCCCTCACATGTCTTACAGACTCCTCACTTCTCCTCACAGTCATCCCTCACACGTCTTACAGACCCCTCACTTCTCCTCACAGTCATCCCTCACACGTCTTACAGACCCCTCACTTCTCCTCACAGTCATCCCTCACAGGTCTTACAGACTCCTCACTTCTCCTCACAGTCATCCCTCACATGTCTTACAGACCCCTCACTTCTCCTCACAGTCATCCCTCACAGGTCTTACAGACTCCTCACTTCTCCTCACAGTCATCCCTAACAGGTCTTTCAGACCCCTCACTCCTCCTCACAGTCATCCCTCACATGTCTTATAGACCCCTCACTCCTCCTCACAGTCATCCCTCACATGTCTTATAGACCCCTAACTTCTCCTCACAGTCATCCCTCACATGTCTTATAGACCCCTCACTTCTCCTCACAGTCATCCCTCACATGTCTTATAGACCCCCCACTTCTCCTCACAGTCATCCCAGTCATCCCTCACATGTCTTATAGACCCCTCACTTCTCACAGTCATCCCTCACATGTCTTACAGACCCCTCACATTCATCCCTCACATTCATCACTCACAGTCATCCCTCACATGTCTTACAGACTCCTCACTTCTCCTTACAGTCATCCCTCAAATGTCTTACAGACCCCTCACATGTCTTACAGACTCCTCACTTCTCCTCACAGTCATCCCTCACATGTCTTACAGATCTCTCACTTCTCCTCACAGTCATTCCTCACAGGTCTTACAGACCCCTCACTCCTCCTCACAGTCATCCCTTACATGTCTTACAGACCCATCACTCCTCCTCACAGTCATCCCTCACATGTCTTACAGACTCCTCACTTCTCCTCACAGTCATCCCTAACAGGTCTTTCAGACCCCTCACTCCTCCTCACAGTCATCCCTCACAGGTCTTACAGACTCCTCACTTCTCCTCACAGTCATCCCTCATATGTCTTATAGACCCCTCACTCCTCCTCACAGTCATCCCTCACATGTCTTACAGACCCATCACTCCTCCTCACAGTCATCCCTCACATGTCTTACAGACTCCTCACTTCTCCTCACAGTCATCCCTAACAGGTCTTTCAGACCCCTCACTCCTCCTCACAGTCATCCCTAACAGGTCTTTCAGACCCCTCACTCCTCCTCACAGTCATCCCTCATATGTCTTATAGACCCCTCACTCCTCCTCACAGTCATCCCTCACATGTCTTATAGACCCCTCACTTCTCCTCACAGTCATCCCTCACATGTCTTATAGACCCCTCACTACTCCTCACAGTGATCCCTAACACGTCTTATAGACTCCTCACTCCTCCTCACAGTCATCCCTCACATGTCTTATAGACCCCTCACTTCTCCTCACAGTCATCCCTCACAGGTCTTACAGACTCCTCACTTCTCCTCACAGTCATCCCTAACAGGTCTTTCAGACCCCTCACTCCTCCTCACAGTCATCCCTCATATGTCTTATAGACCCATCACTCCTCCTCACAGTCATCCCTCACATGTCTTACAGACTTCTCACTTCTTCTCACAGTCATCCCTCACATGTCTTATAGACCCCTCACTACTCCTCACAGTGATCCCTAACACGTCTTATAGACTCCTCACTCCTCCTCACAGTCATCCCTCACATGTCTTATAGACCCCTCACTTCTCCTCACAGTCATCCCTCACAGGTCTTTACAGACCCCTCACAGTCATCCCTCACTTCTCTTATAGATCCCTCACAGGTCTTACAGACCCCTTACTCCTCCTCACAGTCATCCCTCACATGTCTTACAGACTCCTCACATTCATCACTCACAGTCATCCCTCACATGTCTTACAGACCCCTCACTCCTCCTCACATGTCTTATAGACCCCTCACTTCTCCTCACAGTCATCCCTCACAGGTCTTACAGACCCTTCACTTCTCCTCACAGTCATCCCTCACATGTCTTACAGACCCCTCACTTCTCCTCACAGTCATCCCTCACATGTCTTACAGACTCCTCACTTCTCCTCACAGTCATCCCTAACAGGTCTTTCAGACCCCTCACTCCTCCTCACAGTCATCCCTCACATGTCTTATAGACCCCTCACTCCTCCTCACAGTCATCCCTCACATGTCTTATAGACCCCTCACTTCTCCTTACAGTCATCCCTCACATGTCTTATAGACCCCTCACTTCTCCTCACAGTCATCCCTCACATGTCTTATAGACCCCTCACTTCTCCTCACAGTCATCCCAGTCATCCCTCACATGTCTTATAGACCCCTCACTTCTCACAGTCATCCCTAACATGTCTTACAGACCCCTCACATTCGTCCCTCACATTCATCACTCACAGTCATCCCTCACATGTCTTACAGACTCCTCACTTATCCTTACAGTCATCCCTCAAATGTCTTACAGACCCCTCACTTCTCCTCACAGTCATTCCTCACAGGTCTTACAGACCCCTCACTCCTCCTCACAGTCATCCCTTACATGTCTTACAGACCCATCACTCCTCCTCACAGTCATCCCTCACATGTCTTACAGACTTCTCACTTCTCCTCACAGTCATCCCTCACATGTCTTATAGACCCCTCACTACTCCTCACAGTCATCCCTAACACGTCTTATAGACTCCTCACTCCTCCTCACAGTCATCCCTCACATGTCTTATAGACCCCTCACTTCTCCTCACAGTCATCCCTCACATGTCTTATAGACCCCTCACTTCTCCTCACAGTCATCCCTCACATGTCTTATAGACCCCTCACTTCTCACAGTCATCCCTCACATGTCTTATAGACCCCTCACTTCCCACAGTCATCCCTCACATGTCTTACAGACCCCTCACATTCATCCCTCACATTCATCACTCACAGTCATCCCTCACATGTCTTACAGACTCCTCACTTCTCCTTACAGTCATCCCTCAAATGTCTTACAGACCCCTCACATGTCTTACAGACTCCTCACTTCTCCTCACAGTCATCCCTCACATGTCTTACAGACCTCTCACTTCTCCTCACAGTCATTCCTCACAGGTCTTACAGACCCCTCACTCCTCCTCACAGTCATCCCTTACATGTCTTACAGACCCATCACTCCTCCTCACAGTCATCCCTCACATGTCTTACAGACTTCTCACTTCTCCTCACAGTCATCCCTCACATGTCTTATAGACCCCTCAATACTCCTCACAGTCATCCCTAACACATCTTATAGACTCCTCACTCCTCCTCGCAGTCATCCCTCACATCTTATAGACTCCTCACTTCTCCTCACAGTCATCCCCTCACACGTCTTACAGACCCCTCACTTCTCCTCACATTCATCCTTCACATGCCTTCTAGACCCCTAACGTCTCCTCACAATCATCCCTCATAGGTCTTACAGATGCCTCACTTTTCCTCACAGTCATCCCTCACATGTCTTATAGACCCTTCACGTCTCCTCACAGTCATCCCTCACATGTCTTTTAGACTCCTCACTCTTCCTCACAGTCATCCCTCACATCTTATAGATCTCTCACTTCTCCTCAGTCGTCTCTCACATGTCTTATAGACCCCTCACTTCTCCTCACATTCATCCCTCACATGTCTTATAGACCACTCACTTCTCCTCCTTGTCCCCTTCACATTCCTTCCTAACTTAAATGTCTGTTATAGACCCCTCACCTCTTCTTCATGTTCTCCTCACATTCCTTCTAGTTACATGTCTTATAGACCCCTCACTTATTAATGTTCTCCTCTCATTTCTTCCTTGCATGCCTCTTATAGATTCTTCACCTTTTCTCCCCGTTCCCCTCACATTCCCTCCTTTTTTACATGTCTCTTATACACCCCTCACTTCTTTTTCATATTCACCTCACATTCTTTCTATTTACATGTCTTATATACCCCTCATCTCTCCATGTTCTCCTCACATTCCTTTTACCTAATGTCTCTTATATACCCCTCACGTCTCCATGTCTTATTAACATCCCTCACTCATATGTCTTATAGACCCCTCACCTCTTCTCCATGTTCTGCTCTCATTTCTTCTACTTACATGTCTCTTATAGATCGCTCACTTTCTCTCCATTTTCTCCTCATATTCCTTCCGTAGTTACATGTCTTATAGACCACTTATCTCTTCTCTAGGTTCTCCTCACATTCGTCCTTTGATCATGTTTTATAGACCCCTCACCTCTTCTCCATGTTTTCCTCACATTGCTTCTTCTTACATGTCTTTTATAGACCTCTTACGTCTTCTCCATGTTCCTCTCACATTCCTTCCTTACTTACATGTCTCTTATAGACCCCTCATCTCTTATCCATTCATTCCTTCTACTTACATGTCTTATAGACCCTTCACCTCTTTTTCGTGCTCTCCTCACATTACTGCTTCTTACAAGTCTTGTATAGACCTCTCACTTCTTCTCCATGTTCTTATTACATTTCTTCCTTACTTTCATGTCTTATAGACCCCTCACCTCTTCTCCATGTTCTTACATTCCCTCTACTTACACACCTCTTATAGACACCTCACCTCTTCTTCATGCTCTCATTAGTCATTCTACTTACATGTGTCTTATAGATTCCTCATTTCTTCACCATGATCTCCTGATATTTCTTCCTTTCTTACATGTCTTATAGGCCATTCATCTCTTCTCCAATGTACTCCTCTCATTCCTCCCTCACTTACATCTCTTGTATAGACCCCTCACCGCTACTCCATGTTCTCTTCACATTCCTTCCATACTCCTGTCTTAAACACCCCTCACCTCTTTTCTACGTTCTTCTCACACCCCTCTCAATCTCACATGTCTTCTATACCCCTTCTCACTTCTCTGTGTTCTCCTCACATACCTCCTCACTTCTACTACATTTCCCCTCACGTTCCTCTTTCACTCATGTCTCTTATAACTTTACTTCTCCTTGTTCTCCTCAAATTCCTCCCTCACTCACATCTCTTATAGACCCCTCACCTCTTCACCCTTTTCTCTTCACATTCCTCCCTCACATCTCTTAGAGACACTCTGACTTCTGCATTTTCTCCTCACATTCCTCTTTCACATGTATGGACCTCTCATCTCTTCTCCATGTTCCCCTCTTATTCCTACCTCAGTAGCACATTTACTATCGACCCCCCCCCCCACCACTCTTCTACTTATTCTCCTTACTTTGCTCCATGCCTCTTCTCCATGTTCCTCACATTCCTCCTCCTCTCATTCACTTTTGTCTTACAGACTCCTTACTTCTTTTCCACGTTACCCTCATGTATGAATGAATGAAGAATTTCTGTATGAATGAAATAGTTAGCCAATTCATGTCCCCCCCAAAAAAATAGCCCACCCAAGCTTAACCAATCATTGTCACACATACAAGACCATTCCTTGAGTTCTCTCTGTTCTAAAGTGTAGGGGAGTCATGACAAGCATGTTTACTGAGTGCCAACAATCTACTTTACTTTTGCCGGGGCAGCAAACTGACTCTTTGCCACAAGTGAGCGAAATCATTTCTACAACGTTGCACATGAATCAACTGAAAACGTGTCTTATTGGGGAAATGTAAAATTTATGTGTCACATTAACACATTTCTATGACTAAACCTCAATATAAAAGCTAATTCCATATGCCCAGCATCACTGCTCCTGATCTATCCTCTGTCGTAATGCATACAGGCTGCAGCAGCCTGTCTGCGGGACATCACAGGCTGCTGCAGCCAATGACAGAGCTTAGTGATCGATAGCGGAGATCCACACCAATGTCTGCAAGTGGAAAATATGCAGCGTATAGGCAACGCATGAACTTTCTCAAAGTGGTTGTCAAATGCAATGTAGGCTGGCAGTAGACATGGCCATTAACCCTTTCCAATCTGATTTGTATCCTGGTTTTTCTAGGGGGCTTTCTCTTTTTCTGATGTTATACAATGGTGCTATATGCTGGCTAAAGCCAGTACTGCCTCAGGGGACACGTTGGATAGGCTCCGACAGCAGAGAGGCTGGCAACATACAGTAAGAGAACCCCGACGGACATCTTCCAACATTGGAGCTGTACAGCCTTAAATCATAATGTCTTCAGAGGTCAGACAGTGGATTGGAAAAGGTTAACAGAACAATCACGTGGAATGACCATTAGTCACTCTCCCATTACCATGTTTTCTTGGCTATAGCAAACAAGAGTGCTTATCTGCGCTTTCACAAGTCAGGGGATTATATGGCAGCCCGATAGATCAGCAGATCCCATCAGAATGAGCAGGATGTGTTGAATAACTTTTGATGCAGTTCTAGCATTAGCAGGCATGGCCTGTACATCTGTTAGTGATATCGCCTGTGCGTTTTCTGCTTTGCTCCTATATAATATTTCCTTTAATCTATCACTTCCTCATAATGTACGTGTTTTATCATTCTGGCATAGCTCATTCAGTGGTTGCTATTGCTTTCACACATGGTTTCATGCATCTGGATCCAGGATACGCTGCTTATTTAAGTTCACCTATCGCCACCCCTCCTCCAAACTTTCTCTCTTTCATGCTAACTCTTTTCGCCCTTCCTTCCTCCAATTTCAGTGCATACATTATTCCATTTTCCTATTTCCAACCAGTCCCGTACTGTTAGGTCTTCCTGTTAACTATCTAGTAAATACAATTTTAGTCTGCTTGTCAGGAAGTAAGAAGAGTTTTGACCTTCTAGCCAACTGCCTTGCACTTAATGATCTGATATTCTTCTCCTCCAGAACATCTCTAGTTAGTATGGTGGTTCTTACTGCACATACTGTAGAAGCTATTATCCATTGCAATCCATGCATTTCAATAATTTATAGAGAATGAGAGTCTTGAACTGTTACTGGGAAATATTTAAAATTGGCGCATGTAGATGCATCAGGAGTGCCAACTGTTTCAATGAGGGCAATTAATAATTGTAACGCATACATAAAAGTGGTGCTGAGATGACACAGACCGCCTATAGGAAGATACTGAGCCTCCTGAGAGCCCCATGTCCATGCACCTTTCATGTCAACTGTGACAATAATGTCAATAAGAAAAACATGTCAGTGGCTTAAAAAAAAAAAAAGAACTACTAAGCATAAGTCGATGGACACAGCATGAAATCTGTTGTACAACAAAGTGTCTGCGTGTATCTCCATCTGCTTATTTCAGTCCGGAAAACACAGAAATGTACTGTAGCGGATAAAGGCTGGTTTAGGCACAACGATTCTCTCTCAAAAATCGCTCAAAGCCGTCTTTTGAGTGAGAATCGTTGGGTCTAATTGCACGGACATCGTGCAGTTTTCGTTAATGAGTCGCTGATCGTTCTCTTTCAGCATGATGAAAGAGAACGATCAGCCTATCAGGAGATTACAGTGGGATACAGCTGATACTATTGCTTCAGCTGTATCCCGCTCCATGAACACAGTCGGGGTATGAAGAACACAGCGGTTCAGCTGTGTTCGGCATACCCCGCTCGGAGAACTCAGCTGTATAACAACTAGCGCTCCAAGCAGAGAACAGCTGGATTCAGAAGACAAGCGGCCCCGCTTGTCTTCTGCATCCCCCCTCGGAGCGCTCAGCTGTATAACAGCTGTGCGCTCAGTGAACACAGCAGGAGTATACAGAAGACAGCGCTCCAGCTGTCTTCTGTATACCCCACTCAGAGTGCAAAGTGATCGCTCAAAACTGTCAATCAAATTGCCTTGTAAATGCACAGAACGATTATCGCTCAAAAGATGTCTTTTGAGCGACTTTTGAGTGAGAATCATTGTGTCTAAAGCAGGCATTACTAATGTTAGTGGCCGCATGTGGGATATGTTCCTCAAACATTGTTACACATGTCTCAGACAAATCTGCATCAGTTCTCCATACCTAAATTTGTTTTTCAAACTATTGATTTGTAGTCTACATATAAAACCGGATTCATTTAGAGCTAATAGGTCCGCATACTTGATACTGTATTGTGTATGAGCCTGTATCTTGGTCATTACACATAAGGTTGGGTTCACATCATGTTTCAGCTAATGTCAAGACTTTCTTTTTGATGTTACTGTCTGGATCACTGAAAAAAAGCATACAAATGGGACCCTGGACAGAACTATAAGCTTCCATTGTGGTGTTTGACCTGGTTTCCATGGCATTTGTGCTGGACAGAAAAGAATAGTCAGCCATGCTATTCTCGCCAGCACAAATGGCGGAAAAGAAAAGAGACCCGCTCAAATGCAAAAGGTATCGGTCTCCATTTGAGTAATGGAAGTCTATAGTTCTTTCCAGGGTCTAGTCTGGATGGAGCTATTTGTGGTAAAGGAGCAATCTGAAATGTCAGTCAGTCTCTGTTCACATTTCTCTGTTTTTACGCTCCAGAAGGCCCGATGTATGTCACAGTATACAGTATACAACAGAATACGATACCCATTTAAAAGAAATAGTGGTATACATTTTTAACTACCGTATATGTCCCCATATAAGCAAGAGCAGCAGACTATGTGTCTCTATGGTAGATACCAAAAGGACACTCTTTTGGCTCCTGTAGGACGAATGGGTCCCCATGGGTATATTCAGCATATATCCTAAATGATCATGAGACATTTCCATAATCTATATTACTGCTACATATTTTACAGACACACATTAATTAAAATTATCCATATTGTGCCATTTATACAAAAAACTGTTGGAAATATATAACAGGCCGGCTTCACTCAACCATATGCGTGAATACGCTCGCGGCAATGTATTTGCGCACGAACAAAGTTTGAAGAGTTACCTAATCTGCGTGTTGCGCACGTGTCTGTGCATAGTACAGTATTTTTTGCACACACCCCTTCCATGGAATTAATGGCTAGACACACTCTTTGTGTGGATTTCCAGGCTATTTAAAGCCTAATGAGCTCTAGATATGTTGCTTTCCCTGCATTTTGCATAGTGTTACACCCTCCTCCTTGCATATTTTCGTACCTCCCATAGACTTCTATGGGACTTTTGCTGTGTAAAACACAGCAGGTCCTACAAAAATAGAGCAGGTCCTACTTTTTTACGTGCACGCAAAACACACTTATAAGAAAGAACCCATCGAAATCAATGGGTTTTATTCTCTGTGTTTGTGTGCACAAATACCAGCGCAATCACGGTCGTATGAAGAAGCCATTATTGTGGTTGTCTCATATCTTACTTAACTTGTGATTAGTCTCCTATTCGTCACTTTCTGATGAGAGACTTTTCCACTGGAATCATTTAGGAGATGACTTGTAGCTCTTCCTCGCACAGGTCTTCCTAGTAACAGGGCACACAATGTAGGTCCACGGACGTACAGTCTTCTACAATCACTCTGAATATAAGAATTCCATTATCGGAAGAAGAAACTTGTTCCAATCATTCAGCTGAGCACAAACAGTAATAAAACTTAACATGTAATGCCAAAAATAATGAGTAATTTGCCAAATTAAAATGGCCTTTTAAAAGACTTCATTTCTTTTGAAGGTGATCTTGACTTTTTTTTTTTTTTACCCATTCAATTAAGCATATTGCAAGATCTGCAAACCTTCATTATATTTCGAGAGCAGGCATAAGGAAACGTTTGGCCATCATCCTCCAGCAATTCACACGATGAAGCGAGGCCAAGAGGCAAATACATGCCCCGCTCCTATTTCCTGCAAATTTCCACTGATCCCTTTATGTGATCCAGCTTTTCCTTTTAGAGTGTAATCTTCAATCCAGGCGTTTCAATCCGCCTGTTAACACACTGCTTCTCTCTAGAACGTCTCCACATTTAAGAGTTACAAGCGTGAGACTAAGTTTGGCTTATCACACAATATGTTTTTCCTTGGTTTTATAAACAGCATGGTTCTCTGCTCTCCCCCCATTCTTGCCAGCATCACAGAACAAATCAGAATGAACTAGATTTCCTCCCCCTTTTCTTCCACAGGCCTGTACAGTGAATTCCTCGTATCAGATTTCAGCCTTTTGCAGCTAAAAGAAAGCAGAAGGGGCCCGAAGAACAGTCACAAAGAGAGATGTGATCATTGCTTTTCACTCCATCTTCTTACTCTTTGTACTATTTGTTATGTGTGTTGTTTCAAATATAAAGTTTATGTTAAGTTACTTTGAAGGAGCTCCATGAGTGGAAACATATTCCGTCGCTCCTTTATGAATGGACCCGAGGTCATTTACAGACCAAAGAAAAAACTGAAGACCAACATCTTAAAAAAAAACCATAAAGTTGTATAGCATCAGTTGTCTCAAGCTTTTCCATCCATAAGTGTCTGATTCGCACATACGGTTTTTTTATGTAGTTTTTGTGCAGCTTTTGATAATGGAGTTTTTTTTTAGCCAAACTCAAAAATGGATACAAAAGAGATGGATACAATACTGTCATAATAAACACCAAGGCTCACAGCATCTGAAGTGAATGCAACCACACAGGATTTACCTAATTCTCCTCCCTCAATCCTGCACTTATTGCAGCATGTAGCATAAATCACACCCTGACATGGTCCCATAGGGCAAGGCAGGTCAGCCACCTAGATTCTAGTCACTTACTGGATATGGGCTATCCTGCTCTCCAGTGCTCAAAATTATCATACTTATCAGGGTCTATGGGTTGTTTATAGAGCGACAAGGACTGACTTAGTAAGGCTGGGTTCACACAGGGCGAATTTGCAGCGGAAATTCCTTGCGGAATTTCGCCATGGCAAATCCGCATGCGGTCGCTAATCCCGGGATTAGCCAGTCATGTGGCCGAGATTTCTCAGAAATCCTGTTCACACGGGATGACAAATCCGCTGCGACTAAGCCGGCAGAAGCCGCCGCTGCGGCGCGGATTTGCCAACCGCAGCATGTTCATTTTTTTTCGGCTGCGGCCGCGCTCTCTTCAATGGGAGCACCGGCCGCATCGGAAGAGCGAGTGTCCGGGCCGCTTCAAAACCGCCGTGGGTTATCCCGGCGGAAATCTCACGGTTTTTCGCTGAGGCCAAACCGCGAGATTTCCGTTGGGAATCCGCCTCGCGTGAACCCAGCCTTAAGGTTAAAACTTTATTATAAAAACCGGAATGCTTATAAAAAGTATATAAAAAAGGTTGAGATATATGTATGTGTGTAGATAGATATATAGAGAGGGACATACAGTGTCTACAAGACAGTTAGGAGAATTAAAGGAATAAAAAGTATGATATCAATTCTTGCTGTTCGAATCTGGGTGCGAGGAGATATGTAGGGGTTGGGCAGATCTTGTAAATAGGTACAGTCTGCTGGAATTCTCTAACTGATCTTTGATTGGTGTTGCACTTTTGCCATGTCCTAATCACACCCCCACAACCTTCCTCCTGACATGATAGGGGTGGGCTGAGTACATGCAGGACTTCACACTTTTTCAAACACAATTCTTATTTCTCCATAGGGCATAGAAATTATGACTTTAATATTCCAGTACAGAAATTAAAGGGGTTGTCCCGCGCCGAAACGGGTTTTTTATTTTTTCAACCCCCCCCCCCCCCCCCCCGTTCGGCGCGAGACATCCCCGATGCAGGGACGTAAAAAAAACCCCGCTAAGCGCTTACCTTAATCCCCGCGCTCCGGTGACTTCTATACTTACCGGCTGAAGATGGCCGCCGGGATCCTCTTCCTCCGTGGACCGCAGCTCTTCTGTGCGGTCCATTGCCGATTCCAGCCTCCTGATTGGCTGGAATCGGCACATGACGGGGCGGAGCTACACGGAGCTACACGGAGCCCCATTGAAGAAAGCAGAAGACCCGGACTGCGCAAGCGCGGCTAATTTGGCCATCGGAGGGCGAAAATTAGTCGGCTCCATGGGAACGAGGACGCTAGCAACGGAGCAGGTAAGTAAAAAACTTTTTATAACTTCTGTATGGCTCATAATTAATGCACAATGTACATTACAAAGTGCATTAATATGGCCATACAGAAGTGTATAGACCCACTTGCTGCCGCGGGACAACCCCTTTAAGTAATCTATACACCATACATGGGTGTCATATCTTACTCAGTTGAGCAGATATTGAGTTTTGGGGCTTTCTGGTGTTCTGATCCTGCTGTTTAAACCATAAGAAGCCACTGAATTCCCTAACTGCAACGTTAATCAGAAAATTGATTATGCTGGGGAAATCTCAAGTTATAATATTTCTTTAGTATTGGAAATATCTTGATGTTACCTACTGGGACTGGTGCCACTGCGTCTGCCACCTGAGATGCATTGGTCACTTTTCAGCCTCACAGGAGGCATCTATATATCCACTGAGGATACCAAAAACGGCTGATTGTTTACCCAAAACAATAGGACTGGCCTAAAGGCCCATTTACATGCAACGATTATAGCTCAAAATTCACTCAAAAGCTATAGTTTGAGCGATAATAGTTATGTGTAAATGCTCCCATCTTGCACTCTTCGACTGAACGATGATTTTTAGGTGAGCATAAAATCTGTTGTTCAGTCGGAGAGAAGATACCACAGACCGCATGTTGCGTATGCTGTCCATGGTGCTGTATTCTCCACGGGAGCGCTGATTACATTGTATTCAGCTTGCAGCCCCATGGCAGAACAAAGGAGCTGAATGCAGAGCACAGACCACCACCTGCCTTTCTCTGCATATAGGTCCTGGAGGCTCATTTACATGCAAAGGAAGGTGATAAGCTGCTAATTGACATTAGTGTCTATTAGAAGTTTATGCCAAAGAATTGCTCCAAACCTATCTTTTGAACGATTATCTTTGCGTGTAAATGAGCCTTTAGACAAAGTTCACATTGTCCTACATCCAGACGTTCACACCGGATTTGAATAAGTAGACTCAATAACAGGAAGAATTTAAACATTTCCATAGTACAGAAAATATGGTTACAGTATTCATTCATGACAAAAACCACTGCTGTTTTTTTGCTAAAAAAAACACACAGAAAACTGTATCTGTAAATTTGGATTTATGGATTCATAAAATGAAATGTACATTATGTCATTATTGTCTTTGGTTCTCTCTTAATTTACATTAGATTGACGACAGATGGAAAAATAGATGTATTTGCTGTAATCTGTCACATCCAAACATCTCATCTCTCACATCCATCATCCCTTTCCTCTGGGAAAAAATAACATTTTTGCTGAACTGTGGAAGATGTCATCCTTGTCACTAATTCTTGTAAAATCCATAGGCGTTGTCCTGTTCAGGAGGCCCTCTTACATCGTGCAAGTCCATTACTTGTACGAAAAACAGTGCAAGCTACATCTTCACTTTGGCCGCATAGGCATAAAAGCATACAGTACATTAGAGGCAGATAATGGGGCAGGCACTGGCATGACTGCCAGTCAAAAGAAGCTGTACTAGATAGGCGTAAATGGCGAGAGATGAGCCATAGGGTGACCAGAGTCGTCAACGACTGAATGGTTAATCATCATCAGTGGTACCCTTGGATTTTGCACAAATTACAGCAAAACTGTGCAACAAAACTAGCCTCATTCTAAAGCTTGCTATCACAGTCCACTTGACTTTAGCTTTTTGGCTATGTATTCAGTAGGTCTTTAGACCTGCTGTACAGATGTGAATGTGCAAACAGATAGAAGAAGCTTCCACAGCGAGGATTCTATATTTCAGAATGTAAAGCCTCCAGCAATTACAGAGCTCAGTTGATTGTACAATTTTAGCAAGTAGTATTCAAACTTTTAACCCTTTCCAATCCACTGTCTGACGTCTGAAGACATTCTGATTGAAGGCTGTACAACTGCGATGTTGGAAGACGTCCAACAGGGTTTTCTTACTGTATATTACTGGCCACTCTGTTGTGGGGGGGGGGGGGGGCACTCCAGCATGTCCCATACTGCAGTACTGGCTCTAGCCAGCAGATGGCGTCATTGTATAATGGCAGAAAGAGAAAGCCCCCTAGGAAACACTGAATCCAAAATTGGATTGCAAAGGGTTAATAAACTAAATAATAGTAAATGAACATTATGGGTAATTGCCCCCCATCTGCAACAGTCAATGAAATCTGTTTCTGCCAGTACTTAATGGCTAGCAAAGAGCAACTTCAGAAGAAAGCATATGGGTGCACAATCCCCATCACAACCTCCTGCCTCCCAAACCGAAGCCCCACAGTAGCGGCACAGCAATCCGCTCTGCCGTATGGAGCGCTTGTTCCTTTTGAGCACAAGTGTTTCTTTGTAATTATGCTGAAAACAATTAGCTTACTATTAGGCCAACACAATATGCGGTAGGATATCAAACTTAGCTTTCCTGTTCCATTCCAAGGAATGCAGAATATAAAATACAGACAAGTATTCTGTAAAATTCCTTATGAAGAACTACGCGGCACATTATTCCACCTCCTCAAAATAGGCTTTCTCCGTTAGTCAGCAGCCAGCCCCTCTATGTTCATGCTGGTCTTTGTTTACTGCTGCATCCTCCCTTCAGATTCTGTGCCAAAGTCAGTCTACCGCGTGTCAAAAAAAGGTGTTTTACAGACATGGCGGGTTTAGGTGCACAAAGTCATGGAAGCTCCTAATTTGCATATTGCGAGTCCGGGGGATAATGGCTGCAATAGGAGAGCAGAGAGGAAGCAGCTAATCAAAATAATTAGCAATTTGTTGATGTTGATGAGTACTAATGGATATAAAAACATCCCCTTGCCTGAAGAGTTTCTCTAGTATGCATGATTTGGCAAAGGGAATCTCACTCGTGTTGTGCCAACAGTTACCATCTTATAGCTAATGTGCTAGCACTTATCATGCAGTACTTTGGACAGACAACATTGTATACAAAACAAGCATATCTCCACATTCGCAAATACTAGTGTGGAACTAAAGCTACCGCTCAAAATAGAGTGTTGTATAAATAATAAAGCTTCCAAGACAACACGCCTCCTTAAAGGGGTCTTCCATCACTTTAGTATGGACGACCATTCCTCAGAATAAGTCATCAATATCAGATCAACAGGGAGCAACTCTGAAAATCCACAGTTTCATCCACTGTACGGCATTCATAAATCTTACTGCAGGCTCATTTCCATCCACTTCAATGTGACTGATCCTGGGACAGCCTACAGTGTACAAAGCTATGCTATTTCCAGTGTACAGCGCCTCCAGGAAACAGTTGATTGGGTGTCAAAACCTGCATATCTGATATTGATGACCTATCCTTTCATCAATAAAAAGTGATGGAAAACTTTGCATGTAGTGTAATTGGTGCGGATTTCTGCATTGGAAAATCCACACCAAAATCCACAGGAAATTCTGCAGCAAAAATGACTCAAAATTTGCACTATTGTTGCAGATTTTGCTGCTGAATTTGCCCCGGATAAGCAGCAGATTTTACTCCCTCAATTAAAAGGGTGAAATCTACTGTGAATCCACTGTAATAAACTACATCAAAACCCTTAGCAATGGTGCAATTGTGATGCAGATTTCCCCCTGCGGTAAATATACACCATATCCGCTATGTGTGAACATACCTTAAAATGGAAATCGAAACAAAAATAGCAATCTCAGAAGATAACAGTGAGTTGAGCTTGACTGATCATTAATTGTATTAATGCACGTGTTATGAAGCTCTATGCAGTCCCTATAATCCCTTGGGCCCTTTCTTGCATAGGAAATCGCTGGCGCAACATTCCAAGCAATTTGGCATTCATGTTAATGGCTTTTTGTATGTGTCATAGATCCAGTAACAGAAGTTTCTGAGCAGCAGCAAAAGGATTTGGAAGTTTTACACATCTTATGTGATATGTGAGGATGGAAACACTCAGACTTCACCAATCTAATACAGTTTCCCCACTTTTTTTTATTATTGGGCAACTCATTGGATAAACAATTCCTTTGAGGGAACCACTGCCATTTAATAGTTTTGAAAAGAGAAAAAAAGGCTAAAAACAAATACACAAGTACTTATAAAGCAACAATAGGTAAATATAGGGATACACGCTCCAATCAATAGACAATAGATCAATAAGTAGTTTAAACAGGTTGCTTGATAAAGAAGGTCCCATTACATAATACCTTCGAAACGGCCTGCATGTTACTGGCCTACATTCTGTTTTCATGAATACCCTATTGTTGATAAATAAATACTTTGACTGAAATTATCCAAGAAGTCTTCTGGCCCATTGAGGACCAACCTGGACCAAAGGAGTCCTATCTGGAACAGGACTGCTCTACCAAGTCAGTTCTACCATCATTTATGTTCTCATCCAACCACCCGGAGTACAGGGATTTTTATTTTATCTCCAACAAGTACTTAGAAGTCACTGTACAAGAAATAAGTCCCTAAAAAAGTCCTTATTTGTAATTCAGACTCCAAATTGCAAAATGTATTCAAGTTCCATGTCAGAAATCAGACCCACAACTAATTCAGATCTCAGACCAGACGCATAAACTCAGATTTCAGATCAGATCGCTAAATTAATTCAGATCTCACATAAAAAACTAAATTAATTCAAACCTTAGACCCCTAAATTAATCAGACTTAAACCAGACCCCTAAAGAAGACCTCGAAGAAAGACCCCCTAGGACTGACTCCAGACCATTCAATCAAATACCAAATGAGATTCCTAAGGCAGACGACTAAGACAGATCCCAGATTATTAAATCAGACCCTACACCAGATCCCTAAATCAACCTCCAGACTACTAAATCTTGATGTTGCATGCGGTGGAGAACACAATATTCATATGCCAGGTATCTTTGTAGCTCCAGAACCTCTGATTGCTATCCGAAACCCTTGTCATAGTCCTACAGAACCAACAAGTTTCGGGAAGCTACAATTTTGGAAACTCTGGTCTAGCATATATTAATGGCATATTACAAAATTATCTTCTATGACATTCCCCTAACGTCAGTTTGCAGCTACGTTGTCAGTACAGTATTGCACACACACTTCATATGAATCTAGGCAATAAGATATCTTAATCTGGTATCTTAAGAAAAACAGACAATTTTCTAATATTGTAGACAGTGCTGTGTGTTTTTAAGAGGCCTTAAGCATTTGTCAGGTAATATCCGGTCCTTTGTACCTGTGAGTGATAAAGCAATTTTGCAGATGTCAATGGTGAGAGCAATTTTTTTCCATTATCCATTGAAGTAAGCATGCATGCTCGATCGAGCCAAGTATGGGGGAGTCAGGTAGCATGGCTGTCAATTGAATAGTTATTGACTATTGTATAAAGCAAGCTATGGAGAAGGGGAAGGGACTTGTGATTAGTATTCCGCTTTCAGGTAATTTATTCATTACCCCCCAGAAAGTTGGGTACTTATTTTGCCAATCTTGGAGGGATGGAAGGCTGAGTCTAGAGTTGAGCGAACATACTCTGCCAAGCTTGATGCTCGTTCGAGTATTAGCGTACTCGATGGTGCTCATTACTCAAACGAGCATCGAATGGTGTTCGACTCCGCCCCAGTTTTTGCCAAGAAAACGAACCAAGAAAAAAAAAAAAAGAAAGCTCGGCACCCGGCGTCCCACATACAAAAATGCTCGAGTCTCCCATTGTAGTCAAGGGAGTTCGTTACTCGAGTAGAGCTCTCGGATTTTACGAAAAGCCTGACTTGAATAACGCAGACCCGAGCATTTGTGTGCTCGCTCATCTCTAGCTGAGTCAACTGCAACCTTCAGGTCGTGAGCGAGAGCTTAGGACTGCACGCTGCTGCCTTAACACTCTGCGCCACACGAGGCCACTGTAAGTTTTTTTTTAATTCTTTTACCTAGCCACACAGAGTGATTGACAAGTTTTCCTGTATGGGTTTGTATACGCCACGGAGAACTTAATCACTCACAGGTTTTCTCTGTGTGCCCTGGCATCAGTTACTACTTTTAACATAAACATACTACATCATGTGAAGGAAAACTATATATCCCTTAGCTCCGCATCTCTCCCACAATCCTACGCTGCTCCTTAAGAAAGACTTTTCACAAATGTTTTAACCAGAGATGATCAATGACATATATAGCTTACACAGGACAACTACATATTTACATCCCATCCAGTTAACCTTGGAGATTATCTATAAAAGTCAAGCTATAGAATTTTATAGTATCGGTTTGCTTGCTGCAAAAAAAGAACGATACAGACGTGCCCATTCATAACTACCCCTGAATAATAATTAGTTATGGTACCGATTCAATACAATTTCACAACATCCAGTAGAAAAACTTATGTGTTGAAGATATTATTGAGTAGAATGCCGGACAGCGCTCCGCAGTCTTGGAACACAAAACCTTTTGTAAAAGGCTATGCATTTCAGAAAAAATATGAGATGGACTTACCCGGCGTCTAGTGGGGTTCCACCCAAGGAATACTCCACTAGCACCTGCAAATCCTGGTCTGCTTATAGAAAGTGACTCCTCTCATGATCTTCATTATCCCGTAACCTCAGGAGAGCCGCGGCGTAGTGTATGCCAACTTTATACAAAGAGGCACAAAATAAAGAATTCGATCGAAGAAAAAAATAAAAAAGACCTCTGCGCTCCTTAGGACAAGCATCTAGGGAGTTGGAGTTGCCATCATATTCAAGATGCTTGAAAAAGTCGCCTGAGAGCATTGAAACGCGTTGCATTGTGATTCATTGGTTATTTACTTTGGATTAAATAGAAGATTTCCTTCATATGATGGCGACTCCCCAGATACTTGTCCTAAGTAGCGCAGAGGTCTGTTTAATTTTTTCTATGAGGGAATAAAAATATTATTGTAAGATCTGTCAGAAACATCCAGTAAAAAACACTACACATTAAACTTGTACGTTTTTTATAAAAAAAACAAAGGACCCTGTGTGCCACGGATGGCCAACAGGTGACATCCATCAGAGGCATCCAACACAGCCATGCGACGTTTCGGCCTAAACGGTCTTTGTCAACATGTGAACCAATGACTGAATGATGAACGATAAATCCCTTGCTTTTTGCTCTTCATTCATTTAATGCAGGCAGAAAAAAACCATCATTGGCTCGTTCACTTATCTTACAGTTTAACCCCTTGAGTGGCACGCCCGGAAATTTTCCGGGACGAGCTCCACTGCTCATAGTGACATAGCCCGGAAGATTTCTGGGCTATGTATCACTATGGGAGCTGCAGAGCACAATGCCACAAGCTGTGAGATTGTGCTGTGCCTGCACAGACCCACACAGAGCAGTGCAAGGGCTTTGAAAAACCAGCAGAAGCAACCTCCTGCTTTGCTTACAGGTTGCCATAGAGACCATCGGCTTGTCAGAAGCAAGCCGATGGTCTCTGTGGCAGGGAGAGCTTGGTGCTTGGCTGTGAGAGGACAGCTAGGTACCAGCTCTTACAGCAGAGATCAGAGAAGACCTCCGATCTCTGCTGTGTTAACCCTTTACATGCTGCAGTCTATGTGACTGCAGCATGTAAAGGGCTGTCACTGCAGCATGTAAAGGGCTGTCACCATCGGACCCCAGGAATGTGATCAGGGGTCCTGATGGGTCCCTGTGGAAGTCCCCTAAAGGGACAAAAAAAAAAATATTTAAAAAAAAAAAAGGTAAAAAATTATAAAAAAAATAATAAAAACACTTGTCTCCCTTTACTTTGTAAAAAATCAAAAATACAATCACACATGTGGTATCAATGCGTCGTAATGACCCAGAGAAGGAAGTTAATACATTATTTAACCCCTTAATGACATGGCCCCTTTTTTTCTTTTTTCCCCATTTCTTTTTTTCCTCCCCCCTGTTTAAAAAAATCACAACTTGTCCCGCAAAAAACAAGCCCTTATATGGCCATGTCAATGGAAAAATGAAAAAGTTATGGCTCTTGAGACGCAACTGCAAAATTAGTTGAAATTCAATGATTAGACCATTTTAAAAAACCTGCCCTGGTGGGCACGACAGGGTGGTAGGAAACCCGCCACTCAAGGGGTTAAACAGTGCTCGTTCAGTCCCTCTCATTCATTTATGTCGTGAATGTGAAAGACTGAATGATTCTGAATGATAGAGCCAACGATGCATCTGCTGTATAAAAAGAGTGCATGAGTCAACTATTACATGACTGGCTCATTCAAATGATAAGTTAGCTAGACTAAAAGTGCCCTAAGGCTGGGTTCACACTGGGCGGATTTGCCGTGGAAATTCCGTCCGGAATTTCGCCGCGGCAAATCCGCTTGCGGACGCTAATCCCACACATTGTCTTCATTCAGCCTTACGAACTATATTACTATGTGAACGAGATTTCTCAGAAATCTTGGCCACACGGGACGGCGAATCCACTGCGGCAAAGCCAACAGAAGCCGGCGTGGATTCGCCAGCCGCAGCATGTTCATTTTTTTCTTCTTCCACTGCGGCCGCGCTCTCCTCTATGGGAGCGCCGGCTGCAGTGGAAGAGCGTGCGTCCAGGCCACTTCAAAACCTGCAGATTCCCGGCGGACATCTCACGTTTTTTTGCTGCGGCCAAACTGCGAGATCTCCATCTGGAATCCACCCAGTGTGAACCCAGCCTTGCAGGTAACATCCATTGAGGCAGTGATTCCCAACTAGGGTGCCATCGGTAGCTTCTAGGGGTGCAACGGGAGAAGTGCTTGCAAAATAATTTTTTTGATGAGTTATGCCACGAGCCGAAATAGGTTGGGAAATACTGTGTTGAGGCATCAGATGTGTGAAGTTTTTCATGTTTGTTTAGGATCCTTTGTCACACATCTTGGGTAAATGTCAACTTTATAGGCAATTTAAGAAAGGAAAAATCTCACAGTATATTAAAGGGACTAGAACATCAAACCGGGAAAAGAAAATAAGTCTAAATCTAGTATTTCTGAAGCCAGAAACAGCAAATTCTACTAGCAGTAATAAAACTACTGTACGCTCAAGGAGAGAAGCGTGTTAAAATTAATGTTCTTGTGTTTGCATTTTGCAGATTACCTTCTTCCACTCCAGTTTATTCCTTAAGATTACATACAGTTTTCTGTGTTTGACTTAGGGATAACTATTGATGCTTGTATGTATGGTGATTGTCTCTTATTCTCGTGTATTTAAATAGAAAGATTTATGACAAAAGTTGACTACCGTATTTCAAACGTAGCAGTCATAGAGACCCCGTCTTCAGTTTTCATCCAACAGAAGAGCTTAAGGTTAATTTTTCTGCTTTTAAGTAATACAAATTTTGGCAAATGTTCAAATATTTGTGAAAACGTTCACAAGACCAGACTGTTTCATAGTGTCTGCATGCTATGGGCTACATTTGTAGGCAAGCTGCTCTATTTTTCATGCATTCAGCAGAATGTCAGGAAGAGCCTTTAATAATGCCTAAAATCTGGATGATTCCTAATAAGTGTAGAAATAGTTATTCTAGGAGGAAAAATGAAAAACACGCAAAATTGCCTGTATAAATCGCAGTCCCACTATATAAATCTGAAATATAAGGGCTCATGTCCACGGGCAAAAGAAGAATTAAAATCCGCAGGGGATTTTAACTCTTCTCCTGCCCATGGATCCGCACCCCATAGGGATGCATTGACCACCCACGGGGTAGATAAATACCCGCGGATGGTCAATAAAAGTGATTTTAAAAAAAATGGAGCATGAAAAAATCTGGACCTTGCTCCATTTTCGTGCGGGTCTCCCGTGGGGACGGCTCCCGCGGGCTTCTATTGGAGCCTATGGAAGCCGTCCGGATCCGCGGGAGACCTAAAATAGGAATTTAAAAGAATTTACTCATCCGGAGCGGGCGGGGAAGGTCTTCTTTTCCTCACGGCCGGATCTTTCTTGCTTCGGGTCGGCGGATGTGCCCGCCGCATGCGCGCGGCACGTCGGCGACGTGCCGTCGGCGTGACGAGTTCATCCGCCGGCCGAAAAAGAAGATCCAGCCGTGAGGAAGAGAAGACTTTCCCCGCCCGCTCCGGATGAGTAAATTCTTTTAAATTCCTATTTTCAGCGCTCATGTCCGCAGGGCAGGAGGGACCCGCTGCAGATTCTCCATGTAGAATCCGTAGCGGGCCTGATTTTCCCCGTGGACATGAGGCCTAAGAGGAAATGACATTACAATGCAAAATATATATCTGTGTCACTACTTTCTAGTTTCTGTCCAAACGTCTTCGGCTACCGCAACATTAAAAGTACCAAAGTATGGTCAGATAGACGTGTAAACGACATGCCTGGGGCCAATCAAATTAAAGGCCTAGGACATGAACCTTACATGTGGTATAACTAGACCCTTGATTGTCATTTTATCAGATTAGTTTCCGCAGCCTATGATAATTCCTGATTAGTTGTTGATCAGTGTCAGCACATATTTGGTCCTGCACTTATTATTGTGGGTTTCATAGGTTTGTCCACCTTTCAATACCATTTTATAGTTTCCCTGCTGATTACAATTAAAAAGTTGTGAAAAATGAAAAGTTGTATAGGGCTCTGCAATTAAGATAAATAATAATAATATATTACATAACTTGTAATTTTCAGCTGTAGTCTGCATTATAGTCCAGATCTGCCTTCACTATACTGCTCGCATCAGAGCTTTTCATTAGGTGTAGTGAAAATGAGTCTAGAGATCATAGAATGGTGGAGTTGTAAGGGACCTCCAGGGTCCTCGGGTCCAACCCCCTGCTCAGTGCAGGATCATTAAATAATCCTAGACAAATGTCTGTCCAGACTCTGTTTGAAGTCTTCCATTGAAGGAGAACTCACCACCTCCTGTGGTAACCTGTTACACTCATTGATCCCCCTAGAATCATAGAATGGTAGAGTTGGAAGGGACCTCCAGGGTCATCGGATCCAACCCCTGCTCAGTGCAGGATTGACTAAATCATTCCAGACAGATATTTGTCCAGCCTTTGTTTGAACACTTCCATTGAAGGAGAACTCACCACATCATGGGGCAACATGTTCCACTCATTGATCACCCTCACTGTCGGAAAGTTTTTTTCTAATCTGTGTCTCCTCCCTTTAAGTTTCATCCCATTGCTTCTAGTCTTTCCTTGCAGAAATGAGAATAGGGCCGATCCCTCTGCACTGTGACAGCCCTTCAGATATTTGTAGACAGCTATTAAGTCTGATTTGGCTGCCAATTTTTATAAGGGAGGACCTTTTGTATAAACTGTATAACTAGTACTGTTTTCAAGTAGACTCAGTATGAATCCAAAGTTAGGATACCATTTCTTTGCTTTGGGAAGGGTCTACCCGCTTTGCCAAACCTGCAATTATGCCCCCTAATTAGTGCAACAATATCTACATTTTCCTTACAGGTCTTTAAACTCATATAAGTGAATGAAGTATAACAATAGATAAGCATCCATTGATGTCAATGGGGATAATATGTTTAACTGCATTACCTTCTCCGGAAGGGAATACAGATTTATACAAAATCTATACTGTTTCCAGAGAACTCAGTAGCATCTGAAATACTGATCTGTATTTTAGACTGTATTGGCTTGTCTTAGGCGAATATGGATCCCTATTACTAATCTGTACTCTTAGACTTCATTGACTTCTATGGGGAGAATATGATCAATATATTTCTTTACTGGCAAGCAGCGAAGAAGAAATTTCTTGTGGTTTGGCAAATACTGCAAACATTCAAAATGTGTTCAAATTTGGGCAAAATATTTCTCTCGTCAGTAAGTATGGTAAGACATACTAGATAATAAATCACAAATTCAGAACCGTAGGTTAGAGTAGTGGCCTAGAACATTTCTGATAAAGCAGTGCACAAATCTGGATGCAAAACAATGTGTCAAAGTCATTCTAAAACTCAAGCTTGCAAGTGTGTCTAAACTCACAGCTGAACACGCATACACATGCCCCGGAGCTCCAGACATGCACAAGCAACAACTAAACAAGGTTACGATGCTGTTTAGAAACATTCAGGCATACGGCTGCACACCTAAATCGCTACTATTTTACCAATGCAAGAACGTGACTTACAAGCTAACAAGGATACAGGAAGTTTGTCCTGTTTGTTTTGCATCTCTTTTGTCCTTCATATATATGTATATCAGGTAATGAAAACAATATTATAAGGACTTGACAGTGCTTGTCTGTAAGACCGGTATCACAAGACCGGGTCGGATTCTGCATGCAGGCGCCTGCAGCGCAATCCGACTCTGTTCAGAGCCAGCGACCCTGCTTATTTAATAATAATCATCTTTATTTGTATAGCGCCAACATATTCCGCAGCGCTTACATAGACAGGGGGGATACAGAAAGACAAAAAAAATACAAAAATTACAGAACCACGGTTACATAGTAATCAGTTGATGGAAACAATAGGGGTGAGGGTCCTGCTCCAACGAGCTTACATACTACAAGTAATGGGGTGAGACAGAAGGTAAAGGGCTGGAGATGTGCACGGTATGGCGAGGTGGAGAGTGAGGGGTGCTATACACATAGACAATGGTCAGACATTTAGCCGTGTGATAGCAGAATCAGTATGACTGCAGGAGCGGTTTATGGTGGCTAGCAGGGATTGCAGTCAGTAGGTCAGGGAGCATGTTATCAGGCGGAGTACAGAGGGGTTTATTTAGGGAATGCGGTATGCCTCCCTGAAGAGGTGCGTTTTTAGAGCACGGCTGAAGTTCTGCGAGTCCTGGATTGCCCGGGTAGCCTTTGGTAGTGCGTTCCAGAGGACCAGTACTGCTCTGGAGAAGTCTTGGAGGCGGGAATGAGAAGTTCAAATTAAAGGGGCGCTTAGTCTGGTTTCGTTAGCAGAGCGGAGAGCCCGGGCTGGGTGATGGATTGAGATGAGGGAGGCAATATAGGGTGGCGCTGCGCTGTGGAGGGCTTTGTGGATGAAGGTAGTGAGTTTAAATTGAATTCTGTATTTAACGGGCAGCCAGTGCAGTGACCGGCACAGGGCAGAGGCGTCTAAGTAGCAGCTGGACAGGAAGAGGAGCCTGGCTGCTGCATTCAGGATGGATTGGAGAGGGTAGAATCTGGTGCAGGGGAGGCAGATCAGCAATGGGTTGCAATAAGCAAACCGATTATTGCAATCAATGAGGGCACCAGTAAGCATTTTTAGCATGTCTACACTGAGAAAAGAGCGGATTCTTGCGATGTTCTTGTGGTGGGTGGGCGAGAGATTGGATGTAGGGGGTAAATGATAGATCAGAGTCGAATATGACCCCAGGGCAGCGGGCATGTTGTCCTCATGTTGTCTAGGAGTTATGGGGGCGCCACACACTGAGATGGAGATATTAGGATGAGGTCGGTTAGTGGAGGGTGGAAATACCAGTAAGTCAGTTTTAGAGAGGTTTAGTTTTAGGCAGAGATAGGACATAGTGTTAGAGACAGCGGACAGACAGTTAGTGTTGTTTTGGAGGAAAGGTGCAGAGATGTCACGGGAAGAGGTGTATAGCTGGGTGTTGTCAGCATACAGGTGGTATTGGAGGCCAAATCTCCTGATGGTTTGTCCAATAGCGGCTGTGTAGATAGAGAAAAGGAGGGGGCTGAAGACCGAGCCCTGGAGGACCCCAACAGCAAGGGGAAGAGGAGGGGAGGTACAGCCAGCAAAGGAGACGCTGAAAGAGTGGTCAGATAGGTAGGAGGAGAACCAGAAGAGAACAGCATCCTTTAGGCCGATGGAGCGAAGCATACTGAGGAGGAGTTTGTGGTCAACAGTGTCAAATGCTGTGAAGAGGTCCAGGAGGATCAGTAGGGAGTAATCACCCCTCGATTTGGCTGTCAGTAGGTCATTGGATACCCTTGTAAGGGCAGTTTCTGTCGGGTGTTGGGGTTGGAAGCCAGACCATAGAGGGTCTAGGAGAGAGTTTTTTTTGATAGATAGCTTACAAGGCGGGAGTAAACTAGGCGTTCTAGTAGTTTAGAGATGAAGGGGAGATTAGAGATGGGTTGGTAGTTGGCAGCATCAGTCGCTTCACGAGTTCTTTAGCAGTGGGGATATGATGGCGTGTTTGAAAGAAGAGGAAAAGGTGCCAGAGGTCAGAGAGAGGTTGAATATAGTGGTGAGATGGTAGATGACCACTGGGGAGTGGGATCAGAGGAGGTGTGAGTGGAGAGTGTCGCTAGCTCAGGTGGTGGGGCGAGCAGACAGTGAGCAGGAGCTAGATGCAGTGCTGAAAAGACTAGGGTCAGGGCTAGTCTGGGATTGGGAAGTTATTTCCTGATGGATGTCATCAATTTTCTTTTTGAAGTAAGCAGCCAGCTCTTCGGCACTGAGATCCGTCACTGGGGGCTGCGGTTTAGGGCTGAGAAGGGAGTGAAAAGTATCAAAGAGCCATATAGGGTTGTGTGATAGTGAGGAGACGAGAGAGGTGAAGTAGACTTGTTTGGCATGGTGGAGGGCGAGGTTGTAGGTTCTGAGCATGATTTTGTAGTGGAGGAAGTCTTCAGACATTTGTGACTTCCTACACAGCCATTCAGCACTTCTAGAGCACCACCGGATGAAGCGTGTTTAAGGCGTGAGCCAGGGTTGCCGCGTTCTACATCGGATGGCTCGGGTCATGGGGGGCGCTGCTTCATCCAGGGCATGTTTGAGAGCGGTGTTGTAGTGAGCGGCAGCCAGGTTGGAGCGGGAGAGGAGAGAGATAGGGGACAGAGAGGACTGTAGGGATTCAGCAAAGTTCTGGGTGTGAATGGCCTTAAGGTTCCTGTAGGTACGGTAGGTAGGTCTGGTGAGATGTTAGGGAGCGTGACAGAGAAAGAGAGGAGGTTATGATCCGAGAGCAGGAGAGGGGAGTTAGTGAAGTAGGAAGCAGAGCAGAGACGGAGGAAGACCAGATCAAGAGTATTTCCATCACTGTGAGTGGGAGAGGCTGTGAGTTGAGAGAGACCAAGGAAGGAGGTGAGCGAAAGAAGCTAAGAGGCAGATGGGGAGTTGGGGTCATTAGTGGGGATATTAAAATCACCTAAGATGAGGGTTGGAATTTTGCAGGATAGGAAGTGGGGGAGCCAGGCAGTAAAGTTGTCCAAAAACAGGCGAGGAGCACCTGGGGGCAATAGATAACTACTACTCACATGGACAGCGGACAGAAGAGCCGTAGCGTATGTACCTCAAATTATGGAAAAGTGAGTGAGGGTACAGGGGGGATGACCTGGTAGGTACATTTCTGGGAGTGCAGCACCTACTCCTCCACCTCGCCTGTCATCTGGTCTCGGGGTATGGGACAACTGCAGGCCATTGTAAGACAATGCAGCTGGGGAGGCTGTGTCAGACTGCTGTATCCACGTTTCTGTGAGGGTGAGCAGATTTAAAGATTTAGCAGTAAAAAAGTTGTGGATGGTGGGGAGTTCATTACATGCTGACTGGCAGTTCCAGAGCGCGCATTTAAAGGAGTCAGGGCAGGGTATGCATGGGCTAGCAGTTGGGCTTAGGGATTTTATTAGTGAGTCAGGTAGGGGGTGATAGTTAGGAGCAGTGGAGGGTGGGCCTGAATTGGGAGAGATATCCCCAGCTGCTAGTAGCAGCAGGATAGCGAGGGTTAGCAGATGGTTAGGAGATTTATGAGGGTGACTGTTATGTTTGTTAGTGGCATTAGCGGTTTTGAGGCTAAGCGAGAAGGTAAAGAGTGCATGCAAACTGTGCATAGGTGAGGACAGGAGAGAGGGGCTAATGTGCCCCAGAGGTTGGCACTTGAAAGATGTTCTGAAACAGAGAGCAAGGATGAGAACAGAGGTGACAGCATTAGCAATAGCTTTGAAGTGTAAAGCATTTAGGCAGAGTTTGAGGCCTACCTGTCCTCCTGCCCAGTCGAACTACCATGGTCAAACTGCATCATACTTCATCCAGTCATACTTAATACAGCTTATATTCGCGTGGCAGCCACACGTGTGACATACATGCTTATACTGATATTATAGTGAAAGTTAAAAGGTACAACTAGGAAACAGCTGGGAGTAGCTAATCAGATTCCAATTGACTTTATTGCACAATTTTGTCTTTATTGCGGATGACTGTGGACGCTCGCCGTCGGTCATGCACAGTTCAGATTTTTCTATAATGTCTGTTTTTCCCACGCTGTTGCTAGGCGACGACACGGGTACCTGCGGCTTATCCGCAATGTCAACTGTGGATGGGCCGCAAGTTGGACAGCTTCCATTGACTTCAGTCTTTTCCCCTCCATGTCCGCGGGCACGTCTGGATTTAGCTGCGGCATTCAGCATGTGGAATCCATGCGTGCAAGTGGACATGAGGCCTTAGAGGGTATGATTATTGTTCTAAACATTGTTCAAATGAATGAAAGTGAATGATAATCATTCATTTTAAATGCAAGCCAATGGCTAAACCAGCGAATCATGAGCTTTTCGTTTGGCATTCAGTTTTAGCCGGTATGTCGGTACAAGTGTGACAAACTGCTGATGATGTCACCAGCTCGTTCACTTGGGCTAACAAGAATCCTAAGGTTCTCGTTTGGTGTAAAAGGGCCATAAACCTGCCTCCCATCCCAGCAGACCTTCTGCCACCCTGTTATTACTGTACTGTCATGTCAATAATCATACTGTAATACTACATTTTCCCTGCAGCGGAAATGTCAGGCTAGCCATGGCTTGCCCTGGCAAAATTAAATATTTGGCAGGGGTACCGAGAGTGGAACATGGGCCTATTAACGGATTGCCCCGAGCCCCACATACGGTAGTGGGTTGTGCTGGCATACTACAGGGCCATCACATGCAGTCCTTGATTCCATCAAAGGCCCGTACTGTTTATCTAAGCCATGGCAGGATCAAGAAGTAAACAAACTCACATGTATGCCTTTTTAACACTTCTGTTTTTTGGCAACACATACCACAGGCACATAAATAGTACATACTGTACATAATAAAAGACCTCTTAGGGAATTGGCTTGCTAGTACCTGGAAACCCCCTGTGAGCAATTCAAAAGAAAATGTGAACTTAAATACTAATTCATTCTGCCGCCATTAGGGAGATACACCGCACATGAGTTTATAATAGACTTTAATCATACCTGTATGCAGTGAGCTCCCTCTAGTGGCAGCTGCAGGCAGACAAAATGTTACTGTACAACTGGGTAGGTAAGCAGAAGCAGGTAACATTAATGTTTAGATGGGCAGATTAGTTGTTGACTTGTTCAATGAGAAATATTCAGTCTTTCACATTAGCATGAAAGATTGAACGATTGCTGTTGAAACGGAACAAAAAAATAAACGCCTGTATAAAGTGAACTATCAGTAAGAAGCGCACGATTCTCGTTCGTTGTTCAGTTGTTGGCTTGCGCTTCGACTGAATGATTATCGTTCACTTTCACTCATTTGAATGATTTTTTTAGACGATACTCCATCTGTCTATTACATTACCCCATGTGGTGCCTTGTGTGCTTGTTAACATCTCTCATGCAAAGCCCCACTTACACACTAAAATTATCGCTTTCAAACAATCGCTTTTGAGCAATAATCATTGCGTGTAAATGCTTCCATATTTCACTCTCCGGCTGAACCATGATTTGTAGATGAGCATAAAATCCATCGTTCAGCCGGAGAGAGATAGCAGGGACCGCACACTGTGTTCTTCATGGAAGTAGCTCATTACATTGTATTCAGCTGACCCTGCGAAGACAATGCAGTTGAGTGCAAAGTGCAAACCACATACTGGGATTTGCAAACAGCTTCTGGAGGCTCATTTACACGCAAATGAAGGTAATAATCAGCTAATGGACATTAGTGTCCATTAGCAGTTTCTGCAAAACAATCACTATACCTCTCAATCTTTCAATCGTTTGAAAGATTGTCTTTGTGTGTAAATGGGCCTTTCCAGCTTCCCATAGGGAAACTAACAACTAGATTGCAAAAAGAATGTCCAAAATGTAATAGTGTCATCCCTTGCTTACATCAATAGTAACCATTTTTGTTGTTGCGCTCCTTTGCAGGAACAGAGCAATGAAAGTGGCAGTGCCGAATCTGTCATATGGCAGACACCAATAATGCCCAACTATAACCCTATTGGCTACAATGTAGCCCGTTGGCATTCCGTCATGGAATTGGTATTCTATTGAGGAACATAACACTGCACGCTGCATTGTTTTTTTCCTAGTCCTTTAGCAGAATCTGTGACGGAGCCTTCTAACGCGACCTCCGATGTGGATATGAACAAAGCCTTCAAAAACTGCATTGGTATTTTGATGTGTCATAAGCTTAAATCAATGTAACAAAACAAATGTAACAAAATAAATAAACACATAACCCGAATATACATAAAACAAACAAGAAGAGCACATAAATAACAGCTCACCACATAGTAAAGTAATGTGCACTGCTACTAAGAAATCCGCCTAATTCTCTGCCATTCTTTCTTTTAACTCTGTTTTGTAAAACAGATGATACAGCTCCTCGCTGGCTTTGCTGAGAAGAGTTAAATTAGCCAAAATGATTGCAATGAGAAGCCCTTTCACATTTTTACTACATTCTACAATTTGTTTCAATATTATTGACACTTCCTTCAAATCATGATTGATTGTGTGTAACGTACATAGGTAAGAAAATCACAAGCACTAGTTAATCAAGGGTGTTTGCAAAGCGTAGCTCGCATTTATGCACAAAGATGTTTGCCAGAATCCATTATGTAAATGCTGGATTGATACCTAGAATTTATTGAAACTGCAACAAAGCACTGTCTATGCTTAAACAGCATTAAAACACTTGTGAAAATCCGTAGAACAGTCAATTATACGATAAGTGACAAGAGAAACTGATGCTGGTCTGACCACCCACAGTATTGTTTTTCTCGAAAAGTTTTTTTTTTTTAGATTTCTTTTCTCTTTTAAGGAGCTTTGGTTGCAAGATTTTCGGATATAAGTCATTGAAAAATCTATGCAACTTTGCGTCTCTTGCAAATAAGCCAAAGAGATAAGAAGTAGTTTTTTTCCCCTCTTCACAGGTATGCATCGTGAATTCCTGCAGACCAAAACAGAAAGCATCAGCATTATGCTCAAAAGATACTTTGAGATAATCCAATGCAGTGTTATTTGCCTTCTGGCTGTTCTTTTGAAGAAAATGACATGCAGGAAACTGTGACAAATGGCAATACCCAATAGAATCCCCAGCAGACCTGATGTATTCACTCGATGGCTGAACATACAAGACACTATAGTGCATGCAGAATTTCACTTTTGGCACAAATCCCTATGGGTGTTGGAAAAATAAGCCATTTCAAAAAGAAAAACATCTCCACCTATTATCTGTGGAAAATACAGCCTAATGTTATCGTCTCTGACGTTCCACTAGTTGTTGGAAAGGTCCCAAGGATAGATGAGTGGGTTAAACTGTTTAATAAACAGCAAGAGGACAAAATCCATTTACCTTTTTCATGTCTTCAGTGTGAACTATCATAGCTGTGTATTGTAATTATTTTTAATTAATATGACAAGCTGTCTTTGGAAATTAAGTAAGTCATTTGTCTAGCAGCTCTAATAATGCATAGGTTAAATAAGGATTAGGAGGTGATTAGAAGACGCATTTAGTACTCTCATTTTATTTTGCCATAAACCTGTCTGTTTCTATCATTGATGTAAAGAAAGCAAAGCCGGGTTGTTGTTTTGGATAACTAAAACTTGCACAAAAGCCAATCATTTTTTTATTCTTTTTTTTAGACTTCAGAGAAGTTTTGGAACAAAAGACAGACACTTAGAAGTTTTCCTCCAGTAAACTTTAGGACAAACTGTTCTGGTACCCACTGCTGAGCTCAGTTGGTCCCTTTTATTGAGCTCAGTGGGTCCCCTACTGCTGAGCTTGGTCGGTCCCTCACTGCAGAGTTTGGTTAGTCCCTCACTGCGGAGCTCGGTTAGTCCCCCACTGCTGAGCTCGGTTGGTCCCCCCCACTGCTGAGCTCGGTTGGTCCCCCACTGCTGAGCTCAGTGGGTCCCCCACTGCTGAGCTCGGTTGGTCCCCCACTGCTGAGCTCGGTTGGTCCCCCACTGCTGAGCTCGGTTGGTCCCTCACTGCTGAGCTCGGTTGGTCCCTCACTGCTGAGCTCGGTTGGTCCCTCACTGCTGAGCTCGGTTGGTCCCTCACTGCTGAGCTCGGTTGGTCCCTCACTGCTGAGCTCGGTTGGTCCCTCACTGCTGAGCTCGGTTGTGCCCCACTGCTGAGCTCGATTGGTCCCCCACCACTGACCTCAATTGGTCCCCCACTCTGAATGCTGTTGGTCCCCCACTGTTGATCTCAGTTGGCCCCTAATGCTGAGCTCAGTTGGTCTCCACTACTCCTGTTTCTATTTAGTAGAATCATTCGCTATGACATCACAGCACTGTAGCTCCCAACTAGTGCCATCTTACATCACTGTGTGTGTGCATTTGGTGCTCCTATGCCGAGAGAGAACTGCATACGGCCATCAGCACTGTTACATGCAGATAACCCTGTGCTTATGTCTTATTAAGGCATATAGAGGGGGTTTCCCATTTGAAACTACTATCTTTGAACCAGACGAGCATCTCTTGTTCTGCCGGATTCAAACCTTCCATCTGAATGCATAACTTGTTGACTCTGTTTGCTGGGGGTCTCAGTTGCCAGAGTAATGAGCAAACCCCTTTAAACATAATTTCACATGTAGATAAGTATCCTCGTGATGCCCACAGCCATCAGCACTGTCTGCATGTTTGTTTATGCAGACCCTTAACAGGAAGCTTGTGCAAAATCTGTCTTATATGAGGCAGAAGGAAAATTGGGGTTCCAAGAGCCACATATAACACCAACCTATGTTGCTCCCCTATTTAAGGCCCTGTGTGTGTTCATGGATGTCCTGCCAAACAATATCTATAGTTTGAAATAAAGGCTACATATTGCTTAGTAGTACAAACTTTAAACTACACTCCATTGATACTATAGAAATACACCTCATTTAATTTTGCTCAAATCTAAAGACGTCCTTCTCATCTTCTAATACCAAAGTGTTTCTTTATATAAGGGGAACTCTTACCCCTGTAAAGGTTCTCATTGGGGTTGATACAGGAGATTCATGTTTGAATCACCTTTGATTCTCAACCAGTTACAAGTGGCAACAAATGCGTAAGAGAGAATATTTAAGCTATGCTTTGTAAGGGAACAGAACTGATGAAATGATTAAAAAAAATGTTTCAGAACCCTCTGAGACGGTGTCCATCTCACCAATGGCATCTGTTTAGGCGTTCCATCACAGCGTTGTTTTTGGCACCTGTGACGTAACCCCCAGACGGAATCCCACTGCATAGTGAGAAACGCTCCCATACCTGTATGTTTTTAAAACGTATTTTACTAATTAGAGTCAATGGGTATGTCAATATGTGTTTTTGTATTAAAATGTATGAGCTTGACATGGTAAAATCCTAATGAGAACAGCCCTTAACTACCTAAGGGTGACTACCCACTACAGTTTTTTTTCACTGCGAAATTCGCAGCGTTTTTTTTTCTGCAGCGGTCTATGGGACTTGTAATGTTAAAATTGCGATCGTGCAAAATCGCGATTTCGCGGTAAATTGCGATTTTGGGCTATCAGGATTTTAACATTACGAGTCCCATAGACCGCTGCAGAAAAAAAAAAATGCTGTGAATTTCGCAGTGAAAAAAAAAACTGTAGTGGTTAGTCACTAGAGATGAGCGAACGTACTCGGATAGGCACTACTCGTCCGAGTAATGTGCCTTATCCGAGTACCGCTGTGTTCGTGCTCAAAGATTCGGGACGCTCCGCTGCTGACAGGTGAGTCGGAGCGGGGAGCGGGGCAGAGCGACCGGGAGAGAAGGAGAGAAAGATCTCCCCTCCGTTCCTCCCCGCTCTCCCCTGCAGCTCCCCGCTCCGCAGCGCGTCCCGAATCTTTGAGCACGAACACAGCGGTACTCGGATAAGGCACATTACTCGGACGAGTAGTGCCTATCCGAGTACGTTCGCTCATCTCTAGTAGTCACCCTTAGGCTGGGTTCACACGGGGTGGATTTGCCGCAGATTGCCATTGCATATCCGCACTGCGGCAAAACCGCTGCGTTTTCAGTGCAATGCAGCACAAATGAGATTTGCCAAAAAGCTGTTCTCACAGGACGGAAATGCAACTGCGGCGCGGTTTTCAAAGATGCAGCATATTCATTCTACGGTCTTTTCCACAGCGCTTTTTTGTCCATAGACCTCTATGGACGCAGCCAAATCCGCACCAAATATGCAGCAAAAAGTAAAAAAGTGCTGCAGAAAAAAACGCAAGCCCAAATTAACCTTTGAAGCGGTTTTGCCGCAGAAGCAACGGAAAAACCGCGGCAAATCTGCCCTGTGTGAGCCCAGCCTTAGGGTGGCTTTACACCAACGTGATAGTTGTGTGGCGTACAGCAAGTCCGCAATGATATTGTCTACTTGCTGCCTGCTGACGATCTTCATGCACTATCTTGGCATATATGCACATAATACCTACAAAGATAGAACATGTTGCGATCTCTTTTGTGCGCAATATGTGTGAGCGGCAACATTGGAACCTATGGTAAAATGTATTAGGCGAACGAAACCCAAGATTGTAATACGCTGTAACAATATGTTTGTGTGAAGGTGCGCTAACTGTAGTAACCAGGGGAACTGGTGCTTGCTGTAACTCCCTCATGTGGATTGTGTCCCGACTACGGGCCGACATAGTGGTTTACAATGTGCACTACAACATACTGAAAGCGGACACAAATCCTATCTGTTTTGTCCAGATTAGAGCTTCTTCACACGACCATATTTACACACGTGCAAAACACAGAGAAATAGAACCCATTGGTTTCAGTAGATTAGTTCTCACGAGCATGTTTTGTGCATGAATTGTATGCATGTAGAAAGAAATTGGACCTGCTCTATCTTTCTACGTATGGTGCAGCAAAGGCTCCCATACAAGTCTATGGGAGGTGCGTAAATACGCAAGGGGATGCGTGACAAACTGCGTCTAATCCACGGAAGTGTTGGGCCTCGCTTGCGTGTGAAATGGCCCTGTGTGTGCAAGAAGTACAGTACTATGCACAGACACACGTGCAAATCAACCTCGTTCAATACCTTGCCCTGCGGTGAGCTTATTGCGCATACGCTAATGTGAAGCCACACTTGGGGCTTATTCACACGGACATAAATACGTTCACCCATACGGAATGTATTTACGCACAAATTAATTTTTAACACATTCAACTCACGATCGTAATAGGCATTTTTAAACTGTTCATATCGTGCGCTGCAGCGGTCACAAGCAACAACCGGAAGAAATGCTTCGAATGGCAATTAAATACCTAATTAGGGCGAGGGTTTTCTTTTCCTGCATGGTGTGCAGGGTAAACCCCTCCCTTTTTTTCCAGCTGCCATACAAGTCTATGACAGGTTTCTGCGTAACACAGGGACAGGGATAGATCAAAGATAATAAAGGATACGCCCGGAAAAGATAGAGCAGGTCCTATCTTTTCTCACATTAACCCTTTGCAATCCAATTTTGGATTCAGGGATTCCTAGGGGGTTTTCTCTTTCTGCCATTATACAATGGCATCACCTGCTAGCTAGAGCTAGTACTGCAGTATTGGATATGCTGGAGAGGCCTCTGACAACATAGTGGCCAGTGATATACAGTAAGACGTTTTCCGACATCAGAAGCTGTACAGCCTTCAAATCAGAATGTCTTCAGACGTCAGACAGTGGATTGGAAAGGGTTAATATTTTGTGCGAAAAAAACCCCACGTTCGTCTGAACGAAGTCATTGAAATCAAACGCATTGCTTGGTGGCGCTATACTTGCGACTTTTAACCGTGCGCAAATGCCTCCGCAAGTCCATTCGTGTGAGATTGGCCTTATAGTAATGTTTGCATTCCATAAGGGAAATGAATGTATAAGCCATTGTAAACGGATTCATCGCTGCTAATGAGAGCATTAAGGCAGGGCAGGCCCGCGGTCTTAATTCCTGAAATCTCAAACCCTCTAATGACTCGCCTGTCATAAAGTCTGTCTAAGATTTTCCCACTGATTTGACTGACTGTCGTAGCAGAAAACAAGATCATTCTGTGGATTTGTGCCACACTAAACAAAAAACGAAAGCTGTAAAAATATGTTTTATTACTTTCCTGTTTGAACCTCTGTAGGAACGAAGAGTAAATAATACAAAAGTAGCTTTTATGTCTCTTAATATAATCATGAATACATTAGAAAAAGTTTTTGACTTTCAACAATATTTGAGACTCCGACATTACAAGCACGTCTATACTTTCTGACATTTAGAACTGCTTGGCTTGCACAATTTAAGAGTACGATTCCTAATACATAAACATTTCCATCTGAAACTGTTACCTTGCTTGACTTACGAAACAGCAACAAAATAACCGAGGAGCACAAAGCAGTGTGTGCAGGAGGCGAGCCCTTCGTGTCTGCTCAGAATCAATCACATGATCACGGAATGCACAAGATCAAACATATTAGAAGTTCACCTATGCTTGTGCAGTATGTTAGGGACTGGCAGAAATAGCAATCTGCTTCTGTTGTCCGAATCACTGTCCATAGGAGCAGCAGGATCCGATAACAGCAGGGAAGCAACTGGGAGATTAAATTCCCCAAGGCAACTATTCACCATAGGCTAAACAGTGGCTGCCAGAAATGGCTCCTGTATATTCTTTAGTGCTGATGGGATATTCTGCTGATTACATTTAAGCTAAAATATATACTGAAATACATTCAGCTTCACTATATCCAAGTTTGGGGGTCTGTATTTGAAACGATTATCGTTCAAAAAATCGTTCAAATGATAACTGTTGGGTCTATTCGCAAACCAAGAACTAAATGAGGAACGAGAATAGTTCACTTTTAGTTCGTTGTTAGAAATGAGCGAGTATACTCGCTCAAGGTAGTTGCTCAAGCGAGCATTGCCTTTAGCGAGTAAACCCCGCTTGAGACGAAAGTTTCGGGTGCTGGCGCGGGGGAGCGGTGAGTAGCGGCTGTCAGCAGGAGGGAGTGGGGGGGAAGAGAGGGAGGGAGAGATCTCCCCTCCGTTCCGCCCCGCTCTCCCCCGCAGCTCCCTGCCCGCCGCCGGCACCCGAACCTTTTGCCTCGAGCTGGCAGGTACTCCCTAAGGGCAATGCTCGCTCGAGCAATTGCCTTTAGCGAGTATACTCGCTCATCTCTATACGTTGTTCATTTTATGCAGACGTAGAAATCATTGTTCACTCCTCCGGTTTAAATAGCGATAGTCTAGTCCCTCTCATTCGCTAATACAGCGAATGGGAAAGACTTAAGAATGCAGAACGCTGCGCTTTTGAACAAGCCAAAGATATGTCTGCCTGTCTAAACAGTCTGAGGGCTTATTCACACGAGCGTATATCGGCCGGCCGGGGAAATGCTACTATGGGATTCGGGCTCCGCATATTGCCATCCCTTCCCTCCCTGGCTCTGTGAATGGGAAGGAAATGGGACAGGGTGGGAGTTAGTGTGCTGAGCTCCTGCCCCCTCTCCGCCCCATGCCGCTGTTTGCAATAAGAGGGGCAGGGAAGAGTTTAGCTCTATTTTCCTCCATATTTGCGCACCAAATGTCCCTATAGGCGTCTATGGGAGGTGCGCAAATCTGAGCGCAATATGCAGGAACACTTGCAAAACTGTGGGGAAAACACATCTGGACCTCGTTAGGCTATATAGCTTTTTAAATTTAGGGTGAGGCTGGCTCCACACGGGCGAGAAAATTGCACGACTTTCGTACAATTTTCGCCTGCTGCAATAATCAGTAAAAAAGCAGAATATGAAACCAATGAGTTACAATGGTTCCCTCCCCATCTGCGATGTTTGCACTAATGCGATGTTGAGGGGATAAAAAATCGTGGTATGCCCTAGTTTCTGCAATGTGCGTTTTTTAAAATCTACTATGTATTCCATGGAGGCTTCTTTTTATCACATTGCAACGCTACAAACGTGCGTTATGATGTGGTGCGATTTTAACATCACAAAGCCCCATTGACTTATGCGATAAAAAATTGCGCAAATCCCAGTGAATAAAGATGTGATTTTACCGTGATTTTTTCACGGCAAAATCGCGATCACCAAAGCGGAGGCAGCCTTAATGGTGTGTTGAGCTCACGTATGAACATGCCCTATGTGCACAAAAAAGTACAGTTCTATGCGCAGACACTCGCATAAATCTACCTTGTTCACTGCAGAAATAAATTGCGCTGGGGTGAGTGCATTTGCGTATACGGTCATCTGAAGGCGCCCTTACATGCTGTAAGAGGTTTATAAGTCTATATACCTTTTAGATAAGTGCAAATCCTGCAGATAGTGCCTTGCACAGAAGTAAGTTGGTGCCTCCTGTAGTGAGATTAGTTAGAGATGAGGAAGAAATACCTAGATAAAGCACATTAATGGCCATTAAGTCAATGCCTACTCTACCCTTTCATTTACTAGTAATAGTAATGATAAGACCGATAGTAGTCGTGAAGGTCTTTTCATTTCTTCTTCTGCATTTCGCAGTGCGCTGCCCATCGGATGTAACCTATTGGCTGAGACTGTGTTAATATATTACTAGCCAACTGCTGCCCATAAGCTATGGATTCACAATGGCATTTACAAAGTGCATGAAAAATCACCCAGTGCTTTGTAATTCCCTTCATTTTTTAAACTCCTCTGCTTCATCAGTAGTCTGTGAGACCTTGGACACAGATCCAGAAAGCTATCTGGAAAGTGGAAACGGTTATTGATCTATCTGTCAGGTGTGGAGGAAGTATCTGGCTTACAAATAGTCTTCATATTGTAGACACATTAGCCCCTGATACAAAATACTGTTCAGGTGCTGCATATATTCTACAAAGGCTGTTTTCGTTAACATTAAGATGAACGTTGCTTTTAGAGACTGCAGCCCCTTCCTACCCCGACATATGGCGGAAAACAAGGACTCTTTCACTGCTGGCAAGATATTGCTTGCTAAGTTCTTGGAACTGGATACCAACATTAGGCCACTTTCACTAAATCTACATATATATGGGTGCATTTTTCAAAGACGGGTTGTAAAAGCACAACATGCACTGCTTTTTGTTTTTGATTAACCCAATAAGGATCAAGATAAGATAAGGACCCAATGTACCGTAATAAATTTGGGGCGCTTGGTCCAGGGCTTTAATCCCGTCCAATGGTAAAAATAGGGTGCAGTAGCAGGACATAGAGGAGAAGACAGAAGTGTTGTTTAACCGCTTCTGCCTTCTCTCTTGTAGATTGCATAGCGCTCAATGAGAGAGAAGGCAGTAGTGCCGCTCTTCAAGAGCGTCCACTAATATCCCTGTATTCTTTCAAGCCATTTCTGAAGAAGGGCCTGCGTCCCCGAAACGTGTTATTTGTGTTGGCTAGCAAATAATTCATAAAGAAGAAATTGGGTTGTCCTTTTGCTTTTACGCGCTTTAGGGCTTCTTCACACTGGCGATTTTTGCCCGCGCTTTCACCCATGCAAATTCGCCCACATAAACCACAAATAGAACTCATTGATTTCAGTGGGTTTTTGCTCGGAAAAAAATGAAACATGCTTTATTTTTGAGCACAGTTGCACACCAAAAGCCTTATAGGAGTCTATTGGGGTGCACAAATGCGCACCCAGTCTGCACAAAATCAAATGCTTAACTACGTTGTTTCACAATTTTAATCGATAACGCTGGGGGCCAATTAGGCTGTTCAATCATGGCGCAGGTGTGCCCAGCACCGATGTGAATGGGCCTGGCTGTGCAGAAAAGTCCAGTAACATGCGCGGATACGCACTGGCGTGATAGCGCTCCCTTCACAGCGCTATTATGTAACGCTATCTCCAGCATATCTATGCGTATGCTCATCTGCAGGAGCCATTATATTACAAGGGTTGCGCCCATGGTCTTTCATTTTCTCATTCAAATAAATGGGACTGAATTACATTACAAGGCAGAGTTACCATCACTTTACGATGTACAGCACTGTGCCTAGTAATAAACCAAGAGGTCGCAGCAGTCGGACCCCACGATTCGATGTTAATAACTCATCCTATGAATACACTGGAAAATAGAGAAAGTCTAGCGTTGGGTTAAAAGCTTTCAGTATTTATTAGATAACTAGTTACTATTATGCAATGATAGTACCAGTGTTTCTGATGGGGCAATGCGCCACACAGCTCTGCTACATGCATGTCACACACAGCTGTGCTACATGGTACATTAATTATGATCCCCACACATCACACACACAGCTTTACTACATCCATCCTGATTCACAAACACACAGCTGTGGTACATCCATGCTGATTTCCAGACATCACCAGTTCAACAGACTCCTGAATACAGTGATCAGCCGCTGGTCATGTGATCCCTGACTCCACCCGCACAGGTGATCACATGATGGTGAGGACTTGGTGTCTGCTGTCGGCTTATCCAGTATACAGTGTTACCAAATTGCACAATCGCTCCTCCCAAAGCAGTGACATCACCACAGGTCCTTCAGTCCACCGGATCTCTGTGGTGGTGGTAGGTAGGTGTCTTCTATCAGGACCAGCTTAGTTGTATTCTCATTGTTTTATTTTTGTCCTCCCCTTCCAAGAACCCTAACTGTGTTTTTCTTCTGTCGGTCAGGCTCTGTGTTTTATATATGTTGTAGGACCTGTGATGATGTCACCAGGGGCGGAGCGATGATGTCACCAGGGGCGGAGCACTCACACACAAACATATATACTCACGGACAAATGGTCGTTAGTAGTTTGATCCAGGCAGACATGGATCCTGTGCATCAGTCATGGTTTCCAGACAGTCCGTGCATGGGATTGTCTGCAGAGGAGCTGGTTTCTGGTTTGCATTTCATGCTATGGATAGGTCATTAATATCTGAGTCTCATAACACCCCTTCACAAGGATCCTTACCGCTTTGGGGTTTACACACTGGAAATCCCACAACAGATATGAAGGAAAAATTCAGAGACCAAACCTGCAGCTAAATATGGCGCATTCGGAGGTTTTAGGTGGATCTGCTGTGGATTTAAAGACTTATATTTCAAGGATTGGCTTCAGCAGCAGAAATCCACAGCAGTCATAGACGAGCCGCAAATGTAACTCTTCGGCTTTGTTGTGCATCATGTGAAAGAGTTTTTAGAAATGTCCACATGGCTTGTACTGTACGTTTTGTGGAATCTTGCTACGTGTGAAGATGGCCCTAGGGCTCCTGCACACAAGCGTATGCGTAGAAACGCTCGCGACAGGATGACATTGACAAACACTGGTTTGCGCTCTGAATGGAGTGCGATTACGTGCTTTCACATGCGCGCCTGCGCATTTTACTGTACATTTTTGCACTGCCGGGCCTGTTCACATCAGGGAGGGAGACAACCGCACTGGTTTTGAACCGGCTCAGCAGCCTAAGTAGTCCTCGGTGTTCACAATTAAACAGGCAAAATCGTGCAGTTACGCATTCAATTAGCAAATGGGGTGTACATTTTGTGCCCCCCCCCCCCCCCTAGACTCCTATTGAGCTTCAAATGCGCACAAAAAGAGAGCATGTCGCATATTTTTTCAGAAATACGGGAGCAAAAACCCTCATTATGAGGTAACTCATTGAAATCAATTGGTTGCATTGTCTGCAGTTTGCACTGCGGTCTGCCCATGTGCCGGAGCTCTTCGTGTTCTGAACACTGCGTGAGTTCATACACAGTAAGATAGTTTGCCCGTTTCGTGTTAGAAAGCATGTCTACATAGCTGTTGCCTACATGTGTTATGTTTCACTTATATACTGTACATTGCATAGGGCTACTCTAGCAGTGACGGGTGTTGCTATAAGGCTTCACACGTTGGGTTTATTACATCTGCATACAGCCTCCAAGTAGCATGGAGAATTAATGTAGCACTTTATGGGGCCACATTGAAACTCTACATGCCTTCATAAAAAGATCTCCGCAATAAGTTACTGTACAACGGCAGCATACAGTGGCACATGGAGTGCCTATGGCCGTTCACTGGTGAGCTATAGGGTCTCCATGTTCTTGCACACTGCTCTGTCATTCACATAGAGCCTGATACTAGTTTGAAGAGTTTTCTTTCCAGTTGCATATGAATATTTCAATTTTCTGAACTAATTATAATATACAGCATTATTGAATCAAACAACTAGAAACAGGAGCGATCCAATACATATATCTGCAAGACTTGAGATTTCCTTCCACTTCCCTGTAAGGTCATAAAAATGACAGTCAGTTTTAGAACATCACCTATATGGCACACAGTATACAAGAAAGTCCCATTTGATTGTCATTCACAAACTATGGACTATCTGTACTGTTCTATCTATCTATCTCTCTATCTCATATCTATCTATCTCTCTATCTCTCTCTCTATCTATCTATCTAATATCCATCTATCTATCTATCTATCTATCTATCTATCTCATTTTCTATCTCCTATCAATCTATCTCATATCTATCTATCTCATATCTATCTATCTCATATCTATGTATCTATCTATCTCATATCTATCTCTCTCATATCTATCAATCTCTCTCATCTCTCTCTATCTCTCTCATATCTATCAATCTCTCTCATCTCTACCTTATATCTATCTCTCTTATATCTATCTATTTCATATCTATCTATTTCATATCTATCTATCTCATATCTATCTATCTCCTATCTATCTCATATCTATCTATCTCATATCTATCTATCTCCTATCTATCTCATATCTATCTATCTATCTCATATCTATCTATCTATCTATCTCATATCTATCTATCTATCTATCTCATATCTATCTATCTATCTATCTATCTATCTATCTATCTATCTATCTATCTATCTATCTCATATATATGTCATATCTATCTATCTCATATCTATCTATCTCCTATCTATCTCATATCTATCTATCTATTTCCTATCTATCTCATATCTATCTATCTCATATCTATCTATCTCCTATCTATCTCATATCTATCTATCTATCTATCTCATATCTATCTATCTCATATCTATCTATCTATCTATCTCATATCTATCTATCTATCTCCTATCTATCCATTTATCTATCTATCTATCTATCTCATATCTATCTATCTATCTATCTATCTATCTATCTATCTATCTATCTATCTATCTATCTATCTCATATCTATCTCCTATCTATCCATTTATCTATCTATCTCATATCTATCTATCTCATATCTATCTATCTATCTATCTATCTCATATCTATCTATCTCATATCTATCTATCTATCTATCTATCTATCTTTCTCTCATATCTATCTATCTATCTCATATCTATCTATCTCATATCTATCTATCTCATATCTATCTATCTATCTATCTATCTATCTATCTCATATCTATATATCTCTATCTCATATCTATGTATCTCTAGCTCATATCTATGTATCTTTATTTCATATCTATCTACCTATACATATCTATCTATCTATCTATCTATCTCATATCTATCTATCTATCTCATATCTATATATCTCTATCTCATATCTATCTATCTCTAGCTCATATCTATGTATCTTTATTTCATATCTATCTATCTACCTATACATATCTATCTATCTATCTCATATCTATCTATCTACCTATACATATCTATCTATCTATCTCTCTCATATCTATCTATCTATCGATGTAAAAAAAAAAGCTAACAGGACAAGACTTTGTACTTCCTAACTATTCTTGGAGAGAAGATAATACAGACACAACAAGGTAGGAGCACATGTATTGTAAAACATGAGGTAGGAGACATATGGCCACACAAGGGAAGTGTTAAATAAAAGGTTTGTGCCGGCTTCCATCAGTTCTACATTCACACCTTTTCCCTGACTTCAAGTGTCACAACTCTCTCTCATACTAGGTAATGCCCTGTGAGAAGGTAAAGGAAATTGAATGATAATGGAAATGTTGTAATGTGATAGACTTTCATAGGAGCAAGCAGATGGCACAGTTTATATGTTGATGTAGTGCGTACAGTATTGCGGTACGCTGCGCACAGATTGCTCATACACTGAAATATACTGCAGTTCAGAATGAGAAACAACATGTTTAAATAGGTTGCTGAAAGTGATCGTAAAGTGTGTGTATATGTGTATATATACTGTACATCGTAATTATACTGTATGTTATATATATATATATATATATATATATATATATATACACACCTTGTGTATATCCACTGTTAAAATTCATCAGATGAATAATCATTTTGGTTGAAATCATCCATTTTGATCATCTTTAGGGCTACTTCTTCAGATAAACATATTTGTGCACAGATAATGGAACCCATTGATTTCAGTGGGTTTGTTCTCATTTCCATTTTTTGCGTGCGTATTTCTCGCGCAAGCGCAATATAGGACCTGCTCTATTTTTCTGCATATTTGCGCACCAAGGGCTCCATAGAAGTCTATGGGAGGTGTACAAATGCAAAATGCAAAATGCAAAAGAACATGCTGAATACACTGTGCAATGCCGTGAAAAAGAGAACCCATCTGGCCCTCATTAGGCTAAACAGCCTTTAAAATAAGGCCTGGGGTGTGTCGCACATACATGTGAACAGGCCCTGTGTGTGCAAAAGGTACAGTACTATGTGCCAATAGACACGCAAATCCACCTTGTTCACTGAGAAAATATGTTGCATTGAGGCAAGCATATTTGTGCATACACTCATAGGCCACCCTTATACAACTTCATGGCCACCTTAACTCTGGAAAACTGCACTGGGTGAAAATTCACCTGTTCACATTTTCAAACTGGTGCCGCCAGAGCGCTATTAATTTCTGTTATTACAACAAAAGTGCATTGGGCTCTTATATCTATGATGATGATGCACATTAGGATCTTATATGTATGATGATGCCCATTGGGCTCTTATATCTATGATGATGCACATTAGGCTCTTATATCTATGATGATGCACATTAGGATCTTAAATGTATGATGATGCACATTGGGCTCCTATATGTATGATGATGTACTTTGGGATCTTATATGTATGATGATGCACATTAGGTTCTTATAGGTATGATGATGTACATTGGGATTTTATATGTGTGATGATGCACATTGGGATCTTATATATATGATGATGTACATTGGGATCTTATATGTATGATGATATACATTGGGTTCTTATATGTATTTTGATGTACATTGGGTTCTTATATGTATTTTGATGTACAATGGGATATTATATATGATGATGTACATTGGGTTCTTATATGTATGATGATGTACATTGGGCTCTTATATGTATGATGATGTACATTGGGATCTTATATGTATGATGATGTACATTGGGTTCTTATATGTATGTTGATGTACATTGGGATCTTACATGTATGATGATGTACATTGGGTTCTTATATGTATTTTGATGTACATTGGGATCTTACATGTATGATGATGTGCATGGTAATTATTGTACAACTAATATTAAAAAGCTATCATCTTCATATATGTTCTATTGTTCGTATTAGCGTCTGTCCCGGAAGGTGTATTATTGTAGGGTTAAGAAGCCCCACTATACGACTCTATGAGGCACAGAGACATTTGTTGTTATGACACAAAAAACTCTTGCGTTCTCCAACGGATATGGTAATAGACGTACGGGGCCAGAGAAGCGCTGTGTGCTATGGAACATACTTTGATTTCCACTGTGTGCATGGGGCCTTAACCCCCTAAAGCAACAGTCTTGGCTGGGCGACACTTAATGTAACAAGACATAAACCTACATCCTGTGGGTGGTGTGGGCTCCAAAGTGAGCCTACACCATATCACAGGGGGAGCCGGCTGTGACTGATAGCCAGCCTCCGGCTGCAACAGCGGAGATCAATGAGTACTTCTTAACCCCTTGCATGCTGCGATCAATGTACATCGTGACATATAAAGGGTTCACAAAGGGAGCCAGACACTGATGTCCTGGCCTGCCTTGGCCTGTGATCACTATTGTGAGTGATAATGTATTATCATAGCGATCAGAGCTTTTATGGTTCAAAAACATAAAAAAAGTTAAAAAATAATTTTCTCCACCCTTTTCATATAATGTGTGTGTGTATATATATATATATATATATATATATATATATATATATATATATATATATATATATATAAACATTTAAGAAAACACATATTTGGTGTCATCCTATCCATAATGACCTGTTTAATATATTGAACACACTATTCATCCTGACTGGCAAAGACTGTAAAAAAATTGCAATAAAAGTGATCAAAAAAGCTGTAAGTACCCCAAATTAGTATCGATAAAAACTACAGCTCATCGTGCAAAAACAATCTTCCACGAAGCTCTGTCCATGGAAAAATTAAAATAATTTCCAAAAAAGGGGATTTTATTGTGCAAAAGTGAAAAACAGTTTTTGGTATCATCGTAATCGTACCAAGTTGCAGAAAAAAATGCATCATGTCATTTATGTTGCATGACAACGCTATAAAAAAACCCCCCAAAGGCAGAATTGATTTGTTTTCTCTCCCTGCCGTCCAAAGAAATGTATAAAAGCTTTACAATACATTATATATACACAAAAATGTTACCAATAAAAACTACAGTTTGCCACACCAAAAACAAGCCTTCATAAGGCCATGGGGACGAAGAAATAAAAAAGGTCTTTGAAAAGTAGAGATGAAAATCCCCTAAAAATCGTTCCACCCCTATGGCCAAAATGTCCTTAAAGGGGGGTTAAAGGGAACTTGTCATCCCCTTTGAGCCCTAGAAAATACCTTATGAGACTCGAGGATGAGGAAATAGGAAGTTCGGGGAGTTGTGTGTCATACTTACTGGGTGCCCCATTCCTGCGCTGTGCATCCATGAACTTGGTGCCGCACACACAGATGGACTTTTTTGTAGACAGCTCTCCCATTTATCTCTATGGCAAAACACATGTAGAGAGCCATCCGAAAAAAGTCATACTGTGTGCACGCGCCAACTTTGCCGGAAACGGCGCAAGAACAGTAGGAAACACAGCTCCCTGGACTCCCCATTCCCCGCCTTTGAGAACCATAACTAATTTTTGAACTGATTGATGTACCTAGGAAATAATTTATTATTAGAGATGAGCGAACCTACTCGGCCACGCCCCTTTTCCGCCCGAGTACCGCGATTTTCGAGTACTTTCGTACTCGGGTGAAAAGATTCGGGGGGCGCCGTGGGTGAGTGGGGGGTTGCAGCTGGGAGTGGGGGGGAGAGGGAGAGAGAGAGGGCTCCCCCCTCTTCCCCGCTGCTACCCCCCGCTCCGCCACGCCTCCCTCCGCCCCCCCCCCGAATCTTTTCACCCGAGTACGGAAGTACTCGAAAATCGCGGTGCTCGATCGAGTAATTACTCGAAACGAGTACGTTCACTCATCTCTATTATATATTTTTTTCAAATATCCTGAATCTTCAGATTTTTGATCATCCACCATACGCCCAAGGCTTCTAGCTTGTAATGTCTAGCATACTACTGAATGCCATTAATTCCGAGCATGTTAAAGCCATTAGCATCCAGCATGTCATTGCCAGTTTTGAGTCGGCACACTACAGCAATTTCTCTGCACTATGCCTTTTCAGTTCAAACCGCTTTGGCAAGTCGGCATGAAATAGTTTTCACCGTTTTAAAAAGTTTGACCCAGAAAACTTGTTTCTACTTAACCGCCAATTCTGCTTTTATTCTCATCTTAGTTTTTTTTTCTAGCGGACTGTCTTCCCTAGATAGTGCATATCCAATGCCTTAATACATGCCTGGCATAAAACCCTGCATATATCAGACCCTGGAAGCTACCATAGCATCAGTCCGATATATTGTGTGCCAGAGACTTTGCATTACAAGCTGGACAAAGTCTTTCAAAAGATCACATGGGCTTCCAGAGGAGCAGGGATTATAAAGAAGCATTCCTAAAAGAGCAGATGCAGCGAGTTGCTTGGTAACAGGGTGTTGGTGCACTTTTTATAGTTCACAACTTTTAAATCTGACATTTATTTTGGGCTTTCGAGTACACCCATTACTGACACGCAAACCGATTTCATCATTTGTAACTTTCATTTCGCTCATTGCTTTAGTGACTTGTAATAGTTTATGTTACAGCAGGGAACAATATTCCTTAAATCGTGAGGTCCAAACCAAAAGAAATGATGTAATCCGTGTAACAAGCTATATTATGCTTTAACTGGCTGCCATAAATGTCAAGCATCATGGAAAAGGTCCGCAACAAGCCAAGTGGCACAAGTAATGTTACTTTTTGCAACATTGTAGAGAAGCTCCATATTCATATTTGTTCTTGCTCTAAAGTCTTCCCTGCTTTAGGATATGAAAGAAGAGACGTCATTGTCTTCTAAATCTTTCACTGGTTACGTTGAAAGAACAAGGAAAACCACAGAGAGGATATATAGTACTCGGCATATTCCCAGAATCCCCTCACCGACCCACTGAAGAACAATGCATTTATGTATCATAGAGCACACTTCTTCCTTTATAGATGAGCTTTTATTCCTGGAGAAGAAAACAGTATCAAGCTGGGAGAATTAAAGGTCTGGCATGCCAAAATAGGTAATATTTCCACTGCTTAACCATGTTCACAGAGGCTAGTAGCAGATGCAAGTATGCCCTGGAGCAATTTATACAAGTGCAACCTCTAGTGAAACTGTTCACATATATTATTCCACTTCTGCAGCGAGTACATTTCTTACATTTAGTATTGCAAGTTACAGTTCAAAGAGCACACATTTTAAATGGAAATAGCACAATGCACTAAGAATACACTCAAATGTGCATTGGAGAAAATAGTATTACTGGAACTAGAAAAACTTTACTTTCCAGAAATAAATGAGACAAATGGCTGCACAGTCTGCCCGTCTATTTGCTCATCCACCCATCCATCCATCCATCTTGTATAAAACTGGCCAAGCAGGTCAAGAGGCACTTGTGATTTTTGTTAAACCATGCTATATATAGGATGCTAAGTAACATTATTTTTACTTACTAGGATAATATATGCCAGGGGTTTCAAACTCATTTTCATCGAGGGCCACATCAACCTTATGGCTGCCTTTAAAGAGCCAACTGTAATTGTAAGACCCCCAGTATTCATTGTAGCCCTTATAGTGATCCAAGTAGTAACAATTTTCCCAATAGTGACCCTAGTAATAATAGTGACCCCATTAGTAACAGTGTCCCCATAGTGACCCAAGTAATAATAGTGACCCCCATAGTGGCTGCAATAGTAATAGTGTCTCCCATAGTAGTGATCACCATAGTAGAAGAAATGAGCCCATAGTGACTCCAGTAGTAATAGTGTTCCCTATATTGGCCTCAAGTAGTAATCGGAATTCCCTTAGTAACCCTAGTTGTAACAGTGTATCCCATAGTGACCCCAGGAATAAAAGTGGCTTCCAATAGTAGTTATAGTGGCAGCTATAGTGGCTGCAGTAGTAATAGTGACCCCCATAGTGGCTCCATTAGTAATAATGCCCCTCCCCGTAGTGACTCCAGTAGTAATAGTGTCCCCCACATTGGTCCCAGTAGTAATAAGTGACCCCAGTGGTAATAAGTGAAGCACTTAGAGGTCCCAGTAGTAATAGCAACCCCCCTATTGGTCTCTGGCCAGGCAGTATCCCTATAGGATGGCCAGATTTGGCCCTTCGGCCTTAAGTTTGACATGTATGATATCTGTGAACATTTTACTGTGGAAGTATTGCCTATTTTGGCATGCCAGACCTTTAATCATAGGTCCTACTTTAGGTCCACATTCTGCTTGGCGATTAAGTTCAGCGGGACCAATTGGAATCGGTCCGCCAAAAGTATAGTATGCCCTGGATGTCTGCAATTGAGTGCTGCATACAGTTTTATATCTCTCCCATAAGAAAGTATTTGCATACAGATGTAGTTAAAAAGTTAGTGACCGCCATTTTCAATACAGTTAAAGGGGTTGTCTCGCGGCAGCAAGTGGGGTTAAGCACTTCTGTATGGCCATATTAATGCACTTTGTAATATACATCGTGCATTAAATATGAGCCATACAGAAGTTATTCACTTACCTTCCCTGCGCTGGCGTCCCCGTCTCCATGGCTCCGTCTAACTTCAGCGTCTAATCGACCGATTAGACGCGCTTGCGCAGAAGGGTCTTCTGCCTTCGGCTCGGTCTGGCACGAGTGGCGTTCTGGCTCCGCCCCTTCTACGCATCATCGCGTAGCTCCGCCCCATCATGTGTGCCGATTCCAGCCAATCAGGAGGCTGGAATCGGCACACATGAGGGGGCGGAGCTACGTGATGATGCGTAGAAGGGGGCGGAGCCATAACGCCGCTGCTGCCGGACAGACCTGAAGGCAGAAGACCCTTCTGCGCAAGCGCGTCTAATCGGTCGATTAGACGCTGAAGTTAGACGGAGCCATGGAGACGGGGACGCCAGCGCAGGGAAGGTAAGTGAATAACTTCTGTATGACTCATATTTAATGCACGATGTATATTACAAAGTGCATTAATATGGCCATACAGAAGTGCTTACCCCCACTTGCTGCCGCGAGACAACCCCTTTAAGGCAATAGTATATTGATGTATACCAGCTACACGTCTGCCAAAAGGACCCACTTCAATCAAGGATGTTGAAAGCAGCCAAGTATTAATTTATGCATGGAGATCTCGTGACTCTCCTCTGAAGCAGATAAGTGAAGGAATTTAGGAGACCTCCATACACATTCAGTATTGTCTGAAAATGCTGAAAACGGCAGATTCAGCCAAATTTTATTTTATGTATGTGACCAGCTTTAATGTCCTCCTTGGCTGGTCACGTTGTACTCTGCTTAGTTCTTCTTTCATGTCACTTACTTATCAAGTGACACGTCTTACCTTACCTGCTGGCTCACAAACACCTTTGTCTTGTACTTATGTTATATGGAGATACAAATCCTTCTAATTAAAAAATAAAAAAATTGATTTTCCAGCTTTATTCTATTGATGACCTGCCCTCAGTGTATGTCATCAATAGTTAGATTAAAACTGAAAGTGAAAAAATGGGCTTCTACCTAAAGTTAAAGAAGAATAAAATTATGACAACTGCAAAAATGGTCAAATTCAAAATCAATATTGAGGCCATAGATCACGTGCGAGACTTCATCTTCCATGGCTCAAAAACTGACCAGGCTAGAGAATGTATGCCAGAGATGAAACGTAGGGTAGCATCGGGGTGAAGCACAATGCTAAACATGGAGAAAATCTGGAAAAGTAGGGATATCAGCACAGCAACTAAACGCAGGATAGTGCAAACCATCATTCTCCCCATAGCCATGTATGGATGTGAAAGCCGGACTGTGAAAAAGCTGATAGAAGGAGGATTGATGCGTTGGAGCTGTGCTGCTGGCGAAAGCTGCTGCCATACCCAGGACGGTGAGAATAACAAACAGAGAAGTCCTGAATTGTATAAGACCCAATATATTACTGGAGGGCAAGATGACTCGGCTCAGACTCACGGAGGGGAAGATGACCGGACTCAGACTCACGGATTTTGGCCATGTAATGCGAGCAGAACTGCTAGAAAAATCTATAATGCTTGCACAGATCAGTGGCAGAAGAAGACCCGGCCGCCAAAGAACACGATGACTGATACTGGCAAAGCTGATACTCGCATGGATATCACACAACTGAAAGAAGCAGTGCAAAACCAAAAAACATGCAGGGAGCTCGCCTTTAGGGCCATCGAGGGTCATGAACAACTAAACGGCTAACAACAACAACAAGATATGTCATCAATGGTTGATCGTTGGGGATCCACAGCATTGGACCCTTGTCGATCAGCTGATTGCCAAGCTGTAAAAAGCCAACGTGTTGCTGGAAACATACAGCTCCATACACACTACAGTGACCTGGAATAGTATTGCAAGTAAAGTTCCCAAAAGAGTGAATGGGGACTTTGCCTGCAATACCATCCCAGGCCACTGCAGTGTGTACAGAGCTGTGCGTTTCCGGCACATTTCAGTTCCGTGAACTGAAACAGAGGTTTTATGGAGTGAAGGTCATCTATGGTTCTACAATGAAGAACCAGTTGACGTGGTGCATAGGCTATATTAAATACAATAGAAACATTCCTAGGTCCAAGTTTCCCAGTACAAAGGGTTCTTCACTGTTAGAGCAGTTAGACTGTGGAACTCTCTGTCTGAGGACGTAGTGATGGTAAAATCCTTAGAGGAGTTTAAAAGGGGACTTGATGTCTTTCTGGTGAGGAAGGATATTATAGGCTATAAATCTAAGATTATTTGTTAATCCGGGTATACAGGCAGGTTGGAACTATTAGGGGTTGATCCAGGGAACAGTCTGATTGCCATTAGGGAGTCGGGAAGGAATTTTTTCCCCAAGAGGGCTATTTGGCTTCTGCTCTTGGGGTTTTTTGCCTTCCTCTGGATCAACACAGGAGGATAGACAGGCTGGACTAGATGGACATTGTCTTCATTCGGCCTTACAAACTATGTTACTATGTAATGGGATTTGCAATTCAAGCTATCATTTTTATCAGGTCTCTTTTGAGGGCGAGGACCAGTTAAAGCGATCAGAGCCGCTGCCTGCCTGCTTCTACAAGTATTAATAATAATTTGGGAGGATGGAGTGACGTATTTCTGAGCTTGAAGCTGCCTACTTTTGTACTGATCGATTCTACTGATCTTCACATCAAGAAACACATGCCCTAAGACAACTTTTTTATAACCTGCTTATCTAACTTTCCAACACAGCATTAACTTTAACAAATCAATCTATCGTCTTCCTGCAGATTCTGAAAATGCCAAGTGCACATCACCAGCATGTTAGTACTGTGTCAGTTCAGAAAACAACGACTGCTGATTACACCAACCTCTGAGCGCCGGCATGGAGAAATAACCTTCTGAAGGCTGCCATGTAGGAATAAGACATTGCTTCGCAGACTTCAGTAATATCTGTCAGGTGCGGAAGAGTATTATTACTGGCATAATTATGTCACTTCCTCATTAAACTGACTGATGGTTCTATAATAAATAGGGGAGGTTCACGCAATACATAGAACTATATACTGAAATCCCACATTATTCCCAATTAGTGTCGCCCCCTTTTATGTATTACGATATCAATCATTGTAAGGTCATTCCGGGTCATCAAACCTTATGGCAATACTACTCAAATGTCACATTTAGGCGAGTCTCAGATGAGCGTATCATAATACAGATCCAGATGTACTGACAACTGTATGTCATCAGTATTTGCCGCTGTATCTGCCGTCATTGGTTTTATTTTCGATTAGATAAATACTGATCAGTATTTGCCCAATCTTCTATATAAAACGCAAAATCAGCTGGTTGGTTTGTGTCGTATACAAATCCACAGTTCTGGTCCGATTTGAGTGAAAAAAAATATAACTGAAGATGATTGTGCATAAGGTTGATGTGCCAATTGTGCAGCGTCTCAATCAAAATGTTGCGAAATGAATGATTATGGACCACTGCAAAATGGCGTGGTAACATCAGGTATTATGTTGAAGAAGGAAATAACTTTGAAAGCCCAATTTTCTATAACCATTCCCTATGCTTATAGCATAGTAACATAGTATGTAAGGCCGAATGAAGACAATGTCCATCTAGTCCAGCCTGTTTTATCCTTCTGTGTTGTTGATTCAGAGGAAGGCAAAAAAAAACCCCAAGAGCAGAAGCCAATTAGCCCTTTTGGGGAAAAATTCCTTCCCGACTCCCTAATGGCAATCACACTGTTCCCTGGATCAACTCTAATAATTCCTACCTGCCTGTATACCCGGATTAACAATTAACCTAAGATTTATATCCTGTAATATCCTTCCGCTCCAGAAAGACATCAAGTCCCCTTTTAAACTCCTCTATGGATTTTGCCATCACCACATCCTCAGGCAGAGAGTTCCACAGTCTAACTGCTCTTACAGTGAAGGACCCTTTCTGTGTTGGTGATGAAACCTGCTTTCTTCTAGACGTAGCGGATGCTACCGTGCAATGCATGGGTATAACCCCTAGTAGAAAATATAATACGAATAAATACATATGGTCCATAAAACACACAACATATACAGAGTAAGGGATTATTCACAGGAGCGTATGTCAGCCGCTGTTTTCACGGCCAGCCAATATACGCTACCATCTGAGCAGTCTTCCCCCTTTCCTCCCACTCACCGACTCTTTGCCTCTCTCCTCCCCTCCGGCTGTTTGTAATGGGAGTGGGCGGGACGGGGTGCCCCCTCCCTGCAGCCAGCAATGGGAGGGGGGAGTTGGGGGTGGATCATAGCTCCTCCCTCTGCCATTGCAAACAGCCGGAGGGGAGGAGAGGCGCATGGTAGTTAATACCAGCCGGCAGAGAAAATGGCAGCCAATATATGCTCCTGTAAATAAGCCCTAAGGACGAACCACATGGGCACATGCATTAATATGCTCGGCGCTACGGAGCGTGTTAGCACATGAATCGGTTTTCTTTTGGACTATTGAAACTTCATGCTAGATACTGCGAGTTTGAATAAAAAAGCGGGAAGATCGGTCTGCCCTATCCTTCTCATACATGGGAAAACTACATGAAAGAAAGATAGGGCAGATCCTATCAATGGCTTCGCTTTTACAGTAGGGATTCTCGCGCATTAACGCTATGCACGAGAATCCCTACTGTGAAAGCGAAGCCATTGAAATCGATGGTTTTGTCTCGTCTCGTTATGCAGCTTGAATTATTTTTTTTTTTTTTAGGTAATAATTTTCAATAATGTCTTTTTTGTGCAGACATATTTTGCATTTAGTCAATAAGAGGTATGATATCCACAAGATTATTCTGTTTCTCTTAGGGCGGCTTCAAACGGATGTATTTGCGCACGTTTTTGCGCATACAAAAATTGCGTGCCCAAAACACAGAAAATAGAACCCATTTAATTTTTCTGTGTATTTGCGTACTAGGAGCCTCATAGAAGTCAATGGGAGGTGCGCAAATGCACGCTCAATGCACTGTGCTCAATACGCTGTGCAAGTCAGTGGAAAAAAGAACACATCTGGATCTCATTAGGATAAATAGCCATTTATATCGGGAAGGGGGTTGCACGCACATGGGAGCTGAGACTGCGTGTGCAAAGACTACAGTACTATGTGCTGATACGCACACAAATCAATGCAGTTTACTGCGCAAAATGCGCTGCAATAATTGTCAGCTAGTAACCATATTGCAGCATTGGTAATCCGTGCCCCGCGGCGCCGCTGCCTAACTATTTCCTATATTTCTGTATATTTATTGATGTCTTTTGTGAGTCGCTACTGAAAACAATCTATGCCTATAAGCATAGGAGACGTTCCTGCTCCAGAGCCTTGGTGGTAGTGATGATCTCTAAAGGACGAGGCTGTTCACCGCAAGCATTAATCATACAGATGTTACCAGTCCCTTTTAGGAACTTGTTTCGGTCCCTTGGTCGTGTGTTCCTCCAGCTTACATCTTCTGCCAACTGTCCTGTGTATTGGTTGCTTATGTCCCCATAGCACTTGTATTACAAATGTAATGCGTTTACGTGAACAACACATTAGTATTGTTTTACTGATTAAACTATGTATCCGGGTAGAAACGTGAACCAAATTCCTTGGGGTTCTGTGTTTTCAGTAAGTGATGAAAGGAGACATTGACCTCTGTGTAAGTTTAATTGGCAGACAATATCCAGAGAAATATTCTAGGAGTCTTATTTCATTCAATATGTTACGATGAATTAAAGTTCGACCCTAGCTATTTAACCACAGCCAATGCTCACTGTACGAGGTGGAACATAGGAAGGTTACATTGATGAGACATGATAACACATGCGTATTTTGTATAAATAGGCATGAAATAAACTTAATTTGTGTTTGCATGATTGTAGCTCTTCTTATGGCGTAAGCCAACACTTTTTTTTACCATGGATGACCATTGACACAAATCTTCTCCACTTGGTAAATCGGTACAACTACCCCTACTGTAAAGGTGACGGCTCATGCTGTTGTCTTCTGGGAAACATACAATCCGGTTGGTGAATAATGGAATAACACCAAGTAAGAGGATCGGGGAGAGTTAATTTAACACCCTACTTTCACTCTCCCCAATGTTGCCAACCAAAACCAGTCACGGTTATCAATTAAGAGGACAGGTTCGTTAGTAATATGCCACAGATCATCATGACATTATGTTCTCTCCATTCATAGAATATGTTATCGGTAGAGATGAGCGAGCACCCAAATGCTCGGGTCCGCGTTATTCGTAAGATTCGAGAGTTCTACTCGAGTAATGATGAACCCTATTGACTACAATGGGAGACTCGAGCATTTTCCAGGTGCCGAGTTTTTGTTTTTTTTTCCTAGGTTCTCTCTCTCTCTTTCGCCAGCCAGCCAAAAAATTTGCCAATGATGCGCGCTGTGTCACGGAGGGGAGGGGCCAAAACAGGCACGTCACAGTGGGGAGGAGCAAAAAACTGGGGCGGGGTCCAACACGGCTTGATGCTCTTTCGAGTAATGAGCACCATCGAGTATGCTAATGCTCGAACGAGCATCAAGCTCGGCAGAGTATGTTCGCTCAACTCTAGTTATCGGTTTTTGCTTTCAGGTAAATTTGAACAGAGATGACTAACAATGAGGACACATATCTCACAATTAATACAATATATGTATCAACTCCACTTGGAGTGAAATTATTTGTAGCTTTTCTACTTAGACTGTAGCTTTTTCTGCATGCATTTATACTTACCTGGTTCTGATGACTAGATCACTGCTAATTACATTTTTGGTTATACATATCAAAGGACTAATTTTCTGGATGGATAAATTAGTCTTCACATCTTATTTATACTGCCTGGTAGACTATAATACTGTGCTTAGATGGAACAATTATCATTCAAAAAAATCTTTCAAATGAGCGAAAGTGAATGATAATTATTAACGTTCAGTCTAAACATGAATGACAAATGAATTGTTTGCTTTTGGTTCATTGTGTAGTTTCGGCAGGTATAAAAATCAACGTTGGCTTGTTTGCTTATTGTTTGGTTTAAATAGTGCTTGTTCAGTCCTTGTATTCGCTTACACAGGGACTGTGTTGCGAACCCGGGACCTCCTGTGCTTCGGACAGTGTCTCTCTCCAGTGAACTATCCAGCAGCTGGATAAACTCCCTGCTGAAACTAGCCTTGTTCCATGCTCCTGTTAATCTAGTTCCTGCCTCCCTGTCTTGGCCCCACCCTGCTTCTAATCAGGCTCATGGTGATTATTGTGCTTACAGCCGTGATCAAGCTCCTCTTCTCCTTCTCCATAACAAGCAACCTGAGACTACCTGATAACAACTCCTTGCTTTCCTCCTGACAATGCTACCTGCCTCCTGCATCTGCACAGTGACCTGAGACTTCCTGATAACAACGCCTGGCTTTCCTCCCAACAACATTACCCGCCTCCTCTATCTGCACAGCAACCTGAAACTTCCCGATAATGACTCACAGCATTCTTCCCAACAATGCTACCCACCTCCTCCATCTGTACCATGAGACTTCCCGGTAACGACTCCTGGCTATCCTGACTACTCTCTAGACCTGCACGGCTACTACACCCGCTGCTTCAACCTAGCGCCTGAAGCACTACAGACTGAACGATTCTGATTGAGCCAAGGTGCATTTGCCTGTCTTAACAAGCTGCACAAGAGCGAACGACTGAGCGGTGGCATCACTCGCTCATTCAAACGAGAGTCGACTCGTGTAAAAGAACCATAAATCATAGAGCAAAATAAATAAATTAACATAAAACATTCAGTATCACATTTGTACTTCTGGTTGGGAACACTCTTTAAAAATGCATCTCAGATATGACTGACAAATCCTTAAAAGCTGGTTTGCTCCCCCGAGATAAACTCATTTCTGTAAGTGACACAATATGCAGTATATACCGTACGCTTCACAGTAAACATATATGCATAAACAAAGACCTTCGAAGAGTTAAGGAAGATCAAGTAGACGCGCTTTTCTATGAAATCTGTCTCATTATTCAAAACTGTCATACAGGAAATGTTTAAGTTTCTCTTTTGACAGATAGGAACAGACCCGCGAAGCTATTTATAGGTAATAATACGCTGAATGAAACCCATTTTTGTGTATGAAAATCCTTTTATTATGGTTCCGTAAAGTAATTTTACAGCATAATAACTGTACTGCAACATCTATTAAATGCTGGAACTTTTGCGATGTCTGCCTGGGTTAAAAGTTCCATTATTCATGTGTAGAAAAGATTTGCTTACTTATTATGCATTGATTTATCATTCCGAACTAATACCCAGTATATGTGTAAATCAGAAGGATGTGTTTGCTCCTATTAACCAAATATGTCTAGTGCTTAGTTTTTTGATTTATTGTAACATAATCATTATCCCAAGTGAAATCCTGTCGTATCAGATGTAGAAAACGGGACATAAAAAGGAGAAACATTGTTTCTTTTGCCATAATTATGGTCATTTACTAAGTACGGATTAAGCACAATGGAGAACAGTATAAGTGTGTCACATACAATTTCCATAATTACCTCCGAAAGATGTGCTTGATGTCATTTCGCTAATGTCCCCACATACAGTAGAGTATCAATGCCATTTGTGGCATTAACAAAGTACAACAGATAGTTGCAATTAGGTCATCCATGTGCAATTATCCTGAATGCGTACACGATGATTATCTTGCCTTGCACAGACGGAGCCCTGTATATTTTTGTACTCTTTGACTCAGAATCCTCCCATACAGACTTTGCTGGTTGGTAGCGTACCAATTTCAGCAGTGGCAATGGCACATTAATTTAAACTTGCAACGTGCCACAATTTGCTTCTTAAGCGATTTGCAATCTCTTACGGTGCACATTCCGCCTGAACATCTGAAAACCCAGGATGTTTTATGCATTTCAATATTAAATCTGAGGTATAAAGGGATGGCCATATTAAGAAATACTTTGAACAGGTTAGCTGTGAATAATTTAATTTTCAGAAGGGTAAATAACTGATTTTCGAGCTTTTATTTACTAAGCTGTCTGATTTCATTATGCTCAGCCCATCTTATATAGTAGATAAGCAAAACAAGTTTCATTGATATATTAGCATACACTATTCTATTCATAGACTATTTTGTATGTTGAGAAGAAATAGACTGACATATGCACTGTGGGATGGTAATGGAACCTATGAACAAGCGAACCGCGTTGTGGTCCATGGGTTTCAAAACTATATATTTAATTCTCTATGGCAAATATGTCTGTTGTGGGCAGCACACCTCCTTTACTTATGCTGTGTATAGATAGAGATCTTAAGACCCCCATTAGATAAAAGTCACTAGAACCCAATGATTTGCAAGACGGGATGACTCTGTGAGGCCTCACCACTTTCTCCCATCAAATGATGTCTGTAGAAAGAAGGATCGGGCAAGTTGGATTTCAATGGCTGATCCTCCACTCCCCTTGGAGATAAGCTGCCGCTTGCCAATTCAAATGCTCATGTGTATACGGGAGTATGGTGAAGTCCAGTAGGTGTGGGATGAACAAATGATCATCTGACAGCTATTGAATATGGATGAGCACCTTTAGGCTGGGTTCACAGGGGGCGGATTTGCCGTGGAATTTCGCCCGGCAAATCCCGGGCGGATTTGCCGACCGCAGCATGTCCATTTTTATTCCCGCTGCAGCCGCGCTCTCCTCTATGGGAGTACCAGCCGCAGCGGAAGAGCGAGCGGCCGGGCCGCTTCAAAGCTGCCGCGGGCTTTGCAGCAGTGGTTCTCCCGGCGGAAATCTCGCGGTTTTTCGCTGCGGTCAAACCGCAAGATTTCCGACGAGAATCCGCCCTGTGAGAACCCAGCCTTAGATTAAAGCTGTGCTCTGATCAACCGGACCTAGTATGCCCTACCAGGACATCTGAAGCTAATGGAGATGGGATTCCAAATTGGAAACCTAACTATGATCCAAAGCACTATATAGAGCAGCTCTTGCTCTGGAGGATACAGTGAATCTCATTTCATTAACATGCCATAGATTTCAATGTTAACATACTACTATGTCATTTTTATTTACTCCTTCAGGGGAAAGACACATTTCTGAATAGTTATCCCAATGACTGGCTGTATTGCGTGGAATTTACTGGCATAAAAAGGGTTAGTAAAGTGGATAGCTTCTGTAAAGTAGACAACCACTGTCCTCATGAAGCTGATACTTTACACCCCTTTAAAAAAAAAAAAAAGGGTTGTCCGGGATTTGTGTTTTTTTGTGTTGATGATGACCTATCTGCATAGATGATCAGTGGTCGTCCTCCGCACAGGATCCCTGACGATCAGCTGAATCCTAGCACCGCTGTCAGTATAGACAGTATGAGTAGTAGATTATGCCAAGTGTACAGCAGCAGCCTGGTTGCACTGAATTCAATAAGAGCTGCGTCTGCACTAAAAAACCAGGCAGCTGCAGTATGGAAGATGCAATCTGCTTCCTGCACTGTCTGTGCTGCTGGGAATCCACTGACTGGTGGGGATCCCAAGTGGCGGACCACTACTGATTATTATCTATTGATGACCATCAATAGAAGAAATCCCTGAAGTCCTGGACAATTCCTTTAAGATTTCACTGATATATTCTAGCAGTGTGAAGTACAGATAATCCATATCACCCTTTATAAACGACCCTCAGGGGTAGACTGTATGTAGAACATAGTGCAATGGTAGCAAAGCCTTCTTTTCTATAAAACTATTAGGAAGCCTTTTGTAAGACAACAGCTGTATTTTAAGATTTTCAGCAGCAGGTTTGTCAGACACCCACTGCCCTTCCTAAACGGTTTATGTAGTTGTGTATAAAGCAGATGGAGCTCTTAAAGAGCTTGAAAGAGCGCCTCTAATAATTAGGTATATATCGCCTCTCTATTTATAGGCAGTTATTCATTTCTTTCTTATAAACAAAAACGCAGCAACAAAATTCAGCCCCATATTTGTGCCGATTTCCAAAATTGAAATTATCTTAATAGTTTTTATTGTGTGCAATTTCAGTCCACAATCACATGGGAAGTGAAAAGCACAATGCGAATACAAAAAAGCCACTTGACTATAATAACTAATTCGGTGCAGTGGGCTAATTATTAAAGATTGATTTTTTTTTCCTCCTTTCTGAAAATTGTGTATTTTCATTCTGCCAAGTGTTCATATTCAAATGTATGCTTGCCTGTTGGAGAGCAGCCATCTCCTCGTATAAAGGGATGCTAGGCCTGTTTTTGAGTCACAAAAAGTTTGTTTAGAATGTAATCTGTCCAAATAGCTGCGATTATGAGGACAATTAACCATAGGCCCTTGCATATGTCAAACCAATAATGTGAAGGGATGATCGTTATGTAGGGGAAGCCAAGTACAGCGTCAGGAAACACAATTTCTGTAAATTTGTGTTTTTTAAAAAGACAATGAAAAAAAAACTGTTATGTTATGTTTTATGTTGTAGGTGAATAAAACGCCACATTGATGATGATATCAGGCGGTATGCAATGTTTTGTTGTATAGCTTTGGACTTTCTTATTTTGTATTGATTCTTTTTTTCTTATCTTACTTTGTCAAGGAGCCTTTTGCGCTCTCAGAGTCGGTTCACATGGATGCGGGACACATCCTTGCCATGATTTTAACCCTTTCCAATCCCCTGCCTGACGTCTGAAGACATTCTGATTGAAGGCTGTACAGCTCTGATGTCGGAAGATGTCCGACAGGGTATTCTTACTGTATATTACTGGCCGCTCTGTTGTTGGGGGCCTCTCTAGCATGTCCCATACCGAAATACTGGCTCTAGCCAGCAGATGGCGCCATTGCATAATGGCAGAAAGAGAAAGCCCCCTAGGAAACCCTGAATCCAAAATTGGATTGCAAAGGGTTAAAGGCTACTGAGATTCAGATGTGTTCTTTTTCCCATGGAATTGCGCATGTTTTGAGTGTGCATTTGTGCGCCTCCTATAGACTTCTATGGGGACCAAAAATGTGCTCAAAAGTAGAGCATGCTGCAATTTTTTCCATGCGTGAAAAAGAGCAATGAGAATGAACCCATTGAAATCAATGGGTTCTATTGTCTGCATATTGCGCATGCAAATACCGTCATCTGAATGAGACTTTATATGTAAATTATGAGCTATACTTTCTAGACATTTCTAAGTAGACCAGTATAAGCTGAATTTAAGGCCCCTGCATACATGCCTATTTGCAAAAATGCTTGCGTAAGCACATTTGTACATTTGCACTGTGAGCATTGCAATTGTGCGCATATCACTGTACTTTTTGTAGGGCCAGTTCACATGGGCATAGGACACATCCCTGCTGTGATTTTAAAGGATACTTAGCCTAATAATGTCCAGATGTGTTAGGTGCGCATATGTGGGATCTGGTACACATTTTCCACAACAGAAAACATGCAGTGAATCTGCACCAAATGGTGCAAATTTCGCCATAGTTGGTGAAGCCATATTGGTGGTAGCCATTCAGCTTCTGTGTCTACAGCTATCTCTGTAATTAGGGTCAGGATAGTAGATAGTATAAATCTGTGATTAGTTTCTAATCCCTGAACCCAACAATTGAGAGAACAAAGGTCCCATGTCTACCATTGCATATGCCATAATGTCTTCAGCTGGAATATCCTTTCAAGAAAAGTAAATGTTTAATTGACCATGAAGGTAGTATAGTTGGACACTATGTTGAATGAAGGCATGAAAATTAGTTGTCTGTCTGAGCTTTCTACTCTTGATTTAGGGATGTAGGCTCTTGTATAAAAAATTTTTTGCTGGTTGAAGCTATAACCTTGTAAATGCAGATCAAGGTATCCATTAGCTTTTCAACCTGAAAATATGGAGCTACTGTCTCTGTAGTTATATGCACTCAGAATATGAATCAAGTGATGGAACTTCCAATAAGACTACTCATCGGAGGCTCTGTTCAGAACCACCGGCTTGGATCTCGCATGAAATGCCTGATAGGAACTGAATAGTCAATGGTGTCTGTTCGGCACAGTTTGGTTCTGTTATGTGACGGATCCGTTCATCCAGGGGATTCGGATTTCCTGCTCCCCTAACGGAATCCCTAGCACAGATGTAAATGTAGCCTAACCAATATTTGTAACAGGAAAGAATTAAGAAATTACGGCACAGTTATTCATTTTCTTCTATGTGTAATATTGGAAGAGGCCTCTTCCTCTCTCATGTGGTGGTACTGGCACTCTCTTTATCAGTATAGAAGAATACATTATACTGAGATTTCTTCTTTATTTCCCACAAAGAACTGTATGTTCTTAAAGCACAAGAAGTCAAATGAGAAAGGTTTAAACACATAAATCTGGCCTTGGCTTAAATTATAATAGACAGACTGTTTTGGTCTTTAGCTTTTTTAATATTTCATTAATTCCTTGGCATTGAGATAAGAATGGAACTTCATCAGGTAGAGTGTGATTTATGTTCTGAGCTCCATAACGAGAAACACGGAAATCTGTTTGAGTCAGCAAAAGGCTTCCATGTTATTACTGTAAGACTGTTAATCATATGTTATGGGAACATTTCTCACATCCTGAATATAAATATGACACGATTTCTAGAGGGACATACTAGACCATAGTGAACTGTGGTTTTAGAAAAAGAAACTATATTCATGATATGATTGAGTATTTTTGTCTGCCAAAGCATTATGTGGGGCTATCAAAAATATCTCTTCTGTGAATTTTAATTTAGAAGGTTAATAGCCCTTTTAGACTCATCGAGAACCTCATGATTCTTGTTTGTCTGGGCGAAGGTTAATAGCCCTTTTAGACACATCGAGAACCTCATGATTCTTGTTTGCCTGAGTGAAGGTTAATGGCCCTTTTAGACACATCGAGAACCTCATGATTCTTGTTTGCCTGAGTGAAGGTTAATGGCCCTTTTAGACACATCGAGAACCTCATGTTTCTTGTTTGCTTGAGCGAAGGTTAATGGCTCTTTTAGACGCATCGAGAACCTCAGGATTCTTGTTTGCCTGAGTGAAGGTTAATGGCCCTTTTAGACACATCGAGAACCTCATGATTCTTGTTTGCCTGAGTGAAGGTTAATGGCCCTTTTAGACACATCGAGAACCTCATGTTTCTTGTTTGCTTGAGCGAAGGTTAATGGCCCTTTTAGACACATCGAGAACCTCATGATTCTTGTTTGCCTGAGTGAAGGTTAATGGCCCTTTTAGACACATCGAGAACCTCATGATTCTTGTTTGCCTGAGTGAAGGTTAATGGCCCTTTTAGACACATCGAGAACCTCAGGATTCTTGTTTGCCTGAGTGAAGGTTAATGGCCCTTTTAGACACATTGAGAACCTCATGATTCTTGTTTGCTTGGACGAAGGAGCTGGTGATGTCATCACCAGCTCGTCTTTGCTTGCGCAGCCTGAATGGTCAGTGTTTAAACTGCCTGACTAGTGAATAAGCCGGTGCTAATTTTTATGCCGGCTGAAATTGAACGATTCTCGTTCGGCATTTAGTTGTTTAAACCAAACGATTATTGTTCACCTTTGTTCATTTGAACGATTTTAAGAACGATAGTCATACCGTCTAAATGCACTATTAGTCATAAATCCAGAGTAGAATTTCACTTGGGAACAATCACATTTTATGGATAGAGGATGTAGCAAGTGTCTGCTTATAGGTTGGGGGTTATATTCTTAATAAAATCTGAGTAGTTTTAATTGTGATTTATAGGATTATAGGACTATATTGTCAAAACCTATGGAAGAGAAGAGACTAATCATAGTCTGGTAAGGCTGACTTGTTGGCGCTTAAAATTTGAAGAGCCTTTTATAGAATGATGACTCTAGACAAGGTTTATATTATGATATGTGAATGCTTTGATTACAAACCCACCTCATTCTAGAAATAACTTTTTGGATGTAAATACTGTGGTCTCTCAAATTGCATTCTGGGACTGATTGTAAGTTGAAGGTATTGTAACTTGAGATCATCGCTCTATGGAAAACTAATAAGTGGTTACGAAGCACCCAAATTGGTGCACAAAGAAATAATGAAGCAAAATAATAAGATGCAGATGAGTGATACAGGTAAACATGTCCTTATATATAAAAGTTAGAAAGCAGTTGGAGGCTGTAAATAACTTTCTGGGTTGAGGGCAGGAGTTTCTTCAGGGCCTTGTACAGTACATAACAGTGTACCAGAAATACAACATGGAGCCACTCTTACCAGGTGTCCAAAGGAGCAACTCATCCTAGTACAGGTAAAGAGCAGTACAGAACATGTAGCTAGATAGATAAAAAGCACGTGCCAATTGGCTATTTCTTCCAGTGCAAATGTCACAGATCTGGACTGTCTGCATTGTATGTTGAAAGTGGCTTCAAGTTACAGGTAAAGCAATCGCCTTTCAAAATATAATAACTTTAGGAACGTCTATATGTCCATTGTATTTCTAAATAGGTTTATTTTCCATAATGTTTTTTAACACTAAACTCTCATAAATGTTAGAAGTTGTAGAAAATGGATAATACATGCTGCATGTACAAATACCATGATTTTTTTGATGCTGAATGGCTTCCTTGGACCACTTCATTCTCCTGGGTAAGCCAGTGATTGTATGGAAATAACAAGTGAATGTCCAACTTCCAACATATATCTTCTGAAAAGTCAGTCATTCACATTATACATATATGCATTAATTAAGTGTTGTTTTGTTAAATATATTGAAAAATAAAATAAGGTTTTAGGGTGCCTATATGCTTAAGACTTGACCTCACCATAGACCTGGAGCCTTAGTGAAGAGCAAGGGCTGGCTAGCCAAATTTAGCCTTGGAGGCAAGTGCGCAGCACTGGTCCATGAGTAGAGGCCCACCGTAAAGTTGAAAACACATGGTGCAGATGGCCACATGCAGCCCAACCCTACCCACCTACTGTTGACCATGACTACACAAATTACCACCAAAATTGTGAGGTCAGTGCCTGCCACAGGTCGGCATAGTTTGGCAGTATACAGCTAGCCACTGTGTTTCAACCTGTGACAATTTAACACAAATATGGCACCAAAAGGAACCTTCGTGTATACAACAGTGCCAAAACCAAGCTTAGAACATAAATACACCAGAACCAAAGTCAGAACACAAAGACAGCACCAGAGCCAAGCTCAGTACATAAGTGCAATACCAGAACCAAAATATATCCAACATTTATCATATCATAACTACAGCAGAAGAAGTGAGTTCATAATACAAATGCATGAAAGCATGATATCTATCTATCTATCTGCACAATAAAGATCATTGATGGGGGAAGTAGTTTGCATTTGGTTTCATCCAAGCTGTTGCTAGGAGTTTGTACTGTTTTTTTCGACTGCTTTGGTTCTATCTGGAAACAAGGTTGCACATTTGTCAAGCTCAATGGTTTTCTTTTCAAAAGTGGTAAATTAAAATAAACGCTTATCAGCTCTTTGCATTGAAATTATTATCTCATTATACTGCACACTCTTTAGTAAGCTAATATAATAATATACAGCATAAAGCAGCTATTTATTATATTTCCAAAACTGTCATGCCATATGCTATACACTGAGCCATTTAATTAACTATTATTTATCTCTGGAATAAATTACATACATGGTTGCGCTGACTTTTGGAGGATGTATGTATTTTGAGAAAAAAAATACTTTAAAAAAATCACAGTGAAGCAATATGCCGCTACTTATTTATGTTCACGCATTCATGCATTACACATTCATATTCTAAATGGGACTGATATCAGCATTAATCTCTACAGGCATTGAATCATTATTAGAATATTGATCTCTGAGACAATAGAAAGTGTTCAAAGTCATTTGAATATATTCTAAACTCTAAATCTGCAGTAAAAAAAAACATCACGTCAGCCCCCCCTCCCCCCTCCCAAAGAAGATGCAGTATATTCCAGCATGTTCACCTTGCGGTATCTTGTTTTACTTGAGATCCTATGAAAGCTGAGAACCAAAAAATATTGCCCTAGCTTCTCAATTAAGAGGAAATACACTGATCTATAAGATCCAAAAAACAATGAGCACTAGGGAATATATAGTCTAAGGGCTCTTACACACTAAGTAGGCATGTCAAAAAATCACATCCATAAGAACCAATGGTTTCCTATAGATTCTTTCTGAATAATGTTTTTTAATGTGCCTAAAAAAAATCGGACCACAAAAGATAGGACATAAGCGCATTCTTTTAACGACGAAATTTCTTTGGGCACTAAGTGATAGATCTTGTCCTATCTTTTGACAGCACAATGCAGGAGACTCCATAGACTCCTATGAGAGTCTACGGGAGCCGTCTGAAAAAGGAAGGGGAGGGGAGTTTAGCAGCAGCTAGCACTGCTAACCAATGACAGGTGCCTTTATTAAGGCATTAAAGTCATTCAAGTAGTTCTGCCTACCAAGGGATTTCGGGGCTGCAGCGTTGTTTTACCGCAGCCAGCCATTGAATGGCCAATAAAATCGTGCCTATTCCTTCATGCAATTTTCGGCTGAGCTAGTTGCGTTTTTTTAATGCGGCTAACTCCGCATAAAAACAGTACTCGTGTGTAAGAGCCCTAAGGCTACATGATAACTTTTTTCATTCAGCTATGGCTCCATGTTAAAGATTTTTAACAGTTAGGGGCCATTCACACAGTATGTTCTGTCCGTGTATTTCATGGAGTGCACATAGACCAATTATAGTCAATTAGGCTACACACATGGGTAATTTTCATATAGACCAATGGCATGTGTGAAAAGTATTGCAGCATGTCCTATTCCGATCCATATCAGAGAGCCGAATCGGGCGTGCACTGTCCACAGCCCACGAGTATCGGACCGCATACGGACATGTGCTTGTGTGCTGTCTAATGTGAGTTGCACCTGAGAATCTCATATGCTCGTCTGAATGGGTCCTTGTACGCAGGGGTATATTTAGGATTTCATCAGGGGGGCTTCTTTGGTATGGTTATTCATATGCAGTGCACACAGATACATATAGATGTATACATATTACATAGACACAGTCACTGCGCTAATTATCAAGTGAATACATTATAGATGTAGCAAGAATTAATCATGCTTGATGACTAAGGACGGCAAAGTCTGATTGGCCAAACAGCTGAACCAGAGGTCCGCCGACCATCATTACATTTTATATTTCTAATATATACCAAATAAATGTGTGGATTTTATTTCCCACCCTGGAACTCCTTCTTTCCCATTTCCTGTGATTCACGCTCAAGCCAGCGTCTTGTCAGGAAGCCGTAACTATATACAATACTGCAGCCAGAGTGTAACAGGTACTTTTTTTTACCTACAATGTATTACAATACTGCAAACGGAGTTATCATGATGCGCCACTTATGTTAATGATTGCTACATCTGTGCCGTTATTCGGTATGCATGCATTATTCTTCCTTACTGAAGATATAACTAATGCCACCATATAACACACATACAGAATGCTGGCATACTTCACTAGTAAATGAATAATGCTGCTAATGACAACTTCCATAGACCTGCTCTCGCTCATGACCTGAAGGTTATGGGTTCAATCCCCGCATGGTTCAGGTAGCCAGCTCAAGGTTGACTCAGCCTTCCATCCTTCCGAGGTCCGTAATATGAGCACCCAGCTTGGTGTCGGGTAATAAGTAAATTACTCCAAAGCACTGTGGAATAAGTTGGCGCTATACAAATACATTTTACATTTTACATTTTAGCCAGGAGAGCGACATAATTTATAATAATGCCACTAGCAGTGCCGGCTGGGATTGTCTGTGGTAGTTTAGGGCAGTGCAAGAGTCCTTCCCAGGTGGTCTAGTGTAGTAGAAGCAGTCACAATCAATTTATTTTATTTATTTAGTAGGTCAGAAATTGTTTGCTGATTTATGTCCTAATATATATTTATACGGTTCATTTTCTCTGTCTGTAGAGACCAAAAATCCAGTTTCACAATACTATAAATTCATATTGTAAAATTCTGTCTTTTTACAGCTACCACTAGGGAATAGTCACTGCATACAGATTAATATGGTGCCCATTTAATCAGAAGGGACTGTGTAAATGCATATGCTGCAAGCTTCCTCTCGTGGTTACTGTATAGAGGTGGGCAACAACTGATCCGTGGGGGGGCACCCAGTAAACACCCCCTCGCAGATGCCCCTGGTTGGGCTACATCTATAAGGGTCCTTTTATGTGGGATGACTGTTGAGTGCTTGGGACCCTTTTTCATAGAATGATTATCATTCAGTTAGGCTACATTCACACAATACTCGCAAGAATATGAACTCCATTCTTTTGGATGGAGTCATACACATGAGCAATGTTTTCCCTTACAGCGTTGCTGCACGGTGAAAATTTGCTGCATGTCCTATTTTTTGTGTTTCCTTGGAAGGCATCGCCTATTATTTTCAATGGGATAGTCAAAGACATTGCATGCCGTGCTATGTGCGATGTTTCCCATTGAAATCAATGGGGAACAATTGTGGAACCTCTGACATGCGTGAAGCAAGCATTGGAGGGTTTGCAATTTCACAGAAGGGATGCGAGGCGGTTTCCATGAAAAACGCCTCACATCTGCAGGTAAAACAAATGTTGACAAGTGCGATATCGAGACGGATTTCTCGTCCCGGTAGCGCGCTCATCTGTGTGAATATAGCCTTAATTGTTGGATCATGCAAAATTAAACAACCATTCATTGTAAAAAAGGCCAACGACTAGAGATGAGCGAACCTACTCGTTTCGAGTAATTACTCGATCGAGCACCGCGATTTTCGAGTACTTCCATACTCTGGCGAAAAGATTCAGGGGGCGCCGTGGGTGAGTGGGGGGTTGCAGCAGGGAGTGGGGGGGGAGAGGGAGAGAGAGAGGGCTCCCCCCTGTTCCCTGCTGCTACCCCCCGCTCCGCCACGCCTCCCCCCGCCCCCCGGCGCCCCCCGAATCTTTTCACCCGAGTACTGAAGTACTCGAAAATCGCGGTGCTCGATCGAGTAATTACTCGAAACGAGTAGGTTCGCTCATGTCTACCAACGACTGAACAACCAATGCTAATTCATTTCCTTATCATTCATCGTACAGTTTATGCAGGCTTAAAACCTACTGTACATCGGCCCTTGTAAACGGGCAGCCAACTATGAATGACGGTTTATTTACTCTGAATAGAGGCGGCCATAGATGAATGTCTGCTTGTTCCCGTAAGCCGATTATCAATAGGTTTTTATGCCTGCATAGACTGAATTAGGCTTGCTTCACACGACTGGATTTTCACCATGGAATCCGCGAGGCGGGCGTCCACTTGGAGGATCCGCAGCAAATAGCATGCTTTGAAAGGTATGTGAAGTCGCTTTTTCCTTCACACTTGTGGAAACAAATTCAGATTCCTGCTTGCAGAGGCAAAAATTGCAGCGTGCTTTATTTTGCTCTGATCTTCATGCGAACAGCTGCCATTAAAGTAAATGGAAGTCGTCTGACTTACAGCCTATCCGCATTGGCATTGTAGACAGACTGCGGGTACTTGTGTCATCGCCTGGCGTTGGCATGGGAAAAACAGACATTTAAAAAAAAAAATCTGTACTGCACATGACCGACGGCGAGCATCCACAGTTATCTGTAGCATAGCTAAAGCAGGTACGCGGGTTCACCCGCTGGGGGCAGAGCCGGAGTCCTCTGCGGGAACCTGCATGTGGATTTGGCTCTGCCGTCTGCAGCTGGTCTTTGGTTGCTCAGTCATTGGCCGTGTTTACTCTGTACAACTATTGTTCATTTTCGCATCACCCACTGATTAACTCAAATAGTCTTAAGACTGCATTCAAGCAAACTGACCAACAGGTCTATGCTGCCCTAATTGAGGGTGGCAACGGAAGGCAATGTAGCAATTGTTTATATGAGTGGTGCATCAAGATAACTTGATTTAGAACAATTTAGTACATTGTAGCTAAAGGGGCGTTCCCATCTCAGGCAAACATGGCCACAATGGGAAAACCACAGTCTACAAAGGTGATCAGGTGGCCAGGAAGTCGGAAACAGCTGAGCTGGGCTACACGGTTTCTGTCACTCCCATAGAAGGGAATGCTGAGTTCATAACCCACTGCGCTATGCTGTTTGTGTAACACCCATTGATTTCTATGTATAGTAAAGCCTGCTTGGCTGTTTCTGTAAATGCCAACTGCCTCCCAGCCACTGCATACAGCTGGGCCAGGGCCAATGGGATAGGTGCATGTCTCAAAGCTGGGACCTGCATGTATCAGACTTTCTATCTATCTTATATCTATCTTTCTATCTTATATCTATATATCTCATATCTATCTCTCTATCTATCTCATCTCATATCTCTCTCATATCTATCTATCTCATCTCATATCTATCTATCTCTCTATCTATCTCATATCTATCTATCTCATGTCTGTCTATCTCATGTCTGTCTATCCCATGTCTGTCTATCTCTCTCTCTCTCTCTCTCTCTCTCTCTCTCTCTCTCTCATATCTATCTATCTCTCTCTCTCATATCTATCTATTTCTCTCATATCTATCTCTCTCATATCTATCTCTCTCATATCTATCTCATATCTCTCTCTCTCTCATATCTATCTCTCTATCTCTCTCATATCTATCTCTCTCTCATATTTATCTATCTATCTATCTCTCTCTCTCTCATATCTATCTCTCTATCTCTCTCATATCTATCTCTCTATCTATCTATCTCTCTATCTAACTCATATCTATCTATCTATCTCATGTCTATCTATCTCTCTCTCTCATATCTATCTCTCTCTCTCTCATATCTATCTCTCTCATATCTATCTCTCTCTCTCATATCTATCTCTCTCTCTCTCATATCTATCTCTCTCATATCTATCTCTCTCTCTCATATCTATCTCTCTCTCTTATCTATCTCTCTCTCTCATATCTATCTCTCTCATATCTATCTCTCTCATATCTATCACTCTCATATCTATCACTCTCATATCTATCACTCTCATATCTATCTCTCTCATATCTATCACTCTCATATCTATCACTCTCATATCTATCACTCTCATATCTATCACTCTCATATCTATCACTCTCATATCTATCACTCTATCTATCCATCCATCCAACATCTATTCATCTATTTATCCATCCATCACAATACAGAATAAATCTACAGCTCTTTACAATTATATAAAACCATAAAATCAAGAAGTGAAGTCCTCAACACATAAAGATATGAAAGTATTGCATTAAGCCATGTTATTATCCCAGGTTACTATTTGCTGCCCCCTATGGATGTTTTTGCATTTATAAAGTGTAAATGAAACAGAGAAGCAAACAGATTTTATCTGTATATTGTACAAAACTAACTCTGATTATGACATGCTGTAAATCACTGGTTTGATTAGTAATCACGTGGATGCAATGCTTTGTTGTTACATTTGTTCCTGTTTGTACCAATATGGAGTAAATATATTCTACATCATTATTGCCATTTTATATTTTGATCAATTCTGAGTATTACAATTCAACTAAAATTTGATTAATTGTAACAATATTTCTTGAGTTAAATACAACTTCATGAATAATTGTGAAAATAATCAATTAATCGGGAATGGTGTTTGAAAAGATTATTCAAAATGGTTCTAGCAAAAATTTAGCTTTAACAGAAAATTCAATACTTTTTTTAAACGTGAAGGACCTGAAAGAGCCCCATCAACAACAAGCAATACATCATTCTTCAGTGAATGTATCTGAGAACCTCATATGATATCCATCATGCTGGATCCATACTGACACATCGCAGGTTCCAATATTAGATATGGAAAAAAGAAAATACAAGGGTATAGTAATTTTTTCTGCCCCAGTCTTCCCATAGATGTTCTGAGGACGGCTGTGATTTTACTAGTTCAAGGGTAATTAATGGTTTTTTTGCACCTCCAGTTACAACTGAATGCTAACACTGAGATTTCATCAATTCCAATGACTTACAGCAATAACTTTGAAGGATCCAGTACCAGATGTCCGGCAGAATAAAAACTAATTAAAAAAAATGTATTAAAATGCATACATCACAAGCGCATACCACGAGACTGCCAATGTGGTTCTGACTAAGCGTCCTTAATCATGGCTCTATGATTAATCCCTTAAGGACCAAGCACAGTAAATTTACGACGCTTGGTCCTGGGCTTAATTTCTGCCCAATAGTAAAAATACAGCACCGGATTAAAGCTCCTGCAATGTAGCAAGTTGGGTCTTCACCTGTTAGTCACAACTGAGAAGTCAGAAAAGAAGGCAGAAGTGTTTGTTTTTTTTAATTCGAACCAGCAATCATGTGACCGCCGGGTGCCCCCTGCCACAGCAGAGCTGCAGGGTCCTAGCAGACCCAGATCACCTCTATCAATGACTACTGTTACTACAGGAGGATGTTTTACCCTGTAACTAGGGACTACTATGGATGCTCCAGCTACAATGGAAAAGTGTGAAATTAGGAAGAAAAAAAAAGACAATGTGATTGACCCTCAGTGATCTTATATGACATCATGGAGGACATAGATGTTAAAAGATAGTTGCAAAAAAATGACAGAATAAAAAAACTATATATGTATGTATACATAATAATTAAAGTGAGCGAGCGTTCCCGCTAAGGCAAACTACTCGAGCGAGTAGTGCCTTATGCGAGTACCTGCCCGCTCGTCTCTAAAGATTCAGGTGCTGGTTGGGGGCAGGGAGGAATGGGGGGGAGATCTCTCTCTCTCACATTCTCCCACGCGCTCCCCCCTGCTCACTCCCGCAACTCACCGCTCACCTGCGCCGGCAGCCGAATCTTTAGAAACAAGCGGGCAGGTACTCGAATAAGGCACTACTCGCTCGAGTAGTTTGCCTTAGCGAGTACACTCGCTCATCTCTAATAATAATCTTTATTTGTATAGCGCCAACTTATTCCACAGCGCTTAAAGAAAATGAACCATTCCCGATCCAATCAAAACAGTCGCCATGTGCACCCTGTAATCCGAGATTATACAAACTATATATCAAAACAAAAGGAGGAACCCACTTCTATACTTTATTTTAGTGTAAATATACTAATTTAAAAAATAAACCATTATAAATTTGAGAAAAATCTTTTTTTTTTTTTTTATAGCATTTTAGCTCTAATAAAACTAAATAAATCAGTGGAAAAAAAAGATATAAAAAAAAAGCCTTATATGGCACAGAAAAAAAGTAGCAAAAATAATTTAAGTAACCGAAGAGAAAAAAAAAAGGGGTCCGTAAACCCCCACATGGGTTAAAGTATCTGGTCCTTTAGGACCCAAAGACCCTGGTCTTTAAGCAGATGCTTAGTCAGAAATGCGTTGGTCAGTCTAGCGGTGTTGGCTTGTGATGTACGTATTTCAATAGTTTTCTAATAAAAGAGTTTTTACTCTGTTGGACATGTGGTGCTGGATTCTTCACAGTTATTGCTACAAGTCATTAAAACTGTCTTATGGATCAGAGATGCCACAATTGGTTCCATATGGGAACATATAGAGTGTCTACCGGTAGATTAAAAGCAGAATTGGCTTTATGAAAGCACACTGAGTCTCTGTGGCTCAATACTGCAGAGAGTTTGCTCTGCATAGTACAGAGCTGTAGACACTCCATGTTCTGCTTTATGGTTCTCTGTACTGTAACTTATTATGGAATTAATTCCCACTAATTCCCCCTGAAGCTATGCTTAACCATTACCTTCTGGCTAAGAACCATACTGTTCTTTATCTATGTTCAATTCAGTGGAACTGCATGGAAATAAAGTCGGTAATATAGACATGTGATTCACCTGTCTGCTGTTTGGTTGGTTGAAAAAAAAAATAATCATTTTTGTACTTTTATAAAGTACCTAAACTATAACAACTTACCTGCAAGGCTAAATAATATGAAAAGATTAAAAGTGAACCTGCCAGGGGATTTCTGCTGCCCCATCTGGGAGGATCATATGATGGAGGGACAGAAGCTGAACTCAATTCATAGTGATTGACATTTTACACTGTCATCACTAGGTGGGCAAAGAAATGTCACTCAGTCAGTGTAGGTGGGATAAGCAGGCCAATTTCTGGCATCCTGGCAAGATTTATTCTGCTTTGTACTCAGAAATCCTGCTCCAAATCACATTAACCTATATACAGATGTAGCAAAACTGAACCCAACATTAATAACAGGTTATCTTATCTAAAATGGGTTTTCCAGACAGAGGCCACTGGGATACGCCAAGGTCGGAGCAGAAGCACTGCTCCAACCCCAGTGCAGCGGCCGGAACTCATAATTGCAAGTGCAGCTCTCATTGAAATCAATGGGAGCCGTGCTTGCATTTACAAGTGCCGGACGCTACACAGGGGTCAGAGCAGTGCTTCCATTCTGACTCCAGTGTATCCCAGCGGCCGTTTCCTGGATAACCCCTTTAACACAACAAAAGCCATTGAAAAGCTCTTGAATTGACAAGAAAACTTTCTGTGCCACAGTTTATTTAATGCGTTGTATCAAGTTAAACTTTGCTACATTTGTACCATAGTCCACTGTAAAATGTACATGTAACACATGGAGTATCCACAACTGAAGTAGTCTGCTGCGTATGTGGATAGCAACATTTTTTCTACAAATCAATAACTACTTAAATGTTTTAATTTCCCTAGCAGCCTCAAACTCATAGACTTATTTGTTGGGTCCATGAAGAGGTGAAACAGAATACTAATTGGGGCCTATACATTCACAGTTATGTGAAATGATGGACATCATATTGGGAACCAAGTTTGTCCATAGTCACCTACTAAGTCAGACTCTTTATACATAATGGTAACTTCATGTCTTTCATGTAATGACTATTTAGTAGCAGATTGGTGTCATTCTTGGTGTAGTGATCCTATATTTACTTTGTTGCTGGTCAGGTAAGGGCCAGAGCCTGTGCAGTAGCAGAACAATATACAGCAAAGCTAAGAAGACTGCTTTTTAGGACGGAATTCTGAGTGAGCAATTAATAATTATTTTCACTGCCCCAGACTCCGTAGAACAATGATTTCCTATCTGCAATGCAACTTACTGAGAACTGTATTTATGGCTGCTTTAGCCTAGGGTCACACAGGGCGGATTTGCCGCGGTTTTGCCGCAGCAGATCCGCCCGCGGCAAAACCGCCTGCGGCCGCTAATCCCGGGATTAGCCAGCCATGTGGATGAGATTTCTCAGAAATCTCGTCCACATGGGACGGCTAATCCGCTGCGGTAAATCCGGTTGAAACCGCGGCTGTGGCGGCCGCAGCCGCGGTTTCAAAAGAAGCAGCATGTCCATTCTTTTTTCCATTCCGCTGCGGCCGCGCTCTCCTCTATGGAAGCGCCGGCCGCAGCGAAAGAGCGAGCGGCCGGGCCGCTTTCTCCCGGCGGAAATCTCGCGGTTTTTGCTGCGGTCAAACCGCGAGATTTCCGACGAAAATCCGCCCTGTGTGACCCTAGTTAGAGTGACTGGGGAAGTCACTAGGGACAATGGGGACATTTATTAATGGCTCTTTGCCATAATTACGATATAAAAAATTTGCAGATTTCTGTGCAAGCCCTGCTCCCTCCTGTGCTAGCTTTTCCAAAAAGTAATCTGTACTTGTAGGAGGGGGCACGGCTACCCTAGACCGAGAGATTTATGTATCCAGCGCACTGTGCACTGGCGGAAATCTTACTAACCCTTGTGCAGGAAATACCCAGCTTAGTAAATTTCTCACAATATATACAGCTGCCAGAGGGGAAAGAAGACTGGTGATGATGTGGAACAGGGGGTGAATGAAAGACAGAGTGCATGCAAAGGGTTTGGGGAATTGCAGGCAAAACCAGTGACATAAGTCATGTGCCTAGCAGCTGCCCATAATAGCATAAATTAGCAGTTGTGCTGAGGAGGACACACAGAAAGATATAAAAGATAAAAAGGTATTACTTTAGGAAAATAGTGCAAAGATGATTAAAATAGTGGTTAAAGGGGTATTCTGGGACATTTTAACTTTTGCTAACTGACAGATCATCAATAGACGATCAGCAGGGACCCTCCACTTGGATCCCTGCCTATCAGCTGATTCCCTGTGCCGCTGTTACTATGGTCAGTGACAAAAGCAATGACCATAGTGCAGCAACCCAAACTGTTATTGCAGGTGCCCCTCCTGTTGAATTCAAGGGTCTTCGATAATCATCTATCAAGTCATCAATAGCAAAAGTTAAAAATGTCATGGAATACCCTTTAATAGCATTTTTGGGCTTTTTATATAAATTTGATTAGTGGGATAACCCCTCATAACAATACTATGTCTTTATGCAGAGCTGTATATATTCACAGGCCAAAAATAATTCTTCCATTTGGTTATGTCTCATATATTCCTCCATATCTGAAGTCTGCACAGCTCTTGCAACAATGTTGTGTTTAAATTGCAACAATATATCAAAACAATAACTGAGTCATTAAAATGCAAAATACATGAAACTAATACAAGAATGGGATAAAACTGAACCCATAGAAAGGAAAACATGATTTTCTTTCATCCTTTATATAAATACAAACTGATAAACATGTATATTACAAAGTTGACTGCATTATTAGTAGAGATGAGAAGTGAAGCTGACAGTCACATTAAGTTTCCCTTTAAATAATGTCTAGTTTATAGACCTTTACGTTGGCCTTGTGCCTTTAGCTGCACGGTGTCACATCTCTCTTGTCTGTATGCATCTGTGAATAAATTGTGTAGTGCATTTACATCTGAAGTAGTATGAAGGATGAAAGGAAAGCAGAACATTCTGTTATGAGCTGAAACAGTGCATCATCAACCTGTCTTATATTAATGTACCCAACCATATTTTAATATAAAATGATGTCATACTAGCCAAAACTGTTACAACAGTGACTTGCACCTGGCATGGATCCATACTAAAGCAAAATGATATCATTTCTACGTTGGCTGACTCAAACGAAGTGTCAAGAAAGGAATGCAAAATTCTACAGAAAGTGACTTTTGCATATACAACGCATAGTCAGTATTTTAGAGACTAGTATTGATCCTAGCATGTGGACCTTGGCGACCATGGTTTTAATAACATTAAATAGAAGGAGCCCAAAACACAAAATAAAAAAGGGGAACGCATAATCTGCTGATTTGTTCTTCTAGCTTTCCATGCCTTATAGAAGTAGGAATTACATTCGGGTTCCCCTATCTAAATCCAACACACTTTCATACCTGCCATGTGGAAGGGGGTGAGGTCACAATGTGTTGGTGTCCATAGTGGTTGTATCTATGGTATATAATATTTGGTTAAATTAGCTTCCTGCTTCTTCTGATTTGTTAACATAGACACACATTGTGTTACTATTGGTAGTCCAGCTATTAGAACATTATATACTGACCCTAAAGTAGAGCTGTAGCTGGGATGTCTGCTGCAATACCCATATATATATATATATATATATATATATATATATATATATATATATATATACACACCCTGATCAAGGCAAAGCGACTTACTGGTGCCCTTTATGAAATGTAGAACACATGCACCAACTTCCTCTTCCTAGCAACACCCTCTGCTCTAGAGACTCTAATAGGGAAAAAGCAATGGCAAACTTCTTACATTTAGATGGTAGAAGGACCCAACCATTTAGTAGATTATTAAGTTGTCGTTAACTTTTTAACAAACTGATGCTTATGTGAAAAACCAATATGATAACTAGAATACAAGCAATTTATTTACCTAAAATTACATTTTTTGTGTTGAAAATCACTCTAAAGTGCTGGCCACTAGGGGCATAATTTTCTTCCAGCTTGCTGCCCACTGCCTGTTATTGTGTGAAGTACAACCAAGACATGAAATGCATTACAGGGAGTGGGGTGGCCCTTTGATAACTGCTTTCTAATGTTCCCAATTCACGTCTATAGAGAAGAGAGCAGGAGGACATCGGAGTGAGACAAAGACAGACTCACACAAGTACTGTGCTTTATTTCACTACAGTGCTGAAATGGAATCACATCTAAACTTCTCAGTGCTGTTGTATAATGTCCTCCTTGTTACCATTGCTTCTGTGGGTGTGCTATAGGGAGATATGGTAAAGGAGATCCTGCCACCCTATGTAAGTAGTGCAAGGCAGACATCATAGCAGCTAGCAGTGGAGACAGGAAAAAGAAAAAGACACAGGAAGGTGCTCATAGAGTTAATATGTATGATAGAAAGGAGCTGGCTAATGCAGAAATAACTGATAACTACCTTTCGTACATATGCTGTGTTGGGTACAACTCCAATATTAGTTCATCTGGCAGAAGCTGCCAATGTCACTTTTACCCATTGCTGAATGCCAACTATGCTGGGTAAATACATGTAAAACCTGTAAGGAATCCCGATGGGATAAGGTATACATCAGTGGCGTGTATCATTAAGGGAGTCCCACCAGTTTCACAGATCAAATTATGTTTATTAGAACTGTATAATACAAATATGTAATTTCATCTGTCAAACTGGCAGGTCTCTGACAGTACATGAACTACTGATGTATTCCTATCTCATCTGACCAGACCTAATTAGAAACTGTGATAAAAGAAAATGATAAGCTGGGACACTTGGGGCACACCAACAAGGTTGACAAAAAAAACAAGACGTATTTGGTGACTGATGAGATAAGGCAAGGGCCTATCCCTGATCTTAATTTTACCAAACCTGCCTAAGAAGCAGGGCACCCACTCTGAAAAGGGCAACCCTATGAAAGGGACCTGGAGGAGTTCCCTGCACATCCCTAGACAATCTAGAAGGGCAGTACACAGAATAGCCTGTAGGGGGCTGTAAACCGACACCTGAAAGAAAGAGAACACCTGTGGGTGTGTCAGAAAGTAAGATAAAAGGATTAGTTCCTGCAACACTCAGGGGGAAGCTTTCTGCCAGCCAGGGAGAGACTGCAGAAGCAGCGTCAGGAACTTGGAGCCTGTGGTCCAGAGTTTGACCAGTTTGGGCCCGTCATATGGTCTGACAGAGGAGGACGTCCTCTATATACCCTAGATGGGGAATAGTGATGGTTAGCCTGTGGGTTGTGAAATCTGAAATCGTTGTATGCATCACAAGTGTTCGCTGTGATGTGAAAAAAAGGTGGTGAAACCCATAGGTTAAAGAGATCCTAGTCTACTGAGCCTGTATGCATGTGGTCCATCCTAAATGGAAAAGATGGTGATCCTGTAAGCAAGTAACCCCCAGGTTGCCACAACACAATATAGGAGAGGGAGACACAACTCCAGGGATGGCCGAAATGGACAGACCCTCCAGCACAGAACACACATTGGCAACGGGCACAACATGAAAAGACCATAGTAAGGGAAGCTAGAGCAAACTAACAAAGATATGAGACTAACCAATACACTGACTGAACTATTAAAAGCAAACACCACTAAGTACCATACAGGACCAGGAATAAAGTCATATACCAGTGCCCCCTGATAGGAGTAGCCAGATTACCCCCCCCCCTCCCCCTAACAGACAATGATAGGCTTGCTGAGCTGTCAGTAATCTCAGCCAGCCTATCAGAGCAATACAGAAGGAAGATCTTATCTTTTTCGGTTTCCAGCATCAAATGATAACATGCATGTGCCAGCAGGCACAAAACATGGTCCAGTGCTGATGTCACGACTTCACGTTGGACGCATGTATGTGCCTGGAGATCTCCAGTGCTGCAATGATTCTTTATCCCATTGAACCTTGATATCATAGCAGCTAATCTCCAATCACCAGTTCAAGGCAAACTGAGAATTAGACATTGAGCCTGCAGAAGGGAAAACTGCTAAAAATGAAGGATTCAAGCTATATAATCTTCAGAGATTGTGTGATTCCTCATGTTCATACAACAGCTTATTCTAAAACGTCACCTGCAAAGTGAGGTATGCTTTAATTCTGTACAGTGTAATGTCCTTTTCACCTATTCCAATTTTTATGGTACGGAAAAATTACCTAAGATATAGTAACAATATGTTATATGACCCTGCTGTGATAGAAGAGTATGATGTGTAAACGTCATGGTTGAGATATTCTGATGACTCTTTTGCTGGTATTGTTGTTGTGGAGTTATAAATTGCTATTTGAGTGGAAATTGCACTTATGTGCCAAAAGTCATGGGATAGCAGTATGTAAATTGATTATGGAGTGGCATTTCCTCAGATGACGGCATACTTGTATAAGTTGTGAGGTGTTATCTTGTGAGTGAGGTTGAACTTTGGCCAGCATGTTCATGGCTAGGCGATGTGCATTATCAGAGTTCAAACGAGGCATAATAGTGGGTGGTAGATGGATGGGATATTCAATTTTGGAAGTTGTGTGGGCATTTACCATTCATCAATTCACAGTGTCAATTGTGTCCTGCAAAAATATCATAGAAGGCATTACCACCGACAGTGGGCAGTGTAATGGCCGCCTACTGGTGTTTAATGACTGTGACTGGCAAAGTCTGGCTAGAATTGTCAGTGTGAGCAAATAAGCATTTCTGGAAGAAAACGCATGCACATTCAATGTAAGAGGTCCCATATGCATATCCTGTATGTCAGTACATAGTTCTTCTTCATCTTTCATTGGATGTAGGATTAAAAGACCCACAAGAGTGCTTCTGCTAACACCATGATATATGAATCAGGACAGCGCACCTTGAAAATGGAAAACAGCCCAATACGGGCAATAAATCAAAATAGACTCACCCGGTGTACAGTGGAGCCCGTTCCTGAGCCCCACCTACACCTACAAGTCCTAGATAGCTATAATGTGTAATGCCAAACGTCTCCCTGCGTATCCACGGAATCCCGATGGGCTATATCAGGAGAGCAGCCAGGAGTCTGTGTCACACTCAAGGTATGACAACAATATCTCATTGTGCTTGAGAAAGTCGCTATATGCGATGAAACGCATTGCACTTTGTTATATGGAATAAAGGAGGACTTTTATGTCTATCGTGGTGTTGGTAATTCCATTCCCTGGTGTAATTGGATCCAAAAAGGAGCGCAGGAACTTTTTCTTATTCTACTGTAAAATCTGCTAACACCATGACAGTGGACATAGCACTTGACCTGAGCTTGTGAGGTTCATAACTGGACTCTTGAGGACTGGGAACATGTAACGTGGTTAATGAGTGACGCTACTCATTGTTTCAGATGGTTGGTTGGGTTTGTGTGTGGCACAGACCCCATCAAGCCATCGACCCCAGTTGTCAACAGGACACTGTATAGGTTGATAATGGTTCCATGTTGCTGTGGGTCGTGTTCTCATGGCAAAGGTTGAGTTCACTGTTATGCCTAAACACCTCATCAAATAGTGTCCCCTAGGTTTGACTGCTTGGTCACCTTTTTCAGCCCTTCATGGACTTCACATACAATGGGATATTCCAGCATGATAGTGAACAGTGTCACTGGGTGCAAATTATCCAGAATTATCTCAATGAGCATTTTGGAGAGTTCCTACAAATAGTATGACCTGACATAGCCCAATTGAGCATTTGTGGGATGTGGTGAACAGGTCCATTTGTACCCGAGATCCTGCAGCTACAAATTGTACAAAGCTGTGGGTGTCTCTCCAGACTGCATGGCTCAGTATCTCTCCAGATGTCTTCTGGCCACGCTGAGTTGCTGCATTTCGCTGCGCTAGAAGAAGACCTACAGGATATTAGTTCCTGTCCCGTGACTTTTGGCACATCAGTGTATATATGGGACTCTGTGTGGACACTGTTACTACGTAGCTGTTATTCATGTGTGGTGAATAATTGGTATTTCTTAAAGGAAGACTCCAAGCGAAACATACCCACTTTGCTATGTAGTGATTTAAAGAACATTTATCACCTATCAGATAAGCATCATAGGTGATCAATGTACAATCGTTCGGGGTCCCACCACTAACATTCCCACAGCTGAGACCCCCATGACTCACTAGAATATGGCTCCCAAGTTTCTGGTTCCCCCTCATTGCAAAACTCTATTCAAATGCTATGCAATTAATAGAAAGAAGCAAGTGCTGTGCTCAGCTAAGCTGATGGATGTGTCACTTTACAGGCTTAATGATTGTTTCCAATGACAATAAGCAGACTTGTGAATGTAGCCCTGGACTATAACACCAGCTACAACTCAGGATTACTAGAATAGTGGAATTTATTTTCAAAGATACTTCATTTTCTATATAGATTGTATCTGTATATAAAATGTAAAATGATGTGCAAAGGTGAACAAAACCATTTAATAAATGCAATAATAATATAAAAACTGTTACATCATTACTCAGGATTCCATTGTTCTGTACAAAACCTGTTTAAACCCATAATGCCCTGTGATATATACAAGATATTCATCAGAGGTCATAAGGGGTTGTATGGAGAGGGCGTGGGAGCCAAGCTTGCTTCATACCCAGTGGGTATCTGCTGTTTTTGACATTTGACATGCTGGCACCAGCTGTGGTCAGAGCTAGCTCCAAGTGGGCCACTCAACGGTTGTAATGCTGCAGTCAATGCTGACCATGTTGACTAAGCAGTTGGCCAGAGGAGGGGAATTTGTGGCAGGGCTTAATAGGCTGCCAGCAAAATTACAATATCCTATATTAATCAAGCAATCAGACGATCACAAATTCAAGTCACCTATAGGGACAGAAGAAGGGGAAAAAAAGGATAATAAAAAAATGAATATAAAAAAAATGAAAAAAACTTTTCCCAGTTTACAGGTAAAAAAATCACAACAAAAAAATTATAAAAAAACATAACTGGTATTGCTGAATCCATAATTCTGAAATATCACATTATGTATCCCGCATGGTGAGCATTGTAAGAAAAAAAATGCTATGATAGAATTGCATATTTTTCATCACCTTGCCACTCCAAAAAAAGGCCGGTTTCACACGGGCAATAAAATTGTGTGAGATTTGTGTATTGTGAGAAGCACAAATCTCGCATAAATATGAACCCCATTAGTTTTAATGGGGTCATACACATGAGCGTTGTTTTCCCGCCTGGCACTGCGATGCAATGTGGGAAACAAATCGCAACATGTTCTATTTTGCCGCACTCTCTCCCATCGCAGTGCCCATTGTTCTCAATGGGGCCAGTGACAGCATTGCGCCACATGCTAGGTGCACGCAATGTGATGTGAGGTCTCTCATTGAAAGCAATGGTAGAAACTCCACGATCCTTAAAAAAATAATCCCTCACATAGCTCTATCAGCAGAAAAATTAGAAAGGGTGCCTGTTCCAGAATGTGGCAACAGAAACACTATTTTACGTTTTGTTTTTTTTTAGTAATTAAACATAATAAAAATTCAAAAAATGTTGTAGCATGGTAATGAAATCGATCAGCAGAATACAGTTAACATAAATATTAAGGCACCTTGAACACCGTAAAAACAAGACCCCCCCCCTTTCCAAAATGATATTTTTGCATTTTTTTTATTTCACCCAAAACTGACATTTTTAAGTTTGTCAGTACGTTACTTGGTACATTAAATGGCACAATTAAAAATATAACTGGTCGTACGGCTCTATGGATGGAAAAATAAAAAAAGTTATAGCTCTGGGAATGCGGGAACCAAAAATGAGAATGAAAAACACAAAAAGTAGCTGTCTTTAAGGGCTTAAAGGGATGGGTGTGTTTTTGTCCCACTTTTTGGCTGTAAAAATCGCAAAATGGGATGAAACAAAACTAGAGATGAGCGAGCACGCTCATTTAAGGCTGATGCTGGAGCAAGCTTTGTTTTTTTCGAGTAACTGACTACTACTCCGAGCACCATGAGCACCAAGTTTCTTGAAAAAAAACCGAAGCTCGCTCGAGCATCTGCCTTAAACGAACGTGCTCGCTCATCTCTAAACAAGACCATTGATTTCAATGGTTTAGTTTTCACCATCGGGATTCTCGCGAGTTAATACTATGCGCAAGAAAAGATAGGACTTGCCCTATTTTCCTTGCACAATTTTCCTACATGCAAGAAAGATAGGGCAGGACCAGGGGCGTAGCTAAAGGCTCATGGGTCCGAGTGCAAAAGTTTATCTTGGGACCCCCAACCCCTTAACACAGAGCCGTAAATTGAAGCTTCTAGGCCCCAATGCAAAACCTGTAACAGGGCCCCTAGCTATAATGCTTTATTCATAGTACTGGGCTCCCTATATGGAGAAGAGAGGCCTTATGGGCTCCTAAGGCTCCTAGGCCTGGGTGCAACCGCATCCCCTGCACCCTCTATAGTTATGCAAGTAGGCAGGACCTATCTTCCCACTTTTAAAAAAAAACCATGCATGCAATAGTGCAGAGTTTGAATAGTCCCCCCCCCCAAACACTGGTGCATGCGCTAATACACTCGTATTAGCTCATACCACCATCGGTTTAAGCTTAACAGTTAAGATCAGAAACAATTTAGTGTGAAAAATATACAATAATAGTTGAATCTGAAAGTACACAAAAACTTTTTCACTACACTGGATATACAAATCGGATCCTTTGCTTGATTTGTACATTATGAGCCATATTGAACAGTCCAGTGGGTAAAGCTACCTTGTTTAATGGGTAAGGGGTGACACTTCGAAGTAGGTTCTAATTTCAATTATAAGCATGTAATAAGTATACATTGTAAAGGTTGCAAAGTGCTTCTATACATAGAGGCCATTTCATCGGACCTAATTCCAACGTAGTATGTATGTATGTGGTACGCCAATAAGCTAATCGCTCCAACTATAAAGATGTGAGCTCAATATACCTTTTATTGTAGATGCCTAAACCCTCATACTAGGCAAATCTGCTTGTTTTGTGCTGGAAGAAGAAAAGAACATTTCCCGAAGCACTGGCAAAAAATGCATTTTATCAAACAATAACAAATTGTTCTATTGAGCTGTTTAATGAACTATACCATGAGCAGAAGCATTGGTTTTATTGCACACTATAAAGAAATAGGTCTTATGTGACTGAATGAGAACGGTTTTCACAATGCGATTTTTTAAAATATGTATGTTCAGGACATTAATCTTGAGCAAGGCATCATTATAATGCAATAAAATGAAGTGTCAGTCTCAGTTGTTCAAAATTTTAGATTGCGATGGAAGCCCGAATGTTCTTCAACAAGAATATTTAATAGCGAAAAAGTTAAATCTGTTTATACGTTGTGAGATGAGAAACTGCCAACTTGCAAAAGTTGTCATTTTTTTTGGAAGGCAGAATGGGCAAAACTCCCTCAAAACTCATTTCTGTTCGATAAAAGAAAATGCTAAGAGGAATAATCATTGTTAATGTTAATCAAGCACATATGAATGGATACATGTGGACAGACAGAAGATATCAGGTGTTCGGATACAGTAGGAAATCTACTTCAGGGTGCTGCAAGGCATTGTGCAATGCTATGTAGAATGCTGCTACTGACTGGCAATGAAGAGCCTAGAAGCTGTGGCTTTGGTTATGTGGCCCCTCTCAGCCAGGAAACTACTTTGCAATCAGGTGTACTACGGGTACAGGTGGCATGACTTAAAATGCACCTGTCACGGTGTGTCAGCTTGTGCGCCTGGTTATTGTGGTACTGTGCTAGGCACAGGAGCACAACTCTGCGGGTGTTGGTTGATATGGCTGGCCCTGGGTTGGATGAACCCAGCCAGCTGATCACCATAGATCTGTGCACAAATATTCCGGTGCCACTTCTCAGGGGGCATTGGTTATAGTTCGGATATCATTTGGGCTTGAGCACGCATGGGGGTCAGATCTCTGTTTGTCTTTTGTCTGCATATAGTTCTATTCATACCTGTCTTCTGTTTAAGTGTATTATATTTGAATTATGTCTTGAACGCTGTCTTGTCCAAACTCCATCCAATGGTTTGCCAGATCCCTAAACCTGGTCCTGTCTGAACTCTGTCCGATTGGTTGTCAGTTGCCTGAATCCTGTACTGTTTGCACTCAGACAACTGAATCTTGCCTCATCTGATTGCTGTCTGAATTCTGGTCTGGTCTGATGTATTGCTGTCTGTAGACTCTAGTCTTATAGTGTATGAGGTCTTGTCAGCTACACCTGTTGCTGTCTTGCTTATCTGCCTATACAAGTAAGTATATGAACAACTCTTGGCTGGTGTATTGTAACAACTTATTCCCTCTTCACTACTACTTCCTGTTGCCAGCTAGGGAGAGACATGGTTACTTTAGATTCCTGGCATTGGGCCGCCCCTATCGGGGTGAATGCTCTGCTGGTAAGCAGAGCCCTCCATTCTTGTGAAGACCAGTGTCAGATTCTGCCTTGTTGTTCACATTGCATCATGTTCTGTCATCTGTCATTCTATTGTATTAACTAAATGTATATGTGTTACCGCCCCCCCCAGCCTGCTCGGTCGAGTAACTGCCTTATCCGAGCGTGCTCGCTCATCTCCAAAAACAAGCCCTCATACAGCTATGTTGACGTAGGAATAAAAAAACTTTCTGCCTCTTATGGACTTTTCATATGCCATGCAGGATTTTGATGCAGAATTCCCTGTAGAATTCTGCTTTTTGCAATTCTGCATGGGAGTCAGATGTGGATTTTGGTGCTGTATACTCTGCAGGGCGGCATAGCCTACAATGCTGTTGGAGAATAGTCCATCCTGTGTGAAAGGCCCTCAAAGGGCAAAAATGAAAAGTGGAAACAAAAAGCTGACAAATGTCTGCTACTAAGGGGGTTAAATCATCCACATGGGAGGATAGAACCTGCATGTGTAACATAGTAAATCGTCTAGAGCTAGGCTTCACTGATCATAGTACTTGTATTTATGTAGCATGTGACAACTTGACAACATTGCAGTATGTCTTTCCTATAAGCTTTGAAAATGATAATTTCCTATGGGGCTGACTACACTTCTTGCTCCATTTATCTGAGTCAGCTGTTTCAGTAGAGTCTACTGGGTAGAAGGAAGCAAATAGCAATCACAGGTTCTAAATGTTGGATGGTTCATTCAGCATCTGTCCTCTGATCAGTAGTGATACTCATGTCCTGCATGTTATTCGTGGATTGGTACAAGATACATAATGAAATGCGTTTACAAAGTAACTCAATTTTCTTAATGTTTTATGTTTTATCAATTTTGTATATAAATTGCAAAATCTACAGGGTTATTACAAATGATCTTCCCAAAGTGAAGCCCTCATAACTCACATTTAATGACACTCAGATACATACATTTCATATCAATGGGAACAGAAACTCAAAAATTTTCATTTAGTGAAACGGTTTACCAGTAAGACGGTCCTTGTTGGCCATAGAAACCAATCACAGCACAGCTTTCATTTCTCAAGCTGCTGAGATAAAATGAAAGCTGTAGTGTAATTGGTTGCTACAGGCAACAAGGCCAGTCTAACTGTTAGACAGTTTTGTTAAATGAGGCTCAAAAAGATTTTTTCTGTTGTAGTTGTAGCTATGGGGATGCGAGAAAAAATGGCTGCCAACGAAGACAGGAGAGGATTTTGTGTCCTTGATTGTCATGTCTACCGGTTTGTTATTGGTGTGCAATGTCATTTTCAAACAAGATTCGATGAAGATCACCCAGTGGGTGCACATTTTATAAGCAGTACCCTAATCTTGTATTAAAAAGTTGCCTCTGTATTAGAGATGAGCGAGCGTACGCGGACGAAAAGATTCGGGGGGCAGCGTGGTGGAGCGGGGGGGGGGTAGCAGTGGGGAACAGGTGGGAACTCTCTCCCCCGCTCCCCCCCACTCCCCTCTGCAACCCCCCGCTCACCCCTGGCGCCCTCCGAATCTTTTCGTCCAAGTAGTCAGTTACTTGGAAAAAGCGGTGCTCGAGTGAAAAACACCCGAACCGAGTACGCTCGCTCATCTCTAGTCTGTATGCGAAAATCATCTAGACGTTCACCAGTAAGTGTGGAAACAGCAGAGCACATCCGTGCAAGTTTAACACAAAGTCCACAGAGCGAACAGAAAAATGTTTCAGGAAAAGGAGAGGACTCACCAGGTGTTTGCGGTCTAGCCCTTCGGTACGGAAGGCGACCGCTACACCCCAATGGTATGGCATCTCTCCCAATTTTCGATCCAACTTGCACCCAATAACCAGGACCACACTGGTGAGCTGCAGAGAACCTTCGCCGGATACCACGAATAAATGAGTCCGGGGTGATAAAGCATAGAAAAATGTGTAGTTACAAGCTCGACTGCTTACGATTGGTTTTTGACAAGTGGATTATTTTACTGTATGACAATAAATTTGATTTAGGCCAGTCTTAATGAAGATCTTATGTGTGGGACTGAATTTCTTCCTTTAGTGTTAACCAAGCTAATTACCCCAAATTATCACAATACCACATATTGAGTTGGTTCCCCCCACTGCTAAAATAGCTCTGACACATAGAGGCTTGATGTCATGGTGGGACTCCCTGTTTACCGATGTTGGTTCAGGGGGGACTCACAACATTACAATGTCAACCCCGGACCATGTGATGCATCAGGCAGCATATATGCAGTGTCATTTAGTGCTGGAAACTGAATGATTAACATTTCCCTTTGGTTCCTGTACTGATTGGCTGTTTGAGCTATCTTTCTGCCCAGTAAGCCTATCAGTTTTCCAGGAGGATAGTTAAATCAGTGCCTTTGTACCAAGGATGCTGGTTACACTTCTTGTGTTCTGGCTGGCGTACTGTGGACCTATACTTAGTGGACATGTGCTCAGAGGCTTTGTGCTCTTTAGTCCTGAATTAAGAAGTTTAGTACATGGTACTCCAGTACTCTATGATTTGGTGTTCTGTGGTCGGTATCTCAGTACAGGACTCGGCTTCTCTCCCACAGTGGAGTTAGTCTTTTTGAGGTGGGTGCTCCGCTTGAGTGGCTGGTCTGGTTTGGGCAGTGCCATCCTCCAGTCTGACTCCATCCTTAGTTTCAGAATTAATCATCTTCAGTTGCCCTGGCTAGATTAACCATATGTGACACATAGACTCCAGAAGACTTCAGAAGGTATCTTGTGGTATCTGGCACCAAGAGTTTAGCAACAGATCCTTTAAGTCCTGTAAGTTATAAGATGGATCAGGCTTCTTTTCAAACCCATCTCACAGATGCTCCATCAGATTGAGATTTGGGAAATATGGAGGTCAAGTGATCACCTTAAACTCTATGTCATGTTCCTCAGACCATTCTTGAACAACTTTTTTAGTTTGGCACAACCCATTATCTCGCTGTAAGAGGCCACTTCCACTAAAGGTTACCACTGGCATGAAGTGGTGTACCTAGTCTGCAACAATGTTTAGGAAGGTGTCAAAGTAGAATCCACATGAATGTCAGGATCAATAATGCATTGTAGTGTCATTTCTACCACAGGTAAGTGAAATACATCCTTATCTGGTCATCCATATAATGTAAAGGAAAATGTTATTCATCAGAGCAGGCAACCTTCTTCCACTGGTCTATCATCAAGTTCAGATGTACGTGTTTTTGGAAGTGAACAGTGGTCAGTATAGGCACTCTGATTGACCTGACGCCTTTCTATCATAGCTAGCATTCACTTTTTCAGTAATTTGTAACTACAGTACTATAGCTCTTCTGTCCAATTAGACCAGTAAGGCTAGCCTTTGCTTCCCACATGCAACAATGAGCCTTCGGTGCTCATGACCCTACCACCGGTCCTTCTTTGGACCATTTTTGGTAGGTACTAACCACTGCATATTAGGCACACATCACAAGACCTACCATTTTTGAAAATGCTCTTACCCAATTGTGTATTTATCAAAATTTTGACTTAAGGCTCTTCTACACGGGAAGATTATCATTCTTGTTGTTCAAAGCCCCGTGATCCAGCGACACTCACTCCTGTGTAACAGCATGGGAGCGAGTATACATGGGGACGAGTGTCCAGCATCGTTTGCCCAACACTCGTCCCATGTAAAAGGGCCTTCAGTCAAATCCTTACACTTGCCCATTGTTTCTGATTCCAACACATCACTTCAAAAACTGACTTTTTACTTGATTCCTAATATATCCCACCTTCTCATAGATGACATTTTAATAAGATAATTCATGTTATTTACTTGTATATATATGCAGGCATAGTCTTTGTAGCCGGAACATCTGCTATGTACAGTAATGAACACACATTGATAGGTTTGCTGCATTCACATATGTCATTTTCACTATGGTTTCACCTGTCTCTAACAAAAAAAGAGCACCAAAAAGTTTTAAAGAAACAAAAAAAGAGCACATTTAAATAAAAAACAAATAGATGAGCACAAATAGACCCCAATGCCAAGCCGAGGTAGGAACCATGCTGCTATTATAATGGCTTCAAATGGGAGAATTTATTAAAGTATTCGCCTATTCAGAAATCAATGGTTGCAAGATGGAAAATGGACAACATAACAACCTTATTTTCTCCTCACATTGATAGATTGGCATAAGAGTTACTTAAAACACAGGTTATAACATATGCTAGAGAGGTCTGCTTTTTCTTTTGATTTTGAACTTTCATGCACCTGCCTTTTAATGTATTCACAAGGCTTTAAGAGCCAACATGGCTTTCATGAAGGCAGACAGGATTGCCTTATTTATAAGAAGTATTCGGTTATGTTTAATTGCACACCTTTGTCCAGACACAATGTCTTGTAAAAAGGATTTTCTCTTTATTTAATGTGTCCCTGTGATACATATGAGCTATGGGAAGTGGCAAAATTGCACATTTCATGCAATTTACAGAAAGTGGCGTGGAATGAGCAATGCATTATTTAATTTAGACTTGTATGTAATATTGTTTTCTGCTACAAATTCAGGCTGCGTTCATATATTATGGATAGATCGTTTCTTTGGCCACAATACCACAAATCCACTGATAAGTGCTGCTGTGAAAAACAAGATCAAACTGCAATATGTGAGCAGAGCCTAAAGTACAGATGTAGCAATCCTTAACATGGCGAGAACATCATCATAACTCAATTTACGTCATTGCAGTACATTCTAGTGGAGTTGTCACAACACATTAAATGTCAAGTTAACCTTTGCTACATATGTATTGTACACTAGATGTATGACAGCACATGCTAAGGAAGCTTAACCCTTACCAATCCAATTTTTCTAACACCTGCATACTCATTCTGCCGAGAAATAACCAGCAGTATCTGCTGGCTAAAGCCAGTAGTACAAAAGGTAATGTATTGGACAGGCTCTGACAGAGGAGGGGTTGAGCAAATACAGTTAGAAATCCCTGTTGGACGTCTTCCAACATCAGAGCTGTACAGGCTAGATCGTAATGTTGGAAGACATCCAATGTTGGATCAGAAAGGGTTAAAAGCTATGGATACTATACCTTTACATCTGTTTTCTTTTATTGTTTACTTGCTTCCTAAATAAAAAATTAATCTACTTTCTAAATAGTTTTTCTTAAAAATTTTCAACCATTTTGCAGCTGTAGAATCTGTGCATTTCCTGTACATAGCTGGCTGTGCTGCTGCTCCTGACATAGAACCAACAGCACACTACTCAGGACTGACCTCTGCTCTCTCTGCTCCTCCCTCCCTTCTCTCAGTGTTAGGGTGGTTACAAATCTTCCGCAGGGATTCCGTTTTCCTGCTCTGTCCGGAGAGCAGGAAAGGGGAATCCCAGCGGACTAATGGTTCTGTCTCTGGATGGAACCGAACAGTGCCGGACAGACCCCATTGACTATAATGGAGTCCACCTGCTTTCTGCCCATCTGCCCTGTATTTTTAGCCGGATCTGCAATGCAACTTCCAGCCAGATGTTTCGACGCACATGTCAAACTAGCCTTAGTGATCGCAGCAGAGAAGGGGAGGAGGTTCGCATAGCCTAGTAAGCTATTAGAGGGAGGAGAGCACTTAGGGTGGGGATCACACAGGCTGTGCAATGTAATGAACTTCAATACCACACATAGGCCATGGACAGACATGGCACTGTTTTTGGAAAAAACAAACAGCAGTCCCTTTGTCTGGTCTTGGACAACCATTCGAAAATAAGAGGGATGGAAGCAAAATGATGTAAGTCACAGATATCAGAGCTTATATTAGATGCTTAAAAAGATTCCAAAGGCTATACTCTCTAAATGAGTGCTAACGACCAGAAATGCATACCATGTATTAGTAATAAGGAGTCTACATACAGTAGCAGGTAGAAAAATTATCGTAGACTTCAAATGCTTTTAACGCTTTCAGGAAATCATTCCCTGGAATCTCCAGCCATCTATTTCTCTGCCATTGCAGTCCATGCGCGGCTAATGTTTATACTCTAATCCACTGAATAATCTCCTGTCAGTCTGTGTGACAAGGTATTAGCTCTGTGCCATCAAATTCTACTCTTCCACTACAAGCAGCAACAAATTGTTTCTAATTTACACTTCAGGAGACACAATATATTAGACCCGTACAGCTCCTGAGCAGATGTTAAAATATACATCAATTTGTGGGAGAAATCAAAAACATGGTGAATGTGGTTGTATCAGCCCGGTGAAATAATGCCTGCCGCCAGCAGTGCAAGCTGATTTGTGTATTTGCGTTCTTCTACATCATCAGCTTGAGAGAATCAGATAACGGCTGAAATGCACTGACAAACTTGTACAAGATTATAGGTCAAGAAAGGGGCACGGCCACTTAGCGAGGTGCTGGGAGATAGCAGTGGGGTGGAAGTTATTCAGGCTTTTAATACATTAAATGCTAACTGTAGCGACAAAATAAGGATTGGGAAACAAAGTTAGTACTCGGCTGTGTCGATAAAGGTGTAGTCTATAATTTCAATGTACTCAAGAAATTCTTTACGCCCTTGAGAACCTTTAAAGGAAGTCTGCTAACAAATTTTGGGCAACCACCTAAACATACAGGTGGTTGCTCAATGATAAGAAGAGTATTATGGTATCTTTTTTATTTTCTAGTATGACTTTACTCATCCAATAGAGCCCCAACTTTGGGCCGCATGCTATATGCAAATGAGGCTAGCACCATCTGATGGGAGTTTTTGCTGTGCCTGCGGTCCAGCTGTATCCATGCCCATTGCAGATGAAACCCACCCATTCAACACTTTATGATATCTCCAGCTTCGCTCACTGAAGGCATCATGCACTCCAAAGTTACGGCGCTTGTGCCACACTGAGCAAGCAGGCGTATGCGCTGTGACTCTTTCCCAGCCGAATTGATGTCACATGAAGCTACCTTTTGAGACGTTCTCATGCCCATGGAAACTCCTTTGTACCACTGTCTAGATAAATATTAACCCCCTTAGTGGCACGCCCGGAAAATCTCCAGGGCTTGCTGCACTGACCATGCAGTTAAACCCCGGAAGATTTCCGTGGACAGCTCTAGTGCTGAAATACTGGCCAGGACACAATTATTGTGCCACTGTACACGTTTGCCACTTCAAATTACCTTAAGAAAATCTCCGGGGCTTGCTGCACTGACTTGGTAATAATAAGCCTGTCACTGAATGGGTTAAAGGATGAAGATGCCTCTAAGATGCTGTTGAGATTTATTTCTTTAAATGGGCAGGTTTACTGAACATTTGATTATGGGGCTATGTACAGCCGGTTGATCTTTGCGTCGCAATGCGGGAGAAGCTCAATGGGATGTCATAACAGTTGGTCGGATGTGGAGATGGTGGTAAGCAGAATGAAATGTGCATCATCATAGTGGGACTGGAGCATTGAGATGAATGTCACAATGCACAGATCGATGCATCTGGTGTCATGCAGTAGAGTGGCTCCACAATCCACAACGGCCAATATTCTGCAAACAATATGTTGGATGATCCAATATCCATAATAACAGTTTTGCGTAGATTGGCTGAGGCAGGTTTGCGGTCATGCTGTCCCTTAAATAGACTGTAGCTTGCACTGTACCATCATTGTGAATACGAGCAGTGGTGTCGCTCCAGAGCTACCTGGCATGACAAATGGCACAGTGTTTTGTTCAGCAACTAATCTAGATTCTGTATCAGCAATGATAATTGCCTAGTGAGGATCTGGTGGCGATGTGGGAATTGGGACGATCCTTTTGGCATTTTGAAACACCACAGGGGCCGTCAATGTGGGGTTATGATTTGGGGTGCCATCAGTGTCAACAACTAATCTCTTTTAGTACACATCAAGGGCACATTGATAGCATGCTGTTATGTTGATGAGGTGCTGCAGTCCGTTGCACCTTCATATCTTCAGGGCATACCCAATACCATTTTACAGCAAGATAATGCAAGGCCCAACACAATGAGCATCGGTAGGCATGCTTTGCAAGGCAATTCCTTGGCCAACATGATCCCCAGATCTTTCTCCAATTGAGAATCTGTGTTAGGGTCTCTTTCCACCAGCAAAGAAATCGCACGTTTTTCGTGCGATGCGAGAGTGGGTGAAAATGCATGATTATGAGACCAGTGAATTTCAGTGGTTTCATTCTCTTTTGTGATGTTTTTACTCCAGCGATGCTGCATGAAAAAAAATTGCAGCATGCCCATTCTTTTTGCGATATTGCCCATTTTTCCAATGGGGCTTGAAAGCAATGGGAGAGGATCGCTATCCCCCACTGTGGTTGTGAAAGCTGCAGCAGGGGATTCCTTGGATGTGAAATCCTTGGATGCTGTCACATCCAGGGGCTTCACCTTGTTGTCAATGGGGCCGGCGGCAGTAGCACTGGCTCCATTGAAAACATAGGGAGAAGATCACGCTCCTCTGCCACAACTGTGACAGTTGTGGCAGGGGATTCCTTTGTCCCCTCATCACTGAACACTGTGACAGCATTGTCACAGTGTTCAGTGATGAGGGGACTCCCCGCAGGGATGAAGGAATCCCGAGCCATAGCTGTTATAGCAGTAGTAGAGTATCACAATCTTCTCCTATTGCTTTCCATGCGGCCGCTGTTGCTACCACCCCATTGAAAACAATGGGATGAAGGGAACCCCCTGCAGGGATGCGAGGCTGTTTTCACATGACAACATCTTGCATCCAGGGGTTTCCCATGGATTGCGAGAGCAATATCGGGCCGCGATTCACGGCCCGAAATCGCTTTTGCCAGTGTGCAGGAGCCCTTAGGGTTTCTGCTGGGATCTGTGGTACTACATGAGTTTCCAGCTGCTCAGCCCCACAGGTGGGGGTTAATGGAGCTGACTGGGGGAGGATTCCTTCAGCCAGCCAGTCCCCCAGGTCTTATACCCCTGTGTGTTGGATGACTGTGTCCCCAGAGACCCCTCTTTAAGGGGGAGGTCCTGTTAGGGTGCGCTGCTGGGATCTGTTGTACTACATAGGTTTTTAGGTGGTGTTGGTTGAGTGGGTTGGGTGTGGATTGCTCCAGCCAATCAACACCACCTGTAAAGCTATGCTGTTGAAAACCCATGTAGTAAAAGAGATCCTGGCAGCGAACCCTAACAACCTGTGGACACAATTGGAAGTTGCGTGAATGCTCTTCCACAGCCTCGTAATGAAGATGAACTGTGAGCTATAGTCAGTACCACATGGTCGCCAACACTACCCTAGGTCAGTATTCAAGCACTTGTAGAATTGATGCCAGTTACGTTAATGGCTGTTATCACCCAACATAGTAGCCCCCGGCCATCCTGTTTATTAGGCCACAGGAGATATGGAATTGTTTGAACTTAAAATTGATAGTTCAGAACTTAATTCTCTGTGCTGAGTTTTGTATCATTCAAGTAAGTCTTCGTGGAGTGCCATTTTCTCTGTGAAGCAATGATATTATTGGTTTATTATTGGTAATGTTATGGGATGTCAAGGATTTAAAAAATATGCAGTTTTTTCTCCCAGAAACACTGTCACTTCGGTCCGTGAACTGTGTCTAGTACTGCAGCCAAAATCCTATCTCACATGTGGGATCCTAAGCAAATGGTAAAGCAAATAACATAATTTACCATTGTAATTGCCCTAGGGCACAAAAATACTTGCTTTCCACCTCTTCAATAAAACCTCACCTTATTAATGTCCCCTAAAAATTTTACAGTGTATCCTTATCAACAAAAAGTGTATATTTAAAAACACATGGATTTCCTGGTTAGTTGGCAATATTCAATATATACAGATTAGTAACACTATTTCAGGTCCATGATTGTCTGTCACAGTATAGATCTTATTTATTAACTCTGCACTTATGGTAGGATAGATATCCAGCATCGCTGCAGCCCAGCCGTATTCACTTGGATGGGGATGAGCTTCATTATCACACAAAGCCCATGCAGTAGGGGTGTTTCTGGATATAAACGGTCTGGACAATATAACTGTAAAACTCTCTGCTGCCAAAAATAGTTAGAACCACTACTTTAAAGGGGTTGTCCCACGGCAGCAAGTGGGTCTATACACTTCTGTATGGCCATATTAATGCACTTTGTAATGTACATTGTGCATTAATTATGAGCCATACAGAAGTTATCAAAAGTTTTATACTTACCTGCTCCGTTGCTAGCGTCCTCGTTCCCATGGAGCCGACTAATTTTCGCCCTCCGATGGCCAAATTAGCCGCGCTTGCGCAGTCCGGGTCTTCTGCAGTCTTCTATGGGGCCGCTCGTGCAGAATGCCGGCTCCGTGTAGCTCCGCCCCGTCACGTGCCGATTCCAGCCAATCAGGAGGCTGGAATCGGCAATGGACCGCACAGAAGCCCTGCGGTCCACGGAGACAGAGGATCCCGGCGGCCATCTTCAGCAGGTGAGTATGAAGACGCCGGACCGCCGGGATTCAGGTAAGCGCTGTGCGGGTTGTTTTTTTAACCCCTGCATCGGGGTTGTCTCGCGCCGAACGGGGGGGGGGGGGGGGGGTTAAAAAAAAACAAAAAAAACCCGTTTCGGCGCGGGACAACCCCTTTAAGGCTTGATTTACATATGCAGTTTCTGAACCTAACACAGGGGCCAACATGTTATACATATCACACTAGAATTAGCAAAGGCAGAGTAAATGTTAGACCAGCTACCCGTGTCTGCCACCCTCTTGCTATTCCGGGCAGAAGTGGGCAGCTTCTAATTTCCATCATCACCGTATGAGTTAATCCTCCTTAGTGCTCACAACCCAGCTGCAGGGTAATAGGCTATTTCCCTCCTATTTAAATCAGCTGGGGATCCTCCTCCTTTGCCTGAGTGTTGGTGTGTGTTTCTCTCAGTCACCCAGCATAGACCTCCTGTCTCTGACATCTGTGTCTGCTCTGATCCCTGAGCTTTTACCTGGACATTTTTCCTCTGCCTGCTCCTACTTTGCACTGTTTATAGTCAAACCAGCTTCCAACCCTACCGGGACTATTCCAAGAGGTAGTGGCCTACTCTGTTTCTCGCGGCGAAGCCCAGATCCTTGTACAGGGGTTAAAGGGTGAATACCGGGGGACTGTCAGGATAACTCCCCTAGGATTAGCCTAAAGCCAAACCGGTTGGTTGGCACAGTTGACTCACTGTCCGTAACAGTAAACAAAGTTAGAGTACAGGAGAATAGGGTTGAGTCTGGGCAATGGAAGAGGAGAAGATGTGACAGGAGAAGGGACTAGGAGACCAGGAGAACTTGAATGTACAATAGAGCAAAATGAAGAAAAATTAAAGACGACAAGTACAAAATTTGATAAGAGAGATGAATGAAAAAAGGCAAAAGAGGGAATAAGGGAGACTAGGGGTTGAGTATAGACGATGGAAGGCAAGGTTAGGGAAAAGAAGGAGGTGCCAGAGAAAGATGCCTTTCTTCAACACAATCCTGTGTATAGGGAGCCCTGAACAAGCCCAAGTTTTTTTTTATCAGTATACTAATTTGTTCTACTACAAAGAATACAGTTTTTCAATTTCCTAATTTGGTTGTTGCCATCGTCCTCCCCTAGCGCACACAATAAAATCTGTAACCAGCCCTTTGTCTCTTTGGGTTTAAACACATGGACATGTTTTAGTCCAGTTATGTGGCCGTGATTTCAATGGTTTATTTTCCACTATCAGGACCCTTACGTGTTATTGCTACACGCAAGAAAATGTAGGACTTGCCCTGTCTTTCTCACATGTAGGTAATACTACGTGCAAGAACGGTAGAGCAGGACATATCTTCATGCTTTTTTTTTCATACTCATGTGCAATAGCGCTGAGTTTGAATAGTCCGGGGGCTGCGCTAATACACTGCGTAGCGGCGAGCATATTAGCGCATACATCCATGTGTTTTTGCCCTTATTTCTTAGTAAATGTTATGTATCTATCTAATACCAGTGTCCAGATACTAAAAAGATATGCAAAGGACAGCAGCAAACAGCTAGCGGACAATACTGACCACAGCATAGTCACGATGCAGCGTTTACTAATAATACATTCACAGGTCCCTACATACAAACTCAGCAACTGCTACACATTTTCAAAATGGAAATAAATGCCTAAAGTGCGTGAGTTCTTATTGACAATTACCACCCCCTGCTCTTAAGTGAATTCTATAAACGCAGTAAATATGCTAGCACTTTTCCTTTAGATCCATACCATGGTAACATATGTCCAACGGGTAGGATAATGACCACAATGTTTGCATGCCTCACTTGAACTGACACACCTACTCCAATTATTTAACCATATTCCATGGCAGTAATGCACAAACAGATGTATTCCCTCCTAACTTTCCGCAAACTTTATACAATACTGTGACATGCTAGCAAAACCCTCAACAGGCTGCAATGCAAATAACAACCACTAGATGACCATACATATAGATATATAGGATATATATCTCTAGACAAAGTATCGCAAAATCGAAATTTCCCCCCCCCCCAAAACGCATAGGTAAATGTCGAGTATAGAGGAAGGATTAGAAAGAACACATCTCAATACCAAGTTAACTTCTAGGGCACTTTGTGGTGTGGTTGTGATAATCTGGCACAAAGCTATGTTAAGCTACCAAGCAGTATAAAGTGATAGGAAGCTCAGTATGACAAAGCAGCCCTTATTAGGTCGATGCAACCCAAGATGCCATGTAATAGCAGTAATATGGTGAGAAGTGTTGCCTTCAGTGTTATCTTAAGAGTCTATCCATATTCATCTCAATGCTCTTATAGCAATATGACTATCAGGGCATTGCTATTTAATCCATCCTAATTATCTTCTAATGAAAATATGATTTAGTGAGATTTATTGGGAATTACAAAGGCTTAGACTAACAGGAACCTAAAGTGATCATAAGGAATTTGTACTCCAGCCTATTAGAAAAAAAGACAAGTGCGGCGCTGGACGGAGGCGATGAAGAAGCACTGGAGCCCAGAAGCCGGCTCATTCACAATGACGTTTATACTGAACTTTTCATATAGCAGTTATTTAATACTTGAGTTCTGTTAATCACTTTGCTCTTTCTCATGGGATAAATAATTTCTACAATTCAACATTAAAGGCCCATTTAGACGCTCAAAAGAATCTTTAGATTTTTCGTGCAGTTTTCGTGCATGAGTCATTGATCGCTAACTTCTAGTTTGTTAGAAGTGAGCGATCAGCTGTTATCAGCAGAGCAGGCTGTTATCACAGCAGGCTGCACTGATAAGATTCTCTCTGCCTGTGTCCCGCTGTCAGTTCACAGTGGGGACACTAGCAGTAAGCACAGAGAACAATACAGCTGTTTGCTTATGCAGAAGAACTGTATTGTTCGTCGAGAGATAGCAGCGGTGTCCCGCTCCGCTTGCATAGCTCTTTAGCAGCTACTTAGCTACTATAAAGTATGCGAAGATGATCGCTCAAAACTGTCACTCAAACTGTCATTTGAGCAACTTTTGAGTGATCATCTATCAGTGTAAATGGGGCTTAACTCTGCCTAAATCGAAAGAAAAGAAAGATACACATTTTATTGATCCTCGTCATGTTAATAAGCAGTTTTTCCGGTTTCTGAAATCAAGTAACTCAACAGTAGGGTCAGATTCACACATGCTTATTTGCAGAGAATAGAACCTATTGATTTCAATGGGTTTGTTCATGCCTGTATTTTGCTTGTGCCTTTTGGATGCACATACAATGCAGCATGCTCTATTTTCCTGCGCACCAAAGGTCCCCAAAGAAATCAATGGGGAATGTGCAGATGTGAGCGCAATACGCTAGGAGATGCGTGAAATGCTGCGTAATTCCACTGGAAAAAGAATACATCTGGAACTAATTAGCCATTTCAATCAGTGCAACTTTGTTCGCCGGGCACAAATAAACATGCCTTAAAAGTGCAAAAAGTGCAGTAAAATATGCTTATGCGTGTGCAAAAAAGCATTGTTCATCCGGCAAAAATGCAACACTCATACGCCCATGTAAATCTGGCCTAAAGGTGCTGAATCTTTTTAATATGTTCTGCTGAAAACTTACCCCTGAGATATAGGCAGGACCGTTTTAACACTGTTTACAAATTACATTGTCCCCAAGGACCCCTTCTAAGGGTTAAAAAGGCCCTGGATGTAGGGATGTTATACACATACATCCATACAATGTGCTATTGTTACGACGAGACTGAATGCGCTAGATCCGTAAACCTGAAATAAAGACACTACAACACCCCAAACAGTGCTAAACATAAAGCCAACCACAACAAAAAAGAAAAACACTGTCCCTAATGAACCTTACCCAGGAAAGGGGCCTGCCTAAACACAGGTTACCCGCCCTGACAAGGACGAACCTGACCATGTACCTTGGCCACTAGTAGACCCTACGTGGGATAGGGGAATAATACAGGAAACAATATGAACATGATAACAAGCACAGTACTGTGCTTTAGTATGACACAGGGAAATAGGAGATCCAGTCAGAGAGAGACTGAAGATTAAACAGCAGTTGAGCTGAGCATCAGGGCAGGCTAAATAGCCCTGACAAATACCCACTGGTGAAACCAAGCAGAAGATGGAGAAACACATACAAAACTTGTACCAGACTATCAGAAAGGAAGCGATCCCAGAAACACTGCAACAGCTATATGACAAAAAGCCTGCCAGTAAATCTAAATACAGTGTATCCTCCCAATTTATATCCATAGGCATGCAAATGATCCTGTTTGAGATTTCTGAGCAAGGTCAGCCTAACTTCACACAGACGAGCGCGATATGGGGCTCCCCACCATTTGAATCCCCACAGATGCGAGGTGTTTTTATGTCATAACAGCCTTGTATTACTTTGGGGATGTAGCGATTCTCCGCCATGGATGATAACAAAGCTTCTCCCATTGTTTTTAATGGGAGATCTCGCATCATGTGCACCGAGCACGTGGTGCAATGCTGCCGCCCCTCCTAGTGACAACAATCTCTCCCCCCGCTACCCCCCCCCCCCCCCCCGAGCATGCCCGGACCAGTAAGCAGTTACTCGAGAAGGGCAAATAAACACAAAATCATTAGAATGTGTTACAAGTCAAGTTAGACTCTGCTACATCTGTAAGATACTGAGTGTCTTAGGCTTGTGGTGAATTAGAACTTCACTAAACAGAGTCATTGATCAGATAGTTCTTTACGGAGTAGATTTCTAGAATACGTTGTATCTTTTATCCTTACAGTTAGATACAATAACTACATGACAAGTTGGTTTGAAGCTTTGATTTCACATGCAGCTCATTGCAGAATGGAAGAGGAAATTAAAGCTGCGTTGACCAAGTCTTAGTGCAATAATCTGTAGCCATCTGGTCAGCTCATACTAGCGGAAGGAAGAAGTGCTCACACTGACATCTCTCCCAAACATGAAGATTAACATGTAGACTGATATCACAATCTAAGCTTTGATTCCATCGACATGACAGATTCTGATACAGAAGCCGTTGCCTCATTTAGGACTATTGTCTATATAATATGCACTGTAGGAGGGCATGGGTGGTAAATACAATGATAGATACTGTATCTACTTCTGTGATGCAGGGAGAAGCTCATTCCTTACTGATCAATGACAAGTAAAAAGGTCAACTACAATCAATAATGCATAATCTTCTTGGATGGACGATTATTATCAGTACGAGAGGCTTGAGGAGTTGAAACTAAAGAAAAAAATGTCGGATCCTGATTTGGATTGAACACCCCATCAGTGATGCTTCGGATTTTTTAATATACTTAGGGCGGCCTCACATGAGCATAAGCGAAAAAAAAATTTGCGCATTGAAGGAGTGTTTTATGCGCATGCTCACAGCGAAATGTTCTATTGTTGTCCCACCTGCTGTGCATAGTACAATGACATGTGCTACTCCTGTCCAAAAATCGGATAAGAATAGTACATGCTGAGGTTATTTGTTTTTAATCAGACCAGTCTATGTAGCAGGAGTCTGTGCGCATACACCTATTTTAAAAAATGGGTGTTATTTCCATTATCGGACCCAAAATAAGATAGAGCCCGCGTCCATATACCCGCAAGCTGGAGTTTTCTTGGAGGAAAATCAGCAAATTGTTTAGAGTTACACGATTTTTAATAAACTTAATCCATCTTACAACCGGTAAATGAAACCTGCCATGGGACGCTTTTTCTGCTATGTTCTGGCCTTAACTCTTTCAGGATGACAGATTTTTAATTTTTTCATTCTGATTTTCTCCTCTCCGCTTTGAGAAAATGATAGCGTTTTTATTTTTCCAGCTATCCTCATGAGATGACATCCCCCAAGTAATCCCAGCTGCCTAAGGGGGTAATTCTCTAGTTCTCCACTGCTGTCCCCAAGAATATAAAATTCTGTGCTCAATCATAATACATCATTAGCTTTACCGTGGCGGTATTACACAGATTCCTTATGTTAAAAAATTGTAGCATGTTCCTTTGTATGCTGTATTATGCAGATGTTCTTCCAGGGGAGAAAACAGTTCAGATGAAGACAACATGCGGAAGAACATGAAGGACTTACAAATCCATAGTTCTATGCAAAAAGGATTCCATGTACCGCCATACATGTGGTTTGAGTGAACATAAGGCTTAATCGACTTAAACTTAATTTTTCAATCTTTAAAATATTATCCCCAGTATTTAATCCCCTCCACCCCCCACCCCCGCCACACTAAGAGAATCCATTGATTTCAATTAGTTCATTCACATGCGCATATTTTTCTGCGCATTTCGGGCATGCATAATGGCGCAGGAAAAAGAACATATCTGGAACTCATTAGACTAATTAGCCATTTTTAATCAGTGTATCTTTGTTTGCTGCCCTCAAATGAACATGCCTTGCAGGTGCAAAAAGTACAGTAAAACACACAGATGCACGCAAAAAGCATAAATAATCCCACAAAGATGCAGTGCTCAGGTGTGGACAAATATGCATACGCTTGTGTGAAGGTGACTTTACACATGTGCTTATTGTGTATATGTCCAGATGACACTAAGGGCTTATTCACATGAGCGTATATCAGCCGGTGTTTTTTTCGCGGCCATCCAATATACGCTAAAAATGTGATGCACGGGCTTGGTGTATATGCCGTTGGGTGGGGGGAGACCGCTTAGCTCTGCTAAACTGTTCTCCCCCTTGCTGCCTCCCCTCCTCTCTCCTCCTCTCCGGATGTATGCAATGGGAGGGGGGACGAGGTGGCGCTCAGATCCGCCCTGTCCCGCCCTCTTCCATTGCAAACAGCCGGAGGGGAGGAGAGAGGAGGGAGGGAGTCACGCTGCTAAACTCCCTCCCACCTCCCTTCTCCGGCTGCTGTCATTGGCTTCCATAGGAGTCTATGGCAGCTTCCGTAGTCAGGCCAGGAAGATCGTTTCAGGGCTATCTTTGCTGCCCGGCATAAAAGCGCCTAGCTGGGTGCTTATACACCGCGGGAATACGTCTGTGTGATCTGATGCATTGGAATCCAATGCATCAGATGGTAGCGTATATCGTCCGGCCATAAAAACGCTAGCCGATATACGCTGGTGTGAAAAAGCCCTAAGGCTACCTTCACCTGGGCATCAAAATTGTGCAACATTTGTGCGTTGTAATGTTTTCCTGCATGGCACCGCGAGGCGATGCAGGAAACAGATCGCAGCTGGTTCTAGCTTGCTCTTGCATCGCAGCACCCATTGAAGTTCTCCTAAGGACCTGTTTCGATTTCTGTCAGTCCTATTTCTGGTAAAATGATGGAGTCCCTGGATGGAACCAGACAGATCCCATTCTAGTCAATGGGTTCCATCAGGTGCCACCGGGTTTCATCATATTGACAGATCCAGTAGACTTTTTATCCTTGTTCTTCTCTTTTATAGCGGTATAGAACAACAGAAATGTGAGCATTAGGCTGCATTCCCACGAACGTATATCGGCTCGGTTTTCACGCCGAGCCGATATACGTTGTCCTAGTGTGCAGGTTGGGGGGGGAGGATGGAAGAGCCAGGAGCAGGAACTGAGCTCCCGCCCCCTCTCTGCCTCCTCTCCGCCCCTCTGCACTATTTGCAATTAAAAGAGGCGGGGCGGGGCTAATTCTCGAAATTTAGCCCCACCCCCGCCTCCTTTCAACCTTTCAGGTTGATTAGATGTACCTAGGCAGGAGATCCGCAACCCAAGCCACCCATTGATGCGTTACCATCTGCAAAACAATTAAAAGCATGCAGATGTCATTTTTTTCCTCCGTGCGGATCATGCGTGAGGTGGAAAAAAAAATCGCTGCATGCTCTATTTTCTGCGGATACCCGTATGGAGGGCTTCCATTGAGGTCAATGGAAGCCGTTCGGTCCACGACACACCCGCAGCTGACACTGTGGACATGCCATGGATCCACGGGAAAGCATGAGCAAAACTGAGAGACAGACAGAGATATGAAACCATGGGCATTCTCCTTTAGTAAATAGCTTTTTTATACATTGTTTGCTATGTATGTTTAGGTTTTCATTACAAACCTAATTAGCTAGATTTTGCATTCATACATAAAACATAGCAGAAGAATGACTCGAACCCTTTTATGCATCTACAAACACAATTTGAGAACAGTAGTGAGTCTTTGCCTTGTCTAATGTAAAGGAAAAAGAAACAATGTAAAGATGTTGTGCGAGAACAATACAAATGTTACAAATAAAAGAAGAGACGGTTAATGAAATTACAGAAGGGCTGTAATGTGTGGCTGGCTGAAAGGGATGACAGTCCTAATTTTTTAAAGTCCTTGAGATGTTTCATGCTCTCTGCACAAAAGTGAAATGGAAAGTACAGTAAAAACAAGTAGCTGCTGATAATAATTTGTACTTGTCATTTCTGAGATTTATTTCTTGGACAAAAGCTAGATCCAGGCTGTGTTGCCCTCTTGCTAAATGACCCTTTTAAGGAAAATACTCTTGTAATCAAGTGTCCCCAGTCATTTTGGTCACACACTCTACCCTCTGAAGATCACTAAGGGCATCTATGTAATAATGTTCATATTTTCAGACAAAAAAGTTATTATATTTAGGGAAAAAAAGCAGAAACTGACTTTCAAGCCTCTGTCAGTTGTGACTCGAATATGTACCGCTGTTTTCATGGTCAACATGGTCATGCACATCACATCTGTGTTTTTCCTTAAACAGCCTTTATTTTCTATCTGGTTTAAACCGTGTAAATAAGAAATAGTACGGAGTGCTTACATTTTCTCAACATTTCCCCATCTGCACATGACATTTTGTAGCATTTTATGTCTTTGACTTTTTTTCTATGAAATACAGCCATTCCCTGATATTATCCTACCGTTATATGAGTCTTGGCTTCCCATTATAAAGCTCTATATTCAGATCAACAACCCAGATATGTAATTAAAAAAGACCAACAGGTCTTCTTAAGTGTCCAGGTTCACTTCCATAAAGTCACAGGCTGGACACCGTTGTGGTTGTGAAGTAACTATACTCCAAGCTTCTTTAATTCATCATACCAGATGATACTACTAGAGATGAGCGAGCATTGCCCTTAGCAAGTACCTGCCCGCTCGAGACAAAAGGTTCGGGTACCGGCGTGGGGGAGCGGTGAGTAGCGGCAGTCAGCAGGGGGGAGCGGGGTGGGAGAGAGGGAGAGAGCTCCCCCTCCATTCCTCCCCGCTCTCCCCCTCAGCTCCCTGCCCGCCGCCGGCACCCAAACCGTTTGTCTCGAGTGGGCAGGTTCTCACTAAGGGCAATGCTCGCTCGAGCAGTTGCCCTTAGCGAGTATGCTCGCTCATCACTAGATACTACCTGTATTCACACAGGGGGCATGCAACGCGTTTCAGAGGTCTTATGCTATAAAGTAGCCTCCTTTCTCAAGCATCATGTTCTTTTATCTATACACACACAGGAGTGCTGGATCTTTTTTAATGTCTTATTTCTTGTATCCACATCCGAGAACATTAAAAGAAAGGGCCCTGGGCTCATTCCTGTGATGTTCTCCCTTTGAGAAGCCAAATCTGGTGACAGAATGGAATAGCACCATTTTGAAGGCAAACAAGGACCAACAATGTGGAGGCCTGTTGTAAGATGGGTGTTAGGTTGTGCTGCTGGGACCTGTAGTACTATGGCTTCTAGGAGCACATTTCCACAGCTGTGGCATGATTGTGCTGGCTGGGTGTGGTGTTCTCCTGCTAGCCAATCCCCTGGGTCTTTGCTCTCATATATACCAAGCTCCTGTCAGTGTCTGTTCATTGTCCAGGGTGAGCAGTCATTTTTTCTTCTGTGTTGCAGCTTGCTGTGTTACTTGTGTGTGTGTCATGTTGTCTGTGCTGTTGCTGCTTGCTGTGAGAACTGTGTCTGGTTCTGCTAGATCACGTGTTTTGTTAGAGTAGGGACCGCAAGACAAGAGGACCCTTGATCATTGGGCTTGCGGCTTAAGTTCATTGGCCAATGCACAAACTAATGCCTTGTATTTTTATAAAAGCAATTCCATGTGCTTTAGTGTGCGGGGATGTTTGGTGAATGTGTTGGTCATGTGTCTTATGTTATGGCTGTCCGTGGGTCTAGTCCACAGTATGCAGTTCTCTGTCCAGTTGGTGTTTCCATCAGCACCTTCAGTCAGAAATCCATTTTAGGTTCTTGTGTTTGTGATATCCCCGTCTTTTGGGCACATTTGTGTGGGCCTTGTTCTTATTTGCCCACACGAATGTAACAATGGGCAACCCACACCAGGTGAGTCCATAATTAACTTCTAACTCTTACTACACCCTTAACCACCATCAAATTCTCGTAGCGCTATCCTGAATTGGTCACATGCATGGGAAAAAGTAGGACCTGCTCTAGCTTTTTGCATTTTGTGCAGCAAAAGTCCCACAGAAGTCTATGAAAGGTGCGAAAGTATGCAAGGGGAAGGGTGTGACACTGCAGAAAATGCAGAGAAAAGAACACATATGGAGCTCATTATTCTTTAAATAGTCATGAAATCTACGGAAAGGGTTACTTTTCAAAGAAGAGAGATATCATTTCTGTAACAATCGAACTTTGTTTAATACAACACATGGCAGTGAAGGATGGTAGAGCTCATTCCACTCTTGGTAATCTCTGTGCTATTGTATTTTCTAGCTTCTGAGATTTTGTAATTAAAGATTGGCAACTCAAATAACACATTGCTATTTTGTCAGTCAATTTAATTGCATCATAGTTACTTAAGTTAACTAAATTATGTATGGAGCAGAGAAACATTCCACATCAGTTCAGCAGAACACGTTCCTGATGTCTGATGTAGCGTTTGATACACTGTATCAACATTTTTGTATTCTGTAGAATTACAAGAATAAAATGACATTAAATAGAATGTTTTAAATATTTATAATAAATGTGTCAATGTTTATTATGTTATTCCTTGTGGTGCCGCTACATGAGCCTCAGCTGCCAACACTAACATTTACTATCACTAATTGCTGGGCCGGACATGGGTTTGCATTCCTAAGGCTGGGTTCACACAGGACAGATTTGCTTGGCCGCACCGAAAAGCCGCGAGATTTCAACGGGAGAGCCGCAGCTTCAAAAGCCATGGCATTTCGGAGCGGTTTTTGGAGTGGTAGAGAGGAGTGAGGCCGCAAAAGAAAAAAAAAAGAATTGACATGCTGCTGCTGGCAATTCTGCACCGCATTGCCGGTTCCACCTGGCTTTGCCACCACCGATTGGTTGCCCCATGTGGACGAGATTTTTGCAAAATCTCGTCCACATGGCTGGCTAATCCCAAGATTAGGAGCCGCGGGCAGATTTGGCACACAGAAATTCTGCGCGGCATTTCCGCGGCAAATGCGTCCTGTGTGAAACCAGCCTAAAGTTGCTTTCAGATGGAATGATTACGTTGGAAAGTGAATGATAATCGTTTGGTCTTAATGCGAGCCAATGAATGAACACTGAATCATTCATTTTTCATTTGGAGTTCATTTTATGCAGGCATAAAAATGATCGCTGACTCGTTCGCTTACCGTTCGGTTTAAACAACGCTCGTTCAGTGCTTCTCATTCACTTAGGGCTCCTTCACACTGGTGATCGTGATTTTGCCGTGAATAATTGCGGCAAAATCGCATCTTTTTTCCTGTGATTTTTGAGCGGCAGCGATGCTTTTTCTCGCAAAAACATCGCTGTCACTTGCGATTTCCTCATAAGATTTTTTCACGTGATTTTGCCGCGATTTTTTTAGTGTGAAAGTCAATAGGACTTTCTAGTGTTAGAAACGCATCACACGAAAATCTCAAGTTTGTGCTTCGCATTGTGATAAAGAGGAAGCCGCAATTTTTTTTTTTTTGCAACATCCAGTGAAAAGCAGGGATTAAAAAAAAACCTGTACTGTGCATATCTGACGGCTTGCTGTACGGACCATCCTCAGTAAAGAAAAAGAAGAAGGTCAGGTATGCGCTGGGCACAGGGTCGGATTCCGCTGCGGGCTCATGCATGCAGAATCCAACCCGGTCGCGTGCAGCCGGCCAAGAGTTGTAGAAACAAATCATAATGTTTCATGGTTTTTTTTTTTATTTTAGGTACTTTGGGGCAATAAAAAAAATTGATTATGAAGGTCAACATATTCTTCAAAGAGTCTTAATATCGCAGATATTACCAAACAATCCTAATAATTCCCGTTCAGCTGTGTCGTATTTATATCTACTCTAGAAGACAGTAAGCGACGAGTATGGCTGCCATCACACATTATACTTCTCAGCAGTAATGCAGGCGGATTATGTATGAGTACATTCTCTGCTACAATGTTTCCTCCTAGCTAGAGTTATTTCCTAGTGTCTTCCAAGTTGTATAAAACAGTAACAATCTCTTCCCCAACAGACTGATGATCCGGGGTTTGAGGTTTGCTTATTTCCATTAATCACGCTCACTCAAAAACACACAATAAGGGCTTCTTCACACAACCGTATTTGTGCAGGTTTTTGCATGCAAAAAACATACACACGCAAAATACAAAAACTGGAAGCCATTGATTTCATTGGGTTCGTTCACATAAGCATATTTTGCGCAATGTGCAGCTCAATCAGTCAGTAGTGCTTTCAATTTACCCACAAAATTGCTCATTGCGCAATTTCGCAGGTCTTGGTTGAGCATTTCCACACCTCCCTGGACTAATATGGTGCCTTAGGTGCACAAATGTGCACAAAAATGTCACATTTGTTTATTCTGCGTGTCAGTTGTATTCAACTTAGTTGTATTCTGAGTATGTTGGGACCTGCCATAATGGCGCCAGGGGCCTATGATGTTGCCAGGGTCGGGGCTTCGATGTTTCCAGGGGCGGGGCTATGATGCTACCAGGGGCGGGGGCTATGATGTCACCAAGTGCAGGGCTATGAGACTCACTCACTCACATACAAACAGACAAGTGGTCATTAGTAGTTTGATCTATATAGAATATATGGCGGGAAAAATTATTTTTCCTGCGCAATTATCCAGTGTGTCACACATCTCCTAGTGTATTTTTCGTGCATTTATGCGTTCCCATTAACTTCTGTTGGGACTTTTGGTGTGCAAATGCGCAGGAAAATAGATCATGCTGCGTTTTTCTTTTGCAGAACCAAAATGCGCAGGACTATACATCCCTGTGAGTGAACCCACCAAAGTCAATGAGTTCTATTCACTGCGTATTGTCCACGCAAATGTTGTGCACACGAATATGCCCATGTGAATCTGTCCCTAATCTCTCAAGCACGCAAGAGCTGATCACTTCAAGACCTCAACCTCCCGTAGGGTAACCAGCTACGTAGAACTTTGTTAAATCTGTTCTGGATTTGTACTGCTATGTGTTTATAAACGACAGGTAAGAGGAAAAAAAACAAAAAAAGCCAATAATTAAGTGACCCAGCAAGTGCAGCACATTGAGTCACTTAGTGCGTGCCGCATGAAAACTGCTGGGTCAGGCTGTTTCCAACCTGCGGGTTGATGGCTGTTTGATAAGCTCTTCCCCAGTGTAATCTCTCCATTGCCACTCGTTCGTATTTGTATTAAAATCCTGGTCTAATCAAACATGTCCTTTCTTTAGCTCGGTGTCTGATTTTATTGTGTATCTCGGCTGCTTGAACCCCATAGCGGTAGCAGACAACAATAAGTATGACATTATCAAAAGCGACTATTTATTGAGAGTAATCATTTGTCTGATTTCCCCGGAGATGCTCGCCAAGAAGAATATGCAGTGGTACATTATAAATTGCAGAGGGGACCTAACACAAGGAATGTACTGACCATATTTCTGAACATGTCTTTCTCCTTTCCTGATGGGGATAATCATTAAGTAGGTCTGCAAGGTGTCCATTAATCATTGTCAGTGCTGGCTGAGCTGAAGTTCTCATTGGCTGCTCGGAAGCAGTCAGCCGCTACTGTAGCATACAAACCCCGTGGAAATGGCATTTCATTTTCTGTTAGGAATTGACTTAAATGGATTTTTTTTTTCTTTTTAGAAACTAAAGAAAAATGTGTTTAAAGAGGAATTAAGTCAAGTTATTTCTGATAACCCTCTTAGATTGTGCTTTGTAAGCTATGACCCGCTCCATCGGTGTAATATGCATACTTTATAATGATGTGCTAATTAGGTATTTGCTGCACTGGAGGCTGCAGTCCAGGCATTTGTTAACGTAACTTAGTGCCTATGATGAGGAAGAATTTCCGAGCAATGTTATCATACTGAATATTGTACTACTGTAAGGCTGGGGTCATACAGGACTACTGTGCGGAGGTAGTGCTGAATATAGTAGATGTTACTTGCAAGGGCGTTGCTAGAGTCCTACAACATACTGTTGTATTCTGGAAGACAGACTCGGTTTATCAACATATATCCAATACACTTGCACAAGTGCGCACATAATACGCTCTGCATGTAGTGGATTTTGGTGCTCCATATTTTTGCACTATGGACATGCAGCTGGTTTCACCCCAAGAGGATGAGATCAGCTTTGGATCTACGGGAAAACTGAAATCACCATGAACTAATTCGGCTGCACAGCCTTTTAAATCATGGCACGAGTGTCCCACGCGGATGTCAATGGCCCGCAGCATCGCAGAACGTGCAGTGAAATGCGCAGATATTCGTGCGATAGTACGATCTTCACTGCGCAAAAAGTCAAGCCACAGAATGTGTTTTGCCGCTTATGCTCGTCTGAAGCCGCCCTAACAGTAATATACCCACCTCAAGAGCTTCTTCAGATGGTCGTGATTTTGTCCCATTTTCGTCCCAGCCGTAAAACCGGATGCAACAAGACCATTGATTTCCATGGTTTCATTCTCACTAGCGGGACATTCCCCATCTTTCTCGCATGTAGTTTTTCTGCATGCGAGGACCTATCTTCCTGCATGCGCAATAGTGCTGAGTTTGAAAACTCTTTTCCTGAAGAAGCAAGTCTCTGGGGTCGCTCTGTTCCTATTACATTATAGCTTACGTTTATCTCTTTAAGTTCAAGTAAAATAAATAAATAATAAATCTTGTTATTTCATAGCCAACTTATTCTGCAGTGCTTTTAGGTAATTTATTTATCACCCCCCTCCCCTCCAACCAAGCTGGGTACTCATTTTACCAACCTCTGAAGAAGGGAAGGCTGAGTTAACCTTAAGCCGGCTACCTGAACCAAGTGGGGATTGAACTTGCGACCTTCAGGTAATGAGCGAGAGCTTAGGACTGCATTTCTGCTGTTGTAACACTCTGCGTCACAAATTGTGAACTTACCATCATCTTATTTATCCTCATCCATGATCTGTGGCTTATCTATATATATGCAATGCACATGACTTATGTAAACAAGGCATTTATCTCCTACTCCTCCGGCTTGTACGGTGAAGCTAAGAAACACTACATGTTTCTAGTCCAATAACTTAACCCATCTAGATGATAAATTCTTGAATACAGGACGCCAACCACATACAGTATACTGAATGCACATTTTTTGTTGTTTCTTTAATTTGTAGAATGGGGTGATCTCTTGGGAAAGCAGTAAAATGAAAAGCCCCCCTTCTCTGCCATATTTGCTCGCAGCAACTGAAATGTGCTCTAAGTAACCTTCTTTGTAAACATTTTAAGGCTTTAAATATACATGTCCCACTTTTCCAGCACACAGGATGGAAATCAACGTTCCATTTTTAATTGCAGAAAATCTGTATTGTGTCCTCAGAACTCCAGCCACTCCATCCCAAATCATCTTACATAAAGCCAGCAAAGCACAAAGCTGAGCAAGAACAAAGGCAGCTAATTAAAGAAAGCATGTAATTGTCTTTGGATGCAGTTTAGAGTTCAGTTGCTAGGGTTGCAAATGCCATATTTATGTGTCAACATTTCCAGCTCAAATGCTTTGTCAATCATGCTCCATGGTTGCTCTTCTCTGAACTGGATTGTCATAGGGAGTTGGATCATTACTAGCTCAGGCAGCGCAGATAGTTTATGTCGAGATGACATTCTGTACTAAAGTTCTGTTAAATCTTGATTACTTTTAACTTTTTAGTCTCATTAATCATCTTTATATTTGTTTTCCTTTAGCCGGGTTCAACAAGACTAAGAGGAGTTAAATAACTTTGGCTGCACATTTTTACGCTTGTTAATGGTCCTCCAGTCGGACTGATCAAGGGGAACCCCAAGTGGTGTCATCACTAATAAGTTAGTCTATGTCCATACAATAGTAATATAGTAGCATAGTATGTGAGGCCGAAAAAAGAAATATGTCCACCCAGTTCAGCCTATTACCCCCAATGTTGATCCAGAGGAAGGCAAAAAAAAACAAAACAATGAGGTAGAGGCCGCCTGCAGATGGGCGGAAATTCTGCGGCGGGATTTCCCGAGGAATTTCTGCCCTTGGAAGTTGCCATAGGATTGTGTTAACAAACGCAATCCTATGCAGACGGCCGCGATTTGGCCGCGCGAAATCTCGCGGCGAACAAATCACAGAAACGTCACTCACCGGCCGCTGGCTGCGCTCTGCGCATAGCCAGCACATGAAAGAGCCGGGGCCGCGGGAGCAGACGAGTGTCACACTGCTCTCTGCAGATGCGAGAATTCTTGCAGTCGGATCCAACCCGGCTGTCTGCAGGCGGCCATAAGGGTTAAAATTCCTTCCTGACTCCAATCACAATCAGAATAACCCCCGGATCAACAGTAGTTTTGTGGACAAAATAAAGTATACATACAACCAAGAGCTGTCCTACAGACTTTCATCCAGTCAATTCTGAACTTTATGCTATGTTTTATTTAGTCTAAAGTTATGATACAAAAAATGCAACTTGTGCTACAAAAAACGAGACAAGGTATATTAAGAAGGAGACAAAAAGAATCATGGCTGACACAGATAAACTTGACCCCTTGTAAACACTTTTTTGCTTTATCTTTGCTATTTATTCATTCTCGCCTCCCAAGGTGCTATAATCTTTTTTTCTGGAGACATAGCTGTATGAGGGCTTTTTTGAAAATATAACTGCATTTGTATCTTTTTTTTGGGGGGGGGGGGGGGGGGGTTGTTGTTTGTATGGCTTTCACTATGCATGATGTCACCCTAGCAGTCAGTCATGACTCAGTGCTTACACCAAGGGACTTTACCTTTACCATATACTTTTCTAATATACATGCATTTAAAATTCTGCACACATACCTTTCTTATATCAGTGCAGTGGCCCCTATTTGCACAAAAGAATGGCATGGTCCATGAAGTGGTCTGTCTAAAGTAATGGGTGTCAGTTATGTGACCCACCAAACTAGTCACAAGGCTCCTGTTATCCAAGTGACACCTTTTAGGCATCTAATAAAAGAATAGTAGTTGAATGATGTGCAGAACTCATAGGTACTGGTGCATCTTTTCTCCACCAGAAAAATGGGTGGAGACATGGTTTGACCTGGTACAGTTATAGGGGAGGGCCAGTTGATGCCCACAACAGTGGATTGGCTGATACTGGGGCTTCGGGCAAGTGTGCTCGGCACTGCCCTGGTATCTCAGTTCATCTGCGTTTCTGTCCACCGGTGTGAGTTTTTCCCCGGCAGCCTTCCACTCCTGAACCCACTGTGAGTTGGCATGCTGCTGTGTTAAATCCCTTCACAACTGATGTGACTCACCCAGACGCAATGGCTTGTCCCATCCCAGCTCTTGCACTCAGTGTGTGCTCCTTGTTGGGTTCTCCTCCCATCTGTTGTCACTCACCCCGCAGCTGTCACTTGTCCCCTTCTGGCTACTGCACTTTCTGTCTTCTCCCAGCTATCCCATCAGCGCAGGAATATGTGTGACCTCCACCCCTCCTCCTCCTGTGCCAATCTCCTTTCTGCGCCGCTCTGCCTTGTCATCTTCCGGATACTGCGCTGTGAGTCTTGGCTACAAGTGGGGCAACTCCAGCATCAGCCTCCCTCTGTCCCACTGTGCCCGCTCATGCTACTCCTCAGCCGGCCAGCTCTTGAAGCCGGCTCTATCAGACCGCACACAGCCACCCTAGCTAATCAGGAGCTTGGGGGTGTAAGCAGGGTGGATATTGTTATTCACTATGTCTCTAGAACTATGATTCTGGTGGAGACAAGATGCACCAGTACCGAATTCATATGATATTACTACCTGCAGCATAATGTCTGTCGGTGTCTGTGCAGGAGCACATGACTGACATCCATTACTATAAGACTAGTCCACGGACTATTTGATTCTACTGTGCAAGTAGGGGCTACTGCACTGGTAACAGAAAGGTCTACGAGCAGAATTTTAAATACAGGCATATAGTTAAACTGTATGATTTCCTATTCTATAAATAAAAGCAGTAAAAAACAGCAGAGAGTGGATAACTCTTTAAACTTTTTTCTGCCGGTCAGTATGATTGTGGTAATACCAAACTTATATAGTTTTATTATGCTTCACTATTGTTATAAAAAAAAAATTTTTAATTCAAAAAACTTCCAAGTTTATTTTCAGTCTCCTGGTGGGATTTTACCATGCAACGCAATACTTCTATATTGCTGTGTATTATATTTATGCTGTTATTCTGATAGAAGTACATTGATGGCAGTCCTGAAGGTCTTTACTAAGTGTACGATTGCCATGACAACCCTTTGGCACCCCATAATCATGTTCCTACCCTCTGTCTAACCACTTATGTGCCACAGCATAACACAATTGTAACACGGCTGGCACCCGCTGAGTATGGTGTATTCTCAGCTCCTGACTCTGCTCTATACTGTTCCCTCTGATTCTGATTGCCTCTGTATGTGTATGGTAGATCTTAGGAAGGGGGTTAAAAATATATTGATGCATGAACCAGCTGATGCTCATCAAAATAAACACTAAGTTTCAAGGGTGTTGTGCACAATTAGAAAAACATAATTGCTTTCTTCTAAAAACTGCAATATCTGTCCACGGGTTGTGTGTGGTATTGCAGCATAGCATCATTCACTTCAATGGAGCTGAACTGCAGTACCAAATGCAACTCATAGACAGGCGTTGTACTGTTTCTATAAGAAAGTGGCAATGCTTTTCTTATCCAGCACACCCCTTTTACTCCCATCAAACCCCTGATTGCATACACAAGTATCTATGTCCATATTCTACCACTAATTGATTTTTCAGCACTTAAATGTAAATGGTAGCAATATACTGATTTACATTGTTGTGCTCACACAATATAATTGTCTGTGCAAAGCCGGTCTCACACGGATGGGTTGGATTCCGCATGCAGGGGGCCCACAGTGGAATCCAGCTCCGACCCCGTTCGACGTCCACGTGGAAATGTTTAACCCTTTCCAATCCAATTTTGGATTCAGTGTTTCCTAAAAGACTTTCTCTTTTTGCTGTTATACAACGGTGCCATCTGCTGGCTAAAGCCAGTGTGTGCACCAGAGAGGCTCCAACAGTGGAGTGGCTGGCAATAGACGGTAAGAATACCCTGCCGGACGTCTTCTGACATTGGAGCTGTACAAGCTTCAATCAGGCAATAGGAAAATGTCAGACAGTGCATTGGAAAGGGTCAAATCTGTACTGCAGGCGGTATGAACGTCTTGCCGTTGGACATGCGCAGTACAGATTTTTTTTTAATCTTTTTTTTTTCACACACCGTAGCTAGGTGATGACACGGGTACCTGCGACCTATCCGCAATGTCAATGACAAAACCCTTCGTTGTAGCAAGCGGGGCATGGTTTTAATGACTTTTTGGAAATGTTTTAACTATTCAGTTTATTCTGATCAGCACATAATTCTCGTGGTCCAAAAACCGGACAATTGACCATAGAGATGTGAATGATGCCCCATGTATTGGACTGTTCACTGGAGATCCAGGTTGAGTAGATCCACAAGGGTTGTTCTTGCCCATTCCCTCTGCTGTTTTCTGCTTCACTATTTGTTGTCTTTGTGTAGCAGCTAATATCGGCTATAGCACTAGCTGGCATATCTTGATAATGATCATTAAGGGTAGCTGTTTGTCTAGAGATGTCTTTATACTCTAATTTCTTTGAATGATCTATTGGGAAATATTTCAAAAAGTAAATGAGTGTGTGGGATAAAAGTGCTGTGTGAATTCAACACTTCAAAGGGGTTGTTCCTGTACTTGTAATCACAACTGCAATTAATGACAGTGATGATTGCCGGAATAGGAATTCAGCAGGAGTGTAAATGGAGTATATCCTGAACTATTTGTGCTGATGTAAACCCATAATGAACAATATGAGTGAGATACGAGTGAGCCGCAGATCAGAACCATCCGTTTGTGTCATTACATAGAACATGAGATGCAAAAATTGACAGTGAGGGCTTAAACAGATGAACATGAAACGTAATACGCTCGTTCCTGCTCAATTTTTTGTGCAGTGAATGAGTGTATTTCACACGTCTGCCCAAATTCGGAGGGTATTTGCGCAGGCGCTGCTCTTTCACATGGGCAGGTGAATCACCCCGCCATGATTTAAATGGCTAATTTTCCTAACTAGCTGCCGTTGATCACAGATGTGTTTAGTGTATACTCGCGCAAGAAGATATGCGTGTTTGCGCACTTTCCATAGACCTGAAAGATAGGTCAGGTCCTAGTTCTTTTTATGCCCTGCCCCCCAAAAAGAAAGTGAGAATGAGCCCATTGAAATCAATGGGTTTTGTTCTCCGCGTTATGTCTGGTAGGTAATTGCGGTGTTTCACGTTCGTCTGTCTAAGCCCTGGGGAAAATATTTGCATTATTTATATGCTTTATATAAGTTTTAGACCCACTAGGATCAATTTGTCTTGCATATGTTTCTCTGTGTAAGAGCTCTATGACTGATATAACTTAGAACTAGAGATGAGCGAGCATGCTCGTTTAGAGCAATTACTCGAATGAGCATCGCTTTTTTCGAGTAACTGCCTACTCATGCGAAAAGATTAACCCCCTGTTCACCCCTGCTACTCCCTGTTCCACTCCGCCGCCCCCTGAATCTTTTCACATAAGAAGGCAGTTACTTGAAAAAAGTGATGCTCGTTCGAGTAATTGCTCTAAACGAGCATGCTCGCTCATCTCTACTTAGAACCCATTTGACTGACATTGCTAGCATATATTTAAAGAAGCATTCACTGCACCGCTCACCTGATTGTCTATCACACTCTGGAGCATCTTCTATGTATGTTGTACTCACTTCCATACAATGCAGCCCCCTGTCCGCTACTTACCAGGCACCATCTTGATTGTTTGATTCTATTTCATCTCCCTTCTCCCTGCTTTCTCTTTCTCTATACTGTGCTACTAATTCCATAACACATCAGAAAATCACATAACCAGCTAGAGCCAATCTCATCTCTGCCTGCTGGGAGGACAGTCTAATTATCATTACCGTCTATATTTTCCTAAATAAGCAAAAGATCATAAATATACAGTGAGGGAAGATGAACTGTGATCTCCTTCATTATTACAGGAGCCTCTAATCATCAGCAATAATGTGATACTAGTTTCTGTCCTCCCTGTGAAGAATCTGTGTGGTATGGTCGATGTAATTTCATCATACAGGAAGCTCTGGTAACTGAGCACTGGTGACCCCATGAGAGAAAAGGGGATCGCAATGAGTCACATGACCCACGTGAAGAGAAGGATTGCAGGAATTTTCAGCTCTCTCTCTCATGCTGGCAGCATAGTACTCAAGTGATCGGATGGATTACGCAATCTTGAACCGGAGCTAGCATCAGTGTACAGGATAGTAATACATTTTTGGGCCACTTTGAGACGAGCGTATTTTAACTCCATAGTTGGTCCGTGTTTTGTGGACAGTAATACGAAACTAATGTAAGTTTCTGTATCTATTCCCGCAACCGTATTTTTCACAACTGTATTTTTTAAAATGCACCATGATGACCTATTTTTGTCTTCTTTTGCCTCCATTGAAATTGCCTCCCTCCCCTCTCCATTGAGATAACACAGAGGTTGTTCATTACTGAACGGCCACTGTTTAAACTGAGTGATGAGCTGATCGCTGATCTTTTATGCTGCATAATGGATGGACGATCAGCTCATCGCTCATCATTCAGTTTAAACAGCGGCCATTCAGTAGTGAACGGCCGCTGTGTTATCTCAATGGAGAGAGGCGGGGGAGCAAGAGGAGAGAAATCTCCTGCACTGCCTCACCACCTACTAGCCGCTCCGTGAGCAAAACAGCTCTGCTAGCTCCCGTGCAGGAGCACGGGAGTGCGGACACACAGGGATGAGTCGGACATTGTTTGCCCAAGATTCATCCCATGTAAATGGACGTTAAGAGATGTGAAGTGCAGGATGCCCTGCAGGGAAGAGGGACATTATTTTCAGTAGCACTCCCTAGCCCAGGAAAACAGTAGATGCCCTGGCTACACTCTTATTGCTTCCACCTGCTTACTACCGCACTATTTCATAACATCACCACCTGCATTCCTTACACATTAGTTAGATGGAGGCCTCCATCTGGCCGGTAGTTGTCCCTATGATGGAATAATGCAGTTGGGTACACTATTCCACTCACTGGAATTTGGTAAAAAAAACATATACCACATGGTGCACAGTACATTTTTTTGATATGGAAGTCCATGGGTGATGGATGCCTCTATGTGGCATTTATCAGAGAAGTTTACTGTGTTTAATGTTCAATGGATGCCATACTAGTCTATGGGTGATGGATGTCTGTAATGGTTGCCATGGGCCATTATGGCATCCATTTAATGTATATGTCATGAAAAGCTCATGATGTATACGTGTAAAATGGATGCAGATGTTGTTCTTCTGTCACAGCTTCCATTTAACGTGTACATCGGGAGTCTTTCCTGGCATTTTTGTTAATCCCGCAAAATCTGAACAAGACCTTACATAGGTTTCAGTGTAAAGGATTCTTGTGTCTTACATGTATTTCTGTGTAGAAGAGCTGTATGACTGAAATGTCTTACTATTACCGTGAAAAATATTTTGACACACAGAACTGATTTTTATGTAATCTGTTTGGAAGCCACTAGGTCATTTGCTTTTGACATGCTAAGCTGATTTGCATGTTGGAAAGCCTTCGTAATAGAAGGATTTGGCTCACCCCTCTAATGCAACCAGCATGTTCTAAGTAGTCTGATGATAAGCAGTTAACTTCCCAACCATCAAGTAAATATAAATAGCTGGAGGTAAAACTGTTTAGAACAGTGGAGACACACAGAGAAAAAAAGAACCAAACCAATAGCGGCCATTGTGTCCAATAGTTAAAATAAAGGGCCTTTTAGACAAAATGATTATGGTTCAAAAAATCGTTCAAACGACAAATGAAAAGTGAATGATAATCGTTTAATCTACACGTGAGTCACCGATGGAACTATGAACAATAATCGATCATTTTTCGCTCATCATTCATGTTATGCTGGCATCGTTGGCTCGTTCATTTATCGGTCGGTTTAAACAGCGCTCGTTCAGACCCTCTCATTCACTTATACAATGAGTGTGAAAAACTAAACGATTGTGACTGATTTTTTTTGTTTTAACAAGCCAATGATGAATCTGTCTGTCTAAACAGGCTGCTCGAGAGCAAATGAACTGGTGATGCCGTTACTCACTCATTCAAACGCTTATTGGTTTGCCTAAAAGGACCGTTCTTTCTTCATGGCTACGACGCAAAATTGAAGTTAGCAAAGTTATTTCCAAAAATGTCACTCATAGTATGCTAGGCTGAATGAAGACAATGTCTATGTAGTTCAGTCTGTTTCTGCCCCCTCTTCCCCCTTGTTGATCCAGAGGAATGCAAAAAAACCCCCAATGAGGCGGATGCCAATTTAGTTACTTTGGAGGAAATAATTCCTTCCCGACTCCAGAATGGCAGTCAGAATAATCCCTAGACCAACGTTTGAGTTCTATCTAACTCCAAGACCCGGATCAACCACCCTGCTGATCACCTAATCTCTATATCCTGTAATGTCATAATACTGTATAGATAGGGAGAAAAGTGAGGTGTGGACAAGATATCTAGTTGATGTCAAATATTTCTCTACTATATGTTCTCTCAGGCGATTGGTTGATGTCAGGATAATAACTGTGTGAAGATTTGATGTCCATGTTATAACGATGACTATATGTAGATTCTAAATCCACATTGTACCGCAGTCCTAGATTAAAAATTAAATAGACCCATAAGAAGCAGGAGGAGCTGCCTTGCACTCCCCTTATAGCCACTGGCCTAGCCACCTGGTCCCGGCCATGCTCAACTCCATCCCCTTGTCAGGCCAGGCAGGGGAAGAGAGGAGGCGGAAAGAACACTGGGTGAAATAGACATATGGCAGGAGGATTAGGCACAGGATTTGCCAAAAAGTCAAAGCACTTGCCAGTGCTGAGGAGTAAACCATGCCCCCTATTTCTAGAACGAGACAGAATGTTCTGAGCACCTGCAGGTACAGCATAAAAAGCTGCACCATCAAGTGTGTGTGCAGGGACTGTTGAAAGAGAGCTGAGGTAGCAGACAGAGGAGCCAGGGACATTGTGAAAGTCATTGCCTAGCCACATACCCATGCCGAGCTGAGTGGAGATGATGCAGGATGGCAGGACTTGAGTCTGGTGTTGTGGCCAAGGAAAGAGACCTAAAGAAGAGCTGAGCTACTCTGGTAATGGAGGAACCACTGTGCTTACTGCTGACAGCTAGTTTGTGTTAGGATGTGCTCCTGGGACCTGTAGTACTATGGGTTTCCAAGAGCACACCTTCAGAGGTGTGGGGTAATTGTGCTGGCTGGGTGTGTTGTTCTCCAGCCAGTGAATCCTCACTGATCTGCATACATATACCAGCCTATCAGGCTAGATGCTGGTTTCCCAATACCCTGATGTTTGCAGTAATGGAGCTTGTTGTGTAGGTATGAACGGTGCAGTGTTCTGTGTGTCTGTGCAGGTGGCTGGACATGAGGTGAACAGGCTTGTTCAGTGTGTATTGCTGTGAACAGCAACATGTTCCGTGTGTCTGTGCAGGTGGCTGGATATGTTGTGTGAACAGTCCTGTTCAGGGTGCATGGTGTTCTGTGTGGTATGTAATCCTAGAGTGTTGGTGTGAACTGTGTCCTGTCCTGCTTGGATCATTCCATCTAAGGCATGGCAGGTCCTTAAATGATCTTCCTGTGTTCAGGCAGGATTATGGGTAAGTTGTGAGAGTAGACAAGAAAACGAGAACCCTTGTTGCAGGCTTGTGGGCTTAAGTGTCTTGATCAAGACACAAACCAATACCTCGTATGTCCTGTAGTATTTCCATCTATCTATGTGTGCTAGTATATTTAGTGAGTGTTTTTAGTGTTTGTTAGTCATTGGTTTATGTCTGTTCGCAAGTTCCGTTTGCCGCGGTTCAGTTCACATTGGAGGTAGTAGTTGAAGCTAGTTGCAGCCTCTACCTGGGTGAAAGCATAGACATTCAGTTAAGTGTTGACTTTTCTTTTCTTATACTTTGTTTATTCAAAGTTGCTTTGTGGTGTTTGGTACATCTCTACAGGTGCCTTCTCAGGGATAGCAGCTCCCGTGGGGCCAACCTCATCAGGATGCTAATTCCGCTTTCATACAAGGTTCCCCATCTCCCTGATTAGTTAGCAAACAGTATTCTCCATCTTCTGTTATCTGTAGTGGTATAGTCTTTCTAAGCAAGTATTGTGTGTGCTTTTGTGCTGCAATGTGAATGCCGCCCTGCGTCCATGCTGGGTGCAGGGTGCTCTAATTCCCAATGGATGTGACAGCTTGTTTTTGCAATGGAATTGTACAGATAACGGGTCACACTGAAGGTGGAAATTAATCTGAAATGATTCATCTTTGTCAAATTTGTTAACGTACCAAAAACATGGCATTTTGTTTAACCTTTCATATTGCCTACTCTACATCATAACCAAGGTGGAGTGAGTCTAGTCTGGCCTACAACGTGCTGTGATATAAAAGTTTGTTATGAGCTATGTTAGCACATAAAGTATATGTCTCCCCCAACCCCTCCCCAACCACTCACCCATTTCATCCCCCCTCATCTTTATTAATCATTTCATCCTCGTTAATTTACTTACTCAATACCCAGAGTTATTTCAGGATCACCAAGACCTCATGTTTACTCATATTGGTTATGCCTAATTGTGCGGTCAAGGAGAAATATGCATCCCAATTATACAATGAAGTCCAATTCTCGAAAACACAATTGATCTAAATACAATACTGTTAAAAATTGTTAGCGAAATCTAAATGTATGCGAGTCTGTTGAACATTTAACCCCTTGAGTGGCGGGTTTCCTACCACCCTGTCAGACCCACCAGGGCAGGTTTTTTAAAATGGTCAAATCATTGAATTTCAACTAATTTTGCAGTTGCGTCTCAAGAGCCATAACTTTTTCATTTTTCCATTGACATGGCCATATGAGGGCTTGTTTTTTACGGGACAAGTTGTGATTTTTTAAACAGGAGGGAGGAAAAAAAGAAATGGGGAAAAAAGGGGCCATGTCATTAAGGGGTTAAATAATGTATTAACTTCCTTCTCTGGGTCATTGCGACGCACACGGATACCACATGTGTGATTGTATTTTTGATTTTTACAAAGTAAAGGGAGACAAGTGTTTTTATAATTTTTTGTTTTATAATTTTTTTCCTTTTTTTTTTTGTGTCCCTTTAGGGGACTTCCACAGGGACCCATCAGGACCCCTGATCATATTCCGGGGGTCCGATGGTGACAGCCCTTTACATGCTGCAGTGACAGCCCTTTACATGCTGCAGTCACATAGACTGCAGCATGTAAAGGGTTAACACAGCAGAGATCGGAGGTTTTCTCTGATCTCTGCTGTAAGAGCTAGCACCTAGCTGTCCTCTGACAGCTAACAACCAGCGCTCCCTGCCACAGAGACCATCGGCTTGCTTCTGACAAGCGATGGTCTCTATGGCAACCTGTAAACAAGCAGGAGATTGCCGACATATCGGCAATATCTTCTGCTGGTTTTTCAAAGCCCTTGCTTTGTTCTTTGTGGGACTGTGCAGGCAGAGCACAATGCCACAGCTTGTGGCATTGTGCTCTGCAGCTCCCATAGTGATACATACCCCGGAAATCTTCCGGGCTATGTCACTATGAGCAGTGGAGCTCGTCCCGGAAAATTTCCGGGCGTGCCACTCAAGGGGTTAAATGAAAAAAAATCCCAGTAAACAGTGATTTAATAAAAAAAACAAAAACGGGCATTTTAACGGGGATGTGTAGACTTTTTATATCCGCTGTATATTCAATATGGAGTACAATATGTACGTACTGTAGATAAATAAGTATTTTACGGTCACACTTCACATAAAAGGTTGAATGTGACAAAACCTGTTTTTATAGTCCTTAGCTCGAGTCTTAACGGGAGTCTTTTTTACAAGATTCTCTGGTAAAATAATGCTACGCATTCAGCGCACACAATATTATTTGCCCGTCTCCCTTCCGCACTTCATCAGAAGCCTGTTCCTCTGTGTTTCCTACCGCCTTTTGTCTAGCTATGATAAGATTAAATAGATGATAGCATTTGGATGTTGTAAAAAAGCCCAATACCCTCAACTCTCCTGTCTTTCCATCTAAACATTCTGCAAGTTTATATTATCTTGATGAAGGGTTCCCTGTCTAATACCGTCTATAGTGAATTTAACCTTTCAATCACAATGGGTCACAATGAGTATACTCTGAAAGATTGATTTCAATCCCATCTTGCTTGCAGTTGACATAAACAGATTAAGAATTAGAGGTTGGCAACTTCTGATGATTTGAAACTCCCAGTAAGATGCAGTTCTGCGATCGGTGCTCATCATCAAATTCTGCAAAAGTGGTTCCTTGTGACAAAATGGTTTCCAAGGAAGAAAAATCAATTTTATCTGAGCCAACACATGGCAACATTTTAAGAAGGTTAAACTATAATCATAAGGAGGGCAGGTTTGTGCGAAGAGGCCGTCATTGAAATGTTATTATGAGATATTCCCATAACACAGGCATATTAGTGCTAAAAAATGAAGGAACCAAATATTCACTATATTCATCCCATAATACATTAAAAACTGAAAGGTGGTCTAAAGAAAAGAACCACAAAGTACACTTGGTAATTATTTATGCCCCTGGGGTAACGGATTTCATTAAGCATTTTCTTGGCTGCTTTCAGCCTCATTCATACTAAATAAGTTTATGTGAGAAGTTGTTTTGTGCTGCAAGAACGTAGAGAACAAATCACATACGGAGTATTTTCATTCTATACTGAAAAGCTGTGCAACTTTCTAATATCATTTGTGTATCAGTGCCCTACTATTTTCAAGATTCCCGCGAGTTTATGACTTCATTCAGTATTTTGTATTATGGGGCTGCCTCTTTTAAGGCTTATTTACACACAATTAGAGTTGAGCAAACATATTCTGCCGAGCTTGATGCTCATTCGAGTATTAGAGTACTCGATGGTGCTCGTTACTCGAACAAGCATCAAGCCGTGTTCGACCCCGCCCCAGTTTTTGGCTCCTTCCCGCTGTGACGTGCCTGTTTTGGCCCCTCCCCGCCGTGACGCAGCGCGCGTCATTGGCAAATTTTTTGGAGAGAGAGAGGGAGAGAGAGAGAGAGAGAGACGAACCTAGAAAAAAAAAAAAGCTCGGCACCCGGCGTCCCACATACAAAAATGCTTGAGTCTCCCATTGTAGTCAATGGGGTTCGTTACTCGAGTAGAGCTCTCGAGTTTTACGAAAAGCTCGACTCGAATAACGCGGACCCGAGCATTTGGGTGCTCGCTCATCTCTACACACAATGTTATCACTCCAAATTCCTTCAAATGACTGCAAATGAGTGATAATTAGAGATGAGCGAGTATACTCGCTAAAGGCAATTGCTTGAGCGAGCATTGCCTTTAGCGAGTATCTCCCCCGCTCAAGACAGAAGGTTCGGGTGCCGGCACGGGGGAGCGGTGAGTAGCGGCTGTCAGCAGGAGGGAGCGGGGGGGGAGAGAGGGAGGGAGAGATCTCCCCTCCGTTCCGCCCCGCTCTCCCCCGCAGCTCCGTGCCTGCTGCCGGCACCCGAACCTTCAGTCTCGAGCGGGCAGGTACTCGATAAAGCCAATGCTCGCTCTAGCAATTGCCTTTAGCGAGTATACTCGCTCATCTATAGTGATAATCATTACATGTAAAAACTACACTATTTTAAAGGGAACTTAAAATCCATCGTTCAGCTGCAGAGAGATAAAGTATCTCTCAACAGACCGCAGGCTGTGTTCTCAGCGGGAGTCGGGAGATTACAATGTATTCTGCCGCCAGCCCCGATAAGAACAATGCAGCTGCGTGCAGAGCCCAGCCAACATGCTGGGTACTGGAAACAGCTCCTGGAGGCCCCATGCAAATGAAGATGAAAATGTGTTAAAGGACATTAGTGTCCAATAACACTTTATGCAAAATGATCGCTAAAACTTTCAATCTTTCAATTGTTTGAAAGATTATCTTTGCGTGTTCGTAGGCCTTTATTAACAGACATTGAATAGAGTGGTAGTGCGCAAGCAAAGCGATCATTCTATTCAAAATCCTCCTCTTGTAGTGGGGGCTCAGGACCCTAGTTCTAGTAATTGGTGGAGCCCCCTATGGGTAGTTGATAACTGTATTTCAATGGATAGTCTTTCTACTTTTTAACCCCTTTAATTTTTTTAGGCCAAAATCCGGAGTGGCTGTAAAAATGTTCCCATTATAATTTTTCTGTGTATAGGCTTCTCTCCTGGTCTTGACTTTAAAAAATGGATACAAAACACACACAAGTGTGAATGGGGCAATAAAGTGCGATCAGGATTTGTATTACACACGTCTTGCTTTGTAAAAGTGGGCTAGCTGCACACTGACATATTTTGTGACCGTGTGCCGTTTATGTAATTCTGGGGACAGCACATGGCCCCATTATGGACTATGAGGCTGTACAAACAAATGTTTTTCACACAGACCCAATGTCCACATGTAAAAACTCATGGCATTATTTATTTTACACATTTATATAGCACATACATATTCAGCAGCGCTGTACATCAGTTGATATCCCCATTGGCCATTTAAGGTCACCTGTTCGTAAGTTTTTGGAATGTGAGAAAATTAACGCAAACACGGGGAAAACAAAAATTCTATGCAGATGTTGCCCTCGGTGAGATTTCAACGCAAGACCCCAGCACTGAAAGGCAGCAGTGCTAACCTCCGAGCCATCCTATCGTGTTTCCACAAAAATCAGACACTGTCTTATATTAATTTTTGCCCCAAAAGAGGCACAGTGTCTTATTTTTTTTTTGGGGGGGGGGGGAAGGGGGGCTTATACTCACCTGGTCTGCGGCATCCCAATGCCTAGCGATGGTCTCTGGCGGTGCTGCGGCAACCTGCAGTGTCCTCCGCTCTGACATCTCAGCTTCTTCCTGGCTTTGAATATCCCGCCTCCAGCACAGCGAGCACTATGATTGTATGGATCACAGCCGGCGCTCGATGAGCCAATCACAGCCATTCAGTGAATGACATCATGATTTTTTTTTTTGACAAGTTAGCTAGGGCTTATTTCCGGGGGAGGGCTTGTATTTCAAGCCTCCCCCAAAAATGAAGTAGGTCTTATTATCGGGATAGTTCCTATTATTGGGGAAACAGGGTATTACTGTTTCTTTAATGGAAGATATCTAGATCATGCCAATGCATGTAAATGTAAATGTGCAGTGTTCTTGTATATTGGACAGCACATTGACTTGCGCAACTCATAGTTATGCCCAGTGAGCACCTAGCCAGATTGTTCTTAGGGGACAATAAGGTCCCTCTGCAGTATACAGAACTGCCTGTGCACAAGGTCTGAAGGTGCATTTTTAGTTTTTTGGTTGAGGACATAATCATTTCAGCTGTATATAATTTTCAATCCACACTACAATTTATGATATATTCTATTGACCGTCTCTACAATGGCTAGAGATGTACTGTGCGTATAGACATATGGTATACATAAGCGCTGACTGCTTACCTCCATACAGTACCAGTTATTTTACATGCTCGATAAAGTTTACAAAGACAATTCTTTAGAGATGAGCGAACACCAAAATGTTCGGGTGTTCGTTATCCAGAACGAACTTCCCGCGATGTCCGGGTGTTCGTTTCGAATAACGAACCCCATTGAAGTCAATGGGCGACCCGAACATTTTTGTATTTCGCCGATGCTCGCTAAGGTTTTCATGTGTGAAAATCTGGGCAATTCAAGAAAGTGACGGGAATGACACAGTGACGGATAGGGCAGGCGAGGGGCTACATGGTGGGCTGCATCTCAAGTTCACAGGTCCCACTATTAAGCCACAATAGCGGCAAGAGTGCCCCCCCCCCACTGTCAGCATAAAGATCGTTCTCCTCTGCCACAGCTGTAACAGCTGTAGCAGAGAAGAACGATGTTTGCCCATTGAATTCAATGGAGCGGCAATACAGCAGGTTCCACTGAATGCAATGGGCTGCCCGCGATCGCAGGATGAATGGTCGGAAAGGGGTTAAATATATAACCCCTTTCCTGCAATTCATCCAGAAATATGTTACACTAAAAATATATACCGGCGTATAAGGCGACCGGGCGTATAAGACGACCCCCCAACTGTCACCTTATACGCCGGCAATACAGTGGAGCAAAGAATAAAAAGCATTACTTACGTTTTTAGATGATCTGCGGCGCTCCTGCAGGCTGTCACTCCCTCCTAATCCACGGCAGACAAGCTTTCTCTATGAAAGGCTTTAAATCCCTGCCTCCAGAAAGACACGTGCCTTCAGCCAATCACAGCCAATGACAATGATGTCATTGAATGGCTGTGATTGGCTGTGTTTCTGGAGGCGGGGATTTCAAGCCTTTCGTGGAGAAAGGAATACTTTGCCGTGGAACATGCTGTATTGCCGCTCCATTGAATTCAATGGGCAAACATCGTTCTTCTCTGCTACAGCTGTTACAGCTGTGCCAGAGAAGAAGGATTTGTCTTCTATATGTTCTCAATGGGGTCAGCGCTGCTGCCGCTGGCCCCATTGAGCGCATATAGAATGCATCCATAGCGAACCGCGGGAGGGGCAGACTTTTATATCAGGCGGACACCTTATCTCCCCAGCCACTCACAGCAGGGGGGTGGTATAGGGCTTAAACGTTGCAGGGGGAAGTTGTAATGCCTTCCCTGTCTTTATATTGGCCAAAAAAAAGCGCTAACGTCTCAGGGAAGAAAGTTAAAGTAACCCGGACACCGCATGGTGTTCGTTATGGATAACGAACATACCGAACACCCTAATATTCGCACGAATATCAAGCTCGGACGAACACGTTCGCTCATCTCTACAATTCTTACATTGTGACTTAAACTGCCTTGATCTGTTCCATTCATTCTCTTCTCCCCGGCTGGTGATGATGTGTTAGTGTGTCACTACCTGCATGCTAAATCGCAGACCTCTCCTCAAATATATTGCTTGGAAGCACCTTAGAAGACCCTTAAGCCGGCTTCTCACAAGTGGAATCTCTTTGCGTGCACCTGAGCGCTGCGGAATGAACTGTGCTTTTTCACGCACACATCGGCGTATTTTACTGTACTTGCAAAGCGAGTTCATTTGGGCGCGGCAATCAAAAGTACCCATTGAAACGGCTAATTAGTTCCAGACATGTTCTTTTTCTGGTGGAATTATGCTTTTTTTTGCAAAACTGAAAATACGGAAATGTGAATGAACCCATTGAAATCAATGGGTTCTCTTCTCTGTGTACAACGTGTGCAAATGCATGTGCAAATAAGCCCGTGTGAAGCTGGTCTTAACCGTGTTCACACGGGGCGAAAATGCTGCAGAATGACTGCAGTGGAAAATTCAATGCAAATTCTGCGACATTTTTGCATCCAAAAGAGAGTCAAAATCCGCATCATCGGAGTGAATTTTGACTTGAGATCAGCTGCGTATCAACAGCTGATTTTGGTAAATACAGCACTCCCCTCACCTCTCAATTCGTCGCGCTATCAGCACACCCCTACAGATGGTAGCCAGCGCCTTCTAGTGAGTGCAGCGCTGCGGATTTTGACTCCTAATGAACAAAAACAGCCCTGCAGCAAAATCCATTGGCTTTGGGAGACTATGTATATGGTCCCCCCTTCAGCCCAGTGTGATATTCTCTCTATAATCCAATATGAATCAACCGGCACTGGAAGATAAGCTCCCATTCCTGCTACACTGGGAATCAGATCTAAATATTTCCCTCTCCCTACCTTGATGGCATCACTGCTGCACTTTCATATCAAAAGGCAGGCATCAAGTAATTTCCGCTGAAATATCATTAAAAATACTTCATAGGACATATTTAGTTCCCTTGATAATCCACAAGTACGCTCCAAGTACCTCACCAAATAGTTTCAGAGGCTCTAACTCCTTGGGGACACCCTCTCATATCTGGTGGACATGCCCGGAGGGGAGGTCGCTCTGGAGGCAGGTGACTAACCTCATATCCAGAGTCCTGGGCAAACCATTCCCCCTCTCTCCATCTCTTGTCTCCTGGCCGACAAACCCACGGGGTTCAATAATCAACAGCATAAACTCTCGCAGTACATCTGTATGGCTGCTGGAATATACAGCGCCTCTTGATGGCTCTTCCCACCCTTTTAATTAACCTGATTGTAGCTAGAGTTTCAAGAATGATGCTATATGAAAAACTGTCAGCCATAAGAGAAGACAAGATGGAGTTATTCCTAAAATTTTGGCAACCATGGTGTGATGCCCTGGACATACCTGGATTACCCAGAGTACTTAATATGGGATAGAAAATGAGTAGGAAGAATGTGTAAGAGGGGATGCATGTCAGCCACTAAAGTCCTGACCCAAGCTTCCCTTGCCGTGTTTCATAGTTTTAATAGTGCTAACCTTGGTGTCACATTATCCTCAAAAGGAGAGAAAGAAGATCTAAAAGAGAGCAACAGAAATACCTGTTAGATTTCCTGTAAACGGAACCCTGTGTGGATGTTAATAGTTTTGTTTTTCTTGTGTATTTACATTATTGCACCCCCTGCAAGGGGAATTTTCTAGCTGATCAGCATGTAATAATTTCCTTAACTTTTTCCTAAAAAAATCAGTTGAAATTAAAACATATCTAAGTGAAAAGACACTTTTAAATCAGGGCTACCATCCCACCTCAATTGATGGCCAAATCACCAGAGCCACCAGGATACCCAGGAATCAACTACTACAATAGAAGGGGAAAGAAAAAAACGGACGTGTGCCTCTAGTAGTGACCTGCAATTCACAGCTATAGGTACTAAGGAAGACTGCAAAGAAACTCCATCATACCCTACACAAGGATGACCGTCTGAAAACCATCTATTCCCGGACCCTCCCCTCCTATGTTATGGGCAACCTCCTAATTTGAGGAACTTTATAATCAGGAGTGCATTGCCTTCTGACACACAAAAATGAACTTATCCCTGTAAGGTAAGGAGCTGCAAGACCTGCTTACATATACTGACCACTGACAGGATACGGATTTCCAACACACAGCAAGACTATGTTCCACATCTGATGTTGTGTACCTGATCCTGTGCAGTAAATGTCCTGTTGGGGGACTTTATGTTGGACAAACAGGACAAAAACTGAAAGCCGGGATGAGATCTCATCGCCACACGATTAAACAGAGAAAGACAGAATTACCTGTGGCGGAGCATTTCTCTAGTCATGGACATGACATAGAAGATATGAAAGTTATGATACTGAAAGGCAATTTCAAGTCACAAAGCGATTAAAGAATATGGGAATATAAATTTATAACAACATTTGACACTTTCAACAGAGGGCTAAATTCTTCATGAGGATTCATGCATAACTAGAAAGTATGAGACATCTATAGCACAGATAACACTGCTTGCCTGGTGACCCCCCCCCCCCACACACACACACACACGAAAGGCCCATTTAGATAGGACGAATGTTGGGCAAACGACGTCCGACACTCATCCCCGCACATAGTCGCTGCGGTGCTGCTGCATAGGAGCTAGTATCTCTGGCTCACAGTTGGGTGGCTGGAGGACATTTCTCTCCTCGCACTCCCCCACCCCTCTCCATTGACTTAACATAGCGACTGTTCAGTACTGAACAGCTGCTATTTACACTGAACGATCAGTGATCAGCTAATCGTCCATTGTTTATGCTGCATAAATGATGGACGATGAGCTGAACGATGATCGTTCAGTGTAAATAGCAGCTATTCAGTACTGAACAGCCGCTATGTTAAGTCAATGGAGAGGGGTGGGGGAGAGCGAGGAGTGAAATCTCCTCCAGCCTCCCCGCTCCCCTGCTGGCCACTCTGTGAGCGAGCCAGCGATACTAGCTCCCGTGCAATAGCATGGGAGCGAGTGTTTATAGGGACCAGTATCAGGCATCATTTGCCCGACTTTCATCCTGTCTAAATGGGCCTTAATTCAGGGACCATAAAACCTTCACTCACTTATCATTGACTATTTAGATATATTTGTATTTCTGTTGTAGTATTCTTTTAAGTGCAAAGTATTCACATCCATGTCTGTGCCATGTCATAAGTATGTGTGTATAAATATTCATGCCTCTTCGGATCTACTTCATTTAAGCCTGAAGAAGAACCCTGCGTTGGTTCGGAAGCTCGCATTAACATCATGTATTTTTGTTAACCATTAAAGGGTGTCATACCTACAAGATTACTTGGATTCCGTTGCTGCGAACAATCACAACAAACCTGTTGGCGCAACTGCGTTGTTGGACATAATGTGGCTGCCTAGTTGGGTGTGGTTGGTATGAGCTTGGAGAATCAATACACGTAACACATGAGATGTGTTCAATGATGATTCCCTAAAAGATGGAAATCAGACGAAAAAGCAATTGTGCGATATTCCAGTGAGCCATGTACAATGGGACTATTGTAATCTGGCATTTATCATTATTAGCAGTAATAGCATTCCAACACTTCTATAGCCTCACTTTACAGAAGTATAACTGGAGTAGTTGTTCTATGAAGAAAGATTTAAAACAAAGAGCCAGGGATTTCGGAATTATTCAGAACCCCATTGACTATAATAATGAGGTTTGTGAATGGTACAGCTGGTAAAATGATTATTCTACTGAGTCAATAGGCAGGGTACATTATATATATGAGTTTGAGTGTGTAAGGAAGATGATAAGAATACAGCGGCGAGCCGACGCTTCAGTATCCGCTGCTGCTTCCCGCTTCCACAAGGATCAGAGTATTCCTTTTTTCTTTATTCATCACAGCTGTTTATCTTGTCTCTTCTTTCTAGAGCCTGTGTATCTTTGACATATCATCATAAGCATATTTCCACCACTGACCAAGCCAAACACTGGGTTCACAAATCCTGCACATATCTTCACTGAAACATATGGATAATCCTGCTGACCATACGCTTCTACTTTGTAAGCATTTCTCAATGTGCAATCTGATTTGGCAGAGCTCCCACTATAATATGATTGGCATTTTATTCATCTAAGGTAGTGGAAAAGCAAACACATGTAATCAGATGGAACTACACATACCCATAGACATATACCTCCCAGACACTATAATCTGGAAGCTACCGTAATATGCTAATAGGTGTGGACATAGTATAAGCATACATGTCTTTCTGTTTGATCATGCCTTTTACAAATGGATTTAAAGCAACACTCTGGGACTGAAGAAACAAAGATGGCCACACCAGCTTGTCGGACTGCACTGGCATGCATTATTAGTCTAAGAGACTACACCTGCTTTGATTGGCCGATGCTGTCCATATGAGCAGTGCTGGCCAATCAGATCAGCATGTAGTGTCTTAGACTACCAATGCCTACTATGCACAGTGTGCACCAGGTAGTCAGAGAAGTGGCTCGGCCATCTTTGTTTCTACATGCTCAGAGGGTCACTTTATTGAGAAAAAAGTTTTAGTAAAATCTGTATGCTGAATACCTCTACAGTAGTGAAGCCTAAACACCATAAAATTAATTGATCTGACTAGTTACTATTACTGAAACTTCGCAATTCTATAAATTGCATCCTTATTGCTCAAAATTACCTAGGAACTTAAATGCCTGAGCTATCTTCTTATAGTCTACCCAGCTGTCACTGAATTATCTTTGGGCTCTGTTGGTGCTTAAGGCAGTGGAATTAAAATGTACCCCATTAGAGATGAGCGAGCATACTCGCTAAGGACAATTACTCGAGCGAGTATTGTCCTTAGCGAGTATCTCCCCGCTCGGGAGAAAAGGTTCGGGGTCCGGCGCGGGTGAGCGGTGAGTTGCGGGAGTGAGCAGGGGGGAGTGGGGGGGAGAGAGAGATCTACCTCCGTTCCCCCCTGCTCTCCCACGCCGCTCCACGCCCCCCGCTGGCACCCGAATCTTTTCTTCCAAGCGGGCAGGTACTCGCTAAGGACAATGCTCGCTCGAGTAATTGTCCTTAGCGAGTATGCTCGCTCATCTCTATACCCCATCACTATCTGTCCCTGAAGTTCAGTATAATAGTTGTCTGATGGGCAATCATTCACTTAATTTTCCCCAGTTGTTCCTTTTCCCCTAACCTAGTGTACTTATTTCTATTGTATAAAGACTGATTCTGTTAAAAAAAAAACAGATGGAACATCCATTAGTTTTGAGTGACCCAATTTTAAAAAATAATGGTGAATCAGGACTCCAACTTCCATTAAAATCAATAGGAGTAAAAATCAGGCTCTCTTTGTAACCTTTGCATTCCCCACACCCTTTTCCTTTCTTTACATAATTTAAATTTACAAATAAAGAATTTATACAAAAAAAAGGTTTTTCTAATTTGGCCTCCAAAATATCCCTTGAACAACAGTGGTGGTGGTAGCAGTGTTGGCCCAAATGGTTAGCACTGCTGCCTTGCAGTGATGGGGTCTTAGGTCCAAATCCCCATCAAGGTCAGATTCAAGCCTAGAACTCCAGAACCACAAGGTACCAGCACCAAGCCAACACACCATCCCTTTCTGCTCAAAGCAGAGGGCTGATATTGCAGATTCCGCAAGGATTTGTTTCTGCACCATGTGAATGAGATTTGATTTCCTGTAAGCAATCCTGCTTCAGAAAGTCTGCAGCATTTACATGTTAACATACTAAAACGTTAACCTTTAAATCATTATTTATGGACAAATTGGCTTATTTAAGGGGGTTACTAAGATTACAAGTCATCTCTTATCCACATGATAAGGAACAACTTGCTGATAGCAAATACAGGGGTCCCATACCCCCCTACGTCTGTTGCTGCGCTTCTCCCCGTGCAGTGATGTCGGAATGAAGGGAGTTCTGGTAGAACATGCATGGTCAGTAGAGATGAGCGAGCGTACTCGGCCACGCCCCTTTTTTGGCCGAGTGCCGCGATTTTCGAGTACTTCTGTACTCGGGCGAAAAGATTCGAGGAGCGCCGTGGGTGAGTGGGGGTTGCAGCGGTCAGTGGGGTGGAGAGGGAGAGAGGGCTCCCCCCTGTTCCCCGCTGCTACCCCCGCTCTGCCACGCCTCCCCCGGCCCCCCAGCGCCCCTCGAATCTTTTCACCCGAGTACTGAAGTACTCGGAAATCGCGGTGCTCGATTGAGTAATTACTCGAAACGAGTAGGTTCACTCATCTCTAATGGTCAGTGCTCCAGTCATTTCAATGGGGCTATCAGAAATACTAAAATATCTTCTCAGTCCCATTGAAAGTGAATGGAGCCTTAGCGGGCTTGCACAACCAGCACTCCTTTGGGTCTCCTCCTCACTGCAGGGGGCGCAGTAACCCTACAGTGAGAAGAAGGGGCACAGAACCCCGATTCTTGAGATCGGCGGAAGTCTCAACGTCGAGGACCCCTCTCCCCACTGATCAGTGAATTATCCCCTATCCAGTGACTAGCTGATAACTTGTAAACTTGATACAACCCCTTTACGGGGAAACCCTTCATGTGAATTATGGGAACATTTCCCTATAATTCTTCTATATGGACTAGATTCGTTTTCACAGGGTCTTTGTTTTAACATGATGAATAAGCTGGAAAAATATTGTTGACTTTTTATATATTATTTAGACACTAGGAGTCTTTGGAAAACGATTCTACAGATGATTTCAGCATACTTTACATGTTTCCACTACTCAGATGTATAAAATTTCATAGAACCTATAAAATGTTACAACTATACCATGCAGTCATTAAGTGAGCGATTTTATAGGTGGGACTGTAAAGGAGGTGTGAAAGTATTAATTGAGTTTTCCATAAATGCTGTGTTGGTCCCTGTTTGTCTTGGCTCAAATGTGTAGAACCTAATTTGCTATATGACTAACAGAGCCGTGCATTACATATCATTAACATAGGGAGTGTTTAATGGTCAAACACTATTACTGACAGGTGTTAACATGTAACCTAAGTACATTTCAAAACTTTTTCACTTTCTGTATATTTAAAGGTGTAGTGTCTTGTACATGCCTTTTTTAGTATGGGCGTTCCAGACCCCCTGCTTACTTCATCCAAATTCATACATGTAACATGTTACAGAATGGCACATGGATGCACAAATAGGACATTGTTTCTTAGAGTCCCCTAGATCTTAGCTCAGGGTTTGAATAAATGTGCATTTCTTGTATAGTTCCTGCATTCCATTCTCCATAGAAGAGAGTGGTAAAAAGCCCTTTAAGATTTTAACTTGGGAAAATAAGACAGCCTTCTAGTTCTTCTCTAAACAAACTATAGAAACGCCCTCAATTAGCCCTATAGGTCTATAGTTTCACAGCCAGACTTGGACCGGTGAGCCTTACAAAAACATGAAAGTTTTAAAATCAAAGTAATTTCTAGACAACTTGTATGACGACAGTATTACATATCTCATTGTAAAGAGGGGTATTAATGTATCTTGATGCCACCGTAAGCTAGGGGTTTGATAAGGTTTCAAAGGCAGAGGAGAATCTGATTGTTTGGGTTACTGAGTTTCAGAGTTTTGGGGAAGCATGGAAGAAATATTGGAGTTGATTGTGTGAGGATCAGACAAGGCAAAGCAAAGGAGGACATTTTGTGAGGATCTGAGATTATGTTGGGAGGTGTTGGGAGATTAGGTTAGAAATGTATAGAGGGTTCTTTAATTAAAGGACTGCACTCAAATTTGAATTCAATGTAAATGGTGATTTCCCTTTTTTTCAGCCTTATGATGAACCATACTATAAGGTAACAATTGTGTACTGTTCTTTAATTGAAGAATCTGTGTAATGCAGAGAATCATAGAATGGTAGAGTTGGAAGGGACCCCCAGGGTCATCGGGTCCAACCCCCTGCTCAGTGCAGGATTTACTAAACAATCCCAGACAGATATTTTTCCAGCCTTTGTTTAACTACTTCTATTGAAGGAGAACCCACCACCTCCCATGGTAACCTGTTCCACTCACTGATTACTCTCAGTGTCAGAAGGTTTTTTCTACTATCTAATTTGTGTCTCCTCCCTTTCAGTTTCATCCCATTGCTTCTAGTTTTTTCTTGTACAAATGAGAATAGGGCTGATCCCTCTGCACTGTGGCAACCCTTCAGATATTTGTAGACAGCTATTAAGTCTCCAATCAGCCTTCTTTTTTGCAAGCTAAACATTACCAAATCCTTTAACCGTTCTTCATAGGACATGATTTGCAGTAACTCTTCTCTGAACTTGCTCCAGTTTGTCTTTTTGTGGATGGGGTGCCCAGAACTGGACACAGTATTCCAAATGAAGTCTGACTAAGGAAGAGTAGAGGGGGATAATGACCTCACGTGATCTAGACTCTATGCTTCTCTTAATACATCCCAGAATTGTATTTGCCTTTTTGGCTGCTGCATCACATTGCTGACTCATGTTCAGTCTATGATCTATTAGTATACCCAAGTCTTTTTCACATGTGCTGCTGCTTAGTCCAATTCCTCCCATTCTGTATATGCTTCTTTTATTTTTCTTGCCCAGATGGATAGAAGGGACAGGTTAGAAACAGCCGAGTGTGTCATGGATAATATTTTGAACTGCATTATCTGGACATTCGATAGCCACTGAAGGAGGAGTAACAAGAAAAGAGATGGATTAGCCAGGCAGAATAACTAAATGGCCACTACACTTTGAGACAACTTGTGTTAATATAATGGCCAAATTTTGAATTATAGAAGTAGCCTGCAGGGGGGGGGGGGGGGGGGAATTGGTGATAAATGCAGAATACAAGTAATATCATTGCCTGAGATAATGTTAATCCTCGTGTGCATACAGATGGCAGCTCATTCTGAAAATATATTTGAAATTATGGGTGTGTTTTAAGGATAGATTGGAGGGGCACAAGAGTGTTAGATGGGAAACCACAAAGAATGATGTTGTAGGAGATGAAGACATAAACTAGCATTTTTGTTCACTCAAGGTTGAGGAAAGTGTAGACTGAAGAGATATTTTTAAGTTGGATGCAGCAGGAAATGGTTAGGGCTTCGATGAGCAGTTTGAAGGACAGAGCAGAATCAATGGCTTGAGGCAGTGAACCTGTGAGACTGGGGAGCGTGTGGATTCTTTGACTGTGATTGATCGGTCTAGTGAGGGATTTTAGTAAGGTAGAGTTTTGCTAATGAACTTGGTTTTCTCTATGTTGAGTTTTAGGAAGCAGGAAGAGAAGGAGGATATAGCCGATAAACACTCTGCAACTCTGGAAATCAGAAAGGTAACTTCTGGGGAAGAGATGTTAATTTGGGAGCCTTCAGTGTAAAAGTGTTACTGAAAGTCATGTGATTTTATGAGCTGTCATAGGCCAAATATACAGTGGGGAAAAAAAGTATTTAGTCAGATACCAATTGTACAAGTTCTCCCACTTAAAAAGATGAGGGAGGCCTGTAATTGACATCATAGGTAGACTTCAACTATGAGAGACAACATGAGAAAACACATCCAGAAAATCACATTGTCTGATTTTTAACGAATTTATTTGTAAATTATGGTGGAAAATAAGTATTTGGTCAATAACAAAAGTTCATCTCAATACTTTGTTATATATCCTTTATTGGCAATGACAGAGGTCAAACGTGTTCTGTAAGTCCTCACAAGGTTGGCACACACTGTTGCTGGTATGTTGGTCCATTCCTCCATGCAGATCTCCTCAAGAGCAGTGATGTTTTGGGGCTGTCGCTTGGCAACACGGACTTTCAACTCCCTCCAAAGGTTTTCTATAGGGTTGAGATCTGAAAACTGGCTAGGCCACTCCAGGACCTTCAAATGCTTCTTACAAATCCACTCCTTCGTTGCCCTGGCAGTGTGCTTGGGATCATTGTCATCCTGAAAGACCCAGCCACGTTTCATCTTCAGTGCTCTTGCTGATGAAAGGAGGTTTGCACTCAAAATCTAACGATACATGGCCCCATTCATTCTTTCATGTATACGGATCAGTCATCCTGGTCCCTTTGCAGAGAAACAGCCCCCTCGTAGTTGAGGTCTACCTATGATGTCAATTACAGGCCTCCCTCATCTTTTTAAGTGGGAGAACTTGTACAATTGGTATCTGACTAAATACTTTTTTCCCCCCACTGTATATGTGAAGAAGATTGGGGATCCCAGAAAAGAGCCCAGTGATACACTAACAGAGAGTGAGAAAAAGTGGTGTGCAAGTGGGAGACATTAAATATTTGGTTGGCAAGGTATGATGAGATTCAGAAGAGGGGCAAGGTATGATGAGAAAATTTGTGGTCATGTTGTGGTCAACTGCGTTTAAAGGCCCTTTTAAACCCAATGATTTTCGCTCAAAAATCGCTCAAAGCCATCTTTTGAGCAAGAATCATTAGGTCTAACTGCATGGACATTGTGCAGTTTTTCTTAACGGTTCGTTCATCGTTGTCTTTCAGCAAGTTGAAAGAGAACGATGAGCCTTATCAGTGCCATGCGCTGAGTTCTCAGCGGGATACCGCTGATATTATTGTATCAGCTGTTATCCCGCTCGGAGAACACAGCCAGAGTATGAAGAAGACAGCGCTCCAGTTGTAATCTGTATACCCCGCTCGGAGCGCTCAACTGTATACCAGCTGTGCGCTCCATAAACACAGCAGGAATATGCAGAAGACAGCACTGCAGCTGTCTTCTGTATACCCTGCTCAGAGCACTCAGCTGTATACCAGCTGTGTGCTCCGTGAACATGACAGGAGTATGCAGAAGACAGCACTCCAGCTATGGTCTGCATACCCGCTTGGAGCACTTGGCTGTATACCAGCTGAGAAGACAACAGCTGTATACAGAAGACAAGTGGCTCCGCCTGTCTTCTGCATATCCCACTCAGAACACTCCGAGAAGACAATAGCTGTATGCAGAAGATAGCGGTCCTGCTTGTCTTCTGCATACAGCATGAACCTTCATTTATGCAAAGTGAACGCTCACAACTGTCACTCAAACTGCCGTTTGGGCGAATTTTGAGTGCTCATCTTGCTGTGTAAATGCACACAACGATTATCACTCAAAAGATGTCTTTTAAGCGATTTTTTGAGAGATAATCATTGTATCTAAATGGGCCTTAAGGCAGAGGACAGGATGAGAAGGAAGAACACAGAGTAATGCTGTGAAGCTTTGGTAGTTAGCAGATCATTAATGACCTTGGTTAAAGCCGTTCAATAGAGTGGTGGAGTCAGAAACCAGACTGTGGTCTGTTGAAGTGACAGTTGGATGAGAGGTGGGAGGAGCATTCGATTTGGAGATATTGTTCAAAGAGTTTTGAGGCAAATGGCATTAATGGCTTCCTCAAGGATGGGTCTAATGGTTTCCTGTAGAAGTATTTTTATCTATGAAGACAAATACTATAGCAAAGGGGTGTGCCAAACAATAGCATAAAAAGAGTATATCCTTCCAATACTAGTGCTGACATATTTTTGCAGTACTTTAAAATATAATAGAGGTGACATCGTAAAAGCCATACAAATTTTTTTTAAAGGTACAGTCCTGTAATAATGTTCCTATAATATGTTCTATGGACAGATCACATTTTTAGATGTTTTTTTTATTTTTTTTCCAATGCTGTTTAGATTTATTAAGACAAATATTTTTTTAAAAATCCCATTCACTGCAATAACATATCTGGCTGTTAGGATAAAATACTGGTACGTATGAAAGTACTAAAGGCTTGTCCTTGCTCGTAATGCTGTCTTTAAAATATTACAAAGCATAAGACGACAAAACCCAAGGTGAATAACTTTAAAGTAGAATGCAAGTAAGAAAAAAACTTTAAATGTAGAGGATGATTTTACACTAAGATAGTAAAGTGTGACATAACTTTTTATACTTTTTTTCTAAGTGAGTGTGTTTAGAGTCTGCATGTGTCCCAACTTGACTGCAGGGTTTACTAACCCAAACTTGAAGTATGATAGAGACCTATGATGCTCTGGGTTTGGGTTGCACACCCCATAGTTAGGCTGGGACATACATCCGTATTACAGATGCAGAAACGGGGCTGCAATATGCTCATTTGAAACTGATCTTAAGGCTGGTTTAAGACAAATGTATGGAAACACACATGTCTAATACGGCCATGAGAACACATTAATAGATGTATATAAGCTTCCCATAGCGCTCCAAAACAAAGACTAAATATAGAGCTGAAATACACTTGCCTGAAAGCCTCCATTCTGCTAGCACTGTGTTATAGAGCCGCAGGAGCTGAGCAGATTGATATAAAGTTATATGGGGAAAGATTGAGTATAACGTGTATTGCATTCATTTATATCTCTGCTCATTCTGGCTTAGAGGTCCAGTGGGCGGTCCTAACAATGATTGGCAGCTATTTCTGCACGCACACTCATTCACAGACAGCTGCCAATCACTCGTAGCTCCGCCCACTGGACCATTCAGCTCAGAATGAGCAGAGATATAAATGGATAAAATACGAGTTATACTGAATCTTTTCCAACAAAACTATGTATTAACCCGCTCAGCTCCTCCTGCCCTACTGCATGCTGCCCATAGTTTACACTGCATGCTCAATGCAACAGGTTCCCCTTAAATTAAAGCAATATTCTTTAACTTCACTGTTCAAGTGGTGATGAATGAGGCTGCCAATTAAATAAATGCACATATTACTAGCTTTATATTCATGAATGGTAATTCTAACCTATTAATCAAAGCAATGAATCGTTCCTTAGAACTCTCAGTGAGCGTTACTATTGTTTCACTGAAAAAAACAGCGATATTTAAGAGGACCGTGACAGCCCTAGATAAGAAAAGACATTTAGGGAATCCTATTCATTTTGTAGTGGACGGAAATAATGCGACCTAGCTTTACTTAAGGCATTCACTTTGAATGATGGTGGATGAGCTATATAGGATAGGAAATTTGGATTGTGCTATGTAGGAACTTTATAGGTACATACAGGGCCACAGACTGATTGCGTGCCATCTACGCACTATCATGCCATTCCCATGGATATTGCAAACTTTGTCAACTCAGCATTTACATGTGTTCAGCAATATTGGATTGGATTTCAATCATCCTCAGAATACAAAAATCACTTTTAATGTCTCTCTAAGGCCTAATTCCCATGGACGGATTTCTGCCGCGTTTCACATTATTCTATTAAACCTAATATCTCAATGTTCACGCTGTGGAGTTCTACCTTGGAATTCGGCAGCATGAAAGAAATTGTGGCATATTCTAATAGCCGCGGAAAAACGCGCGGCCGGCTTCCATTGTAGTCAATGGAAACCGTCTGTCACACAGTACGTCCAGTGTGAGCACAGCAGAAGTATCCCACCGCCGGCGCATCATGTGCTGCACTGTGCATGCGCGCCGGCTCACCAGATGGACATCGCTCAGCGGATCTGGAGAGGTGAGTATGGGGTCTTTGTGGGGCACCTTGTTGGACTCTGTTGCGATATTCCGCAAGAGTCCTCCACGGTCGTGGGCAGGAGGCCTCATACGCTGTCTAATCTAAAATAAACCTTCTCACCTCCCTTCCTTGTCCTCCATATGTTTTTTTTTATTTCTTTTTTTCTCCTTCCTCCCTCTCTTACTTGTTTCTTTCTTTTCTTTTGCAGATTATATTTTATTGCTACATTGTATACAGTTGCAATGTACACATTTTGTATATTTTGTTATATGCTAAGTAGAGTTGATTAGTACATTTTTAGAAAAAAATATAATAATAGAGAAATGGTTTTACAATAGGGAAATTTTTGATTTTGCAAACATGATAACAGAATATTAACTCCTTCCTGACATCCGCTGTACAGTACATGTATGGCGGATGCCGGGTGTCATTGCATAGAGCAGACTCGGAAGCCAAGTCTACCATATACACAGCAAATGTCAGCTGTCTTTCACAACTGACAGCTATCTGCAACTGCCAGGATCGGAGAAAACGCTAATCTCGACAGTTAACCCTTTAGATGTTGCTGTGAGATGTGATGGCAGCATTTAAATGTCAATCGAAAATCCTGCCCACAACAAGATCGCAGGCTGCTTCTCAGTTACCATGGCAGCCTGGGTTTTATGACGGCCCCCAGGCTTGCGTAGAAGGCTCCCTATTAAGAACTGCCTTAGCAGGGCTTAATAGGTTACCTGTAAGAGACTGATATGCTGCAATATTAAGTTAAGCAGTATATTGTACATGATTCACTGAGGCAGGGGGATACTAAAGAAAATCTTTTGTAAATATTCACTGGGTGTATCCCCTTAAAAAATAATAACTTTTATTAAATGACTTATTAAAAACGTTTGTGCCTCACAACACACAAGAGCAAACAACGAAAGACGAACAATGGAACAACAAGTTCCACACTGAACCAGAACCAAAACAATGGTCGGAGCTCCTTAGCCGATATTATGAATACACCAGATATTGTTAAAGGCCACCATGGAATACTTAGTGGCAATGTTAAATTGAGGCTTGTGGCGCCCTTTTTAACGAGAGAATGACAGATGAATAATCGCTACTCAGATATGGATTTATGGGTAGGATGCCCAATTCTGGAATTTCCACGTTATGAACTAGGCTGAAGGTCTGCCCGAAAGTAGGTTAGACTTGGAGGTCCCTTGTCGGAGACAACAAGATACCGGTTATTGTTGCTGCAACCGACTAAAAAAGGGGATCCAAGTAACCCACCCAATTGTTTGGTTCAATTCAAACAGGGTACGAGCCCTTGTTTCTATGCGAAATCAAAAATTCTGTATTCGATTCCCAATATATATTGATTCTTTTTACCGAGGGCACCTGATGTATGAATCAGAGGGCCCAGCTATGATGACAGTATGATGACAAGTCAGATGTAGATCAGTGAGAATCAAATTTTGTACTGAATTCCCACCAAGTATTGGTTCAGGTGAGTGAGAATATACTAGATTCCCACCAATTATTGGTTCAACGCGTTTCTGTCGTTTTAGGACTCATCAGGAACCTTATTCTAACCAAAAAAGGGTCTCATCCGCTAGATGTGCAGGATTACAAATGTGCTCATAACACCCTTGATGCAAAAAATACTGTGGGTGTCCTACTATAGGGGACCCTTGTGTCGAGCGATGAGGCGTTTAGTGTTGTAATATCCGCCAAACGACCAGGGGGGACCCTAAACTGCATAAATACTCTATATGTTAGGATACAGGATACTATAAGACTGCATAATGGAACCTGCATACAAAAATATCCCGAGTAATGTCTCTATGCCCGCAGTGCCAATATCTGCTAGCTGCTAGCGATAGAGATGATCCGATAGACCAAAAAAAAAAAAAATATATATATATATATATATATATATATATAAATAAATACGATATTAGTATCCCATATGGATGGTCCCAATTGAGGCCAAGGGAAAGCCCACACTCACTGAGCTACAGTGGAATCAGTGTGTCAAAAAAATCCCAATCAATAAAAGACCAAGAGATAAAGTAAGAAAAGCAGTATAGGACAGCATCTCCAGTCTTTATGGTAGACAGGAGGGAAATGTGGTCTCTCTAGATTAGTGTGTCTTAAATGAGGCAAGAATAGTGCCGCCCCCTTGGGGGTATGTCCCAATGGTCCAATAGGGAGAACCCTAGTGATGACACCCACCCTAGTGGGAGGGTAAACTACAATGAAGGAGGGGCTTCTGAATTGGTATCAAGAGGCTGGGCAGAATCTAATACAATAGCCAAACATATATTCCTAATAGAGGAAATAAAAATAACAGTCCGCAGTTGATAAAGCGGTCTTTAGGAGTTACGAGTACCTGTATGAGGGACCGATTGTTACATGCTTGAATGAAATGACAGCTGCAGGTGCGTCATCACGCTATTGCGCGGTGACGCGGTGAAAACGCGATGATGTGTCAGCACGATGAAGTGCGACGCTTGTAAGAAAAAGGGGGTGGGGCTAGAGGGATGCGACATCCCAGCGCCTGGCGTGATGACGCAATGACGTGTCAGCGCGATGACGGGAGGCGTTTTGAGAGGAAGGAGGAGGGACAGAGGATGCAGCATAGCAGTGCCTAGCGTAACGACGCGTCTGCGCGATGATGCCTTGGCGTGATGACGTGCGACGCTTGTAAGAAGGGGGGTGGAGATAGAGGAATATGACAACCCAGTGTCTAGCCATCCGAGGGCGGAGTGTTCTATCGGGCAGTGTCCCCTAATGAGGGTAAATGGTAGGAGGAGAATTTGTGTGCCATAGTTGTCATGGCAACTTAGACGCCGGGCATCCTACCCATAAATCCATATCTGAGTAGCGATTATTCATCTGTCATTCTCTCATTAAAAAGGGCGCCACAAGCCTCAATTTAACATTGCCACTAAGTATTCCATGGTGGCCTTTAACAATATCTGGTGTATTCATAATATCGGCTGAGGAGCTCCGACCATTGTTTTGGTTCTGGCTCAGTGTGGAACTTGTTGTTCCATTGTTCGTCTTTTGTTGTTTGTTCTTGTGTGTTGTGAGGCACAAACGTTTTTAATAAGTCATATATTGTACATGCAATCAAACGATCACCAGTTCAAGTCCCCTTAGAACTAAAAAATGAAGCTAAAATAAATTTAATAAAGCTTTTCTTTAATTATTAGTAAAGTTAAGTTCAAACCCCTCCCATTTTACATTGTCTTATCAAAAAAATTGTTATCGCTGCATCTGTAAAAATTCAATCTACTGAAAAATCTAATTTATTTTGCATGTTGAACACCCTCAGAAAAAAAATGCAATTCCTAAACCGTGTTTATTTTGGCTACCCCGCCTCCAAGAAGATATTGACTAAAACATGATCAACAATTCATATATTCCCCAACATGGTAACAATAAAATCAACAGGTCAACCTTTAAAATATGAGCCCTCACGCAGCTCCATCAACAGAAAAAAAAGTTATGGGGGATCAAAATATATTGACAGAAATCAATTTTCTTTAAAAAAAAAATATTATTTTTTCTTTAAACTAGTACATTCTTAAAAAACTCTGGAACTGCTGTGATCATACTGACCCATAGAATTAAGATACTGTAAGTGTGCATTCAGATGAGCATGGTTTACACGCTGCTACAGCAACATGTAAAACACGCTGCTGACATGCAGGAATTCTGTGGTGAACGAGCTGCTCTGTGCTCCACGGAGGATCCCATTCACATGTCCGTGTTGCGAACAGAGTGCACAGAGCTGACAGGCGAGTCAACACTCGCTGTCCTATCTTTTCTACCAGCGCAAATTCTGCGCTGGTAAAAAAGCTCTGTGTGAGCGCTTCCATTGCAACCTATTGGTTGCTATAGAAGCGTAGTTTACTGTAGCAGCGTGTAAACCACGCTCGTCTGAATGCACCCTAACATATCCTTTTTATTGCACCATGAATGCTGTACCCCTTCTAAAAAGGACAAAATTGCATTTTTTTTTCTATTTCACCCCACTTCGAAATGTATAAATGTTTTCCAATAGATTATATGGCATGTTACATGGTACCACTGAAAAATACTACGTCTTGCAAAAAATTGCCCTTATGTGGAAAAATAAAAGTTATGATTTTTTGAAAGTAGGTATGCAACAATGAAAACTAAAAAAAAACAAAAATGGCTTTGATGGGAAGGAGTTAACCCTGCACTATTTCCTTGTAGCCATGGCCTCTAAGTCACATTCTCTTATTGTCCACTATTGTAACATTCGAGTTCAAACATATAAATCTTTCTATAGACTATCGTATCCCTCATCTGCATTGGCCAACCTTGAAGCACCGACTTCATATCCTTCCTTTTTGTGTCAGGAAAAGATCACTCGATATACACTATATACAAGAAGACAACATGCCGAACACTTCTGTCTTCTAAACCCTCATTAACAACCCCCTACCAGTCAGATTGGTTGGAAAGTCAGGCCATTAGTGTCCGGCTTCAGAAACTGTTTTCTGTTTAATCAGCACATCAAAAACATATTTGGATCATTTGAAACTGTAGTATTTGGCAAAATCTGCCAAATGAGGTTCTAGCGTGAACCAACTGTACAAGTACTATGCACTTTAGTTCATCTAAAGCTTTTAAGTACTGGTCCTCTTCCATGGGCAGATCCGTTGCCTGTAATGTCACTGATTGCTGATAGAGCAAAAATCTTTCAGGCTTGTAATATTTGCATTTATACCTTAGAATAATTGTGAGTTTTTTCTCTTTCCTGTGATCGCACATGTTTGTCTTTCCTCCTCATAAAGATTGCATATGGCAGGCAGATGCCTGTTTACATGATGGGATGTGCTGCTCTCCAACAATGATTGTTTTTGTCAATATCAACGCCTAAAGGCTGATTTGGACTTTTAATATAAGCTCTTCCCTGAAAATCATGCCCAGTTTGTGTAGCAACAACAACAAAAAAAAAATACTTACCTCTCTACCGATGTCAGGGGCTCGGCGCATCTAGATTGCTGGCACTATCCCTAAGCTCTTTCAGCAGGCGGGGATTTTCCTGAAAGGGCTGCGTCTGATTGTCTGAGCGCTCAGCCAATCACAGGCAGTGCTCAGTCATTTATTGAATGACAGCTGAGCGCTGCCTGTGATTGGTCATAGCGCTCAGACAATCAGACGCAGCCCTTTCAGGAAAATCCCCGCCTTTAATTTAATGAATGGCTGAGCGCTGCCTGTGATTTGCTGAGTCCTTAGCCAATCAGATGCAGCCCTTACAGAATGCAGAGCAGTGCCAAGGACCAAGCGGCTAGATGCGCCAGCTAAACAACAGCAGTGGCCCCACTGAAAGCAATGGGCACTGAGCTTCGATCACGTGTTTTTTGCACACGCTCGCAGCGTTTTTTTTGTGCACATATGCACATGCAAAACAACGCTTGTGTGAACATGGCCTAAGGGCTCAGCCACACAATCTTTTTTTTGCGCACCTATGTGTGCAAAAAAAATGCGCTCCACGGATGTCCAAGATGCGCGTTACCGAAGCTCTATGCTTTTTTTTTACATGTGCCCAAAATAGTATGTGCAGGCCTTAATGGGTAAAGTTTCAGATGCCTGTTCAATAGAGCAGCTGTGCTTGTAGAAGCACGATTACGACGATACCGAAAATAATTATTATAAATATTATAATTATTGTAGGTTTTCCCACTTTTGCACAATAAGGCCTCGTTCACACGAGTATTGTTTTGCACTCGAAAATGTGCGTGCAAAACAGCGCGTCTATTCGAACTATTGGTTCTCAATGGTTTGTTCCCATGTCCGTCTTTTGCAGGCGTGCAAATTCGTGCACCTGCGAAAGATAGGACATCTGCATGCCGGGAAGGTCTGTGCTGTGCCTAAATATTCCCCGCGGGGAGTCCCCTCATCACTGAACATTGTGACAGCACTGTCACAGTGTTCAATGTTGGCACTCCCCGCGGGCACAAAAGAATCCCTTGCCACAGCTGTGCAGAGGACTGCGATACTATCCTATTGCTTTCAATAGGGCCGGCGCTGCTGCTGCTCTATTGAAAGCAATGGGAGGAAGGCAACCCCATCAGCGATGTTTTTCGGGGGGTGGCTTGAAATATAAGCCCCAACCCGAAAATGCAGGCTAAATAGTGTGTTCAATTTATTGTACAGGTCATTACAGATACGATGATACCAAATATGTTGGATTTTTAAATGTTACATTTTTTTATTTATACAAATTGAGGAGAATGCGCAAAAAAGGTTTTCTTTTTTGTTTTGCATGTTTTTTTAAAATCAATATGATAATGCATTGCTGGACTTCTGTACTGCAATGCCTTATCGCTTACAATGGCGATCATAAGCAATGGCAAGGCGGGACACCAATATCTGGTGTCCTGTTGCCATAGCAACCCATTGGCCCTCCGCGATTACATCGTGGGGGTCCGATGTCATCACAAAGGGAGCACGCTCCCTCTGTGAACCCTTTACATGGCGCAATGTACATAGCGCAGTATGTAGGGGGTTAACAGCGGAGATAGCTGTTCTTATATATCTCCGCTGTTGCAGAAGGAAGCCGTCTATCAGTAACAGCCGCCTCCTACTGCAGGATTGCGCAGGGCCCAGCTTCTGATCCCACATCATCCACATGACATTAAGTACTCTGCAGCAAGGACGTAAACTTATGTCCTGTGGCGCTAAGGGGTTAAAGATGTGATCGATGACAAATGAGTAAATTATTGTTCATTGGATCGCTGTTCACGTTTAAGGCCTTAGTCAGACTGGCGTTTATTCGCGCAATTTGCGGATCGCATGACGGATGCGCATCTGCAAATCGCGTGACCGATCCCCGAAAATCGCCCGAAAATCTGCTCCTAGCCGCGTTTCATTAGAAACGGGCTGGAGCTGTCCAGCGCATTGCATTCAATGGAGCCGGCAATACAGCCGACTCCATTGAAAGCAATGCGCTGCGGGCGAGTGTGGGATGAATTGTCAGGAAGGGCTTAAATATATAAGCCCTTCCCTGCAATTCATCCAAAAAAGTGTTAAAATAAAAAATATATATATACTCACCTGCTCCTGCCAGCCGGAGTTCGGCGCGGCCGGCCTGCAGTGGGTGTGAAGGGGGTGTGAGTCAGACCTGCCCCCTGATTGGCTCAGCGCTGAGTTCATTGAATTCAATGGGCAAACATCGTTCTTCTCTGCCACAGCTGTTACAGCTGTGGCAGAGAAGAATGATTTTACTTCTATATGTTCCCAATGGGGTCGGCGCTGCTGCCGCCGGCCCCATTGAGCGCATATAGAGAAGAGAACAGGAATCGCAGATCGCAGATAGGTGCGATCTGCGATTTCTTTTCTATAATTTATCGGACGAGCGCATAAAAAGCGCTCATGTGTCCGATACCATTGCAAAGCAATGGTTTAAAAAAATCGCCGGACGCATGCGCATGCGCAAATCGCGCAAAAAAACGCCCGTCTGACTAAGGCCTTACACTGAACAATAATTAGAAATTATTGTTCTAGTGAAAAGGCCCTTAAAGGGAACCTGTCACCAACTACAAGCACCATAAACTAAGTTATTGTGCTTACAGTTTAGGGGACAGTGGGTCCAGGGAACTATCTCTCATACTTACTCGGTCCTGCATTCCTGCAGTGTCCCCCAGCGGAGTTAGCGCTTATACAGCCGACATGACTTTTTTCAGAAGGCTGTGCATGTGCACTACCATAGAAATGAATGGAAGTGCATGCTCACAGACTTCTGAAAAAACTCACACTGGCTGTGAGTGCAATGATTTTACAAGGGGGACACTGCAGGAATGTTGGACTGGGTCAGTATGAGACTCAGCTCCCCAGACTCCAGGTCCTAAACTTAGTTTATGGTGCTTATAGTTGATGACAAGTTTCCCTTAATGAACAGAGGCAATGTATTCAAGATCTTCAGATCTTCTTTATTTGGGCATTTACCGCATAGAACAAAAATATCCCCACATCTTACACAATATTTGATCTAGTTAATAATATGCAGTATATCTCTCCAACTCATTGTATCAGTGAGGAAAAGTCTACTGCACATTGGTCCTGAGTACACTACAGGACAACTTGTGAAACCAATTATCTGAGGATTTCTCTCACTGTTTCTGCTATAGAGTGCCAAGCTAGACATCATCAGTAGGTGCCTCTCATTTATTAAGACTAAAGGCCCATTTACATGCAACAATTATCGCTTTAAATTCGCTCAAAAGCCATCACTTGAGCGATAAAAATTGTTTGTAAATGCTCCCATCTTTCACTCTTCGGCTGAACAATGATTTTTAGGTAATCATAAAATACATAGTTTAGTCAGAGAGAAGATAACACGGACCGCAAGCTGTGTTTGCTGTCCATGGTCCTGTATTCTCCACAGGAGCTGCTGATTACATTGTATTCAGCAGAAAGCCCATGGTAGAACAAAGGAGCTAAATGCAGAGTGCAGATCACCTACTGTTCTCAGCATACAGCTAGGAAGGCTCATGTACATGCAAATGAAGGTGATATGCTGATAATAGACATTTTTGGCCATTAGCAGTTTATTCAAAACAATCGCTCAAAACCATGCTATTTGCAGTAGGTGTCAGCTGTAACATATAGCTGACATCCTTCTATAACAGCCTCCATTGGAATTAACTCTAAGTTGTAGGACATTTAAAAAATATTAAAATTTGGTGCCCCTGTAATCATAACAACCTGCATAACAACGTTAACATACTATTTGTATTGCATGGTGAATGCTGTAAAAATGAAACCTAAAATACAATGGCAGCATTGCTCTTTTTTCCCACCCTGCTATAAGAAATTATTAAATGATATGTGCCCCAAAATAGTGGCAATAAAAATATAGCTCATCTCAAAAAACAAGATTTTCTATGGCTAAATCAACAAAATATTAAAAAAACATTTGGCTACATCAACAGCAAAAATTAAAAGAGTATGGCTTCGAGAAGACAGAGATGAAAAAAAATCCATGGCTTACCCTTGGATTTCTGCCATAGATTTGCGTTTAGAAATGCCATGAATATGCATGTAGACATAGCCACTTTAAAAGGGAAAATATGTGTTTGGCAACCTATATCACTGCTGCATTGTCCTCCTATTTGCCCAGCTCTGCTATATTGTCCTGCTATTTTCCAGGCTCTGCTACATCATCTGCTACTTGGCCAGGGCTTCTACATCACCAACAAGCCTTATCTTAAGCCTCATCTACACGCAATAATGATATCGCTCAAAATTCGTTCAAACGATGGCTTTTGAGCGATAATCGTTGCATGTTAATGCTTCCATCTTTCACTCTTCGGCTAAACAATGATTTTTAGGTGAGCATAAAATCCATTATTCAACGGGAGAGATAGCATGGACCGCACGCTGTGTTCTCCACAGGAGTAGTTGATTACATTATGAGATGAGCGAGCCTATTCAGTAAGTCAGTTACTCGAGCGAGCATTGCTCTTCTCGAGTAACTGCTTAGTGATCCGAGCAGGCTCGGGTGGGCTGAGGGGCTGAGCGGAGCAGGGGGAAGAGAGAGAGAGAGATCTCTCTCACTCTTCTTCCTGTTCAGCTTCCCCCGCCATACCGAGTAGCCTCGCTCATCTCTAATTACATTGTATTCAGCTGACAGCCCCAGGCAGCCTATGCAAAGACAATGCAGCTGAGTGCAAGGTCCAGATCACATACTGGGATTTGCAAATAGCTGCTGTAGGCTCATTTACATGCAAATGAAGCTGATAAAGTGCTAATGGCCATTAGTGCCTTTTAGCACTTTATGCAAAATGATTGCTAAAACTGTCAATCTTTCAGTTGTTTGAAAAATTGTCCTCAGGTGTAAACATGGTTCCAAGGATCCATAAGAAATAGCATTAGAACATATTTATTTAGCTAGATACATACCCAGACAACGCCGGGCATACAAGATAGTGTAACATAAAAGATCATTTCTTATACTAGAGTTAATGTCAGTTATTATAGATCCTAAACTGTTCATATTGAAACAATGACCAAGATTTTTTCTTGAGTTTGTAACATTATATGATAAAACAGTTAAAGAAGCATTAATAGCACAGCAAAAAGATAACCACTAATGATTTCACCATGTCATTTTCATAAGGCATTCATATTTAAGAACCTGGCTAAAGACTAACCCAATCCTGTGCTGACAGCTGTGCACACATCCAACTCAATATATTACTTATTTAGCGCAATTGTAAAATTGTACACGGGTATCTGATGACTGCACAGCAGCTGACGTGAATTTTGGATGATGTCCTCAGCTCACTCTCCTCACACACAAAAAAAACACTTCCATCATAGACTTTACTAAACAGTTTCAGAGATTCTACATTGAAGTCATTTTTTCATTTACTTTCAGGTGAAAAACACACTGCTAAAATAAATCATCCTTTGAAAAATTCAATTTCTTCATCGTTTTCAGTACATTTATTTTCCAGATTTAACACATGACCTCCCAAAGACAGGAAGGCATTGTTTCAGACTGCCCATCACAAAGACAGTGTCTACCAATCGTTAACAAGCTCTTCTCTTCTCGGACAGAACTTGCCTCAACAAGCCACATAGAAATCTAATTATTGTTTGCAGTAAGCAAAATCTCCAGATATCATGTCCTTTTAATTCTAAGTATTATAAAAATGTTAGAAAGTATTTTGAGCAATATAATGTAGCATTTCTATATGACTGGACTACAGCAACTACTCCTGACTATGTTTATTGCTGCAACTACATCTGCCTTTCCAAATCAAAGGAGACAACATGTGTTCATCAATATCTATATGTCTGTCTCTCATAAATATTACTCTATCTATCTACATATCTACCTATCTATCTATCTTATATCTCTCGCATCTATCTATCTCATATCTATCTATCCAAAATCAATATCTCTATCCAACATCCATCCATCCATCTATCTCATATCTATCTATCTCATCTCTATCTACCTTCCTATCTCATTTCTATCTATCTATATAGCTATCTTATATGTATATCTATCTATCCAACATCTATCTATCTATCTCATATCTATCTATCTATCTATCTATCTCTCTATCTCTTATCTATCTATCGCTCTCTTATCTATCTATCTATCTATCTATCTATCTATCTAACTCTTATCTATCTATCTATCTATCTCATATCTATGTATCTATCTATCTATCTATCTCATATCTATCTATCTATCTATCTATCTATCTATCTATCTCATATCTATCTCTCTATCTCATATCTATCTTTCTATCTCATATCTATCTATCTATCTATCTATCTATCTCTCCTATCTATCTATCTCCTATCTATCTATCTATCTATCTATCTATCTATCTATCTATCTATCTATCTATCTATCTATCTATCTATCTATCTATCTCTCTATCTCATATCTATCTATCTATCTCCTATCTATCTCTCTATCTCTCATATCTATCTATCAAGGAAACGTGTATATAAGATTTATATTGGCCAATGCTTTCTGCCTTTGATAAAAATCTATAGTACAGTACTGTGATATCATAAATGAAGAGTAATATAAATCCTTCTCTGCTGCTTTATAAACATTTTTTTGGAACTGGAATATATATATGAAATTGTAAAAAGAGGCATTTTTCTAAACTTGTTGAGATCGTTCTATTGAATTTTTTCCATGACCTCCTTCTGGGAGTAGTGCGGTCATTCTGTGCCCTGCCCTATCACATTCAATGGCTATGTGGGATGTAAATAGGCTAAGTTTCCCTTGCAATTGACTCATACACCAGCTGCCCTTGTCTTTCAAAATCCAGTTATTTCTACCAGGTCTTTCTCCTTCTCATTTTATTTGATGGATCAACAAAGGCTTTTAACAATAGGTGGGTTTATAGATAGGCTAGGAGTCAGGACCCGCCCATTCTTTCATACTTTTCACAAGTTGTCAGACTCAGAACTTTTTTGGTATTAGCAAATAATACATTTTATTAAAAGCCTAAAAGGATTGCAATATTGTCTGAATTCAGCAGGCACTTCAGATATTATTTCTACTCTCTATACCCCCGCTGTCCGATAAATACCATTCATGAGTACGTGGAAATAGTGATATAGCAGTAGTGAGAAAGCAGTAGATTTAGAAGGTTGGGCATACATAGCTCAAAACACAGCAAAACTTTCTATGAACACATTATTAGTGGAGGCTGGGTAGAAGATCCCTCTTAGATGGTATACTGTGCCTACATGATTGTCCTGCCTTTATCCTGAAGCTTTGCCAATGTTTTTGGTGATATGGGTAGTTGGGTACTATGCATCCTGTATGGTGGGAATGTCCAAAGGTATGTAGATTTTGAATCCGCATTTATAATTTGGTCCCAGGCATTAATCTTCAAAAAGACCCCACACAGACACTACTGAATGCGCCAATCCCAGGTACTTCTAAATGTACTAGGAAATTGATCTACTTTATTTTTTTTGGCTGCCACAATGGCCATTGAATGCAGTTGGATAACTGGTTCCATATATTTAGAGTTGGTAAAAAACAAATTAGGTTGGATTATGTTCAACATCCAGCTGTCTAGCATGCTGAATGACTCAATGCCCAAATTTGATGCAGTCTGGCAACCTTGGCTTTCATATGTGGGTAATATAATTGGCACCTCACAGCATTTTATGAGGTCCTGACCCCTTTTTAATGCCACCACGGTCGTTTTTCCTTTCCTACTCCCATTCTCTCCTGTGTTTGTTTTATCTTCCCCATTTTGTTTCTTGTGCGTTTAGATCAGGTTTAGAGCCTGAATACTGTTGGTTTCTTATTGGTCATGTTCATTGTTGTTTCTACTACATGGGATTGATTTAAGAGAATTAAATGATTATGCAAAATGTTCTATAGTATTTTTAGAATGGTTTATCATTTCTGATGGTATGTGCTCTTCAAAATATACGGTTTTGGTTAAAAAAAATATTGAAAATAAAGACATTTTTGTTCATGCGCTCACTGCAAGTGTTTACAAAAATGCTAATTCTACTGTGAGCACCAAAAACTAATTAGCATTGCAATTTATGAGTAATTAATTATAAATCAAAATATAGTATTGTATAGCAGATATGAAGATCCCAAAAGTCTAAATAAAAAACACTAAACAATCCAATAAACCAAACGTCATACCTTGTGTCCTTTGTGTTTGTGTGGTTCTCCAGTCCTGCAACCTAGAGAAGAAGGGATAGCGCAAGTTAGATACATCTGTGTATGTAATACGATGCTTCTTTAACACACACATTATTACTCATGCTTACAGGGGGTGGGAATTAGCTGCAGATTGTCTATATCAGAGATTCCGCAGCAAATCCGCAGCACAAAATCCAAATGGTGCATATTTCTGATGCAGAAAGTGGTGGAATCTGCATCGCAAATCTGTATCTCTACCATAATTGACATGCTGGGAATCTGAAATCTGCTAGAAGGTCGGGTTCTGTACATATTTTGTGTTGTTTTCCCCACAATGTGTGTACAAGATTTTGAAAATCCCATCCACTTTGTTGCTACTGTAAGTGGCCCAAATATTCTGTGCAGAGACTCTGGATGGGAAATCTGCCCCAAATCTGCCCTGTGTAAACATAGCCTTATATGACTACACTGTTACTTTTATTCCATCTGTCAAGCCCCAGCCTGTAAATGTGTCCATTTCACTCCCTTTTGCTTACAGGGGTTGTATGGTTTAAACTTAAAGATATGTAATGGCTAGACATTCGTTAAAATGCAAAAAATAAAGCACCTGGCTTCAGTTCCCCGGGGCAATGCTAACTGGTTCCCCCCAGCTCTGTTCACGTCCTCCGATGCCAGAACTCTGGTTACTCGGCATCACTTTCTGAACTCCTGGCATCAGCATGCACATTCTGGGCACCATGCTGCAAGGAGTTTGCTGCAGTTTCTGATTGACCACAGCAGTCACCTGGCCTTCGGTGGTGGAGGATGGAAACAGAGTATCGGGACTGAAGGCAAATGATTGAAGAATATCGGCTTGTGTAAACCAGTGTTTTCCAACTCCAGTCCTCAGCACCCCAACAGCTCATGTTTTCAGGATATCCTACAGTAAGAACACCTGTGGCAATGTCTGAGGCTCCGATGATAATTACATCATCTGTTCAATACTGAGGAAATCCTGAGAACATGACCTGTCAGGGTGCCTTGAGGACTGAAGTTGGGGGAACACTGGTGTAGAGACACACTAGTATGGTATGCCCAGTTGTTAATTTACTTACACGTTTCTAAGAGGAATAACAGAGGAGTGGCACAACACATGGTTCTAAGAAAAGATGCTGTAGGATCGTTATTTTATGAAGAATACAAGTATTTACTAAAACAGACGTATCAGGAGAATAGACGAGCCTCCTTTAAGAAAATAAAGATTTGAAAAAATATTGAGCTCATTAAAAGGAAACTGTCATCAACTGTAAGCACCATAAACTAAATTATGGTGCTTCTAGTTCAGGTGATGTGGAGTCCTGGGAGCCTCTTTTCATACTCACCAAGTACCCCATTCCTGCAGTTTTCTCTGGCAAAGTCACCCCGCTTCACTCTTTACAGAAGGCTGTGCACGTGGATCCATAAAGACACCCAGGAAGGGGGATTATGAAAAGAGGCTCCCCTACATCACCTAAACTAAAATCACCATCATTTAGTTTATGGTTATTCTAGTTGATGATAGGTTCTACCTAAAGGGGGTTTCTGGTCAAATTCTGTTGATGACCTATCCTTAGTATTAGAAGAATGGATTCCTGGCAACCAGCTGATTGCCTGGCCAACTGTCAGTGCAGTCAGATTGGACATCGTCATTGGGGTCGGAGCCAGAAGGGTAGTAGGTGGCTTCACTCTAATTGATTTTAATGAGAGCAAAGCCACCTATTACACTTCCTAGCATATAAATGAACCCTCTTGTGCCATAATTCTGGGGCCAAAAAGTCATAATTTTAACACGGGGTCAAAAATTGGGACTCTGAAGACTTATGCCAGCCTGCAGCACTTTTTAAAAAAAACGGGCAGAGCCTAGAGTCAGAGAACAAATTCACAATGGCCTGTCAGATTTACTTTAATTTAAGATTGATAATTGGTGTACATTATAGCTGAAACCTAGTCAATTCCATAGCTGGCGTATGTTTCAAATGCGACAAATCTCCTATGAAGTTTGCACTACTTACTACATTTCTTGCACTTTCATCTGCACAGAGTTCACCTAGGCTGGAGTATCAAACACCAGTCTTAGTAAATATTCCCCTATGTGTCTTAGTAAATATGCCCCTATGTGTTTTAGTAAATATGACCCTATGTATCTTAGTAAATATGCCCCTTTGTGTCTTAGTGAATATGCCCCTATGTGTCTGGTGATCCTCCATAGTATATAATTACACTGGTTACTAAGAGATGTTTCCTGTTTCTTTTTCCCAGTTACATTGTATAATTGTGACTGCATAATTTAGCATAATACAGAAATCGAATATCTTGATTTAGAATTCATTAATTGAGTTTAAAGGGGTTGTCTTGGAAACCTTATTTTAATATAGAGGGTCCAGAGTGCTAAATTCCTAGCTTTAGAGTACTTGATGCATCTATATACAACTCATGGTTTATTTTTTGCCATAGTGGCACTGCAGGAAAATTGTATCTTGTTTCTACAGTGTACACACTGCAGCAAAAATTACATGATAGCTTCATTCTGTGGGTCAATATAATAACAACAATGCAAAATGTATGCAATTTTTTTTTGCTGTACTACTTTTAAAAAATAAAATATCTTTGGAAAAAAATTTAAATTTTATCTGCCGCCATCTTCTGGCAGCCATAACGTTTTATTTTTCTGTCAACCTATTTGTGAGAGGGTTTGTTTTTTGTGGAATGTCCTGAAGTTTCTATTGGCAGCATTTTGGAGTACATACAACTTCTTGATCACTTTTTATAACATTTTTTCAGGGAGATAGGGTGACCAAAAATGCACAATTCTGAAGTTATGTTTTTTTTTACTGACAACGTTCACCATGCAGGATCCATAATGCATTACTTTGATATATCAGACTTTTAAGGATGCAGCAATACCAAACATAATTTTGCTTTTTTGCATTTTTTATTATAAATATGGGAAATAGTTTTTTTAAACTTTTAATACCTTTTCGTTTTTAAGGATACTTATTTTTACATTTTTTTTAGTTCCCACGGGGGTCTGTGAACTTGTGATCATTTGATTACTCCAGCAATATCTCTGACAAGCAGTCTATCAAGCCACGGCATTGACATGGCTCCATAGGCAATTTGTAATGGCAGCCCCTAGCTGCCATGTTAAGCTAACAGCACCCTATGATTACATTGTGGACGGGGCGTTTGGGACCCTCAAACTCCCATTGGGAACATTTAGAGGGTTAACAACTGTGCGGCTGGGTGTTGGTTGTTAAAGACAACTTTAACATCCGAATTATATGGAGCAGGATCGACCTGTGATCCCACTCCATACAAACCCCGAACCTTCAAGATGTAACTGTATGTCATAGAGTGTTATGTGATTAAAGGAATGAAGTACCTTTAAAAAAATTGCTTTGTGTTGTCATCTTTTGACCACCATAACCTTTTTTATTTTTGTGTTGATGCAACTATGTGAGGGCTCGTTTTTTGTGGGAAAACCTGTTGTTTTAATGGTATCATGGTGGGGTGCATGCAACTTTTTGATCACTTTTATTCTATTTTTCGGAGTTATCTCTGCTATTGGGTGGGTGCTTGCTGTCAGCCCACACCTGCATGTATGGAGTTGGCTTGGCTTTCGAGTCCACACCACACAGTGACACCCGACGTGCACCATACTTGTATGCTGCATGTTGGAAAATGGTTAAGTACAAGTATTTACATATGTTTATATATATATATATATATATATATATATATATATATATATATATATATATATATATATATATATATATATATAAAGTTGAAAGCCCTCACTGACTGACTGACTGACTCGCCACAAATTCTCTAACTTCCCGGTGTCATGCAAACATGAAATTTGGCAGGAGGATTTTTTAGGTCCTAAATAGAAAAAAAAGTAAACTGGTCATAACTCGATTATTTAATGCTAAGTGCAAAAGTACTGGCACCCCTATGTAATATACCTAATCTAATTCTCTAACTTCCCGGTGTCGTACAAACATCAAATTTGGCATGACCATTCCTTAGGTCCTAAATAGGAAAAGTAAAGGGGTCACAACTCGATTGCTAATTGCAAAAGTAAGTGCACCGCTTTGTAATGTAACTTCTCGGGGTCATACAAGCATGAATTTGGCGCGCGCATTCTTTAGGTCCTAAATGAGGAGAGTGGGAGGGGTGGCACATTCTGCAGAGGGACATCAGTACATGCAGCCTGAGGAGAATCTAACACTCCTCTATGTGTATACATATTTCATTCCTCGGTTACTCTAAGGTAACCTTGACTTCATAAAATTTTCCATGCAAAGAACACATAAACAACTGTATCAAATTAACTCGGGCGAGGCCTGGTATATCAGCTAGCTTACTTATACAAACATGTCAGTAGAGCCGACCGATCCTCTCTAAGTGAAGTGACTAATAAAGGCTCTATTTCATTGATGTGGAGCCTGCTACTGTATGTTCTATACATATATGGCTGACAAATATGCAATGGTATGAATATCATCTCAGCCCTAATACTTACTTAATATTGCGGCGGAAAGTAGACTTAGAATTGTCATCCTCTCTGTACTGTATGCTTCAGAGCTTTATTAGCAATGTGATATCCCCACTTATAATTAATCTATTATAGACACATTGCTGCCAACAAGCGCATACAATTTGTAGATGCTGTTCGGTGTCACTAGTATGTCTGTGATATAGATTCTTATAGCATTATCGCTGAATGTGCCTCCCCTTAAAATAGCTTTAATGCTTCTTTTAAGTCAAGGATATATGGGTGTTCCCTTTAAAGCCAACAATTGTAGAGAGATAACATGACTGTTTTGAAAATTAGTTTGAAAATTAATCCTTCTCCACTTTATGAGATATTCTCCAAGCCAATTATACAGTATGTAAAATGAGAATGCAACACAGTTCTAATTAAATATGTTTTATATATTTAATGCGTATATATATTGCATAAATGTATTCATGATATAATATGCAAATGGATTTATATTTTAGTTACCAAGTTATTAAACTGTTAAGAATTTGTCACCCGATAGCTGCTATGGTCGGCTTATTGGACTTTATTTGTAAATGGAGTCATATTTGTAGAGGTATTGGTAAGATTACCCTGCAGCTGAATCTCTAAGTCAAAGCATTGGAAGTGTGCCATAGTCGCAGAAATGATGTATGGATGTCAGTAAATTTGGAATAAGTGCCACGAAGCAGAATAATCAATGCCACTTTTATGGTATAAATTGAAAAATTTAGGGGGAAATTTATTACAGCAACTGTGAGACTGAGAGGGGGGTTTATATTACTTGCCATTAGTCTTCAGAGCCATTGTTCTACTGATTTACAAGGTCTGGCCCCCATTTTCAGTATCTAAGATGGCTACTGCAAACTTCTAAATACTTAATGCACACTACTCTTTGATTGGCCACTGCTGATCACTGCAAGCAATAAAACTCCGCCTTCTGGCACCTGGACAGAATTTTGTCCTAGGACTGAAGGGTCGCTTTAAGACATGCGTTTGATACATTGGTCTAAATGTAATCTATGCTAGAGTAAAACGCACATGCCTCTTCATTTATTAGGTGCAGCCCGAGCCGTCTCTGTGCCCAAATAGAACTCTATGCCAGTCATCAGCTGGAGCAAATTTCTAGTATAATTTACAGCCATTTCTGGTGTAAACCACACTTTAAATTTAATAGTTAGCAAAAAACTCAATTTAACAAGTAATTTTCTTTTTTTTTTAAACATTAGGTTAACAAGTAATTTTCCAGTGAAACATTTCCTTTAAACAAATATGCTAGTGGTATGCAACTGCTGCTAGAAGCAATAGCATTCCTATAGGGAAACCCTCACCACAAACTGCTGTCTGCCATGTCACTGTTCATGCTCACTGGATTGAGGGGGATGAGAGGTTTGAGGTCTAAGGGAGAGTTACACCCACTAATCACTTTCCACTCCAATCAGAGACAGTCAAAGGGAGGGATCCTGTCCGTAATATCACTGCACAACACATCCCTCCCGCCAGGTATAGGCTGCAATTGTCATTCGGTACAAATACTGGGGTCTCTCCGTCAGTGGCCATATCCATATCATGTGTGATTGGTCCTGTGGGGTCTGTTGAGGATGCTAGGGCTAGCCCAATCATGCTTTTACAGGTGGATGATCCCTGCCCATGCCTGTGCACATTGCTCTGCTCCGAATTGCACCATCTTGTCTTTTTGGACCTGGTTGGTCCTCCTGTCCCTACAGGTGGTAGTTGAGATGTGATCAGATAGCCATTTACAACAGTACTGTTGGCAGTGGATGCAATGATTGCCTGCCCTGCCGTGAAGACTGACTAGTATAGCTGGGTATATGGTTGCGTCTTACTGTATGTCAGTTGCTGGCCTGCTGCTAGAAGCTGCCTGGTAAGATGTGTGAGTGTCTACTTACCAGGCAGCTTCTAGCACCAGTATCTCAGCCCTCATCTGCCCTCTTAGGAAATTATGGAATTCTTATGGAAAGTAGAAACAAAGATGATCATGTCCTATTCTTCTACTACCACATGCCATAAGCTGCATACACAGGGGATGCTCATGATGTGGTAAAAACTGCATTGAAAAAGCCACATGCATTTTTGCAGTTTTTTATCATAAAATACATGCTTCTCCTTCGATGAGGTTTTTGGTGCATTTGTTACTGCATCCGAACTGCCCCATGTGTATGCACCCTTATTCCTTTCTTATATGTTTCTAGTGCCTGCTAATAATCTACAGAGACTACAGACTCTCCATTGTCTCCTGCTGCTAGTCAATCTAGTATTATATTCTGTGCACACTAACACCGCTTCCACACGTGTACAATACAGACCTGTGCCGGGCCTGACTTTGGGTGCACTAACCGGAATGACTACATCATAGATCCCTATGATGCAGTAAGTTCAGATCCGCAGACCCACAGTTGGGATGGCACTCTTGTCTTTAATATGGGTGCAAAAATTCACAAGTAGTACTTTTGTGTGAAAGTGAAATTTGTAATTATTCACCTTATTATTGGGGGTGGTAGCACATGCGGAGTGGGTTGGGGTGGCGGAGCGATTCATGTGGGGAGGAGCTAAACTTTCACACCTGGGTCCATGAGTCTGAGAGGGAGCATGAGAGTTAACTGCATACTGCCATACACTACATAGTAACATAATAACATAGTATGTTAGGCTGAAAGGAGATAATGTCCATCTAGTTCAGCCTGTTTCCACCCCTTTTATTGATCCAGAGGAAGACAATGATAGAATGCAGCATGCAGTAAGTTCCCATTCTCCTTCTATTGGTGGCTGCAAGTAGCTAGCATGTCTGTGTAAGTGCCTGTTCACATCTAAACATCAGAGATATACTTAACACATACCATTGTATAGACATAGAATCAGCCTTTGACTCACATTGTAAAAAAGTATATTTTTGAATCTGCGCCTATGCAGGGGATTAGAGATGAGCGAGTATACTCGCTAAGGCACATTACTCAAGCGAGTAGTGCCTTAGCCGAGTATCTCACCGCTCGTCTCTAAAGATTCGGGGGCCGGCGGGGGACAGCGGGGAGGAACGGAGGGGAGATCTCTCTCTCCCCTCCGCTCCACCCTGCTCCCCGCTGCAACTCACCCGTCACCCGCGCCGGCCCCCGAATCTTTAGAGACGAGCGGGGAGATACTCGGCTAAGGCACTACTCGCTCGAGTAATGTGCCTTAGCGAGTATACTCACTTATCTTTACAGGGGATCCAAAGCTCCTTGTATCCTAAAAATTAAACTCCACTTAATTATATCAGATATAGTAAAATACAATTAGATACACTAAGAAATTAATTGCCATAGAATGTTGGGCCTAAAAACTACAGGATTATTAAAAATTCCCAGATTCCCATTAAGACACATAGAAGTAATGACGGGGCTGGGCTTCATACAGACTTTTTAGCCAAATGAAAGTCACATGTACATGAGCTTTTTGAATTGCTATTGAAGCTGACACATAAGGTTTTTGTGTCGCTCCAACTTTAGTGCTAAATGACTGCAGCCCCTCACTTTTAACACAACAAATACACATTCCAATGCAATATGTTAATGCCTCCACTGAAATGCTATAAATGCTAAATCCTACGACACTGTGGAGCGTACCTCCGAACATCTCGGCGTTTTTATGCAAGACATGGTTTGGAGTTAGAGCAGAAAATAATTGGCTCTGCAGAGAAAGTTGATAAGGAATAAAATGAGATGACTGCCAAAGCAAAACTCTGTCTGAAATGACACTGTCACCCAAGGTTTCTCTAACCTGATCTTCATTTTGGCTTATCATTTTCAGAAACTGTAAAATGGCTTTAGTGGTCTGAAAGCGAAGCCTGTGTTGCAAGGGATTGATTTGGTTGCCAAGTGAAAATGGCCTACATTAACCTGCCACAGATATCTAAATATGTTGATAGAAGTATGCTGCGGAGAAAATTGTCTTAGAAAATTGTCTGATCTCTTATTTGTAAGGCTTTTCTTCTCGGTAATGTGCCTGTTCAAGTTGCTGTTTATGCCTGTTGGGTACATAAGCTGGCCCAGTTGATTTCTATGCTCAATAAACAACTAAATACAAATCAAGAGACAATACCAAGCTGATTGCACTTTCACTCTGCTGCAAAGGAAAACCTAAGAAGGTAGCAGGCTGAAGAATAAAATAGACATCTTAAAGGACAAGTTAACTTTTTTGTGTTATTCTACATTACTAGTATAAAAGAGCAAAAAGAAGGAAGATTACTATTTGCAACTTGACCATTACACAATGGTAATTTCCATTTATGCACATTGTATCCATAATATCTCCGATGATATCCGCCATGAGGAGCCATTAGTGTAATAGAAGGCAGCGCACTCTTTGATGGCAATGGCTATTACACTTTTAACTCTGACTACTAATGACTATATCTGGCCCACTGCATTAATAGTGGGTCAAACATTCAGCTGATTGGCAGGGATCGCGAATGGGGGACCCCTGCTGATCAACTATTGATGATAGGTCAAGAATATTTAAAGTACTCGAATACACCTTTAGATAGGGCAATCACAAAATGCAGTCAGAATTTTTTGGCCATTCAGCTATATTAACTAAATTAAAAATGTGTTTTTCCAGCAAGCTACAGCGTGTAGTTAGGACGATATGGCAATGGGTTCAAATTCCCCAAACGTCTAATCTTCGAAGTTGGTAAAAACCAATAAATTGGATTTTGCCTTTGGTTCTCTAAAGTCGCATAAAGTCATGAAAAAGTTGCTTCTGTATGAAGAATAACTGCTATATCTCCATTTAGCCAGTGAGAAAAGAACGTTACAGGTTTCTATAGAAAAAATGACTTGATACTGTCAAAGCTGATACTGCTTGGATATCAACCAAAGAAGCAGTGCAAAACCAAAAAACATGGAGGAAGCTTGCATTGAGGGTTGTCGAGGGTTATGAATGACTAAATGGCTAACAACAACATAGTAAAAATATATACTACTTTAGCTTAAAGGGAACCTGTCACATCCAGTAAGCACTATAAACTAAGTTATGGTGCCTATAAGACAATGAATGTGGAGTCTGGGGGTGTACTCCTTATATTTACTCAGCTCCCCTCTTTCTTGCTTTCAGCCCTGGAAGTTCAGTCAGTGTGCTTGCATGGGAGAACGTTCACTGACTGAAGAACAGAGTTACATTCTTAGATTGAGCTATTGGACTTTCAGGGGTGACAGCAAGGGAACAAGGAGCTTGATAAATATAAGAAGTAGACCCCTGAACTCCTCATTCCCTCTGGCGTAAGCACTATAACTTAGTCTATGGTTCTAATTGGACATAACAGGTTGCCTTTAACTACAATAAACTATGTTAAAATTTGGTATTGTTGCTTGGAGGAGCAGGCAAAATGTGAAGAGGAGAAGCTGTATTCAGCATAAGACAGCTTCTCCTTCACAGTGTCTATGGACAGACAGAAGGCACCAGGATTAGAAAACTATGCTAAGTGGGAAATCTCTAATTAAATTATTAAGATGTGTATAAACTGCTGTGACTTCACTACAGATGACTGTGCAGGTACAGAAAAGAACAGAGGTCTGTATTCAGCTCTGCAGTTAGTTGAAGAAGCAGCAATGATTCTCATAGCTGAATAAGAGGTTCTCTACTAAAAATGGACAGTATAGACCCGTGATGGCGAACCTATGACACGCGTGTCAGTGCTGACAAGCGTGGCCATGTTCGCGGCCGCATACAGAGGATTATGCGGCCGCACGCGGAGAACCGGGATGTTTCATCCTCGGCTCCTGCATGGCCAGGTGCAGTAGTCAAGGATAAAACATTGAGGTGGGTAGACGCTTTGCACCGGAGGTCTGTAGGCCAAAACCACAGACCTCCGGCACAGAGCGTCTAGTAGTTCCAGGACTTCCGGTTAGGCCGCTGACCTCACTTCCGGCAGGCGGACCTTTTAGCCGTGGAGTGCGCAGGGGAAGGGATCTCTGGAGGCCATCTTAGCACCAGCATCCACCATGAGCAGCACCAGCACCATTACCAGAGCCATTACTGAGATAAGTGAGGGGAGGGCCTGTGCAGCAGCTATATGTTACAAGTATACATTTTTGTTATTTAAACTTTAAATATCACAACTTTTGGGGTTTTTTTTCGAAGTGACACACCAACCGTGTTATGCTCGGTTTTTCGACGAATTTTGACACAGCAAGCGAAAAAGGTTGCCCATCACTGGTATAGACTGATCATTCATATTTAAAAAATGCTTATAATCACCTTCTCTGTACATGCCCCCCCCCAAAAGAAAAGAAAAAAACAACTAAATGACTGTTACACTTTATAAAAGGTAAAGGGTAATAATAGTAGAACTGTAGTAATACAGGGAGGCCATTGCATTTTGGGTAATAGAGGGGGATCCAGAACAGACATCCATATGCATTGAATCCTTAACCCCTTCATGACGCGGCCCTTTTTTTTTCCATTTTCGTCCCCCCCCCCCTTAAAAAAACATAACTCCTTTATTTATCCATCGAAGTCACTGTATGAGGGCTTGTTTTTTGCGGAACGAGTTGTATTTTTCAATGGTGCTATTTAAACTACCATATAATGTACTAAAAAACTTGAAAAAAATTCTAAGTGGAGTAAAATGAAAAAAAAACACGACATTCCGCCATCTTTCAGTGCGTCTTGTTTCTACAGCACACAAACGGCAACAAAAGCGAGATGATAACTTTATTCTATGGGTCGGTGCGATTACTACGATACCAAACTTGTATAGTTTTTTTTTACTATACTACTCTTTATTTTTTCAAAGACATTTAATTTTTTTTCAATTATTTTCTGTGATCCTCTTGTGCGCGCAATAATCTTTTTTATTTTTCGGTCAACGTAGTTCAGCGATGACTCATTTTTTGTGGGATGTACTGTAGTTTCCGTTAGTACTAATTTGAAATACATACGACTTTGATCGCTTTTTATTGCGTTTTTTCTGGGGGACAGGGTGACTTAAAAAGTGCATTTCTGGCGTTCTTTATTTTTTTCCGGACGATGTTCACCGTGCAGGGTAAATAATGCACTACTTTCATAGATCGGACTTTTACGGACGCGGCGATATCAAATATGTATTTTTATTTTATAATTTAGACTTTTTAATTATAGATATGGCAAAAAGGGGGTGATTTAAACTTCTATTACTTTTTTTTTTAATTAAAAAAACTTTATTGTTCTTTTTTAACTTTACTTTTACTACAAATACTGCGATACTATGCGTGCTTCTGCAGTATGACGTAATGCTATAGCATTACGTCATACTGCATTCTGACAGGCAGCCTATCAAGCCACCCCACGGGGATAGCTTGCTAGGCAGTCTCTCAAGGCAGCCCTGGGGCCTTTCAGAAAGCCCCCGGCAGCCATGACACCTGCACGTCTCCCCCGACGTCACCACGGGGGAAGACGGGGCGTACGGGAACCCTGAACAGCGTTTGGAGGCTTTAAAGGGTTAAATAAAAGCATTTAAAAGGTTAATAGCCGTGACTGGCCGAACGGCCGATCGCAGCTATTGCCCACGGGTGTCCACTGTACTAAACAGCTGATGACCACGCTGTATGCAGAGTTTGCCCCGTGACCTCTCTGCATACATACCCCAATGCTCCAGGACGTAAATGTACGTCCTGGAGCGGGAAGGGGTTAATGATATATGGCATATAATATAGTATATGACAAAAATTTGGCCAAATTGCAGAAGCAGTGTGTGAAAAATAAAGTGCACCCCATGAGTCAATAGCTTATAGAACCAAAGTAAGCTGCAATAACCTGAAGTTGATGCTTGATAAAGGCTAATGTTTAGCCGAAACGCGTTGTACACCCTGAATAAACAACTTTCCTTGTCACCATCTGGACACGAGTTTATCTCTACGAGCCGACCAGGATTTCCAGGGGTGTCATTCTCATTGGCACCCCTACTAAGTAAGTCCTTCTTTTCATTTCACTTTGCCTATGCGTTTACTGGAGCATTTGGGGTTTTTTAGTTCATTTTACACTTCCTTCTGCTGTCTCTGGTATAATTTTTTACCTAGAGTTACCCTGCGATGCTCTGCCTTATTAGGATTTCTTTCTGACCAGTAACCAGGATCTATTGATGACACCATCCACATAGAACCAATCTTGGACATTATCAGCTTCCCAGGACCATTAGACGAACCGTGACCTCCCCCAGAGTCCGGTTACGTCTGGGGTGAGTTCTATTGGACCTCTTCTCTTTCTCCTCTATTTTTGCCATCTTCTCCGCCTTATATTGGAGCGCTGATCTCATTTTTTACTCAATTGTTTTCTATAGAACTTCATAAACCTCTCAATCTCTCACATCATTCTGGAGGAATTATGGTCCACTCTTTTTTACAACATTACTTCAGGGCATTAAGGTTTGTGGGCATTCAACTCTCTTAAGATCCCACCACAGCATTTTAGTTGGGTTGAGGTCTAGGTTGGGTTGACTGGACCATGGCAACACCTTTTCCTATTCAGCCATTCTGATGTAGATTTGTTGGAGTGCTTGAGATCATTATTCTGCTGAATGACTCAGTTTTGACCAAGCTTTAGCTTTTGAATAGCCTCATATTTGACTTTAATATACTTGGGTATAAAGAAGAGGGTTCACGCAAGAACTGGAAGGTGCCCAGGTGGCCGTGGCTGCAAAACAAGCTCAAATCATCACCCCTCTACTATTATGCAAGGACACTGCTACCCTTTAAAGTCCCATTCAGACGGGACGAATGTTGGGCAAACGATGCCCGATAGTTGTCCGCGCACATACGCACTCCCATGCTCCTGCAGGGGAGCTTGTATCGCTGGCTCGCAACGGGGCAGCAGGAACAGATTTCAGTTCTCACTTCCCTCTGACCCTCTGCACTCAGTTAACATAGTAGCCGTTCAATACTGAACGGCTGCTATTTACACTGCACTGTCATAGTTAATGCTCATCGACAATGCTCATCGATTATGCAACATACGTGATGGATGATGAGCTGATCACTCAGTGTAAATAGCAGCCATTCAGTATTGAACGGCCACTATGTTAACTGAATGGAGAGGGGCAGAGGGGGGAGCGAGAACTGAAATCTGCTCCTGCTGCCCTGCTGTGAGCCAGTGATACAAGTGTGTATATGTGGGACAAGTGTTGGGCATCGCTTGTCCAACATTTGTCCCATCTAAATGGGGCTTAAGGTAGTAATTGCACATGCAGTTCACAACAGATGGGTGGCCCAACTATGTGTCAGTACTGCTTGCTGCAGACAGTCCACCCTTGCTGTTGACAAAGGTATTTTAATAGGTACAGTAGCAAGGATGTTAGGGCCACCTAAAACATATAAAAAAGATTAACATTTATGTTATAACCTGGAGACAGTAGGTAATTTATGCAATTATTAGGGAAAATGCAGTGTGGAATAAGAGAAGTGATACTTGTCAGCATCTGTCTGCAGCTGTTTTAATATAAATCTAAAATTCTGCGTATGATTTGCACGTATCAGCCATCAGCACCTGCTACAGTATGGCCATATGAAAATATTATGCAAATCACTTTTAAAATTCAACACGATCGTTCGTCTCCCATATATAAATAAAACCGATCAGACTATGAAAATGATGCGACCTGACATGTGTTGATGTGGGAGAGGTGGTCACTTGATTGACAGTGTGCGCGCCTGACATAAGCAGCACAATGTAAATCCTAATGCTTCTGTGTTTAAAGCAGCTGCAGGAACAGACGTTCTGTCGTTATCTTGTTCCCCCCCAGTATGGAAAGGGAAGCGGTTCTAAGAGTTCAGCTCTGTCCCTGCATTGTAGAATCCTATGCCTTCACGCTCTGCATTGAATGACATATTATTTTCTCTGTACCCCAATCTATTTTCTGCCTCGCTAAGCTTATAAAACTCTGCATAAATTCTTTTTCTTATTCTACTCTGTAATCCTATGGTTTTTCTTCATTTCTCTCGCTTATTCCCCTTGTTTTGAATTAGAAATTCCTGATTTTACAGTCTCACTCATCAGGGAAAGTTCACTGGTAGAATACTTGATAAGGATAGGTCATCAATAATTGACCAGCTAGGGTCCACTGCTTGGGACCCATCCGATCAGCTGATTGGGTGTCCTCTGACTAATTTAGAAGATAAATTCAAGTTTTTTTTAGAGTTCTGAATCCCTTATGCAAGACTTAGACATGTAGGTTTCCAGAGGAAATACTGTTGATGAGCTATCCTCAGGGTAGGTCATCAATAGTTGAATGGCTGTGGTCAGCCACTTGGGACCCTGACCATCAGCTGATTGGGCGCCCACTGTTAGTGCTGCAAATGCATAGGGGTTGGAGTGGAAGCTGACGCTCTGAGCCCTGTGTATTGGCCGGCACTTGAAACTGCAAGCCAGCTTTTATAGTGGCTGTGCCCGATCAGCTCATGGCTAGCATCACAAGGGGCTGACCACAGACAATCAACTATTGATGACCTATCTTGAGAAATAGCTCATCAATAGAGTTGAGCGAACATACTCTGCCGAGCTTGATGCTGGCTTGAGTATTAGCATACTCGATGGTGCTCGTTACTCGAACGAGCATCAAGCCGTGTTCGACCCCAGTTTTTGGCTCCTCCTCGCTGTGACGTGCCTGTTTTGGCCCCTACCCGCCGCAGCGCACGTCAATGGCAAATTTTTTGTCTGGCAGGCAGGGAAGAGAGAGAGAGAGATAGAAAAAAAAAGCTCGGCACCCGGTGGCCCACATACAAAAATGCTCGAGTCTCCCATTGTAGTCAATAGGGTTTGTTACTCGAGTACAGCTCTCGAATTTTACAAAAAGCTTGACTTGAATAACGCGGACCCAAGCATTTGGGTGCTCGCTCATCTCTACTCATCAACAGTATTTCTTCTGGAAAAACCCTTTAATATATTCATAAACTTACATGTCTAAGTCTTCTATAAGGGATTCAGAACTCTAAAGAAAACTTGAAATTATCTTCTAAATTAGTCTTTTTGGAACAGGGAGACATTTTTTAGTCAAAGACGGGAACAATGTTAACAGTACTACAAGGCTTTTAACAATACCAACGTAAAGCTAAACATTTGAAGATGGCTTTCCCCATAAATGGTACAATTACAAGAGGATTGAGCTTATCAAATAACTCAAACTGTTTTAAGAGGCTATGCATTAATTGAAGACGTGCCGTGATATGAAAACAGTAAAGCAGATAAATTCATTTTATTAACAATTTTACTACATTATTATGGTATATTTTGAGATTGCCTTTATTTCTCCGCATGCATTTTCTTTCAAAATTAAAATAATTATCATTTTCGTAGATGGTGTTTTATAGACTTTCATTTCCATAAACAGTCATCCCATTACAAAACATCTAATTAATTTACATTAACACACTTTCTAGAACAATAATTTCTAAATGCATGGTAAATTAGGAAGCTAGCCTGTGGAGTTACTGGGGAGACTGTAAGAGACAGGACATAGATTAAAATGCAATACAAGATGAATGGCTTCTTTTACTCACCAACAAACAGCGACTTTCTTTTTGAAGAACAGAGGAAATCCTTTACTACAACTTTTAAATTCTATGTCATCTCTATGTTCTTTTTGTAACAGATTGCTTCTTTAATCTATTTGGTTCCAGTATAGTATATATGTGATCAATTTATTTTTACAAATCACTTATGGTATTTAGGCTCCCTACTGTACCTGTTACTCCCAACATGCCATTAGCATTTGGCTGATAATCATAAAGACCATACAGTATCAACATCAGGGGCGTCAAACTCTGGCCTGCGGGGCAAATTTGGCCATGGTATAGTTATATTTGGCCCGTGAGAGCTTATACGGTACTTGTGGGAGAAGGTCTAATATTAAAAATTCCACAATGCTCTGCTGATGCGTTGGCACAACAATCAGTACCCAAAAGCACCCCCTTTTCTGATGACATTGATTCGTGCTTCATTCATTCATGCTAGCAGTCACATAAGTCCATCCCTCCCAAAAATGGCCAAACGAAAGATGGAAAACAAACGTTTTCTAGAAAGGTGTACAAGGACCTGGGCAAAGCGCAAAAGTGCCATAGAGAATATAAAAAGAAGTTTGGTTTCATGACTATGTTCACAAAAGCCATATCACAAAGTGAGCCTGCAAGCCTAACAAGATCTTCCAGGTCCTTTAATGAGTGAGAGTTTGTCAAAAAGGACATGATCAAAGTTTGTGACATTGTGTGCCCAGGTAAAAGGCAAGCATTTTTAAATATGAGCCTTAGCAGAAACACAGTAGCTGATCATGCATGTGATCTTGTCACAAATCTACACAAACAGCTGATGGCAAAGGGTAAAGATTTCATTGCATTCTCCCTCGCTGTGGATGAGAGCAGCGACACATTGGATATTGCCCAGCTGTCAGTCTTCATCCGGGGAGTGGACTCAAATCTGTGCGTTCCGGAGGAACTTTTGGGAGTAAAATCAATGCATGGCACAACCAAAGCAAAATAAATCTTTGAAGAGTTTTCCAAATGTGTAACTCAAATAAGGCTACCTTGGGATAAACCTGTGGGACCAACAACAGATGGTGCAGCCGCAAAAGAGTGGATTGGTGGCCAAGAGTCGGGAGAAGATGAGAGAAGAGAACTGTGCAAGTGAGCTAAGTGTTTATCATGAACCATTATGTCACAAAGCCCTGAAGATGGAACATGTTAGGAGCACCATAACACGAGTAGTTAACCTTATAAGAGCTAAGCAAGATTTGAAATCACCACCAGCTCAAGTCTTTTCGAGAGGAATGTTGTTCGGAATATGCAGACGTGCCGTATCACAGAGGTGACATGGTTAGGCAGAGCAAAAGTACTGAACAGATGTTTCGAGCTGCGTGAGGAAATTTGTCAGTTTCTAGAAAGCAAAGGGAAAGACACAGCAAAGCATTTCCCTGTGACATCACAAGCCATCTCGATATGCTGAACCTGCATCTTCAGGGGTCGGGGCCGTGTTATCACAGGCATGTACGTTGCAGTGAGAGCTTTTAAAACGAAATTGTGCCTGTGGGAGACACAGATGCTGCAAGAAAACCTGGACCATTTTCTTTGCTACCAAACCATAAAAATGCAGTTCTCTACTGACATGTTCCCAAGTGCACAGTTTGCTGAAAAACTCAGTGTATTCCATGCCAAGTTTAACCAGGGATTTGCCGAGTTTGATGCCCAGAAATGTAGGTTTCAACTGCAGATGTCATGGAAAGCGTACCAACTAACCTCCAAATAAAGCTGATTGAACTCCAATGTAGTGACAGGCTGAAGTCAAAGTATGACGCTGTGGGAGCTAGAGTTTCCACATTACATGCCTGACGCAAGGCTCCAGCTTCTTATTCAAGCTACTCAAATGCTCTCTTTGTTCGGCAGCACATATATGTGTGAGCAACTATTCTCCTTGATTAAGATAAAAAAAAACATCCCACAGGAGCCGTGTCCCCAGAGGCGTAACTTGAAGCTTCTGGACCCCGGTACAAAATCTGTAACAGGGCCCCCAAATATACTGTTTTATTCATAGTTCTGGGCTCCCTATATGGAAAAGAGAGGCCTGATGGCCCCCCTAAGGCACCTGGGCCCAAGTGTAACTGCATGCTCTACACCCTCTGTAGTTACACTTGTGCGTCTCACTGATGAACACCTTCACTCAATCCTGAAGATTAGAAATGCCAGGTATCTGACTTTGACCAATGTGCATCAGAGTAGACCAGAGTGTAGCAAACTGAGCTTGAATGAATATTTTTTTTATCCACCTTTCCTTGCTACTCCAAGGCATGCAGTCAAATGGTTGAATTTTCATTGATGGAAATAATTGTACCAGATTCAATGTTTAAGCAAAATGTAAGTTTGTTTCCATCTGAAAAGGTTCATCTTTCCATCTGACTAGAAGGAAAAACTTCCTAAATCGTACACATTTTTCAATAAATATTAAGGTTGGCCCACTGTGTACTTGAGTTTGACACCCCGGATCTACACCATTACAAACATTTCGTTTGTTGATTAAATCCATCCAACTCTTCAAACAGCCTAGTCTAAATATACCCTATCATTTTGTATACCCTTCATATTTAGACCAATGTACTTTAGTGATGAACACGCTTTTCAAATTTCAGTTCGACCGACCCACCAAACTTGGGCAAAAAATTTGATTTGGTTCAAATTAGTTCAAACCAAATCCAAACTTCAACAATACCTTTAAAACTGTGAGGAGGAAGAGAAACCGGAAGAAGCCAAGTGTCAGACTCCATTTTAGTGGGTTCGGCCAAGACGAACCACCCGAGGTCAAGGACAGGAAGAGGGCATCAAGCAGATACTCAGACATTGTAGCAAAGACATTTACCATTGACCAACAAAGAAAGAATGAACCAAAAGACCAATACTGGAAACTGCAAACAGGTGAGTGTGGAACTGAAGCCCAGAGCAGGAGAGTTAACTGTTTGGAGAGTAGAGATGTGATATAACAAAATTAGGGCGACAGACTAGCGGAGCCAGAAAACAAGGTTCCAGATCTGGCAGAATCCAATACAAAGTGTCCAAAGTCCATGACACAGATGTTGCAAAACTTTAATTCAATACTTAACGCAGAGGTTTGGTCTTCTTGCACCCAGGGCAAAGATATAGTTTGGTGCCCTCCCCCAACCAATTAATGTAATAAAACTTTTTTTAAATTTATTTTGCTCCTACTTTGTGGAGTTTGGATCTGGACATCTGAGGGTAACATCTCACAGCATAGCTTCTGGGCAGCTGTGATGCAGCTGAAATATGTACTGAACAGCATGTTTGCACAGTTTGTAAACTGATTGCTATTAGCTTTGTGGTTTTGCAGGTAAAGTCGCTGTTTAAATTTAATTTGTGCAGCCATTTAACAATAAATTTGAAACCATGCCAAATAGTATCTTGGCCCAGTTCTCAGTTGTACTGTGACCATGCTTCGTTGTGGTCCTACTCAAAGCCCAGGGGTGTATACCCTTGCCCAAAAATTCAGTCTGGGCCCCATGTGTACATCTTATTTTCATGACTACTGGCGACATTACATCGATAACTCTCTGCTGCATCACTAGGTATCTCAGCCTATGTTTACATGGGGTAAATTTAAATGAAAATCCAGATCAGAAATCATTATTGACGCAGATTTCTGACATGGATTTTTGTTTGTTAGAGCTGCACATCCACATGCAGATTTAGCACTGTCAGTGGGGAAAATCCATGCATGATTTCCAATGCAGAATCTGCATTAGGAAGTGACGTCTCTGTTTTCTTCTGCACATGAATTTAAAGTTTCTGTGCAGAAAAACCACAACAAATACACTACAGCGAGGACTCTCATTAAAAATCATGAGAGACTATAGATACAGATTTCGATATTGATTTGATGAAGAATTGGTGCAGATTCCACTTCAAGTCCACAGTAAAAAACACCATGTGAATATGGGCTTAAGTGACCCATCGGTACAGCACTAGTAGCCAGGGGTGTTAATGTGTGCTTAAGAGATCAAGAGCTCAATACCCAAGACTTATGTTCTGCCTAATTTTCCCATGTAATACTAATCCTCCTGTGTGCCTCTCAACAGTGATGGAAGCATAGACTAGTAGAGTTGGAAGGGACCTCCAGGGTCATCGGGTCCAACCCCCTGCTTAGTGCAGGATTCACTAAATCATCCCAAGACAGATATTTGTCCTGCCTTTGTTTGAACACTTCAATTAAAGTATAACTCCCCACCTCCCATGGTAACCTGTTCCACTCATTGATACCCCTCACTGTCTAATATCTAATTTGTGTCTCCTCCCTTTCAGTTTCATCCCATTGCTTCTAGTCATTCTTTGAGCAAATGAGAATAGGGCTGATCTCTCTGCACTGTGACAACCCTTCAAATATTTGTAGACAGCTATTCGTGTCCTCCTCTGTGCCCTCTTCACATTGATGGTGTCCTCCTATGTGCCCCTCCACAGTAATAGTGTGATCCTATTTGTCTCCACAGTGATAGTGTCCTCCTATGTGCCCCTCAGAATTATACTGTCCTTCTATGTGCCCTAGGCAGTTATAGTGTCCTCCTATGTGCCCTCTGCAGTAATAGTGCCCTTCACAGTTATAATGTCTTCTTATTTGCCCCCTCCATAGTGATAGTGTCCTTCTATGTGCCCCTCAGAATGATAGCATCCTCTTATGTGCCCCAGGCAGTGATAGTGACCTATGTGCTCTCCACAGTTATAATTTCTTCTTGTTTTCCCCCTCCACAACGACAGTATCCTCTTATCTGCCCTCCACAGTGATAGTATCCTCTTGTGTGCCCCCAGACAGTGGTTGATCTCTCTCACCTTCTCATGAGGATCTTCATTTTCTACCCTGTAGAAGATAATGCAAGAAACTCCCCTGATAGCACAGCCTGGAGTCTGACCCCTCTCCCACATGTTACTGATCGCATGCTCATGAGATCATCAAAGGTCCTTCAGATGCACACTGACCTGCCATCTCCTTCTCCTCATTGCACCCGAGGCACATGCCCCCCTTGACCTCTCTAGCTATGCCCCTGCTTAAAGCATTAAATACACAGTTGCACCACCTGTGGCTTTTTCAATGGCTTTTGTTGTGTTAAGTTACAATGTAAAATGTATATGTGTGCGTATGTATGTATTCGTTTGTATGTGTCACAATACGTATGTGTGTATGTACGAATTCTGCATTCATAGGGCTGTCTTTGTCCTGTAAAATATCATTTTTTTTCTGTGAAACAATAGTAGCACTCACTGAGTGTTCTAAGGAACGATTAGTTGCTTTGATTAATAGGTTAGAATTACCATTCATGAATATAAAGCTAGTAATATGTGCATTTATTTAATTGGCAGCATCATTTATCACCACTTGAGCAGTGCAGTTAAAGGATATTGCTTTAATTTAAATACACTAGCTTAGAAAAAAAAATCTATGAAAAGTTATGTTGCACTTTAGTATCCTAATGTAAAATCATTCCCTACAGTTACAGTTCTTTCATACTTGAATTATATTTAAAATCTATTCACATTGAAGGGTTTTATGTCTTATGCTTTGTGGTGTTTTAAAGACAGCACTATGAGCAAGGACAAAGCATTGTTTCAGTCTTAGAATGCTTTCACATTATTGTTGTTTTCGGTATTGGGTTATTTTAAGATAACAGACAGATGTGTTATTGTAGTGAATGGGATTTTTGAAAATCCTTTCCATAATGCATATGAAAACTGTGACCTTGGTCTGTTTTTTATATATAGTGTGGGAGTGCAGTATCAAAATGGCCTGCAGAGGGTGCTGGACAGGCATTCTAGAAACCAAAGGGTTAATACCCTAGGTGTGGCCAATGGATACTTGCTGTGAGCAGTTTGCTGGATGCAGTTTAAAGAGCCAGGAGGCTGAAAACTCCGGTCGCTGAGGAGCAACGAAAGCTGCGGTAAAAGGGACAGGAGGCCGAAGCAGAGGTTGCTGTGGAAGCAACAAAAGTCCAGACAGAGGGCAAAAGCTGAAAGCAAGTTGGTGAACTTGTTGTTGTATTTGTTTATATTGACTGTGCTGTCAAGATGGCAGTGGTAGCAGGAGACTACCAAAAAGAGCCTTGCTAGGGTTCTGTGCAAGAAGGCACAGTGGAAGCTGCACAAAGTAAATGGACATTTGATGAGGATTTGTCAAGGACTATATTGCAGATGATGTGGTGAACATTTTTTAAATTAATCCTGAAATATGTATGGGGAATTATTGAATGTTTTCTGTGCATAAAATGCGTAAAAATGTTCCTCAAATGAAGTGAGGGTGTAAACAGGCTGCTACAGAGAGTTTAGCCAACACCTGTAGGAGATTCAGCACAGACATATCTCTATTGGTAGAGAGGAAAAGGAAGACTTCTTCTAGAAAAACAGAAAGTGCAGACCCTGAGGTCCAAAGTGAGACAAACAGGGAACACTTGCTTGGAGTTCAGGGAGGACTTGTACAGATGCAATCTTATGCAAAATTCCTTGAGGAAGCCTGTCGAGCTGCTAATAGAAAATATGGCGAAAAGTTAAAGAAAGGAAGTGCTAGCTTGTATCTGCTTGAAGAAGAGGCCAAGAGGCAAAGGCTATTGATAGAGGAGCAGACAGAGATACTCCACAGAGAAAGAGAAGACACTCTCAAAGAAGCTGCTCATATGAAGGCAGAAAGTGCAGCTGACTTAAAGGAGAAGGAGCGCCTTAGGAGATTAGCTAAAACTGAAGCTGAACAAAGGTTGTTGTTGGAACAGAAAACCATTCAGTGTGAACATAGTTTAAAGAAATTGAGAAGTGAGAAAAAGAAATATGAGGGATATCTTTCAAAAGTCTATGAAGAGATACAAGACCTCAGAGATGAAGCTTATCACAGAGTATATCTGGAGGCAAAATCTGCACAATATGAACAAGACTGTAAGAAACTGAAAATGAAACCCCAAGAGTTAGAGATGATGTGTTGCAAGTTAGAAAGAGCTTCTACAGAGGCACATAATCCAACTACAGGTTTGCAGAGTGAAGTTGCAGAGTTGGAAAGGTGGTTGGCAAAGAGAAATGGTAAATGGGAGTTGCAAATAACTGGGCTCAATAAAAGCCTGGAAATAGAGAAAGCTGCTTGCAGTCAGACAGAGAAGCAAGAAAGTTCTTGAAAGAGATACTGGGTTGCAAGGAAAACCAGGAAGCACTCCATGAGCGACTGGTGTCCCAGCTACAGATGAACTTGGATGAGGAAGCTGAATCTCAAATCCAGGAGCTTAAACTGAATCATGCTCTAGTTATGGGGGAACTTTCTAAATGGTTGGAGCAAACTGAAAAAGTGAAAGAAACTTTGGAAAAGGTCAAGCAGTCTTTGTAAGGGGAATGTACTGAGCTTACCCATAAGGTGAAGGTGTTGTTGGAAGGCAAGCATGAATCTGAATGCAAGATAAATGCAGTAGAAATGCAGCTTCAAAAGCAAAAATCGGGGGGCGGAGCCTGACGGCGGAGCGGGATGGTAGTGTGAGACTAGCGCTCCATCTCAGCGGCACCTCGAGAGTCCCCTTTCAGCGGCTATAAGAAGCGGAAGATGGGGAAAACCGGCAAGGAGAAAGGGGGAGATTGCCAGAGCACCCCGCGGCAGAGCAGAGGACAAACGGACATGAACAAATACCTGAAAGACAGGAGTTCCCGGTCCCCGCGCTCTGCACTCAAGATGGCGCCGACACAGGAGAGACCTGCAGCATACAGTAAGGAGGGGGAGGAGGGGGCCTCATCGGAGGGAGAGGATGATGAGCAGCAGCTCTCAAGAGGATTCATGAGGGATCTGCTTGCCCAGGCTCTGCTGCCTATAAGAACAGATCTCACAGAGATTAAAGAAGAGATGAAGCAGATGGGGCACAGGCTGGAGGACCTTGAATCCACCTCTGCAAAGGTCACTTCCCATGCAGGGGAGATGGAGCAGACCCTCAGAGAACATCACTCCCAACTAAATAAATCCCTGGTGATGCAAGAGGATTTAGAAAATAGAAGTAGACGTAGCAATGTACGTATCAAGGGGTTGCCAGAAGCTTGGGCGAGTGACTGCCTGGAAAAAGTGACAAAAGAGATTTTTGGGACTTTACTGGGAGAAGAACGTGCGTCACTTATCGCAATTGAAAGAGTGCATAGGGCCCTTAGACCCCCACCGTCACCATCGGAGCCGCCTAGGGACATCATCTGTAAACTTCTTAACTTTCCGGATGCAATGGCGGTTCTAAAGGCGTCCAGAAATTACAACAATCTATGCTACTCTGATACGCCAATACAAATATTTCAAGATTTGGCCCCCTCTACATTGGCTAAACGTCGCCTATTGCGCCCCTTGCTGGCTGCCCTTAGAGAAAAGAACATCAAGTATGCATGGTTGTTCCCGTTCGGCTTAGGAATCACCCACAGAGGTCGGAAATTGAACATCAGATCACCAGACGACCTTCAAAACTCCTGGCAGCTTCTCGGCATTGATCCAATTGATCTTCCCAATTGGATGCCTTTACCGGACCTCCCAAAATTCACCAGCTTACCTCAGACCGAAAAGTGGCAGATGGCCTGCAGCACCAAATCTCCCAAAGCAAAAAAAAAGAAGCCCAGAGAGGACAACGGAGGAGAAGACACTTGAACTCTCTTGCAGCTGTGCAGGACTTGAGACTGTCTTGATTTGGAAGCGGGGTCGCATGGTTGAGTATAACGCGGCGGCGGGAGAGGACATTGAGATAGCTTCTTGTTCGGGGACTCATGGTCTCTGGGCGAGGACAAAATTGTTTTTCTGGAGAGAGGTTATTTTTGATCCGACTACCTCTCTCCGGTCCTCCCCCGACGAACCACCTCGCACTGTTAGTTCCTGATAGCGGATTCTTTTTATGGAGTCGGACTGTGCGTTTCCTTTTTCTTTTTCTTTTATTTATCTTACCCATCATAAAGAAGGGACTCTGAGTGTGCAAACCCAATTGGGCTACACTCATATATTTAGTTACTGTTACCCAGTTATTATTAATTTATCTGCCCTCTACAATTAGAGGGAAACAGTGATAAAGTTATCCCTCTAATTTTATCCGGTGTCGGATTTTAGACTCGGATAGCTTTTAAGAAATTTGTATTACATATTAAGTGTTTTCGTGTTTTTTCTTTTTTTTTTTTTTTCTCTTTCTTTTTCTTTTCTGTCTCGTTTTACTTTAGCTTTTATTACTTTAAATCTTTTCTCCTACTTCCTCCCTTTCCTCCCTACACCTCCCTAACCCCCCTCCCCCCGCTAAAGGGAGAGAACCCACAACTGAGACTCGCGAGGGGCCTACGGCTCAGACGATTTTTACTCATACCCTTTATTTTTCAGGTGATAGAGCTAGAAAGGGATGGAGGACCTAAAGATCACATCGTTCAACGTCAAGGGTCTCAACTCCCCACGAAAACGGCATAACATCCTGCATCTTCTCCGAAGGTACAAGTCTGGGGTTGTTTTCCTACAGGAGACACACTTCAAAGGGGACAAGGTATTTAATCTATCCAATAGACACTTCCCGCAGGGCTTTCATAATTCCCACCCATCTTCAGCGTCAAAGGGGGTCTCCATTTTGCTCCACGCGGCCGTTCCATTTGTCTGCGAGGAGCAATATTCGGACATGGAGGGTAGAGCGCTCTTTCTCAGGGGAGAGATAAATAATACTAAAATCACCCTAGCGAACATTTATGCTCCCAACTCCGATCAAATTGATTGGTTACTAAAACGGTTGGAGACACTAAAACAGTTCGCTGTAGGTCAGATTATTTTGGGAGGCGACCTTAATGTAACGTTAAATCCTCTGCTTGACTCTTCCACAGGCAGATCGCATATCGCTCAAATTAAACTTAAAAAACTAATTCGTAGTCTCCACGAGCTGGGAGTGGTGGACTCGTGGAGATCGATCCACCCGACAACTAAAGACTTCTCTTTTCTTTCCCAAGTTCACCTGTCCCAGCAGAGGTTGGATTATATCTTCCTTTCCTCCAATCTTCTCACAGAGCTCAAGGGGGCTGAAATGAGCCCAATAACGATCTCTGATCACGCTCCAGTTAGCATAACTCTAAGACTGCCGGGAGTAGGAGCCAGAGAGTGGAGGTGGAGGCTGAATCCCTCTCTGCTGGACAAAGAGGAAGAGAGGTTAGCGCTGTCCAAACACCTAAATGAATTCTTTGAGCTTAATGATAAAGGGGACTCCTCAATCCCTATAATTTGGGAGACCCATAAGGCCTTTGTAAGAGGGCTTTTGATTGCCCTGGGCTCAAGAACAAAAAAAAGTCAACAAAGGGAGATTGATGAGAAAATAAAATTAATAGCGAGATTAGAGCAAGTATCCAAAAACTCCCTCGTTAAGGACAATTTGGATAAATTGTTGAATGCTAGAAGAGACCTCGGCCTCTGCTTGGATTCGAAATTTAAGAAAAAACATCTTTACCTAAAACACATCTCTTACCAGCAGGGAAATAAAGGGAGCAAACTAATGTCTGCTTTGATTAAAAAAGCTAGAACAAGGAACTGGATTAAAGCTATTAAAATCCAGTCGGGTGTACGGGTGTCTTCATCCGAAGAAATCGCTAAAGAATTTCAGCAATTCTACGCTAAACTTTATAATATTAAAGGTGACGCCTCTCCCACTGAGGTGTTAAACGCTTCAAAACAAATTGATTCCTTCCTCCAGGAGACGCATCTACCTAAGCTAAGCGAAACAGATGCTGGCTCCTTGCTGTCCCCCGTTACACCTGCGGAGATAGAAAAGTTGTTAATCTCTTCCCCTCCCAATAAAAGCCCAGGACCTGATGGCCTGACATTAACTTATTATAGAGCTTTCCAGGATACTCTGGTCCCGAGAATAACTGAGCTATTTAACGCCCTTTTACAGGGCGCGGCATTACCCAGGCAAGCCCAAGAGGCCCATATTTCCTTAATTCATAAGGACAAAAAAGACCCAGAACAATGCGGCAATTATAGACCCATTTCTTTAATAAACTTCGATACAAAATTATGGGCCAAATTACTTGCAAAAAGATTAGAAAAATTTATTCCGGGGTTAATAAATGAAGAACAGGCTGGGTTCGTGGCGGGGAGAGAGGGCAAACATAACTGCCATAGACTGATCCACGCAATACAGTATGCACAACAACACAAAATCCATCTCGCATTGGTGGGGACAGATGCCGAAAAGGCTTTTGATAGAGTCAACTGGAAATATCTGGAAAAAGTGCTTCTTAATTTCAATATGCCCCCTGAGTTTGTCTCAGCTATCTTTGCCTTATACGCGGAACCCCATGCAAGACTAAAGATAAACGACATCTTGTCTCCGCCATTTGATATTAGGAATGGCACACGGCAGGGTTGCCCTCTCTCCCCTACACTGTTCATACTGGCATTAGAGCCCCTATTACAGAGAGTCAGACAAGACAGCTCAATTGCAGGACTGAGTTGTGGTAAGAACCTACTCTCTATGGCGGCGTTCGCCGACGATATAGTTTTCGTAATAACTAATCCAAGGGAAGGACTACAGAAACTTATTGTCTTATTGGAAACTTTTGGGTCATTTTCTAATTTTAAAATAAATCTGTCCAAATCTACAGTACTCAATGTCTCTATTCCCAAACGTATAAGCAAAACACTTAGCAAATCCTCCCCTCTTGAGTGGTCGGAATCCTCGATCGACTATCTTGGGGTAAAACTTACAAGAAATTTAGAAGATCTATATCCCCTTAACTTTGTCCCACTATTAGCCCAAGTGAAGGCGTTACTTAGAACATATGATATTCCATGTATTTCATGGTTTGGTAGAAGAAATATTTTAAGAACGTACATTCTCCCCATTATTATATATAAAATTAGGATGTTGCCAATCCACCTCCCCAGCTCTCTCTTTAAATCTCTTAGGTTGGTCTTCAATAGCTTTGTCTGGCGCCACAAAAAACCGAGGCTTGCATATAGCCTTATGACCAAGCAACGGACAGAAGGGGGTATGGGTTTACCCGATATTTATGAATACTATTGTGCCTCCCAGTTGGGATATTGGCTTGACCTGGCCTACCCGATCAGAGATAAGCTTTTAGTCTCTCTGGCGGGTGACTCCCACGAGGCCCCGTTAAGGGAGGCCCTATGGACTCATAACAAGATGCCCTACAGACCCAAAAATCAAAATATCTTGATCAGAGGGCCATGTGCGGTGTGGGATAAACTACAGAATACCCTCGCCCCCAAGGCATCACCGATTGCGCCGCTGAGCCTGCTATGGGGTGCCAACAAGCACTCTCCAGATTCCCACATCACTTCTCTATCTAGAAAATTTAAGGACCTGGAATTAAGAGACCTGCAGAATGTTGCGCATATGCCAATAGATAACATAATACAAGCTTTGATTCCCTCTATCAAATTAAATTTTCTGGACCGGATTTCTGTTAGCAAGGGGCTAGGGGAGATTATTGGTTCACATAAGTCCACTAGACCTCTTACCCCCTTTGAAAGAATCGCAAAAGACACGAACCACAGAAAGAGGAAACTCTCTGCCCTCCGCAAACTGATTATACCATCACCACTTGCGTCAAAACCGCTGTTTTTAAGTTCATGGGAGAAAGAGTTGGGCATCTCCCTTTCTAGAGGGGAGACTGATGTGATATTGGGTACCTCCTTTGGCTTATCTCCCTGCACACTTGCGCAGGAATCACATTATAAGCACCTAGTCCGGTGGTATAAAACTCCTCATTGGCTACATGCTTATAGACTGGCCTCACATGGGAGGTGCTGGAGGTGCGATCAACTACCAGGCACCTACCTCCATATATGGTGGGAGTGCGTGTTGGTTAGACCCTTCTGGAGGGGGGTGGAGAGGGTCCTGCGGGAGGTGTCCCCTAATATCTCTCTGACCCCTGACATGATCTTCCTGTGGAGACCATCCTCAGTTTTTCACCCTAAAAAGAACAAATTGATTGCTCTGCTGATTGACGCGGCTAAAGCCTTGATTCCTCTCCTGTGGCGACAAACAACCCCGCCCTCTCTCACCCAGTGGAGAGAGAGGGTGGACCTGCTCTTCAATTTAGAGGAGCTCTCAAGTTGGAACAACCATTCTCATGAAAATTTTTTGCAGTTATGGAGGCCGTGGACGGAGGCGAGATCCCTTGACGTGTTCGAGATCTGAACGTCAGCACCTGACCGTAAACCAATATGGAGGGTGAATTTAGTTGCTCTGCCTTGAAGGGTATAATTCGATTACCGGTACTCTCTCCCCCCCCCCCCCTTCTTCCCTTCCCCCCTACCCCTCCCCTCTCCCTTTCCTTTTTCTTTATTCTTTTCTTTTTCGTCTTTCTTTAGTGTCTAAGGCCAGCAATGTTTAATTTCTGTGCATAGACTAATTTTTCTTATCAGAAGCTCATGAGTTAAGAAACCACCGGGGGAGGGTGGAATTAGAGGTTGGGCGGCGAATTGACTTGTAGTGTTTTTCTGCCCTCAGGTGGTGTTATTCGTTCAATAGTGGTGCTGAGCTGCTTGTGTTTTTATGTCCTGTGCACAGGGTTCGACTGTTTGTTTGTACTTTATAATACTGAATAAAAATTTGATTTAAAAAAAAAAAAAAAAAAAAAAAAAAAAAAAAAAAAAAAAAAAAGCAAAAATCACTGAAAGTGACAGAGTTCAGGCAGAGCTGTCTGAGAAGCTGGACAGACTACAACTGGAGTTGGAAGCTAAGATTGAAGAGTCTCAGAAGCTGATTCAAGAAGAAAGGCAGCAGAGGCTTGGTCTTAGTGCAACATCTGAAGACAATGCAAGATGAGAGAAAGGTGTTTCTCAAGCAGTTATAGGAATATGCAGAAACTAAGAGAAACCTGGTAAAGCAGATTTCAATACTTTAGGCTCAGGTGTTAGCTATGGAAAAGAAAATGGATGAGAACCCTGCATGCTGGGTCACTGTTGAAGAGCAAGAGAGCAAAATTCAGGAGAATTGGAAACCATAAATCAGCTGCCTTTTTTCTTAATACCAATGTCTATGATAAGTTAGAGAAGTTTACAGTGAGTGTTCAGCAGGAAGTAGAAGATATTAGTGTGGAACTTGATTACCAATGTCAGAAAGTGTCCAACTGGGAGAAGAAACAGAAGATATGTGAGCAGTGGCTTACTGAGAAGAAAACAATGTCTGCTAAAGATGCAAAAAAATGGCTTTACCATCAGGTGTGCATAAAAATACAAGTTAGGATTAACACCAAGACAGATGCTGAAAAGAGAACTCTAGAATGAGAAAAGCTCAAGAGCGTGTTCTAACAACTGGTAGAAGGAATAGAGACCCTGTTGGAAAATCTTAAGAAAGAGACTGAAGTACTAACCTTGACACACACCTTGAAAGTGGTGTTGGAGGGAAAGGCTGTAGTTCAAAATTTCGCTAAAAAGGTAAGTGCAAAGGTGAAACTCTGGAAATCAAATAATTGTGTTCCTGGAAATAAGGTTCATAGACTAGAGAAGTCTAGGACCAAGTTCAGACAGCCAGTTAAAGAAAAGTTCCTGTTGAAGAATTGTGAAAATGAGATACAACCAGTGAAATATGTCAAAATTTGTGAAAGTGACCAGGGCAATACAGGTGAATAGTTTATGTTGAGGGAAAAAATCATCTCTGAAGTACAAGAGACCAAAGAGGAGGCAGCAGGTGAGGCTGCTGAAGCAGAGTAGGCCACTAATGAAGTAGAGGTTGGAAATAGGCCTCAGAAGTTACAAGTGAAAAAATTCCTATAAAAGAAGATACAGAGGTGATAGCCAGGAAAGGGCCGTCACCGTGGCAGGGTAGTGATGGTGACCCTGCGGGTTTCTGAACCCTGATATTTGTACTTGTGTGTACTGTACACGTTGGTAGCTATGTGCAATGAAAAATGACAGGTGCCAGATTTTATAAAAAATTGCAAGTCTCCTAAGCCTGCTGTGAGGTGTGCCATTTCCCAGATGGACAAGCTGGCGATCCACATACAAGAAACCCCCCTTGCCACAACAGTATTGCAATGTGATTGTGCATAGAATAAGTTCTAGGAACATAGCGATAGGACTGCATAGCTTTCTACCATGTCACCTCTGTTACATTTGAAAGTACCCCAAGACTATGTCCACACTAGTACTAGTGTACTATACACTATTGTAATGCTACTGTAAGGCGCACCTGTTGCATTTGCTACATACTATTGGTCCTCTGGAACCAATAGCCAGCATTAGCTTCTATAATTTGTTTTCAATACTTTCATTGAATGTTTTACAAGATGAACAAAGGTTTGGTACCATGTAGCCAGTAGAGCAAAATGTGATTGTTTCTAGCAAGAGAAACCAAGTAATCTTGTAGATATAAAAGCTATCATATCTACAAGATTACTTGGGTTCTCTTGCTGGGAGCAATCACGAGATGAAGTAAATACAGTGAATGGCGGCTTTATTAAAGACATAAATGGAAATTACAATACTAAGTCATATATAATGTAGCCCTAACCTGTACCCTAAATAGATGTACAATATAGTTTTTACAATATACTACAAAAAGTAGTTGATTTATAAATAAAATATTCTTAGGAAACCAACCTGTTAAAAAAGCATTAAAATATTTGATTAATCAAGATACACTTCAAGGGTTACTGCAGAATATTCTAGACTACGGCGATGATTTAAATACAAATTGTACTATAAATTCTTGGAGTTGAGTAGTAAAAGAATTTTCCATTTCCCTAATACCTTAGTTAATCCTTATAAGAGAGGATATTTATATTGGCTTAACCTGAGCTGTGCTCTTGGTTTTCTGTAACAGTATCAGAATGTGTTCTTAATATAATGTAATTACTAAAGGGCAGAGCATATAATTTAATAAAACCAGGACAATTTACAGGTTTCATCAGGTCCTGTGAACTAAGAAAGATAGTTTGCAACTTCCATAGATTGTATCTAAATATACTAAAGATACTTATTAGCTTCTGTCATCTCCATGTATGTACAGTAGAAATGGGATAAAATTAGAATCCAGCTATGCAAAGAATATATGTGTGGGCTCTGTTACTATTTCTTGCATGTCTATGACAAATCAAGGCAAGTCTGATCATGAAAATGCTCGACATGATTACTTATGTCACTGGATATGAAGATTTGCGTTCATAAACAAGTCTACCTACACATCAAATGTGATGTATAGGTAGATCAGCCCTAAAATCTTAAAAAAAAGAGACTTAAGTACTAACCTTGACGCACACCTTGAAAGTGCTGTCTAAGGAAAAGGCTGTGGCTTGCAAATAAGAATAGGGTTTAGCCCTATTCTCATTTGCACAAGGAAAAACTATAAGCAATGGGATGAAACTGAAAGGGAGGAGACAGATTAAATATTAGAAAAAACTTTCTGACATTGAGGGTGATCAATGAGTGGAACAGGTTACCATGGGAGGTGGTGAGTTCTCCTTCAATGGAAGTGTTGTTCAATGGAACAAAGGCTGGACAAATATCTGTCTGGGATGATTTAGTAAATCCTGCACTGAACAGGGGGTTGGATCCGATTACCCTGGAGGTCCCTTCCAACTTTACCAGTCTATGATTCTATGATCAAATGGTCATTGTATGGACACTCTGAACATGATGGTTAATATGGACAGGAAAAGATTTGGTTCTGTGTTAGCCAGTAGAGCAAAATGTGTGTGAGGGCTCAAACCCAGGGCCTCCTGCACTCAAGTCAGCAGCTCTCTCTACTAAGCCATCCAGGACTTGGACGTCTCCTCTGATGAATACCTAGCCATGCTCCTGTGTTTCCCTGACTAGCTTGACCCTCTGTTTCCCCTGTTCTAGCTCCACTCAGATCCCAGTCAAGCAAACTATAAAGGCCTGGCCCTACCTTTGCCCCGGTTTAAGATTTTTGTGCTTGCTGCCTTTAGTCTAGCTCCTGCTACTACTGCTCTTCTCAATACAATTGCTGAGACATACTGATATCAACCTCTGGCTTCCCTCCTGACAACGATATCCACTTCCCTGTGTACTGTGAACCTGAGCGCAGCCCTTGCCGACTCCTGGCTCTCCCCTGACTACTCGGTGGACCTGCATGGTTGCTATACCCACGGCTTCAAACCTAGTGCAGGTAATGTTACAATTGTTCTCCGGAAGAGAAATATAGTAATCTTGTAACTATGATACTATTTTAATGACTAACAAAAAGAGATGATGTTACAGCAAGCTTTTGAACCTACATAGGGTTCTTCCTCAGGCTTAATCAGATTAGGCCTGAGGAAGAACCCTAAGTATGCTTGAAAGCTTGCTGTAACATCATTTATTTTTGGTAATTATTAAAAGGTACCTGATTACTTTGTTCCCTTTCCTTCAAAAACACACACTATTATGTCTTAATTGTGGTATTCATGCCACAAAAGGTAGTAATAGTACCTTCAGTGGATGGCATGGATATAGGACACAGTGGATGCTGGCTGCTATAAACATCCTACTGTAATGGCAAGGATAAGATTTAGCTCTGATACTGGCCATTAAACGCTTTAGATACTGCAGTTAATAGACATTGATGTTTTTTTCAATTATTTAATAAAGTTAAGTTCTAATGATGGAAAAGTCAATAGGCAGTCATAGTAGTTTTCATTCCTCACATGAAATATGTAGTACTAGCTAATATACCTAGCTTTATCCCAGTTAATTTGATACAGTTGTTTATGGAAAATTTTATGAAGTCGTGGTTACTTCCGGGAAACTGAGAAATAAAATATGTATACACATAGAGGAGCATTAGATTGTCCTCAGACTGCATATACCGATGTCCCTCTGCAGAATGTGCCACCCCTGCCTCTCTCCTCACTTAGGACCTAAAGAATGCTGGTGCCAAATTTAGTGTTTGTAGAACACCGGGAAGTTACATTACATAGGGGTGCACTTACTTTTGCAATTTTCATTGAATAATCGAGTTGTGACCCCTTTACTTTTCCTACTTAGGACCCAAAAATGATTGTACCAAATTTCACGCTTGTACGACACTGGGAAGTTACATTACATAGGGGTGCACTTATGTTTTCAATTAGCACTGAATAATCGAGTTGTGACCCCGTTACTTTTCCCATTTAGGACCTAAAGAATTGTCATACCAAATTTCATGTTAGCATGACACCGGAAAGTTAGAGAATTAGTGGTGAGTCAGTCAGCCAGTGGGGGCTTACACACACACACAAACACACACACACACACACATATATATGACAAACGAAGATCAAGGTCTAAATGTTTGTACATTCTTGATTATACAACCCCTTGTGGGGATTAACAATTTTCCACAGGGAACTACCACACTATTCTCAGTTAGAAGTCACGCAGAGCGCAGGTCATGAATGACAAAGTTTGCTTACAGGCAGAGATCTGGCAGAGGTTAGGGTGGGCAGCAGACAAGAAGTTGAGGTCAGGGACATAAGCCATAACCATAGAGAGCAGGAACAAACACACTAGCAGACGCTGGAACTGAGTAGATCTAATTGCCCAGACACTGTGTGCTGGGGGAAGGATCCAAATGAAACCCAGAGCATTGGTGAATGCAAAGTCACCAGGGCCTGGAATCTATAGAGCTACAAGTCCAACAAAAAAGCATAGTGCCAAAAAGTTCCACCCACCCATTTAAGTGTTCTACAATGTTTTCTACTTCGATCTCCTTTTTTTCAGAAGATATTCTTAGGGACCTTGACTTTTGAATCACCCTGTATAAAGCTCGCTCTGTATGTCTGTGGGTGTTGACTGTCTTTAGCAGCTGACGCCTGACCACAACAGCTCAGATCAAAGATAACTCTGATATTGGCAGTTAGCCCTTTAGATGCTGTTGTCAGTTCTAACAGCAGCATTTAAATGGCTTGACATAGGGGGCTCCCTCTGTCACCCAAAATATTGCAAAATATTGTACATGCAATCAAATCCTTGCTATTTCAAGTTACCTATAAGGAATAAAAAAAGTAAAGATAAAATATATATTTTTAGAATTATTAGTAACATTTAAAAAAATGTCTAAACCATCAGAAAAAAAGCAGTGCCAGAATTGTGCATTTTTGGTCCCCCCAACTCCAAGTAAAAATTTACTTAAAAGCAATCAAAAAGTTGTATGTAACCGACTGATAATAGCTGTATGGGGTGAACAATCATATTAATGACCATTTGTGCCCATATTGCAGATCATTTGTCTGTCTAAATAATATTAACAAGTAGTGACAGATGTTCATTTATTGGTTCATGTTCGTTATCATAAGCATATGACTTGCTCACGTAAATGGCAATTTTTTTGTAAGTCTCAGAAAACACCTTTAAATCAGTTTTATGTAATAAAAGTAAAAAAAAAACAAACAAAAAACCCAACTGGTAAAATATATACATATTCGGGTGGTATCACATCTGCACTGGGGATTCAGCCTTCCTGCTCCATTTGGGGAGCAGGAAAGGCGAATCATCATGGCCGAATAGTTCCGCCTCTAGACGGAACCAAGCAGTGCCGAATGGACCCCATTGATTACAATGTATCTGCCCCCTCTCCGTCCAGCTAAACGGCCTTTAGACTTTAGAAATTTTTTTTCCTGATATTTTCAGCCGCATCGGCAACAGAACCTCCGACCAACACAGATGTGAAACTGGCCTTAGCTATCTGCATAGTAGTAGTCACCAAGGCAACAAATATATGCTACTGTATTTACTCATGAATGCCATAAAGAAATGTTAAACAGTGCCTGCATTGCTTTTTATGTATTCTATTGTAAGAATTCTATATTGAAAACTTATTCAACTTAAATAGTTAGTGTTTTAGTTTTTTGCTGTTTTAAGAACTCTTGCTTACATGCAGAGGATGGCAACCAAAACCTAGTCTATCTTCTATCTAATGTAACAATTGCATGTATTTGTCTATCCGTTGATGTCTGTTTATATACAGTATTGTATTATCATTTGTATCATTTATTTGAACCCCATCAGTATGTGAGGAACTGGATCCGTTATTAGCATAATTCACATCCCGGTGCCTCTAGTTACCTTAATACAAAAGCAGAGCTGACTCCTAACATTTATACTGTCTGAAACTTTGACTTGAATTAGAAAGATTTTACCATAGCTCTGGTTGATTAGCCGGGCTTCTACAAGAATTGCAGGCAATTTTCACAATTCGTAGATGTCAAGTTGTCAAATACCAAATTGACAGAGTACTTTTAAAACATGTCTTGCAACAGGGAGTCTTGCATGTAAGAGGAAGTCATGCTGGGTATTTTCTTTCCCCTTCCATGAAGGAACAGTAATGTCATCAAGATATTTTCTCCATTCTCTTGACGTGTTCCTACTTATATTTTGTGTGCATTTCCAGTTTCGAGATTTTTTTTTTAAACAATATGTGGGTGTAAACGGGAAATTTACTGTAAATGCTGTTATTTGGAAAATATTGTTAAAATACAGAATAGCTTACTACCAAATCAACTGCCTTTTAGTGAGGTAAATGCTTGCTTCCCATGCTAGATAATTAATACCTTTTCTGTATAGCTTGTTATACAGTAATATCATCATCATTACCTTAATAGGCGAGACACAAATTGTGATTGTTCAGCAATAAAATACAGCCTCCTGCTCCATTGATCATTCTAATACATTTCAGTCTATTTCTACATCAAAATGGAAAAGGTCTTCTGCAAATACTGTAAATGTATATTGAAACATACATACGCAACAGATTAAATGCTATCAAGGGGCCATTATACTTATTACAATTTAGATTGTTGTGCAAAGTATAGTATATTATGGTTTTATAGGGACAATGTATAGTAGAGCCTAGTAGTATTATTTGGGCATGCAGAACACTATCCTATAAGCAGTGTATGGCACTATAATTTAGTCATTTTATAGGAGAGCTATCTAATCAATATTGTAGCAATTGTATGTACGTCTATTTTGGGGCTTTCTGTAAGGTACTTTTATTTGTATATTGTATTGCTAGCAAGCATGCATATGGGCACATACACAGACTTATAGCAATGTAGTTAAATGGAAGGTGTCATCAGAAAATGACCTATTATGTAATTCATGTTTTTATGATAAACATGTTTTTTAAGAATTTTTGGCAATATTTTTTTAATATAGCTCGCACTTGTCTGTCACTTGCTGATCTGTAGAGAAAGCTTTGCATTAGTCGTCTCACTATAATCACAGGTAGGATTCCACTGAATGGTAAACACTAGAGATGAGCGAGCACGCTCGGATAAAGCAGTTACTCGAGCGAGCATCACTCTTCTCAAGTAACTGCTTACTGGTCCGAGCAGGCTCGGGGGGGGGGGGGGGGGGGGGGGAAAGGGAGCGGCGGGTGTTAGCAGGGGTAGAGAGAGGGAGCTCTCTCACTCTCCCCCCTGCTAGCCCCCGCCCCTCCCCCCCGATCCTGCTCGGACCAGTAAGCAGTTACTTGAGAAGAGTGATGCTCGCTCGAGTAACTGCTTTATCCGAGCGTGCTTGCTCATCTCTAGTAAACACCTATTTGTAGATAACATAGGATCCACTATATAATATTTGTTATAAGCTGAAGGCCCATTTAGATAGGACGAATGTTAGACAAACGATTCCCAACACTCGTCCCCGCATACATTAGTTCGTGTGCTGCTGCATGGGAGCTAGTATCGCTGGCTCGTTCACAGAACAGCGAGCAGTGGGTGGGGAGGCTGCAGGAGATTTCACTTCCTGCTTTCCCCTGTCCCTCTCCATTGACTTAACATAGCGGCTGATCATCGTTCAGGATCATCACTCATCGTTTATGCTATGTTTAGTCAATAGAGAGGGGCGGGGGAGCGCGAGGAGAGAAATCTCCTCCAGCCGCCCCACTGTGAGCCAGCGATCTAAGCTCCGATGTAGGTGCATGAGAGCGAGTATGTGTGAGGACGAGTGTCGGGCATCGTTTGTCCGACCTTTAATCCCGTCTAAATAGGTCTTTAGACTGTCTACTCCCCCTCCCTGCAAAATGATCTCTGCACAGGTCACAGAACAAGTCTAGAACAGTCTCCTATACTAGTCAATGGGTTGGCTCGTATCCATTGTTTGAGTGGCCCATGAAGCTGCCTTAAAGCATATCTCTAAGTGCTATTAAATGCAGCTCAGGTGGAAGATGTCCTCCCCGTAGACATGTACAGAGAACAGAATAAATAATTCCACAATCAGCAAATAAAAACAGATTAGAAAAATGGTTTATGTTTATCTGGTTTTAATTAGTAAAAAATATAGGTGACATATTCCCTTTTGTAGAACTTTTCTTGTTTTTTTTTTCTCTTTTCAAATGCTACGCAGCTGTTTTTTTGGATGCAATCATTATCATCAGTCGATCAGCCTACACGATTACAGATTTCATAGAATGGGTATGTATTGGAAATTCGGTATGAACTAAGTTTGCACAGAGGTGGCGCCTGCTCCTAATTAGGTTCAATATACAAAAAAATAGACTCAATGCTATCCTAATTTTCCAGTGCTGTAAAGTCAAAATGACATACCAGATCTTATAAAAGGAAATATCTATGATAGGATGGGTTTTATTCCTTATAATTTTCTATAAATAGTACAACTTCTTGGTACAAGTACTGACGTCATCTTTAAGTTGGAACACAGTGACAATTTGATTCTAGGTCAGTTTAAACAGCTTCGTTACTAATGTTAAGTTTAATAGATATACCAAATGGAATCTAAATGGAAAAAGTTGAGAAAAGCTGAACATTTCTTTCTTAGAGCTCAGGATGTAGCCATCGCTTAAATGCGATCTCATTTATGATAAGATGTATGAGGGAAGGAAAAGAACTTCAGGATTGCTGAACTTTGTGACTTCTGTCCTACAGTACAAACAACTCAACAGTCTGAAGATTGAAATTAGCTTTTAGAGATTTATTTCTTAGCAACAAACAATCCTAAAGGACTCTAAGTAAAATTACTTAGCAAGATCTTCATTTATCCACAAGTTAAAGGTACTATGCATACAATTCAGTGAAAATATAAATGTATTCGCACATGTGGCATTAAACGGACTCCGTCATGCAGAAATACGAATGTATAAGGTCTAGTGATGAGCGAGTACACTCGCTAAGGCACATTACTCGAGCGAGTAGTGCCTCAGCCGAGTATCTCCCCGCTCGTCTCTAAAGATTCGGGGGCCGGTGCCAGTGACAGGTGAGTTGCGGCAGGGAGAGAGGGAGAGAGAGATCTCGTCCTCCATTCCTCCCCGCTCTCCCCCGCCCCCGAATCTTTAGAGACGAGCCGGGAGATACTCGGCTAAGGCACTACTCGCTCGAGTAATGTGCCTTAGTGAGTATACTCGCTCATCTCTAATAAGGTCTTATAAAAACTATCCTTAGCCCCATGTATAATTATCAACATTTCACTTTTTACTTTACCAGTACTAAATTGTTCATTACCCAACTTTGTCTATTTCTGTTGACTGCAGGAAGTCTCAGTACTATCCCAAACAGCGGTCGATATCAGAGCTACATTCAGTCAGTAAGCAGATTTCAAATGAATTTTCCCCTCTGTATGTTTCTACACCCAAAAAACTTACTGTTACCATACAGGGCGGCACAGGGTCCCGCGGTCAGCGCGTGCCACCCCGGCGTCGGCTCCGGCATCCTGGAGCCCTGACGTCGAGGCCCTCCCGGCGATGTGGAAAGGCTGGTGTGCGGCGGCATGGGCGTGTCCGCCCGTACTCCTCCACCTCTCTTGTGCAGTAGTGGGGGGAGCTGGCTCCTCCCACTCTCCACCCCGGGGAGGAGTCTTTTATTTATAAGGCTGGCAGTGACCTGAGCTCACTGCCAGTTATTGGTACTACTTGCACCTAGTCAGCCTGTTTCAGTCAGTACTAGTTGCTAGCCAGTCTCCTTCTAGGTTGCCTGTCAGCTTCCATCTCCAGCCTTGCTTTGCCTTGTAAGTCCTGTTGGTCTTTTCCATCTGCCTCTCTGTCGGCACTCTGTCCCCCCATCAGTTGGTTTCTTCTTGTCAGTCACCAGGTCCCTAGCTAGCGCAGGGACCGCCGTCCAGTTGTCCGCCTGGGGCTAGCCAGGGCCGAGGCAAGTAGGCAGGGACAGTGGGGTGCGGGAAGTTCAGGGCACCCCATCTGGCGCTCGGGGGGTCAGAGTGCCGTAACACTTACTCGGACTAGCTAACTCTTCTACAGCAAAATAAGCCTCCATACACTACGGCTATGAGAAGGAGCATTGGTAAGATGAATAAGTAGCACGGCTTCCTATCTTCTATTAAAAATGTATTGATAATGCATAAAAAGTTATTATTTTTATCTTGGTAGACTGCTGTACACTGTAACCCGATATTGAATCTTATCCGTGTTACTGTTCATAACCCCGCTTCTTACGCCTTTATCAGCCATCTTTGAAACTGCCAGTAAATTTTCCAAAATTATCCCTTGATTTTAAGAATTTCATGAAGCGGTGGAATAACAAGCAGGATTTAGATGACCGGAGTCGGTAGAATTCTTTGTACAATTGGGAGTAATGAAATCTCCACCAACAACATCACATTACTTTTCAATGATAGCTAGGCTGCTTTCAGATGAGCATCTAAAAACACATCCGTAACTCAGATCCATATTACAGGTGAGTTTCAAAACACATTACATTGGTATGTCGTCAATTTTTAATCTGCATTTGCCTCTATATTTTTATTATGTTCTGTTGGGCAAATACTGATCTGTATTTGCCCAATAGAAAATAATATAAAGATGCTAAAAATCGATTATGCTGAATTTTTGAAATATTGCCATAAGAAATATGGCCATGGGATTCGCCCTACTGATTTACATTAGCTCTGTTTTATGGTCCCCTCAACATGGACGTATTAGGCTGTCTGTCCACGGGCGATTGTTCATTGCAATACCCACAGTGATAATCCGGACGCGGGTAACGCAGTGAACGCATTCCATAGCGTTGCTATGGAAAGTGCAGCCGCGGCATCCATGAGCGGAGAATCATAGCGATTCTCCACTTGCGAGATCTAAATTGTGGCATGCCTCGATTTGCCGCGAGTCTCCATGGTAAGTTTATCTGTCAAATAGACTCACCGCAGAGAACTGCCTATAGCATCTGACTAAATGGTCTGATGGTCAGAACCTGGTACACCGGCCTTCAGCATTTAACATGGAGGGAAGCTGCATGACTGTCTAGCTATGTTCTAAGTAATAGCAATGCCCCAAAGGGTTAATAGCATGCAATAGCAATGCCTGGGGCCTAATACTGATATTAAAAGATGAAACTGAGCTCTTCCCACATGTTTTACCACCTAAGTGGCATCTTCAGGGGAATATAGGAGCTATGAGATACCTATGAGGTAGCTCATAGCTCCTATATTCCCTACATCTGCTGTTGTATTGTGACTTGAGACATTATTACCACAAGAGCTTTATAGACAATAATCCTATTTATGCAGCAGCCCGTTCTGAGCCTCTTTTAAAATCAAGAAAGCTGTTCCTCCACAGAACCCCCATCGTCCTCCATGCAGCCTCATTCTCCGCCTCAGTCCTCCAAACAACTACCATCGTCCTCCACTGTGCCCTCAAGCAGCCCCCATCATCTTCAAAATAACCCCTGCCACCAGGCAATATGGACTGCAGACTGGAGTTAGTGTCTGCTTCTTTATACAGGCCTGGATACAGAAACTTGCCCAAGCTCACATGTAGTTTGTGGCCACGGGCCCGTTTCTGACACTACGGGAGGGACACACAGTGTTGGCGGCAGTGATGAGCCCACCATCTCTCGCCCTCACCTCAATACTGGATACGAGCGGTCAGGACTCAGAGGGACAGGAAGAAAAACGTGCAGCCACAGGCTGTCCGCTAGACCTGGAACTTCAAGTGCCGCCCACTGCCTTGTCGTAAGGCCAAAAAAGGCCATTGAAAACCTATTGAAAAAATAAGACAAACTTCTCTGCCACAGTTAATTTAATGTACTGTGTCAAGTTAAACTTTGCCACATTTGTACTTAAGTACAGGGCGTGCACTTTAAGTTCCATCACACAGAATATGAGTTAGGATATTTAACTAGAGCGGTATTTCTGTAAAAGTGCTTAAGGTGGTTGAGAATGCAAACCTGGCTTCAACAATACTTCAGGCATGACAAAAAGTTGCAAATAGCTGATAAAAAAGTGTGTGGAATTAGAAAGTTCATCAAAAGTACTTCGAGTTGCTTTATAAATCATTAATGCCTCACTGACAAAATATTGACACTGCCCGCTTACAATGTGCTAAAGCCGTATATGCAAATAGTACTTAAAGGAAAACGTCACTTCTGAATAACAGTGCAAAAAAAACTGCAACTAGAATTTTTTCATTTTATTACACTGATCATGTTGGTTCAGCGTAGATCCAAGCTAAATTCTAAATACGAGTTCCTGCTTCTAGAGTGCTGTGAACCTTAAAGATATAATAACATTCATTGTTTTCTGACACTTAAGGAGAATTACTAACAAACCGTATTGCAAAATCACTGAAAACACCACATGTGAACATAACCTAAAGCCGCCTTCACACGTAATGCTAATGCTGCAGAAATTCCGCATTGGATTTTGCAGCATTTACAGTACAGGTCACATGGAGGAGATTTCCAAAATTTTCACATAAACTGGTGCCCAATTTTCTCCAAAGATTGGCTGCTGAGGACCCCAGCCAATCAGCTGGTTTGTTGCCGGCTGTCAGCACTGCAGTACACAAGAGCCGGTGCAGGCCTCGGTGCTTGTAGTGGGCAGTGCTCTGAACTGCAGATACAGCTCCCACTGAAATCAATGACAGTTGTACCTGCAGTTACAAGTGCTGAAAATGAAGCCATTAGTCTAACCTCATATATCTCCCCATATTTGGAGAGATAGAGAGCGGAACTAGTGGGCTTGCCCAGGTTTTCCCCGAGAGAATGGGTGAGGGAGCAGGGCTAGAGGGGTTCTCATAGTGATTCTTCTCTAACTAATAGAGGGGCGGGACTAAAGTGATCAACCCTCTAGCCCCACCCCTCACACAGGGAAAGCCCCTCTCTCTTCAAATATGGGGAGATTTGTAAGAGATCCCCTGTAGCTCCGCCCCCTCTCTCCTCTCACTATGGGGGATTCCAAAGCTCTTTTGCTCTTCTCCCATTGATTTCAGTGGGGCCAGCGCTGCTGTGGCCGGCCTCATTGCACAGATTTCTTTTATCACAACTTGGAGTGAGTGAAAACATTTCAAATGAGAATGAAACCATTGAACATCATTGGTTTCAAAATCATGTGTTTTCATTCACCCTTGCATCGCAGGAAAATTTATTGTCAGTGTGAAAGAGACCTTAGATTGCAGAAATTGCAGAAGACAACCTGTGCAAAAGTTTTAATGAAACGCTATTGCAAAAATGATTGTTAGCCAAAATACATGCATTTAAGTGAAAGAAATGCCCCCCCCTCCCACCCACGCCTTTCCCCCTCCAAAGGTGGCCATAGCCCTAAAATAGTGTTGCACACCTGTGACTGGCACAAGGTGGAGGTATTGGGCCTTTTCATGATTTGTTTCTGCCGTGCTCATGGTGCAGCAAAAATGATATGTTACTTTTATTAGAAATGCGTAACTTTTAGTACCATTGATCACTTACTTATGTTCAGTAAAAGAAGGAAGTATTTGCTTAAATGTTTCCATTTTCGTTGTATAATTATTAGTGTTCTACAAAGGATACTGTTTAAAGATAACATGCTGACAAGTACTAAAGGCAGTGAACAAAATACAAACAACTCATAATCTAAGTGTTGCAGGTTGGATATAATATGAAAGCAACAGAAAAAAATAGCAATAAAATGTTACAGTTTATGTAGCAATAATCAGTATGTGGGCGAGTGGCTGAATAGAGGAAAAATGGCTTTGAAACATAATAGTTTAGTAATACTGATATTCTACTGGTAATTAATTCAGCCTCTTAATTAGGTTGTGTTTAAACTGAAGGATGATGGTTCAGAAAATTGTTCAAAAGAGCGATAATCGTTTAGTTTAAACAAACTTGTTTGACAAACAAGAATCGTGCAGTTCTCATTCGTTGTTTAGATTAAGTCGGCAACAGAATCAGCGCCGGCTGGGTCACTTGTCTGCAGGCGGCCCAAGAGCGAACTAGCTGGTGATGACATCACTAGCTCGTTTCCTCACGCAAACAAGAATTGTGAAATCCTCGTTCTGTCCAAAAGGGCCATTACTCGGACTCTAATTAATATGCAGAAAAATCTTTCTAGGAGACACAAACCTCTATGTCTCTAGGCTGTACAATAAATATCTCCAATATGCCATAAAAAAACAGTAAGGCCCAATGCACACAAGTTAGATTCCACAGCAAATACCTGCCATTTGCATGCTATGCAAAAGTGCTTTTTCTTGCCCATGAGTGGAAATAAATTGCGATTTTCCGCTTGCGTGGGGAAAGTCACAGCATGTTCTATTATAGTGCGGGACCCGCACGGATGGCTTCTATTGAACTCAATGGAAGCTGTCCGTCCCGCGGTGCTTCCACAATGAGCATTGCAGTAGGGTCGGAGGATCCACGTCATTACCTAGCGACGGTGCGGGAGAATCTCTACTGTGCATGTGCGCTAGCTGGCACATCCAAAGTACTTTGGCCGCCTGCACACAAAGAGAACTGACAGGTACGCAGGGGTCACCGGCCGGGCACAGGGTTGGATTCTGCTGCAGGATCCCCTAAGTAAGAATAAAATATACATCTAGGCCCCTTCAACATCATGGAAGAAAGGTCTTCTCACAAGCAGGATCATTTCCAGGGCCTCCAACACCTTGGAGAACTAAGGGTTTCCACTGCCTACTCTCGTTTACCCAGACTGGTTCTTCAGATCCAGTTTTTAAAATTGCAACAATCAGGAGAACCAGTAGTCTAAGCCACATCAAAATTACAGCTGGTTGAAAGAACCAGTAGTCTGTTGCAAACTTTAGCCCATGACCTCTCCGGAAGTCTTCTTTCTCTTTCCAAGCAGGGAGGCAGAATGCCATGATGTCATTGTAGCAACCTGTGTGAAGACTGCATCTATGAATATGAACAGGTACATGCAGTAATGGCTATTTCTGAGAGTCATATAGACTTCACTGTAGAATACAAGGCACATGCTTGACCAATTGTTTTCTTCATGTTTGCATAGGGGGTGAGTCGGAGTCTTTGTCACATAGGTGTGATGGGGGTCCCACTAGGAGGCTTCACCAAACTTCATGAGATTTTGATTATTGGACAAATGATAGTAGAAAGTTTCCCAAATGAAATGTTATGGAATGTTTGCACTATCCTTTGTGCTATGATCCGATCCTCAAATTGAGCTAAAAAATTCCCTGGATCTCCTGAACATGATGTGCATAGGGCCTTCGTGACCATTTTTTCAAAGTAAACTTTTCTACAATGCCCCATGAGCAAAACTGAGTTTGTCAATGAAAACTAGTGGAAAACAAGATGTGGACATGTTATCCATGGTCTTCAATTGAACAACTGGAGTAATTTGCACTAGAAAAATGAGAGCAAGAATCTGACTGGCTGTTCTGGGCAGCATGAGGTTTGTTTTACACTTAATTCTATAACTAAGGGTGCTTTAATACGGGACGATCTCTTGGGCACAGATGTCCGATGGGTTGTTCCTGTGCTTTTACACATGAAGTTGCTCTGCTGACTGATGTAGGCAGTCATTCATAAGTGAACGACTGTCTGTTTACATGAAACGATACCTCCTTCTGCATACAGAAACTGTAAGACGAATGAGAAGCGAATGAGTTCTCATTCGTCGGTCACTCAGTGCATGCATTTACACAGCATGTAATAGTTCAGATACTCTCTGGATTGCGGGAATCTGAACAATAATTGTTCCATGTAAAAGCTTCTTTAGGCTGGCTTCACCCTAGCATTACCGTTTTCTATTTTCATCCAGGAACCGATCAATAGAAAAAACAAAACTGGCAGATGCGGCATATGCTGGGCCAGAATTTTCCTGGATGAGTTAACACTTCTGCCATGTTACCTGGAATTTTCCTAGAAGAAATCCAGGATCTTATACACCATAAACTGCTTTCATATCTGCAGCAGGGATTCCTTTTTCCTGCTCTATTTGGAGCCAACAAAGGGGAATCCCCTGGCAAAATGGGTCCATCATATGATGGAACCGAACAGCGCCAAACGGATCCCATTGACTATAATATGGTCCATTTCGATTCCGCTCAGCTGCCTGCTATGTTACAGGAAGAAAAAGCACTGTATGCAACACTATTTCTTCCAGTATTTTGTGCTGGATCTGCGTCGAGACCTCCGACTGGAGGTTCCAATGCAGATTTGTTTACTTATTGTCTTCATAAGGCTGACACCATCAATTTACAGCAAATAAATGAAGTTACAATAGATAGGAACTATAAACTAGGAGATACATTATAGGTCCATGTTCTTACATAAAGAACTTACATCACTCAAAATTCATCAGAAACTGATTGCCTTGATTGATCATTTTGCATTAGGTACTAATGGACTAAATCAGCCTTTTAGTACTTCATTGCGTGTATTTAGAGAACAGCGGGTGGTCTGTTCTCTAAATACATCACTATTGTTCTCCTGGGGGACAGGAGCTGTTAACAGCTGTTTAAAAATGTTATCAGCGCTGCCCACGGAGAACAAAGCATGCGGTCCATCTTATCTTATCGTCCTGAGGGACGAAGATTTCATGCAGACCTGAAGTCAGCAATGGACGGAAAGTGCACGGTAAGTGCATGATGGACACATATTTACACACAACGATTATTGCTCAAAAGATGGCTTTTGAGTGAATTTTGAACGAAGATCGTTGTGTGTAAAAGGGCCTTAACAATTAAGCAAGTCATTTTACATACACAGCTGTTATCACAATCATCTGATCACTGCTGGAATGGCTTCTCCTAACTTCAGCAATCAGCTGTTATTAGCAAGGGAAGCATTGGCTAGACATATTTTCTCTGTAGGGAAAGATGTAGCATTATATGGTAAACTTTTCAATCAATGGCCATTCATGGAATCCAATTTTTGGATGTTACCAATCCACCATAATGGTAGCTGCTCTTTTTGGCACATAGTATTGGGGGGGGGGGGGGGGGGTCTTACGCCACATATAATACTTCTATGCTGCTTATATGCTTTATTATTGGCTGCTTAGATTTTTCCTTAACTCTTCCCCATTAGGGAACCGCTATGATCAGTGACTTCAAACAAGTCTACTTTATGCCTTTTCAATGGCCCAGGCTGCTGCACTCTGCATACATCGCTGAAGCTTAGTGTTGTCAGATCTACTAGCTCAACAGGAAGTTACTGCCTGGTAAGATAATTTTTCTTAAACCAAGCTAATTGCAATATATATTCTTCCAACTTAAGGAACTCAGAAATAGGAAGCCTTGAGTTCTTCTTTAATCAAAATACTAACGACCACTCGTCCATGAGTGAGTGAGTGAGTTACATGCCCCGCCCCTGATCACACGATAGTGATGTAATCACAGGTCTTATTCCATAGCAACTGAGGCGGTGGGGATTTGTAGGGGATGCATAACTCACTTGGGATAAACTCCGGATTAAGGACTTGTGATGACATCACCGTCATGTTATTAGGAGTGAAGCATTTAACACACTCTGGATAATCTAAGGCAGAGCAAGAGTGAGTAAGTTACACGCTCCACCCCTGATCTCATGATGATGATGTCATCAAAGGTCCTTCATCCCAAGTGAGTGAGTTACAAGCTCCCCCTGATAACATGATGCTAACGTCATCACAAGTTCTTCATCTCAGCTACGATTTCACCTCAGCAAGCAGCTGAATCACTGAGGCTCTGAACTCCGTCCGTGATCACATGACGGTGATGTCATCACAGGTCCTTCAATATTTTTTGACCAACTTCAACCATCATCACAGGTCCTTCAGTAAGTTACATTTGATGATGTCATTCATTATATTATATTGTAAGTGGTGCATTTTGCCACCAGAAACACTGTGCAAAATGCACCACTTATAATATAGTATAGTGAATGACATCATCAAATGTAACTTACTGAAAGACCTGTGATGACAGTTGGAGTTGGTCAAAATATTGAAGGACCTGTGATGACATCACCGTCATGTGATCAGGGGTGGAGCTCAGAGCTCCAGTAATTCAGCTGCTCCAAGGGGGGAAATCGTGGCTGAGATGAAGGACCTTTGATGACGTCAGCATCATGTGATCAACGGGGAGCATGTAACTCACTCACTTGGGAGGAAGGACCTTTGATAACATCACCATCATGTGATCAGAGGTGGAGCATGTAACTCACTCACTCTTTCTCTGCCTTTGATCATCCAGAGTTATTAGCATCATTAATACTAATATTAATATAAATGATTCTAATAATTATATATCAGTGATAATAACATCATAATAAACAGTAAAATACCAATGATTTCAATTTTTAAGGTGGACTTTATATGGGGCATCTCCAAAGATAATACTGTGGGTGTTGTATGTAATTAATTACGACCCCTTCCGCACTGAACTTCAAGGGGTTGTCCCGCGCCGAAACGGGTTTTTTTTTTTTTTTTAACCCCCCCCCCGTTCGGCGCGAGACAACCCCGATGCAGGGGTTAAAAAAACAAGCAGCACAGTGCTTACCTGAATCCCGGCGGTCCGGCGTCTTCATACTCACCTGCTGGAGATGGCCGCCGGGGTCTGCTCCCTCCGTGGACCGCAGCTCTTCTGTGCGGTCCACTGCCGATTCCAGCCTCCTGATTGGCTGGAATCGGCACGTGACGGGGCGGAGCTACACGGAGCCGGCATTCTGCACGAGCGGCCCCATTGAAGACCGCAGAAGACCCGGACTGCGCAAGCGCGGCTAATTTGGCCATCGGAGGCCGAAAATTAGTCGGCACCATGGAGACGAGGACGCCAGCAACGGAGCAGGTAAGTATAAAACTTTTTATAACTTCTGTATGGCTCATAATTAATGCACAATGTACATTACAAAGTGCATTAATATGGCCATACAGAAGTGTATAGACCCACTTGCTGCCGCGGGACAACCCCTTTCAGTTCTACTTCAGAAGTAGCATATAAAGCAAGGTGTTGTTCTTCAGTATGACTGTTTATAGCTTCTCTGATAGAAATATGTAAAATATCAAAGTGATATGGGGGCATTACTGCACACCATGACTTCTTGTCTCTGAGAAGCCTTGCACTCGCCACTGCAGGCATTTTACAAGATAACTAAGTGAAGAACAGTACTTTCTGATCACATTTTCCTAATGTCTGCTACAGACTCGATATCTTACTGTATATCTTCCAAACCTTCTTGGCCCATATCCTCATAATGTTACAAAACCCTACACTCAGATTTACATGTAAACAAAGAGAAGCAATTTACAAGAGACTTCTCCCTTCCGTCTATTTATTTTAAATCTTGGTTCCAGAACCGAGTTTCAAAGGATAACAAAGAAATGGGAGAGATTTTTCTGACTGCGGCATTTTCTTAGCACATAATAAGTCTCACGTTTCCCATCCAAATGCATGAAGCAATCGAGTACTATTTGTGGTAGCCTATACTCCGATGTGAGCCAGATTCTGAAGATACATATTGTATAATACATTGCATATCATAGCATACATTCCAGTTCTTAATGGAAGCAATATGCAATGTATATTCCTCAGTAATAAAACATTGGCATTGCTTGTTCCTTGAGGAAATGAACAGATCAGTAATTATAAGCTTGTTATTGTACAGAGGAAAGGCATGTGCAGTTGCATTGTTTCCAAGATGCACACATCTGTAAGACATTATTTTCGGTCTGCCTAGAAGCAACACGTACATCTCACAATAGTAACATGGGTGCCAACTGAATCTACTGAGACCGGAAAATGTAAAATATATTTAAAGAGCCAGTGCTTGACCGCCATATTGGGTGCACGTGTACGGTTGTATTTTTTTTTTTAACCCCGTAAGGACCAAGCTGTTTGTACCTTAAGGACCAGACACTTTTTAAGGATTTTACCCATTTGGTAGTTTTACTGGCCTATTTTGTTTCCTTTAGCTACCAAAATTATTTTTACTGTGTTTTTTCCCGTGACATATAGGGCGATTTTTTAACTTTTTCACTGACTTTTTCCCCCCATTTTTTAGTTTTATTGGGGGTAAAATGCTAAAAAAATAATTTTTTTTAACATTTATAGTTTGTTTTTTTTTAGTATATTTATGCTAAAATAAAGTATGAGAATGGGTTCCTCTATTTGTTTTGGACGTTTTCATATATAGTATGTATGGTTTTGGTTTACAGGGCGCATACGCAAATGGTTTTGGTTGGCGTCGGCTTTGTGTTATTTTCTTTCTTATGTATATATTGTTGTTTTATTCTGTAATTTTGTTTTATTTGTTTATGTAATCATGTTTTTTACTATCTATGTCCCCCCTTGACGTCATATAAGACATCTTTGTTTATTTGACCCTTTCCCATTGTAGCTGGGGCATCCATAGGAGCCCCAGTTACAGGGGAAAGCAACCCCTGTAGTGACATTGGTCTCTGGCAGAGCTGGCCAGGGTCCAATACGACCCTCCAGCTCTGCTGTATCAGAGAACCTCGGCGGTCACATGACTCCCCGACTCCCATAGTGAAAGCTACACTTCTGCTTTCACTTTCTAGTACATAGTGCTCATTGAGCACTGTGTACACAGAAAAGGAAAAGGCAGGAAGGGTTAAAAAAGCCTCTTGCCTTCTCCTCCTGGTTATCAGGTGTCACCAACAGCTGATAACCCGTTCCTGCCTCTGATTGATTGCAGAGCAGGAGGCTTACAGCGCCACCGTAATTTTACTATCGGCGGTGCTTTAAGCCCAGGACCAGGCGCCGTATATTTACCGCGCCTGGTCCTTAATGGGTTAATAGAAGGAATAAAGTATTTATTTTCCTAAGTAGCATAATTTGCAGTAATTACGAAAGGCAACTTGGTACAATTAGTGGAGAGACAAAGCCGATATACAGCAAGGTCAAGAAACCTATTCAACTTTGTTTTGGTGCGGTAATCTTCAGCATTAAAGGGGTTTTCCAGTGAAATACTATGGATGACCTATCATCGGGATAGGTCATCAATAGTTGATTGGTCGGGGTTCGCTGCTTGGGACTCCAACCGATCAGCTGTGTGGGCGCAAGCTGTCAGTGCCACAATAACACAGAGGTCGACTCTTGTAACTGCAGGCACGGCTCTCATTGAAATTAATGGGAGCTATACCTGCAGCTACAAGTGCCCGCCACTACATGGGAGGTCTGCACAGAGACTTCCACTCCAAATACACAGAAGTCGGAGCAGAAGCCTCTTAAGGTTATGTTTTAATCTAAAGTTAAAAAGAGGTTTTTTTTATTACTCTCAACAAAACCCAATACCACAGACACTATCCTACCTGAATAATAATAACACATGTGGTAATGTACATATATGGGAGTTGGAATTAGGATGATAGTCAAGAAAATGAGCAGTAGATTACTTGGCACATAATCTTCAGACAAAAGTATATGAGCTACCAGAGGATATAGCCAGGGTCAAAATGAAAGGTGAAGCTAAAAAATAACTGGAATGCAAGCTAGGAATATTACAAAAATGTACTATAATCAGAACTATACTGTTAGAGGGGTGGTGTAATAATTAGAATTGACTTTTGATTGGGCATACAGCATCCTCTGTGCATGGTACACTTTGCATATCATAAAAACTAGGGTGACCAAGCCTTCAGAGTGTCTTATTTGTTTCAGATGCTTGAATTATAACCTAGATATGTGAAATCGGAAACAAGAGAGTTGCGCTCTGGTTAGTGACAATATAAACACAGTTAGGGAAGCCAAAAACAGAGAAACACTCACCAAGCATGGTGAGACGTGTTTCGAGATTAGGACAGGTCCCCCTGCTACCAGCATGGTAGGCCCTCAGTAAATCTCTGTGCCCAATACAAACCTCTTATATGGTTGAAGAATTCCTCATCTCTTTGGAACATCCAGTTAGGGAGTGTGCCAACTTCACACCGTTATAACACAGGCCCAAAAATAACAATAGTAATGGGGTAAAAAATTTCCAACAGTCATACTGAAATGATTTACAGCTGTGGCACGCATGTGCAACAACTTTTCCATTCATTTCCGGATAAAAGGAACCCATGTCTCTGTGATCATCAGGGGTCCCAGAAGTTCCGAACATAAAGGATAACTTCATGTTACCAGAATACCCCTTTAACCCCCTTGAGTGGCACGCCCGGAAATTTTCCACTGCCCATAGCGATATAGCCTGGAAGATTTCCGGGCTATGTATCACTATGGGAGCTGCAGAGCACAATGCCACAAGCTGTGACATTGTGCTCTGCCTGCACTGTCTCACAGAGAACAAAGCAAGAGCTATGAAAAACCAGCAGAAGATATTGCCGATCTGCCGTCAATCTCCTGCTTCTAAGTCCCCTGCTTTGTTTACAGGTTGCCATAGAGACCATCGGCTTGTCAGAAGCAAGCCGATGGTCTCTGTGGCAGGGAGAGCTAGTGCTTGGCTGTTAGAGGACAGATAGGTACCAGCTCTTACAGCAGAGATCAGAGAAAACCTCCGATCTCTGCTGTGTTAACCCTTTACATGCTGCAGTCTATGTGACTGCAGCATGTAAAGGGCTGTCACTGCAGCATGTAAAGGGCTGTCACCATTGTACCCCCGGAATGTGATCAGGGGGTCCTGATGGGTCCCTGTGGAAGTCCCCTAAAGGGACAAAAAAAAAAAGTAAAAAAAAAAAACAAAAGTAAAAGTAAAAAAATAATAAAAAAAAATAATAAAAACACTTGTCTCCCTTTACTTTGTAAAAAATCAAAAATACAATCACACATGTGGTATCCATGCGTCGTAATGACCCAGAGAAGGAAGTTAATACATTATTTAACCCCTTAATGACATGGCCCCTTTTTTTCTTTTTTCCCCTTTTCTTTTTTTCCTCCCCCCTGTTTAAAAAATCAGAACTTGTCCCGCAAAAAGCAAGCCCTTATATGGCCATGTCAATGGAAAAATGAAAAAGTTATGGCTCTTGAGACGCAACTGCAAAATTAGTTGAAATTCAATGATTAGAGCATTTTAAAAAACCTGCCCTGGTGGGTCTGACAGGGTGGTAGGAAACCCGCCACTCAAGGGGTTAATGTCGTTTTTCAAAATTGTAAATAAAATGCTGTACTCAGATGTCATGATTATAGTTACAATGTATTTGATCTAATTTTGATAACGAAGACGGAAAACTATTTAAGTGTTTGCAATCTGATGACCAACTCAAGTTTATGCATGGTACACTGATGTAGAAACTGGATGAGAAAGAACAGATACTTGAAAGACATCGATGTCATTCAACTTTGAAAAACATTTTCGTGATAACTGTAAGCTCCAGAAAAACTGCTAAATCAAGTTCTTCCCTATCTGAAGCACAGATGAGTTCACTGGAGCTAATTATTGGCATGTTATAGAAAGATCTCGTTAACTGGAAAAGACAACAAACTGGTGAATAATCAGCAACCAAATGGATGAATAGAATCACAGAGATCATGAGTGCACATTATAAAAGTCTAAGTGGAAGACTGTATAGTAGGGTCCATAGGTTTTAAGATACATTGTTTGGACATCTGCATAGCTTATCAGAAGAGATGAGCGAGTATACTCGCTAAGGCACATTACTCGAGCGAGTAGTGCCTTAGCCGAGTATCTCCCCGCTCGTCTCTAAAGATTTGGGGGCCGGCGGGAGGCGGGGAGCGGCGGGGGAGAGCGGGGAGGAACAGAGGGGAGACTTCTCTCTCCCTCTCTCCCCCCCGCTCCCCCCTGCTCCCTGCCGCAACTCACCTGTCACCTGCGCCGGCCCCCGAATGTTTAGAGACGAGCGGGGAGATACTCGGCTAAGGCACTACTCGCTCGAGTAATGTGCCTTAGCGAGTATACTCGCTCATCTCTACTTATCAGATAAGTAGAGATATCACCTCACTTATGATGGTAGGAATGGCTATATATTGGATATTAAGCACAAGCGTCATCCGTGGTATATATGATGGTTTGAGACAAAGGAATGGTGGAGTGCACCATGGGATTGTAAAGATGAAGTTTAAGGGCTCATGTCCACGGGCAAAATATGATTTAAGATCCGCAGCGGATCTCCCGCATGCGGATCCGCATCCCATAGGGATGCATTGACCACCCGCGGGTAGATAAATACCCGCGGATCGTCAATAAAAGGGATTTAAAAAAAAATGGAGCATGGAAAAATCTGGACCATGCTCCATTTTCGTGCGGGTCTCCCGCGGGGACGGCTCCCGCGGGCTTCTATTGAAGCCTATGGAAGCCGTCCGGATCCGCGGGAGACCTAAAATAGGAATTTAAAGTATTTACCATCCGTAGCGGACCGGGAAGGTCTCCTCTTCCTCACGGCCGCATCTTCCTTGCTTCGGCTCGGCGGATGTGCCCGGCGCATGCGCGCGGCACGTCGACGACGTGCCGGCGACGTGCCGCCGGCGTCAGGAATTCATCCGCCGGCCGAAAATGAAGATCCGGCCGTGAGGAACAGCTGACATTCCCCGCCCGCGCCGGATAGGTAAATGCTTATAAATTCTTATTTTCAGCGCTCACGTCCGCAGGGCAGGAGGGACCCGCTGCAGATTCTACATGGAGAATCTGCAGCGGATCTGATTTTCCCCGTGGACATGAGGCCTAAGTCCCATTTAGACACAACGATCGCTCAAAATTTGCTCAAAAGCCATCTTTTGAGTGATAATCATTATGCGTAAATGTGCCCATCTTTCACTTTTTATGCTGAACTATGAATTTCAGTTCGGCATGAAATCCATAGATCAGTAGAACAACTGATAAGACGGACCACAGGCTGTGTTCTGCCCGGGGAGCGCTGATTACATTGTCTCAGCTGTCAGCCCCATGGCAGAACAAAGGGAATTTATTCAGAGAACATCGGGTGGTCTGTTCTCTGAATACAGCTCTGTCTGGCTCACCAGCTACTAATTGGTACTAATAGGCATTAGTACCAAGTAGTAGTTTATGCAAAAATGATCGCTCAAAACCATCTTTTGAGCGATCATCTTTGTGTCTAAACGCACCTTTATTCTCGACCTCCGGAGTTGACGAATGAATCAAGAGGACTTCCCCCTAATTGTTGACTGCATATCATATATGCTGAATATGATATTGCTTTACTTTTAACCTTTGTTACCTGTTTATTCTTATGAACGTATTTATTCTTGCATCCACAAACTCACTGTAAAACAAAGACCTTTTTCACACTTGTTGTGTGCTAGGTAGTACTCCTGGGTCAGCTCTATGGGCTCGGTTGGGAGAGATTGTGTTTGTCTGCATTCACCCTAACAATCCATATTTTTGTCAATGACATACCTTCATTTTACAGGGTGCAATAGTGCGGAGCAACGTTAGAAAAGTTATCCAAGGTTGTGAAATATATTCAGATGCCTCATGCTTTCTGGAATCAAGATGTCAGCTACTCTGATTACCATTGAAGGTGCTGCATATAGCATTCAGCCATAAAAACAGATCTGTATGCCGGTGTTAGATCTCTATACAGCTACCTTGAAAAGTCGTTAGATTTGGGGTCTATTTTTGCTTTCATATTTCCACTGCTGCTGATGTAATTGTACAAACTGCCTTTTTCTTACTGTACTTGTTCTTTTATGCTCTTCACACCTCGTCACCCTGTGTATTACACGCTCAGACAAAAGAAGGAGACTTACAGGATATCAGCCTCTGATTTTTCTCTAAATCAAACTGCAGAAAAAGAAGAAGTCTAGAACCTGCTGTGCCTGGAATACCATAAACTAATACTTAGAAAATGTGTTTGGGAACTTTTCGAATATGTTTCTTTCAGTTCTTGTAGGCTCATCTGTCAGTATCTAAACACACACTGGCATTAACTATAGAAAATACCTTCCTGCTGGGTCTTTTTCTGAAATGCACTTTGTGTGCATCCATTGTTAAAATGAGAATGAAAGGCAAGATAAAAAGCATTATCGCTCCAAGTCTGCTGTCCTAGTCATAAGAACCTGCTCATAATGAAAATCTACTTCTGAAAAGAATGGTCTGTGTCCCTGTTTCTTCAAAACCAACGGCATTTGCTTGCATCACATTTTAGCACTAAGAAGCTTTTTTATTCCCTTTGGCCTATATAACCTTGCTCTTCCTTTTACTTTACCATTCAACACTCAAGCCGACTAAAGCTTTAAGCAAAATATAATTCTTCATTTTTATGCAAAAGGATATTCTAGATCCCTTCTAAGGCTAACTTTACTCAAATATCCATTCTCATGCCGTGTCAGGTCTTCATTCACTGGCAAAAGCACGAATTCACTTTCTTGAGGTTGGGATATATGAATTTTTACGACCTGAACAAAGTTGATAGAGGCCCCCAGGTAAAGATTTGGGCTGAAAAAAATTGACAGAGACTCCCAGGTAAAAAAATGTTGCTCCCTCTTCAGTAAAGGAATCTATATTAAATGCATCACTTATGCTAGACATAAGCATTCGATGCCAATAGGGTCTGATGACAATCTAATATGTGCAAAGGCAGCCCCATAAACTGTTAACGTAATTTTTGGTCATGCTGAACAGACCCAATCGTGTGTGCAACAGGGAAATAAGCGCATTCAGAGGAAACTGACAGCTGCTTGTTCCTATCCCCGTAGGACAATAAAAACGTCCATTCAGAGTGCTTTAGATCTTTTCAAAGGCAAAGATCTTGGTCCAGGTCCCTCCCGCTGCTCTCTGGAGCTTCGACACCCTTTTTGCAGTCCTCGACCGCTCATAAAATCCCATCTCCAGGAAGCGATGGCTCGGATTGGCTGAGCAGCGCTCAATAAAGCAATGCAATGGCTGTGATTGGTTCATCGAGTGTTGCAATGATCGCAATCTGGAGGCAGGATTTATGAATTGGCCAATCAATGCCGCGGCTCAGCCGACTCATAAATTCTGCCTCCATAACACTATGGTTGTGATTGGCTGAGCAGCAGTTGAAGAACCAATCAATGCAGCGCTCGATGAACCAATCTTCTGTAGGCGGCTGAGAACTGCTAGAAGTGCATCGGAGCTCCAAAGAGCAGCAAGAGGAACCTGGACCCAGCCTGTTAGGTAAGTATAATAAGATACCCCCCCCCCCCCCAAAAAAAAAAGACCTAGAGCCTCTTTGGGGGCAAAAATTAATATAAGACAGGGTCTTATTTTTGAAAAAACACGGTAGCCGGGGCCGGAAGGCAAAGGCCTGTAGGTGGTGAAGTCCTCTGGCCAATTGCCCTTTTCTTCCATCCATACATTTTACTCCTGGGAATTGTGAAAAAACCTGTCTACCCTTAAAAATGATTGAAATAATCTTTTATAGGGCTTGTCATTGTTTTGCACATACATATTTGATATTTTTTTAGCAAGGAAAAAATATCTTGAAATGAATAACAAGCTGATACTTTAACTCATAATTTAAAAGATGCCTTGTTCAGTATATTAATTTCACAACGGTGTATACTGTGTATATTTCTTTTTATTGTTTTCTTTCCAAAACTATAAGTTCATATATTCTTTTTCCTTATGTATATATATTCACATACCCTAAAACACTTCTGTCTCTTTAAATTATTCAAAGTCTTCATATAAAATTACATGTGGGACATAATCCAGTATAATGAGTCATAAAAATAGGAAATAATGTGTTTCAAGTCTCTGACTTTGAATGACTGCATTTCCTACAGGTTACTTCATAAACTGAAATTACATTCAATTGTACTTTAGGAAGATTAAGGGTGAATAAGAACATCATCAACAAAAATCAAGAACATCTCATAAAAGAAAAATAGACACTTTCCATGAGGAAAATGAACAAATATGCTGAGTGACAAAGATATGTTCGGAAACATTTGAAAGAATTACCGGTTGATATTTCAAGGATTGTTTTGCAAGTGTAAGAATTGATGGTAGAGCGAATATAGTCTATTAGCAGCAATGCTATCTGTTTTTGAAAAATACAACCTTGCTGTAAGTTATTCATTTATCATTTCAATAGATGATTTAAATGTAAGGATTGTACTTAAAATTGACTTTGTTCTTTCCAGTTGATTTTATATTCAATATATCCAGTCATTATTTGCTTTCCGTCAGCTGTTCCAGCAATTGTCTGCAACAAAATGGTCAACTGTTACCATTTATAGTCTTGACTGCTTTCTTTATTTCAAGTAAATGGATATATTGGGACTTGAAGCCAGGACTTCCTGTTCTTAGACTGGTGGCTCTCCCTGTTGAGCCATTGAGGCCTTTGGATAAATTCCCCTACATACCATACACTTATTTCTTGTTCCTAATAGCTCAGTTCCTGCCTCCCTGTACTGGCCCTGCGTCTAATAAGCATTTCCTATAAAATCCTGTCCCTTCTTTCAGCTCCTTGCAAGATTATTGTGCTCTATTGCCTTGATCAAGCACCATCTCCTACACCTGCTCCTCTTCTGCTAACCGTGATCACCCGTTACCGACTTCTTGTTTCCTCTCTGACTACGTTCCCTGGCTCATTCATTGTAATGCACACCAAGACTTCCAGTTGTTGACTCCTGGCTTCACTCCTGACTACATTACCTGCTTCATCGATTCTACTGCAAACTGAGACTTCCCATTGCTGGCTTTCCATCTGACTACTCTCCAAAGCTGTGGCTGCTACACCTGAGGCTCCACTTTAGCGTGCACCTGAACATTTTTGCTCCTCTATATATCAATCTGGCTTACTGCTTGCCTTCAGGTCAAATGGCGATTGAGCATTTCCTGCAGTACATATCTTGTATCTGGCCTCTTTTTCAGTGAGTTGAGGCTCCACTTTAGTACCTGAATGGTTACAGGATATCAATGCTTCAGCAGACTTCTGTTGTAAAGAAATGTTGCTTACAACTTTGTGGCTTCAAATTGGGTAAAGAAATTGCTGGCACTTCTGTATGTCAATGCTCCAGAGCCAAATTCTTCATCCTATTATAGTCAGTAGACTGCTTTCATATAGGATAGATGGTGTTGAGCCACAATAGGAAGGTAAAAAGACAAGACAAGACCTCACAGAATATGAAGAAATAGGGGTGACACAAGAGGTACAAGTGCTGGCTTTGTACAACGGTCCAGCAATATCTCTGCGGCTTTGTAAAACAAGATATAACATTAAATTGCAAAATTGTCATGTTATCACATTATAGATTTTTCTAGCGACTCTGCTCACATTACATGGCCAAAATATGTGAGCCTGAGCCGAGTCATCTTGCCCTCCAGTGATATATTGGGTCTTATACGATTCAGGACTTCTCTGTTTGTTACTCTCGCCGTCCAGGGCATACGCAGCAGCTTTTGCCAGCACCACAGCTCAAACGCCTCAATCCCCTTTCTATCAGCTTTTTTAACAGTCCAGCTTTCACATCCATACATGGCTATAGGAAGAACGGTGGTTTGCACAATCTTGCATTTAGTTGCTATACCAATATCCTTACTTTTCCAGATTTTGTCCATGTGTAGCATTGCACTTTGTCCGAAGGCTATCCTACATTTTATCTCTGGCATAGATTCTTCAGCCTGGTAAATTTTTGAGCCAAGGAAGATGAAGTCTCGTATGTATTTTATGACCTCATTGTAGATTTTGATTTGAATTTGGCCATTTTTTGCAGTTGTCATAATTTTAGTCTTCTTTAAATTCAGGTAGAGGCCCATTTTATCACTTTCAGGTGTAATCTTACATATCAGGTGCTTCAGACCTGCTTCTGGTTCTGCAAGCAGACTTGTGTCATCTGCATGACGGAGATTGTTGATGTTTCTGCCACTGATTTTCACCCCAATTTCCAATTCGCCTAGATTCATTTTACGTATGATCACTTCCATGTATGGGTTAAACAAGAAAGAGGAGAGAATGCAGCCCTGTTGGATGCCTTTGCCAATCCCAAACCAATCTGTTGTCCTTATACTGTGTTCTCACAGTGGTTTCTTGATTGGTATAAAGTGAGTTTATTGGCTTGAGTAGATGTGCCAATCCGCCCAGCTTTTGTAGAGTCTGCCATAGCTTGTCATGATCAATGCAATAACAAATTAGTATTGAGAATAACTAGACTTTAGCAATAAATATGTATCTGTGCTAAAAATAAAACAGGTCTTCCTATTGTGTGGTGAGTCTGCATTCATCAAGAGATTAGGTTTTTGTATATACTGTATCTAAATTTCTAAACCAATCACAAACTCGATGTGCTTAAGGGCTATGAAAACCTTTGTGCATGAAAAACAATACACACATATCTTACTAAGTCCCCTCAGAAAAAAATGATGCGCTTATCTGTTTTTTTTGCATTGAGTCTACCTTCTCATGCACTTAGAAGGCCTCATCCATGTAATGCCTTAAGTTCTCCATTGAGATTTGTGGTTGAAGTCATTCCCAGCACTGATCAGCACAAGCTCAGCTCCCATCTTCTCTGTCAGAAGCTGTATAGTCACTCCCACTCAATACTTCACAATTGTATATCTCCTTAGCTATTTCCTATTAGGGGACAGATTGGTGGTGGGACAGATAAGCATGATGACGTTGATTACAATGCAGTGCTATCTCTAGATTAAATGACAAGGTGCTGGGAGATGAGCTGGGCTAAAAACTGAGCCTAATTGTACTGCAGATAGGTGGGGGCAGATGATCTGGAAGAAGAGCAGAACTTGACAAATAGTAGAACTACAAGATGCAGCATTATAGGACATGGGGGCTTGTTTGATGATGAGTATCTTCCCACACTGTCTTACGGCTTTTTGTAATACGTTTTTCTCCTTGCATACATATCACAGTTAAAAAAAAAATCTTTTACTACTTATAACTTGGAGTGACTGTAATAGAAAATGACATAAAAACTTTCCATAGACTGCACTTTCATGCGTGGAAGACTCACATGAACTTACAAATGACAATGTGCTGATTTCTTCCTGCAGAAAGCCCCTGAGTAGTTGTTGCTCACAAATCCCTTGCTGTGTAATGTGCTCCCCTCACAGCATGCTAGTTTTCCCCTTAGAGAGCAAGCTAAGAGAGAGGCTGAGAAGCTGCTGTCAGTTTACTCTCAGTATTTTGCTAATATGTCAGTCCTCTAATCTGCAATGCCTTGGAAAACAGTACAAGCATAGAAATAAAATGTTGAGAGATTTTTTAATTAAAAAAATTACAAAAACCTTTCATTTCCACATGGATTAAAAAAAAGAGTGCAAAGATGTACATAGCCATTAATAAAGTAAGTTAAAAAAACAAAACAATAAGTCTAACATCTTTGGTTGAGACTGAAAACTAGCTAGTCAGAAGTCAGTTGGTGTCAGTATCAGTGTCCGCGTTGGTGTCAGTGTCTGTGTCAGTGTTGGCTGTCAAACTTTCATTATTATCATGTTTGACTGTGACATCTAAGGATGTGCTAATATGGACAATGTATTGCTAAAAGTACTATCAGCTCATATGTCAGTTCAAAAACATTTTATGGTTCAACAGGCATGTTAATTACAGTAAACTGCATGTAATTATATTTGCAAATGCATTAAAAAAAAGTATAATTCTAATTTATACAGTATTAATACCGTAGCTTACTAGAGAAAAAAAATCCCAGAGCCTCGTGTTTCTTCCATACTAGTGACAATTATTTTAAGCATGAGGGATGGTAAACGGTATTAGATTAGCTTGATTGATCGATGTGGCTTTAGATCAGTGTAATAACCACTAAAGAAGCAACATTCATACAGTTGTTATAGTGTCATATTGTCATAGCTACAATAAAATGTGCAAAGGTGGCTAAAGATCTATCATTTTTTGGGTATATATGTAGTCCCCAGGAGCTGGGGTCTCACAGTTAGTCTAGTCTAGTCCAGGGGAGCCTGAGATAGAGACTGGGGAGGAACCAGGAGAACATCTTCACTTAGCCTTCTAAGTCCATGCTGATAGTCTAGTCCAGGCCTGGAGTGAATCTAGTTCAGGGGAGCCTGAGATAGAGATCGAGGAGGAACAAGAGGACCATCTTTACTCAGTGATGGGAAGGGGAACATCTAAGTGTGAATACTCTAAACAAAATCATTCTGGAGTGTTAGCAGAGTAGAAAATTAGAGAAAAAGAAGAGAAAAGTTCAGGGAGAAGAGACCGAAGCCTGAGTCAGTGTAAAGGAGCCAGCCAGTCACCAGTTAACCCTTTTCAGTACAAACTAGCTATCTGATTCAATAGTGAATGATGCACGTGGAGTAGGTGTTCTAATAATGCCTGTCATGATCTACTCTAATTTAATGTAACTGCAAACTGTGTAACTACTACTAAGAAAATAACTCTCTCAATAAAGTGTTAATTTGTTTTCACCATCCATGTCTGCTTCCTGCAGTGACTACCCACTATCTCCACCAACTGCACTGAGGTACCACCCTACAAGCTCCAGAGGCAAGGACTAGTATCCCCATTTTTGTTTAGCCGACTCCGTGGGCAGCACACAAAACAAACTGCCAATGTATTTGCAACTGTAGTAGTACCAGTCCCAGATCTTATTTACCACCTTTCCAGGAGTTGCAGTAGAGCCACCATGACTACCATCTTGATTTACCCTTGCTGCTTAACCCCTCCAAGGTCTGGGCCGCTGTATATACACTATGTACCATTATCACTAGTCACTTGTATCAAATATGTTTTTTTTCTCTAACATCTAGGTTTTTTTCAACTTCCTCACTGCTGCGAGCAGGAAGGGTCTGTACAGATTTTAAGCCTATGGATAAATTAGAAAATGATTTAAAATATTGCAGTAATTACTTAAGGCCTTTTTCAGATGAGCATATTGTAACACTTTTGTAATACGGATCCATATTAGGGACCTGTTACAGATGACATTACAACTGTAGGTCATCAGTATTTTATCAGTGTTTGCCTCTGTATATTTTATTCTCTACTAGGCAAATATTACTCCGCATTTGCCCAATAGAAAAGAAAAGTAATATGGAGGCAAATATGGCAAAAATAGGTCATGCTGGGTTTAAAAAAAAAAAATACAGCCATGTGAATAGATGCAGATTTACACCAGCTCCGAATTACAAATCATAAAACATGGACTAAATATGGAGCTAATATATGCTTATCTAAAAGTGGCCGAAGACTAATAAACTCCTTTACAGACTGTTAATGCTGATAGTCTCCTAAAATGTTTGTTTACCATGGGGCAAGGACATTTTTTTATATTTCTGTTCAGAATGTAATTTTTAATTTAAACACACAGACCCATATTAGGTAATTTACACCACTTTTTGTTGTAAACTGTGCTATGTCACAAATCATGATTTTGCGCATAATTATTTTTGCTACTTGCCAATTTTGATGAGAAAACTGAGCATGGTCTATGAGCTTTTGTCAAATTTTATGAAGCAAAAAGCTGTAAAATTATTAAAAAATTTTGTAGCAAATTCATAGATTTGATTTTCTGATGTTGGAACAGTCTCAAAATTACCAAATTCATTAGAAGGCACGCAAAGTATAATAAATAGAGATGAGCGAACCTACTCGGCCACGCCCCTTTTTCGCCCGAGCACCACGATTTTCGAGTACTTCCGTACTCGAGTGAAAAGATTGGGGGGCGCCGTGGGTGAGTGGGGGATTGCAGTGGGGAGTGGGGGGGGGGAGAGGGAGAGAGGGATCCCCCCTGTTCCCCGCTGCTACCCCCTGCTCCGCCACACCTCCCCCCGCCCCCCGGCGCCCCCCGAATCTTTTCACCCGAGTACTGAAGTACTCGAAAATCGCGGTGCTCGATCGAGTAATTACTTGAAACGAGTAGGTTCGCTCATCTCTAATAATAAAATAATGCAAATCACTCTTTCCCCCTTTTTTAGACTTGCGTAAGATACTTTATGCCAGTTTTATTAAATGCCGGACATAATTTTTATACTTTTCAATAGTCTTGTTTCTATATATGTAAGTTCTACATTTTTCTTGACTTGCTTCTATTTTAATCTTCTATGAAGCTAAGCTCTAAGAGTGAATATATGACAGCTGAATATTTGGCCTGCTAGGGGTTTCTTACTTAAAGGTAGTAGCACAACCAGTATAATAGGACTTGAGTGCTCACCCCTGGACACTGACCTATTAGAACATTAATTATTAGTCCTATTATACAAAACTCTGAAGAAAAAGCTACATGTCAAACATATTATGATAAAAATGGAGTCTTTTATTCCAGCGTGATGTTTCAGCTCTCTCCCATGGCCTTTCTTGAGCAATTACATGAGTGTACATAGTAGGTATATAAAGGAAATAGTGTTAAGCATAACAACCACGGCCAATTAACAAATTATTAAAAAAACACATGATAGTATGTAAATACTGAGGAGTAGAAATTCATAGGGAAAAAAATGTATATACTGTAACAAATACATCCATTATGCCAAAATTCATACATAGAGATACTGCACAGTAGACAGTATACTATGTATTACATAGTGTACAATGCATTAATGAGTCCCCTAAAACCACAGGTGTCATTTAAGAGGTAATAAGGCACTCACCAGCAGAGGCCCTATAAAAAATAAGAACTCTGTATTCCTTTAAGCATAAATCTGGCATCCTTCAGTTTCACAATGCTTTAGCACTAATATATGTATCAAATATGAGCCAAAGATGATAAGAGCATATTATCAGGGATACATATAACAGAGCTCAAATCAAGATATACAAAGATGTAACCGACACAATAAGGCCGCTAAGTAGTAAAAATAATAGCACCTAAATGGTTATTAAATGCTCACACTTAGGAGTCATCAGAGAGATAATTGTAATACCACTGGGACAAAAATATAACAAAAATACTAATAGGTGACAAAAATATAGATGGGCTACTGGACAACAGTCACAGTATGTACAGTAACTACAGAACCAGAAAAAGTGTTCAAAATGGGACATATCTAAAGATGAGCGAACACCAAAATGTTCGGGTTCGCGTTATTCGAAACGAACTTCCCGCGATGTTCGGGTGTTCGTTTCGAATAACGAACCCCATTGAAGTCAATGGGCGACCGGAACATTTTTGTATTTCGCCGATGCTCGCTAAGGTTTTCATGTGTGAAAATCTTGGCAATTCAAGAAAATGATGGGAACGACACAGCAAGTTCTCCTCTGCCACAGCTGTAACAGCTGTGGCAGAGAAGAACGATGTTAGCCCATTGAATTCAATGGAGCCGTCAATACAGCCGACTCCACTGAATGCAATGGGCTGCTGGCGATCGCGGGATGAATTGTCGGAAAGGGGTTAAATATATAAGCCCTTTCCTGCAATTCATCCAGAAATGTGTAAAAATAAAAAATATATATATACTCACCTGGTGCCGGCAGACGGAGTTCAGCGCGGCAGGCTGCAGTTCTCCTGAACTGCTCTGAACAGCTGTGAGTAGTATTCAGCAGCCGGGGATTTAAAATCCCCTCCTGCTGAATAAGATGCCTCTGAATGGTCACAGCCTGACCAATCAGAGGCCAGCGCTCACTCACACCCATTCATTCATGTAACCCGAACATCCGAACATCGTGTGGTGTTCGTTACGAATAACGAACATCCCGAACACCCTAATATTCGCCCGAGCATCAAGCTCGGACGAGTACGTTCGCTCATCTCTAGACATATCACATTGCATACTAACCCACGTCCTGCTAACAACTCCTAATATAAGTTGCCTATGACTCTGGTCCATGTCAGAATTATTGTACAGTGCTCAATGCCGTAACACTGCCCCTGTGTCAACAATGGACTCCGCCTGGGCCAATGCTGAGGCCAGGCTCCTCCTCCTCCTGACTCCAAGCTAAAAACCCCATTTTCTGTCAACCAACAACGTAAAACGTACTCAGCAATAACCCCATTTAGAGTGGCACACTGAATGCATAACAGCTTTCATTCCTTCACTACCAAGCCATATTTTTAGAACATTTTTGGAATTCAGCTTGTTCACTCCCAAGCCATTTTTAGATTTCTGTTTTTTTCCCCCTTTTCCAAAAAAAAAATCAGATTTTTTTATTTTTCCGTCGACATAGTCATCTGTTTTCTGCTGGATGAGTTGTTTTTATTTAATGCTACCATTTATTGTACCATATAATTAGAGAAGAGCGAGCATATTCGGCTAAGACAATTACTCAAGTGAACATTGCTCTTCTCGAGTAACTGCATACTCGTCCGAGCAGATTTAAGGGGACGTCGGGGTGAAGCGGGGGGTGGGGAAGGGGGGTGGGAGAGATCTCTCTTTCCCCCCGCTACACCCCGCCCTACCCCCGGTTCACCTCCGCCGCCCCTCCGAATTTACTGGGACGAGTATGCAGTTACTCGAGAAGAGCGATGCTCGCTCGAGTAACTGCCCCTTAACCGAGCGTGCTCGCTCATCTCTACATATAATGTTCTGAAAAACTTTAAAACGTTTCTAAGTGGGATGAAATAGAAAATAACTTTATTTTGCCAAATTTTTGAGGGGTCTTGTTTTTATGTCATACCATGTGACATACTGACATGTTAACTTTATTCTGTGGGTCAGTTTGATTACAGCTATACCAAAATTCTATAGTTTTTTTATTTGTACTAATTTAAAAAATATATATTTTTATTGCTTTCGGTTGCATCTTCTGACCACCATAGCTTTTTTAAATTTCTCCATGGGGTTGTATAAAAGCTTGTTTTTTTGTGGGACAATCTGTGGTTTCCATTGACATCATTTTGGGGTACATACAACTTTTTGCTTTCTTTTTATAACATTTATTTTTAAAAATGAGCTGACCAAATAAAAATTAATTTTGGTGCTATATATCTTTTTTTCTGACAAGTTCACTGTGTAGGATAAATAATACATTATTTTAACAGGTTGGACATTTATGGATGTGTTGTTACCAAATACATTTTTTTGCTGTTCTTATGTTGAAAATTGGAAAATGATTTTGCTTAAAACTTTAATTTTCAATTAAAGTTTTATAATTTAATTCTTTGGAGCAATGCAAAAAACATTTTTTTGTCCCTATAGGTGACTTGAACTGGGGATCATGTGGTCATTTATACAATATGCTTCAATATTGCAGTATGTTATATTTCTTCAGTCATTCTATTAAAACATGGCGCAGGCAAGTCTTAATAGGCAGAAATACATAACAGCTCTTGGGTCCTTTGCAAGGCCCCAGGCTGCCATGACACTTGAATGGCACTTTGCTATCTCATTGAAAGTTGTCTCATTTCACAGCGGCATCTAAATGAGCAGGTGTCAGTTGTCAACGATTGCTGACACTCATCGTGTATGGAATTGGCTTGGCTCCCAGGCCCACTCCATATGGACCTCACTGCTGGAGGGCATACATATATTCCCTTTAGCGTTAAGGGGTTATAAAAAGCGGAACAGGCAAAGAAGGGGGAAAATAAAGTCAAAGGCAATACGGGTGGTAAGGATTACTCAACTTACATTTGGAGAGATTAATTAACATTGATGCATTATTAGAATGGCGCACCAGCCTCTCCTTTAGTGCAGTACATGCAAGATTCATCAACAGCCGCATAACATGTCATGTTGGAAAATTAGAATAAATACCTATTTATTGGCACAACTTTGGAACTCTGGAGGATAATTGGCCTCATTGCAATATTTTTTAATGTATTGAAGCCAGAAAACTTGCATAAATACATTGATAAATTGACCCTATTGTGTATTTTGAATCTCATAGCACCCATTGTCAGTGACTGTTCACTTCTGCCTCTAAGGAACTCAGAATAAAAGACGGGACTTATTGGCAGCAAAGTTTTGGACAGTCAATGGCATACAAAATGAGTATTGGATTGAGTTGAGCATTACACAGTACAATGCCTAAAATCAAACTTACTTTGATACATTTATTGACATTGATCGTAACACAGAAAGTCAGATGACTGAAAAAAGAGTAAGAGTCACATAGTAAAATCTAAACCATATGATAATGCATTAGTCTACCGGCAACATAATGCATACATAATTAGTTAGACATAATAAGTTAACTTGGGCCTAACATAGCAACTATGTCTTCTATACATAATCACTGCACATAATGATCTCCGCAATCTTGTTTGCATATTCAGCTGCTACAATAGTATTTACTGTGTCACTGTGCTTTATGAGCTTGTATAACCTTTCCACCCTTCCTAATATTAGTTAGTTATCACTTCTCTTAAACAGACCCATTGAATTACAACATCATATAAAGACTGGATTTTCCCATCACACAAAAAGAAATCCTCCCCAAACTTGACATTAAAAATTAAATTGAATCAGTAAATTATCAGACCTCTCCCCTCGCTGTTATTTCACACCCCATCTACTAATTTCTATGGTCCCATTTATTTGGTATAGGTCAAATGCAGTTGCTTACCAAAAATATTGTCTGCAATGCAGAATACTAAAATCATTGAATTAATAGAAAATCATTGGTCAATATATTTGGAAAGCTTATGCGGAGTAATATATTTACATTACCGATGCAGAATAGAGGGCATCTAAACAATAGTTTGTATTTGAGGTTCATGAACACCATGATTGTTTATTACTATATTAAATTTAACTTCCTACTATAATCTTCAAGTCTTATTGCAGATCTTCAGACTTTATTGCTTGTGTAAAATCACTTGGTGCTTTGTCCTGAAGATGCATGTTTGGACTGCTTTAATAGGAAGTATTATGAAAACCCTTGTAAATGTAGTGCAGGCCATCATGAACAACATTGTCACATTTTGGGCTGTTTTTTCCATTGACTCTTCTATTGAAAAAGCATTTTCTGATCATTTGAAAGTTGGCGGTCTAATAAAATTTACTCATCGTGACGAAGAGTAGAGATAATTGTCAGAAACTACTCTTGATTAGGTTTCTTCTGCTTTTGAAACTATGTCACTAATGTATACCCATACAGTTGTGTCAATTGTCAAATCGTTCTACATATCCCCCTTTGTTGTATTTTTTTTACTAGATTATTTCTGATAATCTGTAAACGAAGGCTTAACTGTTATTGAATTTTTATTGCATTTTCTTTAGGAGTCACCCAACACACATATTGCTCTTAATAGTAACTGAAATGTATCAGCCAGGTAAGGATTACAACTAGAGATGAGCGAGCATGCTCGTTCGAGCATTAGCCTACTCGAATGTACTTCTTACTCGAGCCGAGCACCACGCAGTGCTGGAGAAAATTTCACTCTCTCCTCCCCTCATGTTTTCAATGGAGCCGCGGCTGCTGCTGGCGGCTCCATTGAAAACAATGGTCTGCCGGCACCTCTAAACTTTACATATAAGCCCTTCCCTGAAAACAATAATTTTAGTGTAAAAAAAAACAACTTACCTTCCGCCGCTGCCGTGTCCCCCGCAGGGATGGAGAACACATTTGGCATTATTCATTCAGCGAGAGCTGCCTGTGATTGGCTGAGCACCTCAGCCAATCACAGTCAGCTTTTTCAATCCCCACCTGCTGATAAATCAGAACTACAGAGCCGGGGACAGCGTGGAGAAGATGCGGCTGAGCCCTGGCAGTTGAAGGGAGGTGAGTGTCTATGTTTTTTTATTTTTTACACTATTTTTCCTGGTTTTTCAAGAAAGGGCTTATATTTAAAGCCCTTCCCTGAAATCCAATTACTGGGGGGCCGACAGCAGGATCCTCTACAGTAGCTGTCATGTGTGACAGCTGCTGAAGGGAATTGAAGAATTCCTCTGCTGCATATGTCACAGATGTGGCAGATGTAGCAGCAGGGAATTCTTTTTACTAGCAGGGATGAAGGAAACATCTGCTGCATGCGCACAGATGTGTTCTTCATCCCCGCGGGGCATACGGCAGCGGCAGAGGGTAAGTTTTTTTTTCACACTAAAATTGTTGTTTTTCAGAGAAGGGCTTATATGTAAAGCACTTCCATGAAAAACAATTCAGGGGTGCCGGCAGACCATTGTTTTCAATGGAGCCGCCGGCAGCAGCTGCGGCTCCATTGAAAACAATGCAAAGCATGGGGCACCTGGAAAATTGCTGGAGTCCACCATTAAATTCAATGGGGTTCGTTACTCGAGCCAAGCTCTTGAGCATTACAAAAAGCTCGGCTCGAGTAACGAACACCCGAGCATTTTGGCGCTTGCTCATCTCTAGTTTCAGCTGATCTCAGACATTTGTAACAGTTTTCTGCTGTAAAGAGAGTTGCAAACCTTGATACGTGCCTTTTTGCAAAAACAAACAAAAGAATTGTGACTTTTTTCATTTTAAGGCATGCTTCCCACTTTAAAAAGTTAGAATTTCTTATTGGGATGGGCCTGGCCTTCTGTGCCTGACTGATTTCCTGTCATTCCCTTCAGAGTTAAATGCATCAAATGGTGCAGAAAGACTGGCAAACATGTCTTAATTCAGATTTATTGTGTGTTTTGGACACTTTTTGCTCCTATGTAGATGAGATGGTATGGTATAGAAGAAAAGTGTCATGGTTTCAAACGAACCAATGTGCACCAAACAAAACGGTCTAAAACAGGCCAATCAAGAAGTGCCACAAAGCTTCTGTAGATAAGTGTCTAAAGATGCACCATATTTATCATATAGTGTGAGCCACTGTGACAAATACTCCAGTTCTAAGTCATCTAAATTGCTCCAATAATTGATTTCACTTTTATACTGCTGCAGAAGAAATGTAACATGCTGCAGGTTGAAGAATTGTCTTAATTTGGTTACAATGGCTTGTTTCATATCCCGCTGCACAATCTTTGCTAAGTCTAGACCTTGACTATACAAATTGAAAGCCTAAATTTTACGTGCCCCCAGGCATTAATATTTAGCTGTATTTTGAATAATTGTCTTATTGTATAACCCAATTCAATTTACAGAAAGATGACCAATCATTTTGGTTAACAATTTTGTGAACAGTTCATTCGTTATGGCTTCCTCAGTAACGATGAGCTATTTAGGTCATGAGGCAGCAAATAATCCCCAGACCACTACACTACCACCATTGTGTTTTACTGTTTGTATAATATGCCCAGAATCAGCCTTGTGGAATGCTCTATTGGCATTACAACAGAAGTAATAAGATTTTATGACTTATCTTTCCACAAGGTTTGGTGGCCAACTACCTGTGTAGTCTTGAATAGTAGCAGTTTCCATCTTGCTATTCTTCTAATCTTCCCCTTACCATGCAGTCATGAATAGTGTTGATTGAGCAGAACTAGTAGAGCCCTGTTTCGAGTTGAACTTTTCTTTAGGTTTAGTACAACGCATACCCAAACCGAGCTTTTAGCAAAGATCTACCTGAAACAGGGTCCTACTGTTTCAGCTAACTCAACCCTAGTCCTTAACCCTGGTGCATAACACTGACTGAGGCCACATTTAACCAGCTAAAAATAATGCCATTGCAAGGTGCATAGAACTCGTACGTTTTACTAAGCCTTTATTTTCTTTGGGTTAATGTTCATGAGCAATTTTTTGAAAAGTCGCAACGTATTGTATTTTCATGGGACTCACAATGTGCAACTCAGACTCAGCAGGTACAGTAAATAATAGATAGGACATGCGATTGCAAATTCACCCATTCACACGATTGTGGCTTTGATGGACTTAAATTTTGGTCGAAACTAATTCAGGCCAAACTGAACTTTTTGCAAAAATTCAGCCAACTGGCTGAACCAAACTTTTCTCTTTGCTCTAATATTACTCTAATATAGCAAAAAGTATTTACTATGACAGATGTGAGGTAACGAGGGCCAGCAGCCCACTCTATCTTTTCATTGGCTCCTCTTGATCTTCTGGCCTGTTAATTTACTTATCGGGCTTTTCCTTATTTTGTCTTATCTTTGAGGTAAGGAAGTAGGCGGACTCGGTTTTCTTTATAGCATTCCTATTTTTTTCTGTTACATGTAATCTTTGCACTTTCAAAAAGTTTTTAAAGGCACATGTTTTTATTTTTCTTAACACAAGACCAATATGCAAGAAATAAGTAACAATCACACAGAGAAAGTAATCATTCTTCAAGCCAATCAGTATTACAGACAGAAGCATAAAGTAAAGTAACTCAACATGAAACACGGTGTTCCACTATAAATGAAAAATCAATACATTAAAGGATTCATGGTTGCATCTGCTTGGAAAGTAGACCACCCTGGTGTTTAATAAATGATGTATGGGTGGCCTCCCATGCATTTTTCAATTATTAGACACAGAAATATAAAGGACACACATATGTTGCACATATTCTGTCACGTATGATTTCATTCCCTTCTTTCATAATACTAATTATGTATAATAAAGAGAAACAGTTCAAAAACATTAGAGCAAGAATTTCATTTCTCTCAGAGAGACTTTTTTACCAATATCATAGTTAGACCGTACTTGGACTCTCACCCACAAACTATTCTAAGACTACCACAACAAATCTTTGATCTCTAATTTGATGATCCTAAACAGGAAATTTGTTCCACCAGGCAGAGATATAGGTATGCAAATGGGAAGGCAGAGATTTAAAAAAAATGCATATGATTAATTGGGAAAGAGACTTCGGCAGGACCTTCCCCAACTCCCAATGCCTCTCAGCCATAAAATCCGTTTCAAAAGCCTTAGGCCCAATGTCCATGGGTGGATCTGATTTGCGGATTTCGCAAATCAAGCCGCCGATAGGGATACAGGGGTGTCCGCAAGTGAAATAAAGCATGCAGATTTAATTTGCAGACCTTGTAGTCCAAAAAAAAAAATTGCAGCTTTCTCCATTTCAGTGCGGATCCCACACGGGTGGCTTCCATTGAAGTCAGTGGAAGTAGTCTGATCCGCTGCCAATCCACAATTGAATTGCAGACAGGCCGCGGATTTTGTAGGAAATCAGGAGTTTAAAATAAAAAAAAACCTCCACTGCGCATGTGTGGTGGCATGCCACCCAATGCTTCCACACACATCCACAGGGAAGAAAATGAATATCCAGATGGCTAAGTAGAAGACCCGCAGGGTCGTATTTTGCTGTGGGGTCCAGCATGTGGAATCCGATCCGCCCGTGGACATGAGGCCTTAATATGCGCCAATCTTCAAGAAGTATATTACAAACTGCTACTACGTTGGTACTTCTGCCCCTCCAAATTAACCCACTTATTTTCAGGTATCTGAAATCTGTGCTGGAAGAACAGTGGATATACGGGCTCTCTCCATCTTCTGGGAATGCCCTACTGTTAATCAGTGGTGGAGCTCTGTCTTTAAACTGCTCTCTCAGATTTTTTCAGGTTCATATTCCACCTGACCCAGGTATGGCTCTTTTGGTCGTATGAATTAAAAACCTCCCTCCAGATACCAGAAGATGATCATGTCATGTTTTCACAGGAGTTCTACTTATGATAGCGAGGAACTGGAGATCTACTGCCTCTCCATCTATCGAACCATTGATAGAAATGATATCAGAACCCTGCCTGTATGAACGTATATTCTTAACCGGGCAGGGTAGAATTTCCGGCTCTCACTAAAAAACTTCTTAGAAGGTTTATTAATATCTGACAAAATGCAGTTGAAGTTTATTTACTTTCCTTTTGTTAACCCTCTATACTCTTATCGATGACTCTGTTTTAAATATATATCAACTAAAGCTTTGCTGATTAGTATTGTCATCATGTATAATGTAAAATCTCAATAAACATTTTATTGGAAAAAAAAGAAACGGTTCACATGACCAGGTACATCCCAATTATGCACCAAAGGCCACAAGTTTAATATTTGACGAACTGACAAAATGTCTGCCACAGAAAATGGACCCAGCAACAACACTTTTCAGAACATTTGTTTGGAAAGAAATCTAAAGATTTCTTCCAATCTGTAAATTATCCATGAAGATAGTTGGTTCTTGATGTAAGTTGGGCTTTGTTCACATTTGCGCAGCCTGACTCTTTGGCTCGAGAGTAGAGATGAGCAAACTGAAACTGTAAAACCAGAATTTGGGTTTAACTTTGCTAAAAAATTGGTTGCACGAGAACCCGAACCTCAGTCGGTTCCTTTCTGCTGAAACGAAAAACCGGAAGTAAGGCTCAATGGTTAGCACCGCTACCTTGCAGTTTTGGGGTACTAGGTTCAAATCTGCTGTCCTTGGTCTGATTTGAACTTAGGACTCCAACACTGTAGGACAACACATCCTTTTTTTCTCCAGAGAAGGAAAAGAACAAACGCAAAGAGAACATACAAACTCCATGCCGATGTTGTCCTTTGTTAGATTTGAATCTAGAACCCCAGCACTGCAAGGCAGCAGTGTTTACCACTCAGCCACCACACTTCTTCTTACTTCCTCTTTTTTTGCTCTTGCTCCTTCTCTTCCTCCCTTCTCCAGAGGAGAAGGAAGAGGAGGAAAAGAATAAAAATATGGAGCTGAAGGAGAAGGGAAGAAGGAAAAGAATGAGTAGAAGGAGAAGGTATTCTCTGTCTACTGCTTCTTTTTCTCTGTCTTTTCCTTTTCATTCTTTGGCTCCAGAGGAAGAAAGAGGAGGAGGAAGGTGGAAAAACAAGTGTGGTAGCTCAGAGGGTTGTGATGTTTTTTTGCAGTGCTGGATTCCTAGGTTCAAATCTGACTGAGGGCAACATCTGTATGGGCTTTGCAAAACTGCATGCAGATGTTGTCCTTGGTGAGATTTCAATTTAGGACGGCAGCATTGCTAGTCACTAAGCTACATCCATTGAAGAATCATCAGTATCCAGTATTTGTTTTAGGATTTTATGCACTTACGGTTCGATTCAAACTAATGCAGGGTGCCATTATAACCCATTGGGATACTGCATTCTCATCTCAGGGGTCTGATAGAAGCCCCATTGCTCTGTCAGCCCTTTATATGCCATAGTCACATTAGTTGTGGCATGTAAAGGATAAGCAATGTGGATCAGCGGTGTCTATCCAACAGCTGAGCACCCACTCCCCCTTATATGAGAGAGCCATGCCAGGCTTCTGATGCAGTGCTGTAAAAAGACGATTGCATCAGAATAAAGCCTATTAATGGCCGCCTTCAAAAGGCATAAGGGGTTAATGTATACTTCTCTACCTGGATTTTTTTTATCAATTATGTTAGCCCTCATTTCCTTTTGATGATGCATTTATATTTGACTTTGCCTGTACATGTATGTACCCTCTGAATTGTAAAGTTCTGCAGAACATGTTGGTGCTATATGAATAAGCATTATTATTATTAACGAGACTTTTGTACATGGAAAATAAATGTATGTGTAAATTAGGGTGCAGAACTCGACCTACAGCAATGACTTCTAAACAGATGCATGACAACAGAAGAAATAACTCTGAATATGTACTTTCGAGGCACCCCACCCATTCTGTATTGAACCCATCTAACATTTGTAGAAATTAATTAGGATGAATTCTCTACATAAAAGAAGCAATACCATAACTTGTCCATTGTCTCTAACCACAAAGCTAATGGAAACATAAGCTGGTGTCACTTCTTAAAACTTTTTGTTCAGCATGCAAGTCTTTATGGGCTGCACATGGGAATGGACAATATTTCAAGTAGACATGTTTGGGTGTTAGAAATGAATTCCCGGCTTCAGTGTTCATTTTGTAATTATGTTACCAGGCTTATTTTTTGTTTTTCCATTTCGGTACAATCCAGTTATTTTGCTGAAGGATGTCCAATTTCCCGCTTTTCTATTGTAAATGTTTTTGCATGGTTTTTTTATCCCCTTGAGGGGACAGCCATTTTTTTTTCTTCTCACTTTCAAAATATCATATCTTCTTGTTTTTCCATCAACATAGCTGTCTGAGGGCTTGTTTTTTTAGTTTTATCTTTCAATGTATTTTTCAATGATACTATTCACTGTACTATGTAATATACTTAAAAGCTTTTAAAAATTAATAAGTGGAATGAAATGGAAAAAAATGCAATTGCACCATTTTTTGGAGGATCTTGTTTTTATGGCATGGACACTACAGCAAAAAAAAAAGGGTCAGTTTACGACAATACGAAAGTAATCTAGTTTTTATGTTGTCCGTGTTGTTGTTTCTACTTTTAAAAAATAAAATATGTTAAAAAAATATTATCTGTCACCATCTTCTGACCACCGTAACTGTCTGTGTGAAGGCTTGTTTTTGGAAGGATGACTTATGGTTTCTATGGGTAGCATTTTGACGTACATATAACTTTACAATTGCAGTTTATTGCATTTTTTCTTGGAGGCAGTGGTTGTCAAAAAAGCAAATTTCTGGTGTTTTGTATATTTTTTCTGATGGCATTCACTATACAGGATTAATAATGCATCTATAGATATATTATACAACTATTTTAATAGATCAGACTTTTACAGACATGGCAATGTCAAAAGTTTACTTTTAAATTTTTTTTATTATAAATATGAAAAAAGTTTTTTTACCTTTTTAATAAATTTTAATTTAATAATTAAAAAAACTTTATTTCACATATTACTTTTTTTTAGTCCCCTAAGAGGACTTGAACTTGCGATAAATGGATTGCTTTTGCAATATATTGCAAAACTGCAATACTTCTGTATTGCAGTATATTATATTTTTGCAGGCATTCTATTAAGACATAACACAGGCATGACTTAATAGGCATAACTATATGGCAGCCCTGTGGGACTTGCTAAGGCCCCAAGCTGGCATGACACCCAAATGGCACCTCAGGATCTCATCATGGGACGGGAAGCCATTAGGGACATTTAAATGCTGCTTTCAGAAGTGATAGTAGCATTTAAGTACTTAATTGCCACAATTAGCGTTATCTGTCAAAGATAGCCAACACTTGCCACATATGGTGTCTGAGCCCACTACATCTAATCCGTTCTCTCTGCATATATGGTGGATGTTGCTCAGGGGTTAAAGGCTATGGACTCCTTTGGCAAGCATTTTTTTCACTAAAATGCATGTATTTTGGGCTGACAATCAATTTTTCAATGTTTTGATTCAAAATTTTGCACTTTGTTTTTTGCAGCTTTTACTTATCACTGTATGTAGGCACTGCAATCTAAGTCTCTATAGGAGATCTTCGTTTACTTTACACTTAGTGTAATGTAGAAACAGCATACAGTAAGTTCTTAAGTTTACCTTATTGTTGGCAGCAGCCAGAAAACTGGAATCATACAAAGCCAGGTGCTCATGTGGTCTTAAGTATATAGGAAAAACAATTCATGAGTTTCAACATAGGATGGGGGACCACCTGGGGGATGTATCCCATGCATGTGATACCTTCATCGCTGAGCATATTAATTCCCAGCATGATGGCAATGCCAAAGTGATGAGCTTTATTGTTATTGATGATTGAAGCCTTAACCAAGAGGTAGTAATTGGGACAGATTGATCCTACAGAGGGAAGCCTGATGGATATTTCGTCTTGATACTATGGCACATAAGAGACTGAACAAACAACTAAATTTTAGCTGTTTCGTATGAGTCTTATTATTAGATTTATATCCAAGTGCTTATCTTCGGGTCCCCGGTGGGAATTATACTCATCTTTGTTTATATAGATGGATGCCTCCAGTTGATAATATCGACAGTGGTGATTTAAGCTTGGCTTCTGCATCTTACGTTTTGTTGATATTTAAACCGTCTATCTGATGTGGGGTGTGCCTTAGCCCACTATGGTGCATTCATAAGTAATAATAATATTAAGTATGCCATATGTACTCTCCTCGTATGATTCTGTAAAATATAAATGCATTAATTTAAGAGATTTTACTCTTTTTTACTGATTTTTGGATATTATTATGAATTGGTTTATATGCTGTTATTAGGACACAATAGGACAGTAATACAAGGTTCCTGTTAGAATCATCCTTGTCAGGGTGGCTTTTTCAGTATTAGATAGGCAGGGACTGTATCCAAGGATCGTAATGAGGAGAGTTTTGTCACAGATGTCTTGTTCTTGATCTTCTGCTTTTTGTATTTCATAAATCTTTGAAAAATAAATGTATTATTAATAGAGATGAGCGAGCATACTCGCTAAGGGCAATTACTCGATCAAGCATTGTCCTTAGCGAGTACCTGCCCGCTCGGAAGAAAATGTTCAGCTGCCGGCAGCGGGTGGGGAGTGGCGGGCGGAGAGCGGGGAGGAACGGAGGGGAGATCTCTCTCTCCCTTTCTCCCCCCCTGCTGACTCCCACAACTCACCTGTCACCCGCGCCGGCAGCCAAACCTTTTCTTCCGAGCGGGCAGGTACTCGCTAAGGACAATGCTCGATCGAGCAATTGTCCTTAGCGAGTATGCTTGCTCATCTCTAATTATTAACGTAACTATAGTTTATAGTTAGTATTTTAGTATATATCAATAAATTTTAAATGTGAATGGTAGTCCTTCCGTAATTTTAATGGTTCTTCCTTGCGACTTCCATGTAAGACTCTGGAATAACCAACCAGTCATTCTGCGATTCCAGATTTGACATGGAGAATACTGGACCTAAAGAGCAACGATGACCTTGGAGTAGACTACTCTCTGCTACATTGGCAGCATGGATATCAATGTGCTATGATCCTCCTTAGGGCACCTTCACACAGGCTGAATTGCTGTGGGATTTCCTCAGTGGAAAATCGTCAGTGAATAAGAAGCTATTCTGCAGTGGCCAAATCCACACCTAAATGGTGCGGATTTTGCTGCAGATTTGCAACGGCTTTCAATCTTGTCATCACAAAGGTTGCAATCAACTGTCAAAATTCATAGCATAAACTGAGATGCTGAAGTTTTTAAATCTCATCCATACAACTTATATTGTAAATGCTGATTTTCCATAGGAAGGTCCACAGCATTTATGGCCTGTGTAAAAGCACCCTTCTAGTTTTCTACTTGTTGCTTTCTCCTCTTGCACTTCTGTCATGGTTCCTCATTTCCAATTTGGTCTTCCTCCACCTCTTCATTTAATCGGTCTACCACTTTTTAGCATTTACCTAGTAAAGACAGTTGTGTGGGAATTATAAGTCCTCCTTAACATAGGCAGTAAACGCTGCAGAATTTCCGCTAATGGTTTTCTTTTCCGGCCATCATGTGGCACAGGCGGCAGCCATTACTCTCTGGATTGCCACTACGTTACTGATACATAACATTTCTCTTATGGTCATGGTGACATGATCATCCATCCAGGTGGCTTTATCTAATTGGTAAGCCAATTACAAGTTAATTGATTGATCTATAAATCTGCCTGAAGCTATACAGTGAGTTTCTAGAGAAGCGCCCATATATGTATTTTGCTTTGTACTTTTATTGAATTGTCCTTAGGAATAAACCTCTTAGAAGCCACTGCAACGCCTACTTATGATTCCTTATCTGTGAACCTGAACATAGAGGAGACATGTTGGCTCCTAAGTTCTCCTCTCTGGAGTAAGTAATTCTATTTATTTTGGATATATGTGTTACCATGCGGTGGTTGCTGGTCCTCCTGGGGCAGTGGTGTGTGGGGTTCCGCAGTCAGGGTGCGCCCCCCCGGATTGTTGTCCGGCTGCCGGGGGCGTGGGTGCCTGGCCGGGGTGGTGCTGGTGGCGAGCGGCGCCATGCGTGCGCACCTGTGAGTGCAGCTGCCGTGCACGAGCTCCCTTTCATTATGATCTGTTGGGAGTGGGCTCTCTCCCTTTCTCCATCCCTGGGCGGAGGCTTTTGTTTAAAGGTCCGACAGGGACTTGTAGTCACTGCCAGTTATTGGTTTCCCTCAGTGTGCTAGCTAGTCTGCCTCTGCTGGTCTCCTGCCTCTATCAGCTTGTCTGCTATAGTTGCTACCATCTGCCAGGTTTTTCCATCTGCCTCAGTTCTGATTAGATTGTTCATGTTGGTTTCTTTTCATCTGCCTTTTCTGACAGCATTCTACCCTTCCATCAGGTATGCCAGCATCCCTTCTCGGTCCCTAGTGAGAGTAGGGACCGCCGCACAGTTGCCCGCCAGGAGTGGAGGCAAGCAGTCAGGGACAGGGGTTGTGGGTGAGATCCAGGGCAACCCGGGCTGGCGTATCCAGGGTAATATACCGTAACAATATGCTTTACAAGCACACAAAGTAGTGCAGGAGTTATTAATTACTTGTATTCTGTTCCACTTTACATTAGCTTATGGTTTTCAATGTCATCTACACCCGATGAAGGTGTATACTAATGTATTTCATAAAAGTATCAATCATCGCCTTGCCAAAAAAAAAATACTGTGTACTCCATAATGGTGCTCAATAGAGTTGAGAAAAGAATTCAAATATGGAAATCTGCTTAAGAAATAAACATAAAAATCATGGCTTGTTACATGTATAAATGGTATGCATTGCCATTACTGGAGAGTGTCCAACATAACAAAAAATACAATGCCACTCTATGGAAATGAGCAAAGATATAACTAATCTGAGGATTAAGATTGTATTTCAGTTTTTCACTATATTTCGTTTCCCTTAAACTGTGATTTCAGTTATTCCAACTCAGCAACATTGTATTGTTATGGAGTCTGCCTAGGTATGCTCAGCCATTATGAGATAACATTGTCAGCCAAGCTATTGGAAAAACCTGATGCATTCCAAAGTACTGACTTCCAATACATGCCAAAGGGTAGTGATAAGTAGATACAGTCACCTTCCCTTGAATTTTATAGTATTTCAAATACCGTGAAGGCTTTTGTAAAGAACAGAAGACAGTAAAATCAAGGATGGGTAATCAGATGAACTGCCCATGGAAGTTACTGGCAACATACATGAAGTTACTGAGTACATGTAGACACAGATATGCTTTACATATTAGTAACTGCAACTTGAATGCAATACATGAAGATACACGAGTTCCTACAGCAGTCTTTGCTTGTTCTATACAACAGTATTTGATGCCAAGTCTTACAGGTGCCACTAAAGTTTAGTTTACTTTCAGGTAATGCTACTTACTATGTGAAGCAGTTATTACCGTGTGGTTTCAAAAAACTGTACTACTTAGGGGAAAAACAATATGGGGGACAAAACTTTTACAAAGAGGTAGAATATTGCAGGTGGTGCTAAAATAGTGGAAATGAATTAACAGGGATATGTAATATAAAAAGGAGCAGAGGAGATGAGAGCTGGAGTATGTATTAGAACAGGGAGCTGAGCAGGGGAGATTAAAATTGGAGGAGAACTCCCATCCCTTTCAACTATCCCCTCTCGTTCCCATCTTCCTTGCTTCCTGTTCTAATACATATTCCAGCTCTCATTTACCCCTAAAGCATCAACTTTTATTCTCATTAGAGTTGCCACCTACTGACTGGTCATCTAAGTTCTAGCTCTTTCTGTCCTTTTCCTCCCCATTATACAACCTATATGCCATTTTGTATGTTGCGATATGTATATTCCTAATCATGTGACTGGCTACAGTGATTGGCAATGGATAGGATGGCATTTTTAATTCTGTTGCATATTGAATATGCTATCACCAAGGGCATTGCTGCTCTATAGTCCAAAAGGTAGCACTTAAACACATAGGGATTTATTCCCATACCACATGCTTTGGATAGGTGACATGAAGAGTTAATTCAAACTTTGAACAATCCCATAAGAAGCGTCTTAGTTCCTCAAAGACTACAAAGATAGAAAAAAAAATTATAGGTAGGTATGTACTGCTATTTTAACTACAGGAAAGAAGAATAACATCATAAATGAATTCTTTCCTGGACATCCTGCTCAGCAGCACATATACATATTGGGATGTAGCATGAGGATTAAGGCACCTTAAGGCACGTGTGTAATATTTCAGCAAGACACAGCTAAAGACGCAAGTTAATCTGTTGTCTGCTCCATAACCAGCATGTATTCATGTAGATTTTGGGGTAGAATGTTCTGCTTCTCTAGGTGCGTCTTGCAGAAATATTCCACATGAGTGAAATGTCCCTAAAGGTGGGAAATACCCGAAATCAAACCAGTCTCTAAAAGAAGGATTTTCTCTTGCCCAAAAGTCTATCCTGGCACATGAAGGTATTAGGCAAACTCCACGATACCATCTGACAGATACTCACTCTTGGCTGAAACCAGAACACATTCTGCCTATGATGTTGCCATGGGTCTTGTCGAGTGTGTGCAGATGTCTTCTAGAGGAGACCTTCCTATGCTCCTAAAGCAAGAGCTAATAGCCTCTCTTGGCCATCTAGCTGTGATGGGTGTGTGGCGCTCTCTTCCTCTCTTTGTTTGGACCATATGTGAGCATAAATAGGTGATCCATTTGAATCCAGTTTTGAAAGCTGCATGCATTTTTTATGTGGTTTGAATTGGGGGAAGAACCGCACCTCAAAGCCACCACAAAGGCGCCGTGTGTGAACTTAGCCTCACACTGAAGACAGCAGTTCATGACATTGGCAGTATGAAAATCAGGCGCCTTTTGTTTTCAAAAACAACTCTTATTCTGCAGCATTTTTTCCACACCTGCGTAAAACGTTAACACCATATGAATATATATACTTTTCACCATATTAGACTTTTTCACACCAGTGTAATTGAACATTTTTAGAAATCAGGGAAAATAATGAAAAGAGTATAAAGTTGCCTTCATAGTACCAGATTTTCTTCATGTTCTGGAGACAAACACAGTCTTGTAGAATTCCTACAAAAAAGTGCAGGTGTTTTGCCCAATGTCCGCGGCATGCACGGATTCTGAGTGCGGAGTCCTGCACAGAATCCCCCCATGCCCGCGGCCATGGGACATTTTCTCACATCTCCAGATCCAGCACAGATCTCCTCCGTCATGGCCAGCTCTTCTATCTTCTGGAGAATGGATGCGTCCGATCCGCGGCAAACCTGTGGCACGTCCCTAGTGCAGCGGATTGGATGGCAGCCGCCCATGCGGGAATCAGCAGAAAATGGAGCATGCTGCGATTTTCTCCCGCATGTTTGATCCGCACGCCAGGAAAAAATTTACATCCGCATGCTTATCATTCTTTTGCAGATGCTAATACATCTCTATGGGCGGCTTGATTTGTGTATCTCCCGCGCGGCTTCCGACAATCAGATACGCCCGTGGACATGAAAATGCTGGGCTTGAAAATGAGATCTTCAGGTCTATTGCAAACAAAGCAGAGATGCGAGGCTCTACCATTTTTTCCCATTATTGAAGGGCACCACAGTGGCCCTCGTTTACAATCCAGTGGGATCCGATGGGTGCTGCGGCTGACCATTGTGCAACAGATGCAAAACAGTAGAGATGTGAACAGAATTTATTGCTATACATATATATAAGCCCTTGTGTGTGTATGTGTGTGTGTGTGTATATATATATATATATGCAATATATTAATAGCTGATTTTTTTTCTTGGTAACGTACCAGTAGTCTATATCTAATTATTTTTTGTACCTACCGTAAGCCTGTAACACGGGTAACGAGCAATGAAGATTTCTTTCTCAACCGTTAGAAGTTATAGGACATCACAGCACTTTATGATGGTTTATTTTTGTTAAATAAGTTGAAGACATAATATTACTGTATGTATTATCTCTATTTTAGTTGAGTTTAAGTTGCCTGACTTTGATTCTTGATCAAGGGATTTATTCTGATTGTCATATTTTTCATCAGAAAGGATTTTTTACCTTACATGAGGACAGCTGGAGACTACCTCAAACGGGTTTGTTTCTGCCTTTATCTGACTTAACTCTGCATGATAATAGATTGGACTAGATGAAGTTTTATATTTTCATTCTTACTATGTTGGTATATATGTATGGCTTATATACTTAATGAATCTACAGACAGTGCTGTGTTCACAGGGGAAAGCGGCAAACCAGTCCTCCACCAGTGACCCTAACAAAAAGTTTAAAAAGTTATCCAGCCAATAGGGTGCTTAACCTTACAAAAAGAGAACTACTGGAGTGTCCGAATCCTATTTTATATGTATACCATAAGCAAGGAAATTCTCTGTGCTCATAAGAGCTCAAGGGGTTTCTATGCACTTTATCTGTCTGTATCGCTCTTCTCGAGTAACTGCTCACTGGTCCGAGCAGGCTCGGGGGGGAGGCGGGGTTGAGCGGAGGACGGCAGGGGGTAGCGGGGGGGGGGGAGTGAGAGAGATCTCTTTCTTTCTAACCCCCGCTAACACTCGCCGCCACCAGTAAGCAGTTACTCGAGAAGAGCGATGCTCGCTAGAGTAACTGCTTTATCCGAGCGTGCTCGCTCATCTCTAGCACCTACACCTTATTTCATGGAGGAGCAATGCATTTCACAGCAGCGATGTAGGTAACTTGTCAGAAGTTGAACACTAATTTTTTTCTGTTGAGGTAATGCTAGATGGATAGAATGAGATGGCTATAATGGTACAACTTCTCTTCTGTTCTTTTGAAATGTCAAATACATCTATTCTATCTAGTAAAAATCTGTTGTTCCCAACAGCTGTAATCAAGTGTAACAGATCAAACAACAGCAACACTAATCAAAATTGGAAGATAAAAATCACATAAAAAAAGAGAAAATAGGAGCAAAAAATACAGGTCTGCTGGGAATTGGGAAATGTCAAAAATAGAAAATATTTCTTTTTTTAAATGACAAAAAGTTTGTTCTTTCAAAAGGAAAAAAAGAGACAGAATTTCCACATTATCTTATATGAACCCAAACTAGGTTACACTGTGCAGAGGCGCTACATGAGGTTGGCTCTTACTTGTCTAGATTCTCTGAGACCTACAACTGACATATAAAGATGCAGCATTTCAAGTTTAGACATCAAAAAAGCATAATATTTTCACAGTCATTCAAAATATATCACGTAAAAAAAGTAACTTTCTGACCTATATTTTATTTTGCTAAATAAATCTTAACAGACTCGCTTGATGTCTGCAGTAAAAAAAAATTAATAGAACTAATTAGTTAAAGTGTCACACTTTTCTAATTGCCTTTTTATTAACCATCAATTTTCTATTCCTTCATTTCACTTCACATTTACCACTACTTAGGAATCATTGTCATAAAACATTAAAGAGAAGCAAAAATGAAAACTGTCCATTTGTGCTTTTTTTTATCTCCAACGGTTAACCACAATGTTAGTGGATATGTGCAGAAAGTTTTTCTTTTTTTGTCAAAGAATTTTTTTTACCAAAAGTTTATCATGTTATAAAATAAACTGAGGGTCGTGGAGGGTATCATCTGTCCTTAGGGAGAGCACCCAGAAGATGTGTTTGGAGACTCATATGGCCTTCCATGGTTCTCTGGGAAATATGTAAATAAGGAAGATGGAACAGTACGTCTGCAGCACCACCTATTGGATGGCGTCATTCCTGCAAATCAATGTCAGACCCTTCATACAAGGCTTTTTAACAATGATTGGGAATTGAAAATCACAAAAGCCAGAATCCATACACAGGCAGCTGTTTTGGGGTTTTTACCCCTCATCAGTATGCAGTAGGTTTCTAGCTTGGCTGATGAGAGGCCTATGAGTGAATGATACTCATTTTTATTGATCCCCTACTACTTTTATAGCACAGCTTTCTGGGTCCCCCAACAGTCTCCGTCCACCTGGCTCTAATAATGATGTGTGAATAGGACAAGCTGCACACTCAGGAAGTGGTGGCATAGGAGAATTGGGCAATCGGTAATGCAAATATTACTTTATTGGTTATTTTAAGCATTAAGGAAATTACTCGAGCGAGCATCGGCATTTTCGAGTAACTGCCTGCTTGTCCGGAAAGATTCAGGGGGCTGCGGAGGTGAGTGGGGTGTTGCGGGGGGGGGGGGGGGGGGGGAGAGAGAGATCTCCCCCCACTTCCCCCACCCCGCTCCCCCGAATCTTTTCGGACAAGCAGGCAGTTACTCAAAAATGCCGATGCTCGCTCGAGTAATTTCCTTAACCGAGCATGCTCGCTCATCTCTAATTGTAAGCTATTAATGAAAAATTCATAGGGCTGGACAATCCCTTTAATATAGTCAGATTCTTTTTACCCTTCCTCGCAAACTTCATACAATTATATTTTGAATGTATTAAATGCTTTATTTTACAAATATTAAGGCATGCTTATCTTTTTAGGTACATTTTTGGAATAAGCTTTCGTGTCTATGCTTGAGTAAATAACCGTATCCTCAATATTACTTTTATCCTTTATTTTTAGGTAGTTTTCCCCTTTGTAGGCTCCATCTCTTATTGTCAGCTTTTTGCTAAGCTCAGCTCCAGGGTGGGTACTACCTGCTATGATTCTATCCTATACTCAGTAACACAGTGCCTGCGTTTAATTAACCAGCAGAGTATTGTCATCAGTGTCCTTGGTGAGCTCACTGTATTCTCTCAGCCTCAGAAGTATGATCAATCACCTGCTCCTCCATGAGACATGAATACTGTCAGCCTGTCTGCAGACCACTACACCCCCACTTGTTCCATAGACACAGTAGCAGGAAAATGTATAGGGCATTAGAACTAAGATTTTATAGTGAACAGATAAGACTATGTTACTTTTAATCAAGCATTGGTGTGAGGGTCTAATACTAGGAGATGGTCTGTTCAGCAGGAAAACTAGCTTTCCTCCAAAGTTGTATTGCATGTGTACAGACAGACTTCTTGCACCCCACAGACACTCTGCAGCTCTACTCTGCGCAATATAATCCCTTCTGACTTGTAAATCTCATGGCTGTGGTGCTTCTTCAGTGAGTGCATAGAGTCTAAACAGGTACAAACAACGGCTATAGCAAGAGGAAAGAGCCATCTGATAAATGGACAAAACTTCTCAGTAATAGGATGTGTTACAAAGTATAATATCTTTGTACAGATTTATGGTAAAGAATATAAAGCTTATCCCCTTAGTGACCACCCCATAGTGTTTTTATGTCCTACTTTGCTGGGCTTTAATCCCCAGGAACGTAAAAACATTCTGCCACTAGAGATTAAATCCCTGCAGTCTGAGGACGTGACAGCTCCATGCTGTTGGTTACCAGAAGTGGCTGACAACCTGGAGCTGTCATGGGGGCCGTAGGAAGTCCCCCGGGTCACACAATCGCCGGTATCCACTGATACCAGCAATCATATTAAACTCAATATAAAGTAAAATAAAGTTAAAGGGGTTGTCCCGCGCCGAAACGGTTTTTTTTTTTTTCAATAGCCCCCCCGTTCGGCGCGAGACAAACCCGATGCAGGGATAAAAAAAACCAAAACAGATAGTACTTACCCGAATCCCCGCGGTCCGGCGTCTTCATACTTACCTTGTGAAGATGGCCGCTGGGATCTTCACCCTCGGTGGACCGCAGGGCTTCTGTGCGGTCCATTGCCGATTCCAGCCTCCTCATTGGCTGGAATCGGCACACGTGACGGGGCGGAGCTACGAGGAGCCGCTGTCCGGCACGAGCGGCCCCATTCAGCAAAGGAGAAGACCGGACTGCGCAAGCGCGTCTAATCGGGCGATTAGACGCTGAAGATTAGACGGCACCATGGAGACGGGGACGCCAGCAACGGAACAGGTAAGTGAATAACTTCTGTATGGCTCATAATTAATGCACAATGTACATTACAAAGTGCATTAATATGGCCATACAGAAGTGTATACCCCCACTTTGTTTCGCGGGACAACCCCTTTAAAGTTTTAGTTCTCCTTATGGATTGAATCCATAAAGGGAGGTGAGGATACTCACCCCCATCCTCCGCAATGTCCCGTGGCGTTCTCATTTTCTAGGACCTGACACCACTTTTCTGCACATGCGCACAAGATGTCATTACGTCACAAAAAGAAAAAAAAGTTTGTTTCATCTCCTCTCACAGATCATATCTGTGAGGGGAGATGAAATTATGTACCCAAGGCTCCTGGATTTATCCACGGACCTTAACCTGGCTTCTGCGCATGAGCCTTTCGCCAAAATGGTGGACGTATGTGCAAAAGCTGCGGATTTAGGCCGGTAATGTAAAATCTCCCCACTCATAGCTACCAAACATAGCTTGGAAAGGTCAAGAATACCAAAAGAATATCTACATGTGCTTCATCAACTACATCAAGACCTTTGACTGCATCGACCATGACAAGCTATGGCACACCCTACAAGAGCTGAGTGTATCGGCACATCTAGTCAAGCTGATAAAATCAGTTTATACCAATCAAGAAGCCAGTGTGAACACAGTATGGGGACACAGATTGGTTTGGAATCAGCAAAGGCATCCAGCAGGGCTGCATCCTCTCACCCTTCTTGTTTAACCTATATGCGGAAGTGATCATGCTGTAAATGGACCTTGACGAATTGGAAATAAGTGGCAGAAACATCAACAATCTCCATTACGCAGATGACTAAACTCTGCTTGCAGAAACAGAAGCAGGTCTGAAGCAGCTGAGTTGTAAGACTAAAACTGAAAGTGAAAAAATGGGCCTCTACCTGAATATAGAGAAGGCAAAAATGATGACAACTGCCATTATGAAAAATGGCCAAATTCAAATCAATGAGGCCATAGAATATGCGTGAGATTCATCTTCCTTGGTTCAAAAATTGTCCAGGCTGGAGAATCTATGCCAGAAATAAAACATAGGATAGCATTGTGGCAAAGCGCGATGCTAAACATGGACAAAATCCGGAAAAGTAGGGATATCCGCATAGCAACTAAACACAGGATAGTGCAAACAATCGTTTTCCCCACTGCCATGTATGGATCTGAAAGCTGGACTGCAAAAAAAAGCTGATAGAAGGAGGATTGATGCGTTGGAGCTGTGGTTCTGGCGAAAGCTGCTGCATATATCCTGGACAGCAAGAGTAACAGAGAAGTTCTCAATCGCATAGGACCAAATATATCACTGGAGGGGAAGATGGCCTGGCTCAGGTTCACGTATTTTGGCCATGTAATGTGAGCAGAGTCGCTAGAAAAATCTATAATGCTTGGACAGATCAGTGGTAAAAAAAGATCTGGCCACCAAAGAACACGATGGCTGATACTGTCAAAGCTGATACTGGTGTGGATATCACAGCAAAAATGAAAAACATGGAGGGAGGGAGCCTTTAGGGGCACTGAAGGTCATGAACAACAAAAACGGCTAACAACAACAACCAACCAACTATACTATCTGAAGTGAAGGATTTAACACCTTAAGGACACTTCTCTTTTTTTTATTTCTGTTTTTTCTTCCTCCCTTTCAAAAAAAAGCATAACTCTTATTTTTCTATTGATGTGGCTATTTCAGGGCTTGTTTTTTTCACTATGAGGTGTATTTTCCAATGGTACTTTTTAATGTACCATTAAAAAAATGCAATTCCATCCCCTTTGGGTTTGGGAGTCTTGTTTTCACAGCATGCACATTGTGGGAAAAAAATGACATAACTTTATTCTTAGGGACAGTATGATTATAAAAATACTAAATTTATATAGTACTACTTTAATAAAAAATAGAATATCTTTGGAAAAAAATAAAATTAATTTTCTGCCGCCATCTTGTCACAGCCATAACTTTTTTATTTTTCCATTGAGACAGTTGTGTGAGGAGATTGTCAAGTGCTTGTATTCAGCAAATTCCACCACTGTTATTAAATAAATAAAGTGACAGAGTGCATGTAGGACCACTGCTTCATTTATGAAGGTCCTAGCAGTTGGAGGCCACCATTCATAAAGTTATCCCCTATGCCAGAGATAACGTTAGATTTTGGTTCAGTTCCATCAAATGTATAGGTCTTACAGCTTTTTGTCATACTATATATGCTTTGTAATGTGCTATCTTCAATCAATGCTGCATCAGGCTTTGACTTTTGTTCACGGAGGTCTGGTGCTGCATTGGATTTTCCTCTCAGCTTTCTGTAGCACTGGTGGTAATGTCTATGGGAGTGTTCTGCTACCTGTTGCATTTGCTCAGTAATTAGGGAGGGCTTTTATTCCTATTTTGGCTGTGGACCTGTGCTGATTATCATCAGTCTTCATCTGATGGTTGTTGGAATCAGAGCTGGATCTTGGTCTCCTGTTTTACCCTGATCATCGCAAGCTAAGTACTGAGGTTCTTAGTGGTAGTTCTATTCTTACTTGTTTTTTTACTTTTATTCCAGATATGGACAGTGAGTGGCCAAGGATCATGGGTTGGGTGCGTTCTTATCAGGACGGAACATCAGGGACTATAGGCAGGTATGGTCTCTTATTCTGAGTCATATAGGGAAAGTTCCCCTCTCCATCTGTTATTCCACAAGTCACTTGTGGCAGCTTATGTTCTTTGTTCCGCTCTGTAAACATCGCCCAGGAACTGTTGGATGTACTGGTTTCGGTACATCCTGGTCATACGTGACATGTTATTTTCAGAAAACACTTGAGACGAAAAAAAATGATCAAACTGTAAAATTAGGGCGTAATTAGATCAATGCATATATTTTCCATACTTGCTATACGCTAGTTCAATACAGTGCAGATGACATTTTACGACGAAGGTTTTGAATAATATCATGACGCACAAGTGTTACATTCTGTGAACGAAATGCAATCTGTAGTCGCCATATGTACAAAGTAGCTTGATGGCACCAAGAAGAGCATTGAAATAACGTAGATGTGCTGATTAAGAGCGGATTATTTTAGTAAATTATTGTCTTTGTTTTACAGGGAAGTGTAGTGTCAGCTTTGATTACATTCAGCAAGGAATTTAAGACAAGTGATGAATACTAGTCTACCCAGGGGCTTTCCTGCTTCTTGTACGTTATCTCTCGACAGATACTGACTGAATTATTTATTTACTGGCAGAATCCCCTGATTGCCTGTACTGCGCCCACCTAAGATTCAGAAACAAGACATGTGTTCAGCTGACCTGGAAACAGCTGTGGCTTATATTCCAAGTCTAAAATTTCCTTTTCTCCATATTATTCCTACCACATGTTCGACTCCATCAAAAGTATTTAGATCTGAAAGTAGATATGTAACAATGTATAGCCAATGTTATTTCCTGCAGTGCATTAATGTATCGTACATTGCTTCCTAAGGCCGTAGAAAATCATTGCAATGGTCTCCTTCTCCTCTGTAACCGCAAGAAAATATGATGGATTGTTCATTATTCGGTATTTGATTTTTGTAGAACAATAACTGAACTGGATGTAAAGTGATTCTGGGAGAAGACATGGGATGGAAAGTGGTATGCTGGGATTGAGAAGGTAAAATAGGTATTATTCGCCACATTGCCAACTTCATGATGCACTGTAATCTGTTACACTGTCATGCTTGGTGGGTGAACCATGTTATCATACTGAATGTATTATTAACGGGCACAGCTCGAATGAAAATGATTCCCAAATGCTCAGTTATATTCTAATTTCTAAATCAACGGAAATATTCAAATATTCTGCAAAACCTGCCATTCTCTGCACTTTCTCTTTTTACCAATCTATCCTGATTTCCATGGCTCTTTTGTGCTTATTTAGGTGTAATAGCACATCATTTCACTAGTGTGTTGCTTAAATTGTACCTGCGGTTTTGAGGCACACAAGAATATAAATTAGGTAATTGCATTATTTGGAATTTAGCACGCTCTCTTGCTGGAAAGGGCTGCTCAAATATATAACAGAGGAGCTGGGGAAATCTAGAAAGCGTGTCTTTTCTCTTGGACCCCACCAGACTATCAGTTAATGTAATAAAACAGCCTGTAGCCCATTGAGTGACATCAAGGAAACGGCAGATAATTTGCTTGTGCCTTTCAAGCTCTAGTCTCACATTGCTCTTGCTTGCTGCCAGTGGACGTAGGAGCAGATAATGCAATTATTTGATTTATACCTTATACACCCATAAATTAGAGAAGTAAGAGCCCTCAGCAATCTGTCCAGCATGATTATATAATGCAATTGTCAAGGGGAGTGCATAGAAGTTATGGAACCCCATAGAAAAAGTTAGAATTGGCTCCCCCCTGCGCACACACTAAATGGTCAATGTAGAGCTTGCTGTAAAAATATGCTAGCAATAGAGATGAATGAACGTACTCGGTTCAGGTGTTTTTGGACTCGAACACCGCTTTTTCCGAGTAACTGACTACTCGGACGAAAAGATTCGGGGGGCGCTGGGCGGTGGGGGGCAGTGTGGTGGAGCGGGGGGTAGCAGTGGGGAACAGTGGGGAGCTCTCTCCCCCCCCCCACTCCGCTCTGCAACCCCCCCCCGCACCCCCGGCGCCCCCGAATCTTTTCGTCCGAGTAGTCAGTTACTCGGAAAAAGCGGTGCTCGAGTCCAAAAACACCCGAACCGAGTACGTTCGCTCATCTCTAGTTAGCAACAAACTGAGTGTTCTATATCCAACTCCTGTTCATGCAATTACCTGAGCTCGGGTGCCAGCAGCCAACAGTCGGAGTACTCTGGCCAACTGGAGCTGGGAGTGGCTGGAGATAGTCCACGCCAAGGAGTCACATTGTATTTTGGTCTTTTTAGGTTGTCGGTGGTGGGATTAATTTGTGGGTGGGATGCAGCAACAGCAACCCTGGAAGAAGCAGAGACATAGTGCTGCTACAGGCCGGGGGACCAGAAATGTCAGAAGACTTGCAAAAAGTAGAGCATCTCTCTTGTTTTTGGCCAGCTGAATCTTGTGACATTTCTGTCTACCAGCACAACAAAGAAATTAAGTATATGTGGGATGGCAAAGATGGGCAGGTGCTGATAATATAGATGGGCAGGATTAAGTAAATATCATCTGATTCTGAAGAGCAGGCTTTGATCAGAGGCATATCAAGACATAGCCAAGGCATGTTTGGCTTCCCCATTTCCACCACACAGACACCAATTTAGTGTAGGTCTTAGCAATTGAATACTCATTGATTAGAAAGTGATGGCATGCCCTAGTGATAGGCAATCCCTCTCTGTGGTATACCTCCTTTAAAGAGTCTGGGCACACCCTTTTAACTGGTTTAATTAGGAGAAGATGGACTTCCAATGTCAAACTTGACAAAGACTTTTGATCGTCGAAATATTGCTGCCTTTTTGTGTTGTGGAGGAATAAAGCACATCGATTGATGTTTTTTGCACATTCTATGCTGCCAGCACTTTATTACTATTTAGACTGATTTAGATCGAGGATTTGGGTTCCTTTCTGGTTGTGCATTTGTTACCCACCTTGCTGAATTCAGCTACCATGTCTGTGCTGCTGAAAAGATTTAGACCGTGTAGTATGACTTTCAAAGGGTGACAGTATTGGGAGGGAAGCTGCATTTTTTGGGGGAAGAATAGTTTTTGGTGGTCATTTTGAAATCTGCCATATTTAATTCAGCTTAGTTTTTCAAATGGGAAGGGAGTCATGTAATATAGCAGTCTCGGCTATAATTCATTTAGAAACACACTGGGAGTGTCAGTATTGCTCTATTTGTACTTGTTTAGGAGATAAGCGAGGGCAAAGTTTAACCAAGTGCTTTACATGCTTAAATGGCAGGAGGTTAGGGGAAAATTGTCCATTGTGGGAGAGTAAGTGGGCTGGAGACTGAAGGTAGACTGTCTATTGAAGGAAACATTGGTGGACTGGAGGCTGGAATGGATTGCTCAGTAAGAGAGGCAGTGGTCTGAAGGCTTAGAGATGTGCCACAGGACGTAAGGAGCAGTTGTGCAGAGAGTTGTCTTGTTCTTGTGAAAAAGTCTGTGAAGAGGAGTGTTTCACTGAACATGTAGGAATTATCATGGGGAGCAAACAATGAGCTATCCGAGTGATTGCTTGGTAGTCTGGGGCTAGGAAAGTCTGGCCATTAAATAGTAGAATAATAGGTGGCTTCCAGTGCTCTGTATGGGCTATGACTGAAGTGATTTGGGCTGAATTTATTGCCAGCCTGGGTGGGGTTAGCACTGGGAGAATTTTTTAAGGTTGTGGAGGATAAAGTCATTTTTTGGAAGGAACTGATGTGAGTTGGTAGGCACATAACAGGTGGAGCCTGTAACTCCGCCAAGTTGGGACTGTAAAAGATATGAACTTTGAGGGTACAAGCAAGTAAAGTAGTTGCAGTGAGGTCTAGTTTCCAAGAGGCCTGGAGTGTAGTCTGGTTAATTACGTCTCAATTGTGTCCTAGTATGGTCAGTCTTGTAGAGTAGAGCTCTTGGAAGTAACAGAAAAGGTGGTATGGTGAGGGCTCTTAAGCGTAGTGCCTAAAGCACAGGGAATGGCCTGTTTTGTAAAAACCTGAGGTGTTGGTTTGGTAGTTCAGCATTGAGAGTTAGCAGACTCAGTACAGCCAACACTTAGAGGAGTGGTGTAGTAGTGGCTGTTGAGACTAGGACCCAGGTTAGTGATGACCGATTACCAGTTGCATCAAGAGAAGTATATTTCAATGGGCGCCTGTGAGAAGCAGCATAGTTCATAAGAGGAGTTCCTATAAAGTGAACAAGGACCTGAGACAGAGATTGATGCACCTATTGAGTGTAAAATATTCTTTAGCTTGTGTCCAGGACCACTAAGCAAAAAGCACCTCCTTGTGTGAAATGTAACCACTATGATTTTGTGCCTCATCTGGCTACTATAACCATCAAGCCTATCATACTATTGTAAGTGAAGAATTAAGTAAAATTAATCCATTTGTACTGAATTCTGTATGTGTTGTCTTTTTAAAAGGCAATACTCAAGGAGCACCATGTACAACCTGGACCCTATGCTCTTATCTGGTAGTAGAGATGAGCAAGTACCCAAACGCTCGGGTCCTCGTTATTCGAGTCGAGGTTTTCATAAAATTCGAGAGCTCTATTCGAGTAATGAACCCCATTGACTTTAATGGGAGACTCGAGCATTTTTGTAAGGGAACCGACTGTTGCCGAGCTTTTTTTTTTTTTCTCTCTCTCTAAAACTGGGGCGGGGTCGAACACGGTGTGATGCTCGCTCGAGTATGCTAATACTCGAACGAACATCAAGCTCGGCAGAGTACGTTCGCTCAACTCTATCTGGTAAGTCTAAAAATTCTGCTATTAACCCCTAAATATTCATAAATGGCATCTTTTATGTGACATAATTTCCATAAGTGCACCATTTTATATAGCACACAGACACCAGCAGTATTATACAGGTACTGCACAAGACACAAAATCTGTATCTGTGTCTAAGTAAGCATGTGCACTTTGTCCATACAGCTAATTGTAGTGTCTGGACTCAATTGATGGATTGCACTTTAAAATGTATTCAAATCAAGGCTTTTAAGTCAAATGTGCTGATATTAATTGCATTGCAATTAATTATGTTTACATGATATTATTAGATTGCTTGATATCAACAAATCAATCTACATAACGTTTTCAGTGGTAGCGAGAGAGCGAAATCATCTCCTCTTCAATTTGCAAGCAATGGTAAAATAATCTTTTATTTGTGATGTTGGTAATCTGACGAACTGTCTGGCATTTTAATGAAAAATTAATATTAATCTCCTGGTGCTCTGGAGCCCAGAGGCACAATTTCAGCCTTCACTATTTCATTTAGTGTTATAGTGTAAGTAATTGACTGAGTCAAGAAGTCAGTGCTCGTGTAGCAGAAAGAGACAGATACATCACTCTGTGCTTATGCCTTCAGCCTCATTAGGAAATCTGATAACAAAACACTGCAATGAGGAAATTATATAACTAATTTAGAAACTGCTGCTTCCACCTCTGTAAATCTATTCCGAAAAATAGCATCCGATAGAACATTTGTGCCCCGTATAACAGTCCATTCTACTTCTTTTCTCTTATGAAACAACATGTAATAATAGATTACAAATACTCATTATAAAGCTGGACAGAGCATGAAAATTCCAATACACTGGCTAGTGCAGAATGAGCTAGAAAAATGGATGAGGAAGCAGTACGTTAACGTTCCATTAGTAGAGATTTACTGCAGGGTAATTATGGTATAGGATAACAAAAGATAACCATAAGGTTGACAGGAAAATCAGGTCAGTTGTACTCCATCCTGCTTCCTCATGTGAAAGCTACGCATTGGTTCCCTTCTCCACAGACATGAATAGAAAGCAATAGGGAAAGTTAATAGACCAATGGTCCTGTTCTAGATTTCGCCTATCAAAAAAAATGTTGCTCCCTCCTATACTTGAATAACAAGTGTGTTAGTATATACCGGCATGAGGAAAGCAGCCTTGTCTTGATATTTGCTATAGGGATCCTCTTCTTTCTTATATCCTATATTCTTGTTGGCCAATAATGACAACTAGAAAGTCATTATTTCAATCATGTAGAAATATTATGTGATGCCATCAATAGCACATTGAATGTATTACATTAGCTCAATGCTCAGCTTCTTCCGTACTGTCATGAATGTTTGGCATGGCGATACGTATGCCAGGCTACAACCCAATACTAAAAAGGTCTCCCCTACTATGAAAGGGAGGAATCGGGACAAGAGTTCTCCATTCTAGTGTTTATTGGGTTCATTGGGGTCACAATGGTTGGAGTCTCACAAACTTAGCATTTATTGCCAATCCTTTGGAATACCTCTTTGACCATTTACCCTTTCCAATCCACTGTCTGGCGTCTTCCTACATTCTGATTGAAGCTTGTACGCTCCAATGTCAGAAGACATCCGACAGGGTATTCTTACCATCTATTGCCAGCCACTCCGCTGTCAGAGCCTCTCTGACGCACTCACATTGGCTTTAACCAGCAGATGGCACCATTGTATAACAACAAAAAGAGAAAGCCTTTTAGAAAACTCCGAATCCAAAATTGGATTGGAAAGGGTTAGACATTGATATGAAATTTCCTGTTCTTATTTGTGGTAAAATCCACTTTTTGAACTATTCATGTTTCAATTCCTTATCCAAAGAGCCTATTTTTTTTCTCTCTTTGTGTTCTCTTGAAGAAGTTTTTTATCTCATTGCTAAAGGGTCGACTGTAGCTCCTGTGATTAACGCGGTTCTGTGAATAGAGCTAGAGTGCTTAGAGATCACTTCTGGCTGCCCATCTCTATTCACAGTAAACAGGTAGTCATTAGAGATGAGCGAACGTACTCGGTAAGGCCGATTTCGCAATCGAGCACCGCGATTTTCGAGTACTTCACTACTCGGGTGAAAAGTACTCGGGGGCGCTGTGGGGCGGGGCGTGGCGTGGTGGAGCGGGGGGTAGCAGCGCGGAACAGGTGGGAGCTCTCTCTCTCCCTCTCCCCCCCACTCCCCTCTGCAACCCCCCGCTCACCCACAGCGCCCCCGAGTACTTTTCACCCGAGTAGTGAAGTACTCGAAAATCGCGGTGCTCGATTGCGAAATCGGCCTTACCGAGTACGTTCGCTCATCTCTAGTAGTCATTCATATACAAACGACTGCCTGTTCGCATGGCTCAGCAGTCACTTGGTTTTCAGTCCAATGAAAGGAAATTAAATCCCTGGTGGATGGAAGATGAGACATAAAAGGGATAATAGACTTTTCTTCCTAGAGGAAGTTAAGACTCCACTGAAATCCAAAGTAGCCTCTAATAATCCAAAGTGGTGTTGTAGAGATCTGATTTTTCATTATTCAGGTACAACAGGAACAAACAAACAAACTAGACATATAATATGCATGTATACATTGCAACACTTTGTATACGATGCTTGATAAAAGAAGCAACCTGTGGGCCTCTGAAACGCGTTACATTGTATCCATGCATATTATAGGTTTAGTTTGTTTGCTTGTACACATAGTTATTTTTATCTCTGAGAAGTTAGAGATTTCTCACTCCATGCCCTGCCGGCAGCTGCCTGCGCACGGGGCGACTATTGCCAAAATTTTCTGTTTCCAGCTGTTATTTGGACAATACTCACCCCGTGTAAAGGTACCTTTAATAATGTATGAAAGAAAGAAGAAGAAACCGTTAAGCATTAAATATTATACTTTACTGTGTATTCAAAAGGATGTACTAGTCCTCTTAACATGGTGACTAGAGATGAGCGAGTATACTCGCTAAGGCTAACTACTCGAGCGAGTAGTGCCTTAGTCAAGTATCTGCCCGCTCGTATCTAAAGATTAGGGTGCCGGCGGCGGGGGAGAGCAGGGAGGAACAGAGGGGAGATCTCTCTCTCCCTCTCTCCCCCCCGCTCACCGCCGCAACTCACCTGTCACCCACACCAGCAGCTGAATCTTTAGAGACGAGCGGGCAGGTACTCGACTAAGGCACTACTCGCTCGAGTAGTCAGCCTTAACGAGTATGCTCGCTCATCTCTAATGGTGACTAGTACATGGCACAGAGATAGTTGTCACCTTGTGTCACGTGAGTTGGTGCAATAGAGAATGCATATTCATAGAGGGCAGTTCAAGTAAAGCCTACGATTCAGATTTATGTGGAAAGGTAATTACAATATCTAGAGAAAAAAACTGTTTCCAAAAAGTAGTGGTTGCATAGTGAAAATGAGATTTCTTAGCTTTTCCATTTATTTCATATCTGAGCGCTAATAATGTGGATTCCCCTATTTGCAAGCCATGTCGGAGGGAGGCATGAATGCATTTGTTGGATTAATGACCATTTATGATTTATACTATGTTTATAGATATTTCCAGCACTGTTGTGATCTTGTGAAGCTCTTTCTATATTTCACTGCGGTCCCCTCATCAATTTGTACTGTTTTGAATTTGAAAACCATCTGATTATCATTCTCCATATGAAAATACAGATGTGCAAACTGCTGTTTGTCAAGCACTTTATTCTGCTGGCAGGCTGGGCTGCTTCAGGACAGCCATCAAATATTTATAGTATGTGTTCTATCTTAGGCTGTAAAACCGTGTTGTAAAATGTGCAAGGGACACAGTAACTTACATAAGACATCAAAATCCAGGTTGAATTAACAATAAATTGAATTAATCCAATTCTACATGAAAAGAGATTATAGTTTATAAGAAAAAGGGCTAATCCCGGGAATCTAATTAAAATGTCGTTTTCAACTAAACCCGAAATTGAAACATCCTTTTTAAAGTATTACAATAAAAATTGCAAGTTATTGTAAAAGTGTCTAAATGTAGTCACTGTGTGAAAACGGGCCTTGGTGGTATGTGCCCAAGTTCAGGATGGCGCGGCGATGACAGATGGAGGCAGAGACGGCACATTTTTAGAAAAATATCTTTTAGGCTTCATTCACACGGGCGATACTGCACGGTTTTCATGGCAATGCAAAGCTATTTTGATTAGTAATTGCTTTTGTGAAATTGCAATTCTCATGGATGTGAGAGGACTGCAAGTGTTTCCTATTGACTTCAATGAGAAACATCACATTGCATAGAGATTGCATGGCATGCAAGTGCAATGCAATGTCTTTCAAGGTCTTTCATTAAAACCAATGGGCTAGGCTTTGGGAACACCCAAAGATAGGATATGCTGTGATTGTCGCCATCAGAATGATTCCATTCAAAAGAAGGAATTTCATAATCGTGCACATTTTGTGCGGATCGCACAAGACTCGTGCAAGAATATCGCTCATGTGAGTGCACCCTTACTAAACATAAATGATGGACATAAGGCATGGATTGTCTCCATAGGACGGTCAGCATACTTTTAACGTTACGTAATATACCGGTAGCATAAATTCTTTCTTAAAGTGATAGTATTCTTAGAGCGACAAAACTCTTAATATAGGCTCCATGACACTAAATATCCGCTGCTGGTGTCTACCGCCATAATAAATTTGTCAGCATCAAAAACCCCATGAGATACTCCTGGCAGTAGCAAGGCTCATGGAGTTCTCATCACTTCTTCCCATAACTATCAGCATCTTTTGTCCCTTCTCATTACTGTGGCATAACCGCTAAACACATTATCATCATGGTCATAGGCCCTGACCTCAAATGTCCCCTAGGAGCAACGTTCCTATCTACTGAATGCGCCAAACATTGCAGACGTAGCTTAAATATCCAGAGCTCATCACGCACAATACTGGCAATTTAACTCCCAGGTCACAATACTCAAGTCACAATGAGTCCTTTTCCCCTTCCCTGGCCATGGATTTCACGGGACAACATATTTTGGGTTGAAGTCCGCTAATGCTTAAATGAAACATTTTTGCTGCTTCACTCTCCTACTGCATTTTCCATAACAAATATTCTGCATTGCTGCCACGGTGTCCGGTGTTGCGGGAGGGAGTTTCCCCCCCCCCCCTTCTTCCATGTGCTGTGGGTCACTTCTCCCCAAGAATTTGGCCCATTACCCATCTTCTACCCTCCTTAACTGCGGGGCTCTTGCTTTTCTCCCTCTCTCTCCTTCTGGACAGCTCCCCAACTTGAGGAGAATGCCTGCTGCTGTACTAGGCCTGCAATGGCCATTGGCATGACTCCAATGCCTGCTGGTGCTGTCTCTGCCAGCAAGCTGTCTGCCTGCCTCTGCTGCATCCACTTCTCTGCACCAGTGATGCAGCTTCTCTATATTTATCTTGCACCCCTGTGGTGCCAAAATGCTTCTCCGATACTTGGGGATGTTGGTTGGACTATCCTCACTCATTTTACTTTCAAGGGGCCAATATTCCGAGTGACGATGCTCCAATGATTGTCACTACTCACATCCTATGGGAGGCAGAGTCTCCTGCATATAGCCTCACTGAGACTCACCCAAAATGGCACAGACCAGGGTACTCTAATACGGTGCCTGAGGTGCTTAGACTCTCCTGATTTGCATCCCCCCCCTGGCTATGGCTCAGGCTGGCAGAGATGAGGCTTGTACAGCAGCACTATGGCGCTTTACCCAAGCACAGGCAAGCGTCGGTCTCCTCTTACTCCTTGCTCCCTTTCTAGGCCAAGTACTGGACCGTAGGAGTGGGGCTTGAACTTGCAGTTAGTGTCTGCTCTGATGGAGTGGCTGCATGCTGCTATCCATATAGCCACTCTCACACTGGCGTCTGTAAAAATGCCATGCTTTAAACGCAACGTTTTTGAACAGTGTTTGCAAATGCATTAAACAGCATTCATCAGTGGTTTTTAGTGCGCCCCACCATTGCAATGGGTGATAAGATGTGTTAAAAATCGTTAAAACGTACTAAAACAGAGCAGACAGTTTTCGAGGTATACTGTGTGCAAATGCGCGGCTGAGAAGCCTCATTGAAATCAATGGAGGCATTTTAGAGCGTTAAGCTGGGCGTTTGAAACATGGCGCTAATCACTATCAAAAAATTGCGTATGTGAGAGCGACCCAAGGGGTAATGGGGCATCGCTATCTCCTTTTAACTGTTTCACTGGATCCTGATTTACAATTGATTTCTATGGCTCTATATAAGAATATACACCTTGTATTGGACAGTATGCAGACAAAGGGCCATTTCACACACCTGATTGCAGTTCCGATTCTTGCTGAATTGCGGGAATGTGAACGATAACTATTCAATTTAAATGCGGTCTCCAACTGAATGATGAACGATATTTCATTTATTGTTCAGTTTCAATAGGCATAAAAATTAAATGATATTGGCCTGTATAAACACGCTATCGTTCTAAGAGCAACGGCCTGTTTACTGTGAATAGAGGCGCGTGGACTTTACATCGTTTCGGCCAGCTCCACCTCCTTTTACTGATCAATCCTCGTTCCTGTGTGAAAGCAAAAGAGGGATTATTGCTGGGACAACCATCGGTCGCTAAAGTGCCCAATAGTTGTCCCATGTACAGCACCCTCAGGCTTCATACCCACGAGCGCATATACGCCACGTTTTCACGCCTGGGCGTTTACAAGGTACCCATGTAAAGCATTGGTTCGCAATGCATTCGTTCACATGGGTGATTATACGTTATGTAAATACGTCAGCGGGGTGAACAAAAGAACATATACGCGGCTGGTGCATATACGCTCAGCCAAAACATAGTTCTAGAACTATGTTTTGGCCAATATACGTCGGCGGGTCCAATAGACTCCTATGGGAGCAGGAAAAGAGAAGGGAGGGGGAGGCATTTTGCAGTGTCCAACTCTGTGAAAAGCTTACAGTTGTCTCTATATAGGCACTGGAAGGCATCCCGACGATTTTGGCAAAGCGAGGGTTTTCCGTGGTGCGGGGTTTTCCCTCGCGGTAGTGTGAATGGATGAAAAAAACGCTGACCATGATTGTGAAAAACGCCCGTTCAGGTGCTTATTCGGAGCTGGCATAAAAACATAAAAACGCGGTCGTGGGAAAGAGCCCTAAGGCTCTACTAACAGATCTGAAGATAAGCAAAGACAGAGATGTCTGGCAGCTGTTTTAAAGAAACCTGATTGTAAGGTTATTGACATAGAAAGAGAAGGCTACAGTCAGCTGTATAGGAGGATTAAAAGTTTTATATTGTGGGATATGTTAAACTTCCAGATGTTTTTTGCTAGGTTTACATAGGAACGGAAGGTCCCAAGGTGGTATATGGCCTGGACAATTGCCCTTTCAATCCTCCATATAGTCTAGCCTTGATTTCATTGCTTACATTGTTATAAGATTCAGGAGAGATGTAATAAATCTGTTATGGTCCTTTAAGATCTGTTTTCATTTCTCTATTGATTTGGTCTATCAGATATCCTTTGTTACAGTACAGAATAGCTAGACTTACTATATGCTATGCAGTTTATACTGTCCAAAAAGCTGCAAATGTAGTGGACCAAAACCAACGTAAGTGTAAATTGATCCATAAAGGGGTTTTCAGGGTCATATACTATTGATGACTTATCCTCAGGATAGATCAATCAATAGTTGATCAGCAAGGGTTTGCCACTTGGGAACAATGCCAATCAGCTGATCACTGGGCCTACTGTTAGTGCCACCAGCTATTGAGATCATCAATAGTAAAAGTGCCAGCAAACCCCTTTAAAGGGTATGCACAGTTCTGTAACACTTTTTGTGCTTATTGTATCTAAAATAAAAAAACAAAGTAACATGAGTGGACTACACATGGGATTATGTTGAAGGTTTGAAGGAGATAAGTGACATTTTGATCCATTTTTCCTCTAATCATTTGAGGGCGATGACTATTTCATTGGGTACTAGAAGACATCTTTTTATATGCTGTGTAGCAACACAAACATTAGCATATATTCTGGAGCCTTGCTGTAGGTATGACAAGTTCCTATGGTTGAGTTCCCTGGAGCCATAGGTATTTGTATGCTGCCATACGATGCAGTCATATAGAGATACTTGAATTTAGAAGTAGTGCTTCTATTGATAAATATCTCTGAAATACAGCAGTGCAACACTTTTTTGCCAATGTTTTGCCAAAGCTAAACTTTTTGCTAAACTTTCTCTCTAGATAAATAGTACAAAAGAGGCAACACTTTCAAATATAATAACCATTTTTCATAGAAGTTTTCTTCACTTTCTCACCTTGCTTAACTTCTTTCTTCTTTCCAAAAAGTAGTAGCATAGCTATTCTTAACTGGCTCTTTAGTGGGTTTTTCATTTTATAATAGCTCTGCCTATTCTCACAGCCAAATATATGCACTAAACTAAAGTTCTATAATGAAATATTAAGCAAATATACAAGGTAGTGCAGAAGTAGTTCTATCGTTCTTAATGTAATGCAAGTACAAACCCCGCTTAATGACAAAGTGTAACAAAGGGAAACGGAACATTCAGAAAGTAAGGCTAATTTCACATGGTGAGTGCAATTTTGGGACGTAAAACTAGGCCCCATATCACGCTCGCCAACATGCCATGTCCCTGCAGATGTGAGGTGTGTTTGTGTTAAAACCACCTTTCAACACTTCAGGGAAGTAGCGATCGCAAATTGTTTCTATGGTTTTTTATGGGTAAACCTCACATCGCACTCACATACACCTCGCACGCCATGTGATGCTGTGCCGGCCCCATTGAAAGCAATGGGCGATGCTATAAAAAGCCTTCTGAGGGAACGCCCAAAGATAAGACATGCCGCTCATGTGTATGACCCCATTCAAAAGAATTGGGTTCATATTTGTGCAAGATTTCTGTGTGAAAATGGCCTACATCTAATGTTTTCAACATATTGATCAACCATTGCACCCTCAAGATCAATGCAAGCTTGGCGACGATAAGCCACATTTTCGCATGCATTCCTACACACTTCAACTGGACTGTTATCGAATTCCTCAGTGATAGCAAGTTGCAATTCACCAACTGTTCAAATGTGATTTGTGTACACTCAATCCTTAAAATAGACCTAAAGGAAAAACTTAGGTGGGGTAAGACCGGGGAAGAAAGATGGCCAGTCCTCTGGCCAACATCTGCCTATTCAATGCTCTGCAAATGTCCTATCCAATCAGTCACAAGTAGAGATGAGCGAGCACCAAAATGCTTGGGTGCTCGTTACTCAGGACGAAATTTTCGCAATGCTCGAGAGTTTGTTTCGAGTAACGAACCCCATTGAAGTCAATGGGCGACCCGAGCATTTTTGTATATCGCCGATGCTCGCTAAGGTTTTCATTTGTGAAAATCTGGGCAATACAAGAAAGTGATGGGAACGACACAGAAACGGATAGGGCAGGCGAGGGGCTACATGTTGGGCTGCATCTCAAGTTCCCAGGTCCCACTATTAAGCCACAATAGCGGCAAGAGTGGGCCCCCCCCCCCACTGTCAGCATAAAGATCGTTCTCCTCTGCCATAGCTGTAACAGCTGTGGCAGAGAAGAACGGTGTTAGCCCATTGAATTCAATGGAGCCAGCAATACAGCAGGTTCCACTGAAAGCAATGGGCTGCCCGCGATCGCGGGATGAATTGTCGGGAAGGGCTTAAATATGTAAGCCCTTCCCTGCAATTCATCCAGAAATGTGTTACAATAAAAATATATACCGGCGTATAAGGCGATGGGGCGTATAAGACGACCCCCCAACTGTCACCTTATACGCCGGGAATACAGCGGAGCAAAGAATAAAAATCATTACTCACTTCTCCTGGTGTTCTGCGCCGCTGCTGCAGGCTGTCGCTCCCTCCTGGTCCCCGGCAGAGCATTGCTTTCTGGACGCAGTGGTTGAAATCCCCGCCTCCAGAAACACACGTGCCTTCAGCCAATCACAGCCATTCAATGACATCATTGTCATTGGCTGTGATTGGCTGAAGGCACGTGTGTTTCTGGAGGCGGGGATTTAAAGCCCTTCGTAGAGAAAGCAATGCTCTGCCGGGAACCAGGAGGGAGCGACAGCCTGCAGGAGCGGCGCAGAACGTCAGAGGAAGTGAGTAATGATTTTTATTCTTTGCTCCACTGTATTCCCGGCGTATAAGGTGACAGTTGGGGGGTCGTCTTATACGCCCCGTCGCCTTATACGCCGGTATATATTTTTATTGTAACACATTTCTGGATGAATTGCAGGGAAGGGCTTATATATTTAAGCCCTTCCCGACAATTCATCCCGCGATCGCCGGCAGCCCATTGCTTTCAGTGGAACCTGCTGTATTGCTGGCTCCATTGACTTCAATGGGCAAACATCGTTCTTCTCTGCCACAGCTGTTACAGCTGTGGCAGAGAAGAATGATTTGTCTTCTATATGTTCTCAATGGGGTCGGCGCTGCTGCCGCCGGCCCCATTGAGCGCATATAGAGAAGAGAACAGAAATCGCAGATCGCACATAGGTGCGATCTGCGATTTCTATGGCCTAAGAAGGACCGTTGGGGTTCTTGAAGCCTAAAATCACTCCTAACGCTCTCCCTATAGCAGCTCCGGCATCAACAACACTTTCCCTGAACTATGTCAGAATGCATCTGTGGCGAGCCGCGGGAGGGGCAGATTTTAATACTCGGGTGACACCTAATCTCGCCAGCCACTCACTGCAGGGGGGTGGTATAGGGCTTGAACGTTGCAGGGGGAAGTTGTAATGCCTTCCCTGTCTTTCTATTGGCCAGAAAAGCGCGCAAATTTGTCAGGGAAAAAAATGAAAGTAACCCGAACATCACGTGGTGCTCGTTACAAGTAACGAGCATCTCGAACACCCTAATACTCGAACGAGTATCAAGCTCGGACGAGTATGCTCGCTCATCTCTAGTCACAAGCATAATGAGTTGGGATACTCTTCTGTTGCCACCACATGTTGTTTAAAATATCCCAATCCTGGATGATGGGATGAACAGTGCATTGAATGTGCTGAAACGTGGCTTGGAAAACTTGAAAGTGATGCAAAGTTATAATGAGAAAGCTGTGGACCGATGAGGGTAAGTTCCATGAGTCCGGAGACGTTAGCAGACACAACTATGTTTATTGGCAACCAAAAAACATTTGGTGGTAGCAGGATTGACCCCCAGCTCATTATTCACTCTGTGTTCATGACTAGTTAGACATTTCGAGAGAGTTGGATAGGCAGACGTTGGTTGGTGGACTGGCCGGCTCGCTTCCTGCATCTTACCTCACTTGACTTTTTCCTTTGGCGCTATCTTAAGGATAAAGTTTACATGCATCGTATTTCAACAGTTGACAAATTGAAGCCAGTTCAAATGTATAGGAGAGCAGATGAAAGTGTGGTTTATGGGTCATTATTGCCTAAAAGAAACCTAGAAGCAACAGTCACATATGTTTAAATCCAAAGTGTGACTTTACTCCAGTGATACAACCAGTCTTTTTCGATCAATGGGTATTTTAGACAGTATGAAATGTTCATTTCTTTGTAATAAACATGAATAAGCCATTGAGCAAATGTGTTATTCTCTGCTTAATTATTTTAAATGTAGCACTGTGTCGTAAACTACAGCATTATTTTCTGACCGCCTTAATCTTGAAACCATTAGCAAAATCTAACACGTATGCAAACAATGTAGTCCTAGTCTTCATGGGATAGCCCTGAAACAAGAACAGGTCTTGATGGATGAAAAGTTCCATGGACTTGAGAACTTCTCTGGTTGGTTGGGGGTCGAAGGACATTGTACGGTTTGATGTATTTAATTAGCAAGAGCTCTGCATGTGTTTGTTCTCATGAGACTAATTTTTAAACAATATGTTGAGATAATTGGTCAGTTCACTTATGAAGCAGACACACTGGAGCCCTATACGTATGTGTGGGAATGCTGGGTGGATATCAAATTTTACGAATACTTTGGTGTTTATTACTGACATTTTTGTTTATTCCCAGTGGTGTTTTAGGCAAATGTAACTGTACTCAGCTGAATACATTTACTCTACAGCCTTACGAAATATCAGGCTATTAGTTGGTGCAGAGAAGGAAGTTTGTAAAGCAAACTACTCTTCTTCATGTTATCCACCCTGAATTATTGACATTCTTTATAATAGAAAACGCACCTCCAAAGTGGGCGTTAGTGTATGGAGGAGTGCAGCAGATTTTTGTTTCTTGCACTCCTCTATGTATAGAAATGGCGCCGTTTCTGGAGAACAGCAAACATCTAGCCAATAGAATAAGACGCATCCACAATAACTCCCAACCAGCATTATCATCACTTTAATAAAAATGTCACATTGTAAGCAGCATACAAATAGAACCCTGGGTACCGGTTGTCTAGGTGCAGCCCTATGTGTCTTGTGGTATAACGGGAACGCAAATGTCAAACACCAATTAGCAGCAATTTGTCACCTTTTGTAAATGTTTCAAAGCAGTCTGTAGACATTTATTAAAGATCTGCAAATACATTTCAAAATGCTTCATTTGTTATGTCAACTGGAAGGCATTAAGTGGTATCTAAAATCGTTTAAAGATTTATCGATGTGAATTAAAATACTCTTTCATAGTAATTTGGAGGGCTGCATAAGCCATATTACAAATATCACAAATTAAGTATAAAAGGGAAAGCAAATTCTCAAGCGATTCCGAGAACGCTATCTATTCTGCAAAGATACAGATACGGCGTGTTTGGTAAAAAAAATTAACTGTTTTTTGACAGAGAAAAAGTTTTCCCTTTTTTGAATGCTCATTTTCTTTAATTTCTTATTTCCGTTGATTTCTGTTGATATATATTGATTATTTTCCAAGTTTCTACACAAGATTTATCTAAGCAGTATTTTTTTAAGGTTAAATAGGGGAACATGGAAAGAAATGGGAAAACATATAATTTTGCATGGTTATTCATCAAAGTCTTTAAGAGAATGTATCATCATCACCCTAGATACATTCTTTGTAAACTATTCAGTGCTCATTCTGTCTCTGTTTGTAGTGTGAACAGGTACTATGTGTGGTGGCTGCAAAAAAGGTTGCTGTTGTCTGACTCCTGGTTAGTGTAGGGACTAGTGGTATAGCCAGGAGCCATGAAGTGGCCCACTAGCTTCCATATTGTGATCAAAATGTCAACTAATACCTGGCATTTATAGCTTAACACCTGCTATTAGCATTTGCATTTTAGCTGCTGTATGGTGTGATTTCGGCTCTGTGTGTCAGCTTACTCTGTCCAGTTGTCCCTGTTGTGGTGGCATGTTTATGTGTCCTATCCTGGATGCATGCTTCCTAGGAGCAGCTAGGGCCCAGATTCGAAGACCGCTGGGCTGCCCTTTATAGGGGCGATGTCCCCACCCAGGTAGGTCTGTGTCACTAAACTTAGAAGAAGGTAGGGAGAGGTGTATATCCATGGTAGTTCACCTTGTGTTTCCCTAAACCCGTGCTTTCGGGGCACGTTCGTGTGGGCCCAATGCTTATTCGCCCACACGACCGTAACACCTGTGTCTGTCAGAACCATTTCCAGGATCTTGGCTGAAGGACATTTGGTCTTATGGTACCCATTACGGGTACTGCCTTTGACACCCACCTACTATCACCTCCGTTTGCAGTGGTGTCGTGAATGACAAAACTGGACTGCTACAGAGTAGAACTGGGTTGTTTTCAGCAATGAATCCAGGTTTAGTTTGGGCACTGACAACGGCCATGTTTATGTCTGGAGACCTAGGGGTAAGTGCCTTAATCCTGCCTTTGCTGTATTGTGATAGACATGATGATTAGTTAGTATAAAATGTCTATCGATTTGTACTAAATTAGACGTATTATGTGTGTTTTGTGACTTCAGCCTAATGTGGAACTCTGCTGCATAAGGAAAGAGTTAAATCACAGTGTTATGTTATTGCTCGTGTCCATCTTGAGTGTTTTCCCAGTCCTCCCCATCCCCCACACAGAATCTTCTTCAACAAAGAGATATCTACTTTCAGTTTCAGATTTGAGCACATGTTTGTAAGACAAAGACTTGCTTATACATTGGAGTTGAGAGAAGGTGGGCAGGGGGGAGGCGGGGAATTCTATATAACCCAGCGAATAAGAATATATATATGTTACTGATGTAATCTGGTAAACGCCCATAAAGGGCAGGTGTTATGCTTTTTAATAAAAGGGCCTGTCTGGATGTTTCTCCCAGAAGAGCCATTTTGAGCATGAGATTGATACCTCGTGTTTGACTTGGTCAGTGTGCGCATACTGCTTCTACACAATTAGGAAGCTACAAAATACCCCGAAACCTGCTGGAGAAAACCATAATCCAGATCAGTATCACATCTTGCATCAAAGCTAGAGGCTGTGCAACAGGGTACAAGAGCCTCCATGCACACTCATATGACATCTTGCACCTAAGCTAGATGTGTCCCAATAGGACACTAGAGCCTCCATGCCCGCCCATATTACATCTTGTATGCAAGCTAGAGGCAGTCCAACAGGGTAGTAGGACCTCCATGTCTGCCTGTATCACATCTTGTATCCAAGCTAGAGGCAGTACAATAGGGTACTAAAGCCACCATGCCCGCCTGTATCACATCTTGTATACAAGCTAGAGGTGGTACAAAAGGGTACTAGAGCTTCCATGCCCGCCTGTATCACATTTTGTATACAAACTAGAGGCAGTCCAACAGGGTACTAGAGCCTCCATGTCGGCCCGTATCACATCTTGTATACAAGCTAGAGGCGGTACAACAGGGTGCTAGAGCCCCCATACCTATCCGTATCACATCTTGTATCCAAGCTAGAGGCGGTACAACAGGGTACCAGAGCTTCCCTTCAAGTGGTCAGTAGAGATGAGCGAACGTACTCGTCCGAGCTTGATACTCGTTCGAGTATTAGCGTGTTCGAGATGCTCGTTACTCGTAACGAGTACCACGAGATGTTCAGGTTACTTTCACTTTCATCTCTGAGACGTTAGCGCGCTTTTCTGGCCAATTGAAAGACAGGGAAGACATTACAACTTCCCCCTGCAACGTTCAAGCCCTATACCACCCCCCTGCAGTGAGTGGCTGGGGAGATCAGGTGTCACCCGAGTATAAAAATCGGCCCCTCCCGCGGCTCGCCACAGATGCGTTCTGACATAGAGGAGGGAAAGTGCTATCTTGTTGGAGCTGCTATAGGGAGAGTGTTAGGAGTATTTTAGGCTTCAAGAACCCCAACGGTCCTTCTTAGGGCCACATCTAACCGTGTGCAGTGCTGTGGAGGCTGCTTTTTGCAGTGTTGCACATTTTTTTTTTTTTGGTATATCGGCCGTGCAGAGCATTGCGCCCTGCAGTAATACTTCAGGGCCAGAAGCGCTTAGGCAGGGACAGAAGACATATTGATTGAATATAGGCAGTGGGCCTTTGCAAAAAAATTTGTGGGAAAAAATCTATTTGGGCTGCCTGTGAGTGTCCTCAGTGTTCTGGGTCTGTGCTGGGTGTAGTAGTTCTCCAAATTCATACGCAGCCAGCTAAGTGTTACAGCAGGCTTGCGCAAAATTATTTCCTGGCGTTCCGTAAGCGAAGTCAGCCTCCAACCACAGGCCAATAAGCGGCACATTTAATTACAGCGTTCTGTTTCTGCACTACTGGTAATACAGCATGCTGAGGGGTAGGGGTAGGCCTAGAGGACGTGGACGCGGGCGAGGACGCGGAGGCCCAAGTCAGGGTGTGGGCACAGGCCGAGCCAGTGCGGTGGCCCGGGGTAGAGGCAGGGCCAGACCGAATAATCCACCAACTGTTTCCCAAAGCGCCCCCTCGCGCCATGCCACCCTGCAGAGGTCAAGGTGCTCTACAGTGTGGCAGTTTTTCACAGAGACGCCTGACGACCGACGAACAGTGGTGTGCAACCTTTGTCGCGCCAAGATCAGCTGGGAGGCACGACCACCAGCATGCGCAGGCATATGATGGCCAAGCACCCCACAAGGTGGGACGAAGGCCGTTCACCGCCTCCGGTTTGCACCACTGCCTCTCCCCCTGTGCCCCAACCTGCCACTGAGATCCAACCCCCCTCTGAGGACACAGGCACTACCGTCTCCTGGCCTGCACCCACACCCTCACCTCCGCTGTCCTCGGCCCCATCCAGCAATGTCTCTCAGCGCAGCGTCCAGACGTCGCTAGCGCCACTGTTTGAGCGCGAGCGCAAGTACGCCGCCACGCACCAGCACGCTTAAGCGTTAAACGTACACATTGCCAAATTGATCAGCCTGGAGATGCTGCCGTATAGGCTTGTGGAAATGGAGGCTTTCAAAAGCATGATGGCAGCGGCGGCCCCGCGCTACTCGGTTCCCAGTCGCCACTACTTTTCCCGATGTGCCGTCCCAGGCCTGCACGACCACGTCTCCCGCAACATTGTACGCGCCCTCACCAACGCGGTTACTGCCAAGGTCCACTTAACAACAGACACGTGGACAAGCACAGGCGGGCAGGGCCACTATATCTCCCTGACGGCACATTGGGTGAATTTAGTGGAGGCTGGGACAGAGTCAGAGCCTGGGACCGCTCACGTCCTACCCACCCCCCGAATTGCGTGCCCCAGCTCGGTGTTGGTATCTGCGGCGGTGTATGCTTCCTCCACTAAACCACCCTCCTCCTCCTCCTCCAATGCAACCTCTGTCTCGCAATCAAGATGTGTCAGCAGCAGCACGTCGCCAGCAGTCGGTGTCGCGCGGCGTGGCAGCACAGCGGTGGGCAAGCGTCAGCAGGCCGTGCTGAAACTACTCAGCTTAGGAGAGAAGAGTCAGACGGCCCTCGAACTGCTGCAGGGTCTGACAGAGCAGACCGACCGCTGGCTTGCGCCGCTGAGCCTCCAACCAGGCATGGTCGTGTGTGACAACGGCCGTAACCTGGTGGCGGCTCTGCAGCTCGGCAGCCTCACGCACGTGCCATGCCTGGCCCATGTCTTTAATTTGGTGGTTAAGCGCTTTCTGAAAAGCTACCCACACTTGTCATACCTGCTCGGAAAGGTGCGCCGGGTCAGCGCACATTTCCGCAACTCCAAGACGGACGCTGCCACCCTGCGGACCCTGCAACATCGGTTTCATCTGCCAGTGCACCGATTGCTGTGCGACGTGCCCACACAGTGGAACTCTACGCTCCACATGTTGGCCAGGCTCTATAAGCAGCATAGAGCTATAGTGGAATACCAACTCCAACATGGGCGGCGTAGTGGGAGTCAGCCTCCTCAATTATTTACAGAAGAGTGGGCCTGGTTGGCAGCCATCTGCCAGGTCCTTGGAAACTTTGAGGAGTCTACCCAGATGCTGAGCGGGGATGCTGCAATCATTAGCGTCACCATTCCTCTGCTATGCCTCTTGAGAAGTTCCCTGCAAAGCATAAAGGCAGACGCTTTGCACTCGGAAACAGGGGCAGGGGAAGACAGTATGTCGCTGGATAGTCAGAGCACCCTCATGTCTATATCTCAGCGCGTTGAGGAGGAGGGGGAGGAGCATGAGGAGGAGGGGGAAGAGACAGCTTGGCCCACTGCTGAGGGTACAGATGCTGCTTGCCTGTCATCCTTTCAGCGTGTATGGCCAGAGGAGGAGGAGGAGGAGGAGGGGGAGGAGCATGAGGAGGAGGGGGAAGAGACAGCTTGGCCCACTGCTGAGGGTACACATGCTGCTTGCCTGTCATCCTTTCAGCGTGTATGGCCAGAGGAGGAGGAGGAGGAGGAGGATCCTGAAAGTGATCTTCCGAGTGAGGACAGCCATGTGTTGCGTACAGGTACCCTGGCACACATGGCTGACTTCATGTTAGGATGCCTTTCTCGTGACCCTCGCGTTACACGCATTCTGTCCACTACGGATTACTGGGTGTACACACTGCTCGACCCACGGTATAAGGAGAGCCTTTCCACTCTCATTCCCGAAGAGGAAAGGGGTTCAAGAATGATGCTATACCACAGGGCGCTGGTGGACAAACTGATGGTAAACTTCCCATCCGACAGCACTAGTGGCCGAAGGCGCATTTCCGCGGCCCAGGTAGCAGGGGAGGCGCAGAGATCAGGCAGCATGTACAGCGCAGGCAGGGGACCATTATCCAAGGCCTTTGCCAGCTTTATGGCTCCCCAGCAAGACTGTGTCACCGGTCCCCAGTCAAGGCTGAGTTGGCGGGAGCACTGTAAAAGGATGGTGAGGGAGTATGTAGCCGATCGCACGACCGTCTTCGGTGACGCCTCTGCCCCCTACAACTACTGGGTGTCGAAGCTGGACACGTGGCCTGAACTCGCGCTGTATGCCCTGGAGGTGCTTGCTTGTCCTGCGGCTAGCGTCTTGTCAGAGAGTGTGTTTAGTGTGGCTGGGGGAATCATCACGGATAAGCGTACCCACCTGTCAACCGACAGTGCCGACAGGCTTACACTCATCAAGATGAACAAAGCCTGGATTTCCCCAGACTTCTCTTCTCCACCAGCGGACAGCAGCGATACCTAAACAATACGTAGGCTGCACCCGCGGATGGAAGCATCGTTCTCTATCACCATCCAAAACGGGGACCTTTTTGCTTCATCAATCTGTGTATAATATTCCTCCTCCTCCTCCTGCTCCTCCTCCTGAAACCTCACATAATCACGCCGAATGGGCAATTTTTCTTAGGCCCACAAGGCGCAGTCATATAATTTTTCTAAACAATTTTTATACGTTTCAATGCTCATTAAAGCGTTGAAACTTTCACCTCAACCAATTTTTATTTTAACTGGGCTGCCTCCAGGCCTAGTTACCAATTAAGCCACATTAACCAAAGCGATTAATGGGTTTCACCTGCCCTCTTGGTTGGGCATGGTCAATTTTTCTCTGGTACATTAGTACTGTTGGTACACCAATTTTTGGGGCCCTCGCCTACAGTGTAATCAAATTAATTTTTAGCCCACCTGCATTACAGCTGACGTTACATCAGCTGTGTTGGGCACTGCAATGGGATATATTTATGTACCGCCGGTGGGTTCCAGGGAGCCACCCATGCTGTGGGTCCACAGGGAGTTGTAACTGCATGTGTCCACTTCTAAAGAACCCCAGTCTGACTGGGGCATGCAGTGTGGGCCGAAGCCCACCTGCATTAAACATGACATTACCTCAGCTGTGATGGGCAATGCAATGGGATATATTTATGTACCGCCGGTGGGTTCCAGGGAGCCACCCATGCTGTGGGTCCACAGGGAGTTGTAACTGCATGTGTCCACTTCTAAAGAACCCCAGTCTGACTGGGGCATGCAGTGTGGGCCGAAGCCCACCTGCATTAAACATGAGATTACCTCAGCTGTGATGGGCAATGCAATGGGATATATTTATGTACCGCTGGTGGCTTCCTGGCACCCACCCATGCTGTCGGTCCACAGGGACTTCACAATAGTGAGTTGTACCTGCCTGTGTCTATGAATTAAAAACCCCGGTCAGGTTGGGGCATGCAGTGTGGGCCGAAGCCCACCTGCATTTAATCTGACGTTAGCTCTGCTGTCCAGGGCACTGCAATGGGATACATTTATGTACAGCTGGTGGGTTCCAGGGAGCCACCCATGCTGTGGGTGCACACGGAATTCCCATTGCGGAGTTGTACCTGCCTGTGACTATTTATAAAAAAACGCGGTCTGACTGGGGCATGCAGACACCTTGACAGAATGAATAGTGTGTGGCACATAGGTTCCCCATTGCTATGCCCACGTGTGCAGCTCCAGATGGAGGTGGCACAGGATTGGATTTCTCATTGCTTCTGTACAGCATTGTGGACTAGCGCCCCGCCCCTTTTAAAGAGGGTTGCTGCCTAGCCGTGCCAACCCTCTGCAGTGTGTGCCTGCGGTTCCTCATGGCAGACGCACTTATAAATAGACATGAGGGTGGCGTGGCATGAGGGCAGCTGAAGGCTGGGCAGGGACAGTTTGGTGTGCGCTGTGGACACTGGGTTGTGCGGGGGGGGGGGGGGGGTTGGGCAGCATGTAACCCAGGAGAAGTGCCAGCGGAGTGTCATGCAGGCAGTGATTGTGCTTTGTTGGAGGTAGTGTGGTGCTTAGCTAAGGTATGCATTGCTAATGAGGGCTTTTCAGAAGTAAAAGTTGTTGGGAGGGGGGGGGGCACTCTTGCCGCTATTGTGGCTTAATAGTGGGACCTGGGAACTTGAGATGCAGCCCAACATGTAGCCCCTCGCCTGCCCTATCTGTTGCTGTGTCGTTCCCATCACTTTCTTGAATTGTCCAGATTTTCACAAACGAAAACCTTAGCGAGCATCGGCGATATACAAAAATGCTCGGGTCGCCCATTGACTTCAATGGGGTTCGTTATTCGAAACGAACCCTCGAGCATCGCGAAAAGTTCGTCTCGAGTAACGAGCACCCGAGCATTTTGGTGCTCGCTCATCTCTAGTGGTCAGTTTTCTGCAATAAATGAAACTTGCTCTGATATTGTACACACTTATATTAAGTTTCATTAGATTCCGACATTTCCTTCTAGGGGATGGATTTTTTGACAAGGGTTAAAGCCAGAGACCATTAGACACTTTTTTTCAATCCGTTTAATTTTCTTATTGTATATTTTTAGCTTGTATTTTCTGTAGATGATTCTAGAAAGGCCATCTTCCTGAACTGCTTCTCTAACCTGTGAGGAGCAGATTAGGGATATGCTTTGCAGTAGCCACATTGGAACCTTTAACTGGACATGACTCATTGATGTATATGGAAGAGTGTTCTAGGCATGTTCGTTGTCTTGTGTATAGGTCACTGTGCAGGGATGGGGAGGAGGTGAGCTGTTAACATCCCAAATCATGAATGGTGGATCATGTGTTATCTGTAAAGATGAGCGAACACCAAAATGTTCGGGTTCACGTTATTCGAAACGAACTTCCCGCGATGTTCGGGTGTTCGTTTCGAATAACAAACCCCATTGAAGTCAATGGGCGACCGGAACATTTTTGTATTTCGCCGATGCTCGCTAAGGTTTTCATGTGTGAAAATCTTGGCAATTCAAGAAAATGATGGGAACGACACAGCAAGTTCTCCTCTGCCACAGCTGTAACAGCTGTGGCAGAGAAGAACGATGTTAGCCCATTGAATTCAATGGAGCCGTCAATACAGCCGACTCCACTGAATGCAATGGGCTGCCGGCGATCGCGGGATGAATTGTCGGAAAGGGGTTAAATATATAAGCCCTTTCCTGCAATTCATCCAGAAATGTGTAAAAATAAAAAATATATATATACTCACCTGGTGCCGACAGACGGAGTTCAGCGCGGCAGGCTGCAGTTCTCCTGAACTGCTCTGAACAGCTGTGAGTAGTATTCAGCAGCCGGGGATTTAAAATCCCCGCCTGCTGAATAAGATACCTCTGAATGGTCACAGCCTGACCAATCAGAGGCCAGCCCTCACTCACACCCATTCATGAATTCATGAATGGGTGAGTGAGGGCTGCCTCTGATTGGCTCAGGGGCAGGAGAGGGGCAGCTCTCCTGCCCCTGAGCCAATCAGAGGCAGCCCTCACTCACCCATTCATGAATTCATGAATGGGTGTGAGTGAGGGCTGGCCTCTGATTGGTCAGGCTGTGACCATTCAGAGGCATCTTATTCAGCAGGCGGGGATTTTAAATCCCCGGCTGCTGAATACTACTCACAGCTGTTCAGAGCAGTTCAGGAGAACTGCAGCCTGCCGCGCTGAACTCCGTCTGTCGGCACCAGGTGAGTATATATATATTTTTTATTTTTACACATTTCTGGATGAATTGCAGGAAAGGGCTTATATATTTAACCTCTTTCCGACAATTCATCCCACGATCGCCGGCAACCCATTGCATTCAGTGGAGTCGGCTGTATTGCCGGTTCCATTGAATTCAATGGGCAAACATCGTTCTTCTCTGTCACAGCTGTTACAGCTGTGGCAGAGAAGAAGGATTTGTCTTCTATATGTTCTCAATGGGGTTGGCGCTGCTGCCGCCGGCCCCATTGAGCGCATATAGAAAAGATTTCTCAGGGAAGAAAGTTAAAGTAACCCGAACATCCGAACATCGTGTGGTGTTCGTTACGAATAACGAACATCCCGAACACCCTAATATTCGCCCGAGCATCAAGCTCGGACGAGTACGTTCGCTCATCTCTAGTTATCTGCCTCCAGCTTAATAATAAAGAGGTTATCTTTTATTGTAATATTGCTTGTGCTGAGAAGTAACCTCTACAGAACAAGAAGTGTCAGCCTATTGTATGGCTCAGTTGCTAGTGTGAAAACTGCAAGATTTCAGGAACTAATTCCTGTCTATCCATAGACTATTAACATTCAGGTAGCCCATGCCTGGTGATGAAGGGAGGTAAAACCTCTGGTCAAGAAATGGTTAAATAAAGATAATGTCATAGAAAATTGGAAGGAAAAAATAAAACATTTTAAATTAAGTTTAAAGGGGTTGTCCCGCGAAAGCAAGTGGGGGTATACACTTCTCTATGGCCATATTAATGCACTTTGTAATATACATCGTGCATTAATTATGAGCCATACAGAAGTTATTCACTTACCTGTTCCGTTGCTAGCGTCCCCGTCTCCATGGTGCCGTCTAATTTTCAGCGTCTAGACGCGCTTGCGCAGTCCGGTCTTCTCCCTTCTGAATGGGGCCGCTCGTGCCAGAGAGCTGCTCCTCGTAGCTCCGCCCCGTCACGTGTGCCGATTCCAGCCAATCAGGAGGCTGGAATCGGCAATGGACCGCACAGAAGACCTGCGGTCCACCGAGGGTGAAGATCCCGGCGGCCATCTTCGCAAGGTAAGTAAGAAGTCACCGGAGCGCGGGGATTCGGGTAAGTACTATCCGTTTTTTTTTTAAACCCCTGCATCGGGTTTGTCTCGCGCTGAACGGGGGGGCTATTGAAAAAAAAAAAAAAAACCGTTTCGGCGCGGGACAACCCCTTTAACATAAAAACCTGATTTAAACAATAAGTCATTTTCTTACTTTACATTCCCTTTGACTTTTGAAGTTTGAAATCACAGTAATTACTTTAGTACGGCACAGAAATATTAAATAATTTCACTGTCTACCATGTCATAGGTATAAAGTCCAAGACAAAGGTACCAGGTTTTAATATGCAACTCTTTCTTTGCATAGAATTAAGTACAGAGATGAATTTTGATATGTTCTCCACATTTCTTCATATTCAATTAGTGGGTATTTTGTGGCTGATTCACATGGGCAGTACATAGTATTATTTGTAGAGGTACTTTGTAGTAGTATTTATAGGGGCATGATATAATCCTAATTTATATTAGCATTGCATACACTGTATAGGGATTATATAATAACTACTACAAGTGTTTGTGGTGGCGCAATGCGCCACTTACTAATATATTACAGTGAAAGGGATTGGAGTTGGTCACAGGTCCTAAACCAGCAGAGCCGGACAGCAGCCATGTGCTTACAGGACATGTGATGATGTCACCATCTTGTGATTAGTCACCAGGGCTCTGAGCTCCGCCACTGATCACATGAAGGTGATGTCATCACAGGTCCTAAACCAGCAGAGCCAGACAGCAACCGTGTGCTTACAGGACCTGTCATGATGTCACTGTCATTTGATCAGTCACCAGGGCTCTGAGATCCGCCACTGATCACATAATAGTGACATCATCACAGGTCCTGTAAGTACATGCCTGCTGTCAGGCTCTGCATGTTTTAAGACCTGTGATGATATCACCGTTATGTGATCTTGGGTGGCGCTCAGAGCCCTGGTGACTGATTACATGATGATGACATCATCACACGTAACTCAGTCACTTATTCACTCACAGACAGGGGGTCATTAGTGTTTTGATGTTTGTACAGACATCTTATGAGACTGTTTATGTGGGAACTGTGAGGTGCTATCAAAACAAGTACTCAACAAATCTGTTTCAGGACAATGTGTGGTCTGTGATCACATTAGTGACATTAGTTTATGGCAGTATATGGCATTATTTTTGAGGCATCACTTTTTTTTTCTTTAGAGCACTCAGTGGTCTATTTACTTGCGTTCTGGATGTATTAAAGGGGTTGTCCCGCGCCGAAACGGGTTTTTTTTTTTTTCAACCCCCCCCCCGTTCGGCGCGAGACAACCCCGATGCAGGGAGGTAAAGAAAGCTCACCGGAGCGCTTACCTTAATCCCCGCGCTCCGGTGACTTCTCTACTCACCGCTGAAGATGGCCTCTTCCTCCGTGGACCGCAGCTCTTCTGTGCGGTCCACTGCCGATTCCAGCCTCCTGATTGGCTGGAATCGGCACGTGACGGGGCGGAGCTACACGGAGCTACACGGAGCCCCATAGAAGACTGCAGAAGACCCGGACTGCGCAAGCGCGGCTAATTTGGCCATCGGAGGCCAAAAATTAGTCGGCTCCATGGAGACGAGGACGCCAGCAACGGAGCAGGTAAGTATAAAACTTTTTATAACTTCTGTATGGCTCATAATTAATGCACAATGTACATTACAAAGTGCATTATTATGGCCATACAGAAGTGTATAGACCCACTTGCTGCCTCGGGACATCTCCTTTAAATATCTGGGAACTAATATGTTGTTTTGACATTTATCTACAGGAGGTGGACAAAAATATGTAAACATGATACAAAATGCGTGCCTTAAATTACGTGAGATTATAAATCATATTTCAACAAGACATGTAGAGACCAATTTTAAGTGGAGGGAATATGACACAGATGCTTCCGGCCAGACGTGAACAAATGCCCAAGCAAGAAGCTTCCATTGGTCAGGGTTTGAGCTTAGCTGCTGTTACCAGCTGGCTCCCAAAGCTAACCAGAGCAGGGCAAGAGGTGAAGTAAACACAAATTTGGCAAGAAAGCTCAGTGCTAATGATTAAAATCCCATGTATTTTGTATGGTGTTTCCATATTTTTGTCTAACCCCTGTAGGTTCCTTATAGCCATGGAAAGTTAATTAATACTCGAAAGCAACTTTGCATTGCCCAACATTATTAAATTAATTTCAGCATACATGGTGTATTATATATGTCTTAACAGGATCATCAGTTTTGTATTTTTTTTGTATATGTCTGGTATATTTGCTTGATATTCTATATTATTTGATATCGTTGGATTCTAGGCTATCAGACTGGTAGCATGAAGTGTACATTAGGTCAGTGATATAGAAAGGCATCGTCAGAACTCTCTTTTGGTACAGATGTCTTAAAACCTTTTCCAGCAATCCGAAAATAGAAACATGCTGTATGGGTAGAAAATAAGCAATAAAAATGATGCTTTGACAGCATAAAGGTAAGAAACCTTTTGTCTAAACTGGCAGCAAGGCTGCATTTTTCATCAGAGAAAAACAGGCATTTCAAAACAGGTGTCTCGGAGAAGCGGAAGCGCTGTATTCACGGCTGCGAAACATAAAATATCAACTGTAGCTTGAATATTTAATCTTTTAATACTTCTGGATCTTTTAAATGAATACACCTGTAAACCTGGATGGAATCTACTGTATGGGGTTTTATTGTTCCCAACAATGTAATGTCTATTAGTTATTTAAAGGGAACTTTTTATGTACTTTATGCTGACTCAGTGAGGGCAGCATAAAGTCGTAATAGACATGTTGATGTCAGCAGTATTTCACTTATGGGGTATTGCAGAGGATGTTAAGAACTTACAGCTTGTTCCTGCAGCTCTTAGCAAGAGATGAGTCCACATTGTTCATGAGGTAATGCTAACCCCGCCCACCATCTGTGATTGGCAGTTTTCCCAGAATGCAGGAAGCTACGGGAACAAGCTGCGAGTTCTTAAACATCTTTGTACATTATCCCATAAGTGACTGGAATCATCCAATGGCATAAAAGAGAGGAGACTTGATAGCTGTCTACAAATATCTGAAGGGCTGTCACAGTGCAGAGGGATCAGCCCTATTGTCATTTGCACAAGGAAAGACTAGAAGCAATGGGATGTAACTGAAAGGGAGGATACACAGATTAGATATTGGAAAAACTTTCTGACAGTGAGGGTGATCAATGAGTGGAACAGGTTGCCATGGGAGGTGGCGAGTTCTCCTTCAATGGAATTGTGTAAACAAAGGCTGGACAAATATCTGTCTGGGATGATTTAGTGAATTCTTCACTGAGCAGGGGGTTGGACCCGATGACCCTGGAGTTCCCGTCCAACTCTGCGATTAACATGGAAAGTTAAAGGGGTTGCCCAGTCAGAGAAAATCCCTCACAGAGTGCAGCCCCTGGGGTGATCAGATGATCCCACTCATGGAAGTCCTCAGAAACCGCTGACTTTGCCAGGGAAAGCCGCAGCCAACTAGGGGAAATGTAGTGTTACAAGATGACAGCTCAGATAAATGGATATGCTTGTAATACAAGGACAGCTGAAGTCCACCAGATCAGGAACTGCTTTCTCAAAGCTCAAAGAGGTAATTCCCTCACTCTATGACATCTGTATGCTCTTTAGGGCATATTAACAGGGATTGTATTCTTAGGAAAACCTCTTTGAAATATAAATATGTATTTTCGTGAGGCTTATTTGTTATATATTTTTAGGTCATTGAGACATGTCAAAAATAGCCTTGGTGGGGTGAGGGGGATAGTAGTCCTTTGGCTAGTAGTTTGGAGATATGAAGATTCTATGAGCAGAAGGGACCCTCATGAGCACCCACCAATGCTACCATAATAAGTCTCAATGACATGAGAAGAAAAAACACATAAGTTCAAAAAGTAACCAAAACCTATTGATGATCATCATTTAGCATGCGTTCTGATCTTCTGAGACATGATATGCTCCTGTGGAGATTCAACGTGAATGAGTAGAAGTTGAATATGACGTTAAGTTGTTCTTGCCCTCATCTTCCTCTTAGAAATTTCCATTGTGTGTGGACAATGTCTATTACAGAATTAGGGCTTAAACAGATGAACGTGTTTGCGCACCTTTCTGTGCACATGAAAATCATGACCGCAGAACGTGATGAATAGAACCCATCGATTTAAATGGGAATGCAAACCAGAAGACAGACGCACAGGAAACCACAACAGATGCCAGGAAAATGGAGTAAGTCTAGCGTTGGGTAAAAAACTCTTTCTTTTTATTGAACAATCCAGACAGACATAGAGGTACAAGAAGCATGTGCCATCTTACATGTTTCAGGTCTTAGATGATTAAGGGCAACATGCTTGTCTGAAACATGTAAGACAATACATGGTTCTTGTTCCTCCATGTCTGTCTGCATTGTTCAATAAAATGAAAGAGTTTTTTACCCAATGTTGGACTTTTTTCAGTGCATTGATTTTAATGGGTTCTTTCTCATGAGCATGTTTCTCACGTGCAATTTCTGTGCACCAGTAAAGATAGGACTTGTCCTTTTTTTCTGCGTTTTACACAGCAAGCTGCCATAAACTTCTGTTGCAGGTTGAAAAAAGCAAGGGGAGGGGTATGACACTGCGTAAAATGTAGGGGAAAGAAAACAGCAAGATTAGTAGACTTTTGTAAAAATATTATATTAACCCATTAAGGACCAAGCACAGTAAATTTACAGCGCTTGGCCCCGGGCTTTAAACCTAGCCGATTGTAAAAATACAACAGGGCATTAAAGCTCCTGCTTCTGTAATCAATCAGAAGCAGGTTGGGTTGTCAGCTGTTAGTCACAACTGATAACCTGGAGGAGAAGGCAGCGGACAGCAATTGTGATTTCCACGAGCAAAAATTAAAATGCAGTATGTTCTATTTTTGTGTGGATTCCGCATCGACGGCTTCCATTGAAATTAATGAAAGCCGTCAGACCCGCGGCTGATCCGAAATTGAAATTGCAGATAGGTCGTGGCTACCTGCGTCATTGCCTAGCGATGGTGCGGGAAAAACAAAGATTTAAATAAAAAATCTGTACTGTGCATTACAGACGGTGAGCCGCTGCGGTCATCCGCAATGCAGAAGAGACCAGGTACGCAGGGTTGCAGACTGGGGACCGAGCTGGATTCCGCTGCGGACTCCCATTCGACCCAAACTTATACAGCCTACACTTCCTTCAGTGAAAGCACTATAAAAGACATGCCAGGTTCCCTTTACAGGAACGGTACTAAAACAATAAAATCAGGAAGTTATTCTTCCCCTTTACAAACCATTTACCGTATATTTCCAGGGCAATAAACTTAGATTAATATTTATGTACTGGTGACAAATCAATGACTGAGACTATACACAACCGTCTGGATTAGTGCATAGGTGGTGCTTACCATAACAATGTATTTTTGTTCTGTGTTTTACTAGCAAATTTTAAATATATAGAAAAAAAGGAATATTTTCCAGCCTCTAAACACAATAATCATGTGCGCAGTCCTGTGTTCATCTAGTTAGGCTCCAATAATTGTACTGTGGGAGAGCACGCAACTTTGTTCCATTGCAGCATTGGGTCACTGGCAGATTGTATGTCTTATTGGCAAGCTGTTTGCTTATTATGAGCTCCAGTGATTTCTGACAGTACTACAGTCTACCTTTTTGAACTTTTTGAGAATTATTTATAAATAGTGCTTGCTCAGGTTGAGTGCCTACAAATCTCATTTTTTGTCCATGAACCAGAACCGTTATGTCACATACAATGATCATCAGGTGACTAAGAGGAACATCTACTGTAACTTTCTAAAATTCTGGATATTTGATTTCCAGCCACAATATATTCTCTTAAAGCCTCTGTTGTTCTTCTGAATACTGAAAGAACACAGTAATATGGGAAGAAGATAAGAACGAAAATATTCTAAAATATACATATGTTGATACAACTGCATCTCCAATAGTGCTTTTACTGAACCTCTACAGTAAATACAAATGACTAAGGGCTCTCTCACACGAGCGTTCTCTGTGGCATATCTCTCACGCGGGGAGCATGCAGCAGTATGCAAGGCAATGCATAGTGCTGCATGCCGACAAATTCGCATACACTACTTGGCGTGTATGCATGCATAATAAGCACCAAGATACAGCATGTTGCATTCTTTTTTTTGGCGTGCCTTTCGCGCAATTTGTTGGAAAGGCACCACTGAAACTACATGCATTTAAGTACGTATGTGTCTCAAATGTATTCGAAGGCATGTTTTCTTGCTGAAACGCGTAGATAATAAAGACTTTTATTTGGGCTTAAAGGGGTTGTCTCGCGAAAGCAAGTGGGGTTATACACTTCTGTATGGCCATATTAATGCACTTTGTAATATACATCGTGCATTAAATATGAGCCATACAGAAGTTATTCACTTACCTGCTCCGTTGCTGGCGTCCCCGTCTCCATGGCGCCGTCTAATTTCGCTGGCTTCTTGCTTTTTTAGACGCGCTTGCGCTGTGCGGTCTTCTGCCTGGTGAATGCGGCCGCTCGTGCCGGAAAACGGCTCACCGCGTCGTCATCGTAGCTCCGCCGTGTCACGTGTGCCGATTCCAGCCAATCAGGAGGCTGGAATCAGCAATGGACCGCACAGAGCCCATGGTGCACCATGGGAGAAGACCCGCGGTGCACCATGGGAGAAAACCGCAGTGCATCCCTGGGAAAGGACCGGCGGCCATCTTAGGGAGAAGATTTTTTAAACTCCTTATTTCGTCGGATCGGTGAGTAGCAAGCGTTTTAAAAACCGCTTTAATTGGCTATTTTATGCCAGGGGGGTGACAGGGGGAATGGGGGAATGTTAAATTTTGATGCTTGCCGCGAGACAACCCCTTTAAGGTCTCCATGGATCATTCAGCATATACTTTGCAGACTCTACCTCGTCTCCTCTTCCCCTTGCTTTTGGGGTCACCTTTCGTCCTCCCCTCTTTTCCATATACACAGCCCCTATTGAACATCAGGAAATGTGGCTTTCAGTACCATCTCTATGCCGACGACACTTAATTATATACTTCTTCCTGTGGCATCACAGCACCATTCCTTCAAAATGCCACCAACTGTCTGTCCGCTATCTCTAATACTATGTCCTCTCTCTACAAAAAACTGAACCTCTCGAAAACTGACCTACTGGTGTTTCCACTCTCCACTAACTGACCTCATTCTGACATCTCTATCTCAGTGTGTGGCACCACCATAACTCCCAGCACACCCGCTGTCTTGGGGTTATATTTGACTCTGATCTTTAATTTACCCCCCACATCCAATCTCTTGCTGGAACATGTCAGCTGCACCTCAAGAGCATCACAAGAATCCACCCTTTTCTCACTGTGGACACGCTAAAAACGCTTACTGTTGCCCTCATCCACTCTCGGCTTAATTATTGCAACTCTCTGCTGTTTGGCCTCCCCCACACCAGACTCTACCCTCTCCAATCCATCCTGAATGCTGCAGCCAGGCTCATCTTCCTGTCCAGCCACTACTCAGACGCCTTTGCCCTGTTCCAGTCACTGCACTGGCTGCCCGTTAAATACAGAATTCAATTGAAACCTACCATCCTCATCCATAAAGCTCTCCACAGCATCGCGCCACCCTATATCGCTTCCCTCATCTCAATCCACCACCCAGCCTGTCTCCTCCGCTCTGCTAACTAAATCAGATTAAGTGCTCCCTTTAGCCAAAACCTCACATTCACACCTACAAGATTTCTTTTATGGAACGCGCTACCCAAAACTATCTGGGCAATCACTGACTCCCACAACTTCAGGCGTGCTCTAAAAATGCACCTCTTCAGGGAGGCATACCCCCATCTCCTATACCAAACCCCTCTTTACCCTGTCTGATAACATGCTCCTGCCCTACTGACTGCAATCCCTTCTAGCCGTAATCAACTGCCTCCTGAAGTCATACCGTTTCCACCACCATTTAGCACAATTTGACTATTGTCTATGTGTAGAGCATCCCTCACTCTCCACCTCGCCATACCGTGCAGATCTCCAGCCCCTTTACCTTCTGTACCACCCCATTACTCGTAGTATGTAAACTCGTTGGAGTAGGACCCTCACCCATATTGTTTCCATCAACTGATCACTACCAGTAACCATGATTTTGTTTCTGTTCCCCCTGTTTTGTAAGCACTGCGGAATATGTTGGCGCTATATAAATAAAGATTATTATATCATACTAAAAAATCACTGCCAGTGACCATACTGACCCATATACTGGTATGCACCACTACCCAACAGAATGCAGACAGGCAAATTCCTATATGAATGAGCATTGGACAGGTGCAAGATACTCATGCACAACCAATCACATATTGGAGGGAGTGGCTACTTATTATTATATCCGCACATATATAAGGGAAACAAAGGGTGCCAGTCCCACTGACACCTGTAGATATTTCCCTGAAATGCACAAGAGTTAGCAAAGGAAAGTGCTGGATAGTTTTTTCTGCTACCAAAGGAAAATAACCATTGATGGAGTTTCCCCTGATAAATACACTGTAGCAATGAGTATGTATGCTTCCATTTCCGTTAAAGGTAGCAATCACTCAGAATGCCTCTTGACATCAGTAATAACGTCTGCTTCTGTCTGCCACTACAGTTAATAATATATCACATTACCTACCACTACATCTTGATCCAAATTGAAAACAGAAGCGTGTCAGCCATTAATAAGAATATGGATAGTAGGAGAGAGGTCTGAGCAAAAAAGGCCTTCATTTTCTGTTAGTATCTGAAAGCCATTGCACATGAAATAAATAGCTCCCAGAGCAAACCCATACGGCACGGATATTACTAGTGTCTCATAATCAATATCTCATTTGGTTTACTTCAAGGAAAGCTTTAGATTTGCCGAAGTAAAATGATTAGCAGATATTATTGTTTATCTATTAAATAGTCAAAGCAGTTGATTTACTGGGAGCTCAATATCCTCTTCACTTTTACTCTTTATTTAGTACTTTAGATTTAAAGACAATGTACCTGGGGTGCGTGGGAATAAAACATTAAACTTGCATACAATTAAATGCTGTAATAAGGGTCAAGATCATGGTTTGCAAAGGATCGGGAAGTTAAACAGAATCTATCAGCAGTTTTGACCCCATAAAACTGTTGGCAGTACTAGATAGGTGAATAGGAAACCAATTTAAACATACCCCTATATTAATGTGCTTAGTAGAGTTGCTCGTCATGACCGGCCAGGTGATTGAATTGTCCCGATTTTCACAAAATCGAACTGGATACGTTTGAATCGATTTTGACAAAAATCGTTAAAAAGTTGAATCAGCAGTCGGGGCAGCTTGATGATGTCACCAAATGCGGCCTCTATCTTGCATATGGGCAGTAGTTTCATTGGACGCCTGCATCATATGTCCTAGCTGTATATAACATAGGCACAGGGTAACCAGGGGTCATTTTATAGTTGAGCATATGACAGAGAAGCTGCATCACATTTACATGCCTATAAAACATGTGGTCTGCTGTTAGGGCCAGATATTCCACAAAGGATATTTTGCTGCTAGTTAGAATGCTTGTATACCGGGGTTATATTGAAAGGAACAGAGAAAGAAGCTGCATCACGTTTATATACCTATATAATATGTGGTTTGTTGTTAATAGTGACAGATGTTCTATAGAGGATATATTGCTGCTGGTGTGAAAGCTAGTATATCAGCTCAGAACTTATACGGGGTTCTGTTTGAGGGAGCAGAGAAAGAAGCTGCATCACATTTATATGCCTATATAACACGAGGTCTGTTGTTAGGGACAGATATTCTACAGAGGATATATTGCTGCTGGTGTGAAAGCTTGTATACTAGCACAGAACTTAAACAGGGTTCTGTTGGAGGGAGTAGAGAAAGAAGCTGCATCACATTTATATACCTATAGAACACGTGGATTACTGTTAATAGGGACAGATATTCAACAGAGGACATATTGCTGCTGGCGTGAAAGCTGGTATACCAGGATTATATTGGAAGAAACAGAAAAAGTAGCTGCATTACATTTACAGTATATGCCTATATAACACATGGTCTGTTGTTAGGGACATATATTCTACAGAGGATATATTGCTGCTAGGTGTGGGAGCTTGTATACCAGCACAGAACTTAAACACAGTTCTATTGGAGGCAGCAGAGAAAGAATCTGCATTATGTTTTTACCACTATATGAAATGTGGTCTGTATATCGGAAGAGGGTATATTTCTGCTGCTGTCAATGTATATAGCAACAAAGCAGACAGAAAAAAGTCTTTGTCATGGGGAATATTGCAGTTCTCTGTTTGTGGCCTCAGACGTCATTTAAAGTTGCCAGTGCGGCCACTTTTAATTATTTGCAGACCTTACACAGCTAGCAGTGTGGTTTGGGGAATTAAATGACACTGCACCAAAGGCTGGCTGCACACGGAATCCCACAGCGGACTCCGACCCTATGCCTAGCCGGCATCCACGCGTATATGCTTTTCTTTAATCTTCTCTGTAACATAGATGGTCCGTACGGCAAGCCGTCGGACATGTGCAGTACAGATTTTTTTTTTAAAACCTTTGCTTTTCCCGTGTCATCACCCAACGATGACGTGGAATCCATGACCGGATCGGACGGCTTCCATTGACTTCAATGGAAGCCGTCCATGCAGAATCCGTGGAAAAATAGAACACGCTATGATTTTTCCTCCGCGAGCAGAAAATGGCAATTGATTGAAAAAGCGTTTTTCAATAGCATATTATGGGCAGTACTTGCTACGGAATCCGGAGGCGGACGTCTGCTCTGGATTCTGCAATGCAAACCTTCCAGTGTGCAGGCGGCCAAACAGGCACAGCTCACTGCTAAGTAGTCCAGCCATTATAAAATTAGCAGCACTGCTGAGTGCATTCGGCGGCGGCTTTCAATGCTCACAATAGGGGAACAATGGAGAAGGTAAGTATAACACTTACATCCCCGGACTCAATGGGTCACCTACTTTTAGTCTATAAGCTTAGCTTATAGGGCTAACAGTAGATGACAGAGTCTCTTTAAATGTAAGAAGTGTGAAAATAGACATTCATCATTGCCAACCTAAATATCTAGATACGTTATACATTACAATATGACAAATACCTTTTCAACTGTGAATTAACTTTTATTTGTATTTTTTCAATTCAGCTAAATCCTCTTTTATATAACTTTCATTGTCTTTAGCTACTTAGCTCCGAAAAAAAGTGTAAATATGAAACCGAAGAACATTTTATAATAACAAATCAATCTCTGTAAAATTCAATAATTAAAATGCAGGCACTTGTAAAGAACATACAATATGTGTTCCATTATTTCAGTTCACCCAATTTTCTTTCAGCCTAAGGCACACAAATATTGGAGGAACCCTTTTTAATGTAAAATAGTTAAAACACAAAAAAACCATTGAGGTAATAATAATGTGAAAAGGCATTCTGAAACTGAATTTAGTATATTTTACCTTACTGTTTACTACTTGATGTCACATTTGTGCTCCTGTCACTTGTAGTTTTGTTGGGTTACCATGCTGTAGGCGTGGTTGATTTGGTTTGCTGGTGTGGAGTTCTCCAGTCCATCAATCACCACCGTTGGATGCATATAAATACCAGCCCCTCTTTGTAGAGGGTTCAGGTTATTTATTCATCCTATCTTATTCCTACTCAGAGCTTGGTGTTATGCTTGATGTTAGTCTAAAGTGTTTCTCCCACCTTCCCTGAGGACGGTCTGGACACCTCTGCTCCCCATATGCAGACCCCACTTTCCCTTCCCCTTTGACCGGTGCAGCCTCCAGACATGCAATGTCCTGTGTGTTGACACGGCTCCCTTTACATCAGTTTGGTGTATGGCGCTCTTTTCCCATGGTGTGAAGACACTTGTACTGGCTTCTGTTTAGTATCTGTAGGCATGAACTTTCTGAGTGGGTTGTCTGTCTGTTTTGTTGGTGTGAACAGTGATGTGTTTAGTGTCTGTGTAGGTGACCAGACATGAGGTGTGAACAGTCCTGTTTAGTGTGGATGTATTTCTGTGTTGGTGTAAACATTTACAATTCATGGATATCCCTTGTCTGTTGGTTCATGAGTACGGTGTCCTGTCTCTCACCATCTAGGGCAAGCCAGGCCCCTAGGTTCCAGCATGGGGCCGTCCCTATCATCCCACTAGTAGACAGGACATCTGGGGTTTAGTTGTCTTGTTAGAGTATGGACTCACAAGACGAGGACCTTTGTCATGGGCTTGTGGGCTTATGTACTTTGGCCAAATTACTAACTAATACCTTGTATTTATTAGCTGTTCTGCACCTTTGCTCCTGTGGATTCTATCTGGACTAGTTAGGGTTAACATCTCCTGTGCTTACTAGGTCAGGTAAATTAGTCCTGCAGCTGTTAGCTGAGGTAGTGGCTGGTGATTAACTGTCCTGTCAGCCAATTAGCTTATCCCTCTTTCCTATATAATCCAGCTCTTCCTGGCTGGGAGTTGCTGATGATTTTTCACTGTTCCCTGGTCAGTCAGCTTGCGCAGTGCTCTTGTGTGTCTGGCTCCTGTGTTTTGTTCCCTGTTGTATCTGTTTGTCTGGTATTCTATTGTTCTTGTCTTTTAGTTTTTGTCAGTCTCTATTTGTTCCTTGGTTGTCTGTACTCTGGTTCCCCTTGGACCCCCGACCTGTCCTCATGGAAGAAGGGGGGGGGGGTTCGTCCCTTTCGGGACAGGTGCTCCACTGCAAGGCAGCTTCAGTCTGAGGGGTTCAGAGTATCCCGCTCTGTTCATTCCCTCTCATTTATGTTCGTCCTGCAACTAGCCACCTGTAAAGCAAGCTGACTTGTCCACCCTGGCTGCTCCTGTCCCTTGTGATCCCAGAGTCCTGTTGGCAGTCCCGGATGAATGTAACAAGTAAATAAGCTCATGAGCCCACAACAAGGGTTCTTGTTGTCTCATGAGTCCCAACTCTAACTAGACAACTTAACCCGATAAGTCCGGCCTACAAACGAGTGATCTCCCAATAGGGACAGCCCCATGCTGGAACCTAGGGATCTGGCTTGCCCTAGGTGGTAAGAGACAGGACACAGTTCACATCCACCAACAGACAAGGAATATCCACTCTGAACATATACCTGTTCACACCTCATCTCTGGTCACCTAAAAAAATACACTAAACACATTGCTGTCCACACCTTTAGCCAGCCAAATCAATCACATCTGCAGCAATGTGGTCCTGGAAATCCACAGAACCACAAATGTGACACTTGATTTCACTAAATCTACCTTTTCTTTTAATGGAGTTCTACAGTCTTATGTAAATAATCATTAAAGTTTGTGATAATAAAAGTAAACATATTGAATTAGGCCAAATTCATGTAATTGTTTGAAAAAATTTCCGTGTTGCATTCGCAAAAAATTTACAAACTTTCATCTCTGTAGAGTAACTTATCACAGTTATCACATATATCTGTGGTTCAAATGTCGATATGTGACTTACATATGTCATTAGCTTTTAACATCAGCCAAAAGAGGATGGTGGACTGACACGGTTTCCTAGTTCGGCAATTCTTTTTTTATCAACAGATTCATGAAAGATGGATGGAAACTGTGCGCTGTCCTTCTTTTCTACAATACCCATTGACTTAAATGGGTGAGTCTCGTCCATGAATCACACTAGAATAGTGCATGCTGCAATGTTTTTTCTCGTGGACCATTTGTCCATGTGGAAAATGAATGTGTGAATGGGAAAGTTGAATCGGCTGGGTCTGTGTGCAGTTTAAATCTAGTTTGTTATAGGCCGCTTCCACGTGGGTTATTTTCTCGCAATGCGACAGTGCGACAAATCGCATGTATGTAGAGGCAATTCTTTTCTATGGGTTCTTCCACATGAGCAATGTTTTGTAGCCTGCGACAAAATCGTGGCATGCTCTATGTTATATACTTTTTCCCTCATACCACATGACTAGCATGCATTTACATCTTCAATTTGCACCACAAATGGTGCGGGGTTTTAGTAAATGTTAAGTATTTTACAACACTACTTACCATACCCTTTTTGTAGACACATTTCAAAACTATGGTACCCTGTTTCCTTGAAAATAAGACATAGCATGATTTTCCAGAATTTTTGAGGATGCAAAATGATATTTCAGGCTTTTTGAGGATGCTTGAAATATAAGCCCTACTCCTAAATTAGGCTCTGCTAACAGTTAATTGAAAAAGTCAATTTAAATAGTGTCCAGGCAGCCATACATGTAAAAATGTTAAACCTTTTTGAACAAAAATTAATATAAGACACTGTCTTATTTTCGGGAAAACACGGTAGTAGGTGTGAGAACTGTTTAGGACACAGAAATAATTTGGCTTGTTATGCATTTTGTGACTTGGATACTTGTGGTTTTGATTAGCAAATCTCTCCCATTCCAAGGCAGGAAATAGGTTCATGACCAGTTTGGGGGTTACATACCTGCTAGGTTTGCTGCAATATATATATATATATGCATAAGCAAAAGGTAACCACTTCAGATACTGCTATGTTCATACACTGCAGTTGTACCTTCACCTCTAATACATATTTTGGTTCCTTCCCGAAATTAGACTTTTCAAAGTTGTGACCCATGTGTATGTATGCGAAGAGTTCACCCTGGACTAGTAAAGAGGAAAGATTTGACCATCTTTAGGGGAGTCATGACAGCGAACACTAAAAAAAAGACCTCCATTCTATTCTCTCACTGTAATTATTCATTAGGGAGTATTTCAGACTTTTAACCCCTTAAGAACCAGGCTGTTTTGTACCTTAAGGACCAGACACTTTTTAGGGATTTTAGCCATGTGGCGGTTTTACTGCCCGATTTTTTTTTTCCTTTAGCTACGAAATTATTTTTGCTCAGTTTTTTTTTGCCGTGACATATACTGCTATTTTTTTTAGTATCTTTTTCACTGACTTTTTTTCTGATTTTTAGTTTTCAAATTATGTAACTAGGTTTTTTACTATCTATGTTCCCCATGATGTCCTATAAGACCTTTGGGGGACATTCACATCTTTTTTTTTTTATTTGATACTTTCCCACTGTAGCTGGGGCATCCATAGCAGCAGCATCCATAGGAGCCCTAGTTACAGGAGAAAATATCCCCTGTACTGACAATAGTCACTGGCAGAGTTGATCAGGGTTTACTACTACCCTGCAGCTCTGCTGTAGCAGGGAATCCCGGTGGTCATGTGACCTCGGGGGTCCCGTAGTGGAAGAAACACTTCCACTTTAGTACATATTGCTCATTAGAGAGATGTGTACTTAAGAAAGGAGGAGGCAGAAAGGGTTAAAACCCACTTCTCCGTCGTCCTCTGGGTTATCAGCTGTGACTAACAGCTGACAACCCATCCTGCTTCTGATTGCAGAAGCAGGAGGCTTTAATCCTCGCCATAATTTTACATAGGCTGGGCTTTCTGCCTGGGACCAAGCACCGTATATTTACAGTACTTGGTCCTAAATGGGTTAATAAATAATTAGTGGGCAATGTTGCATACAACACTGACTGTGATTGTTGATACATCCATATCTCATTGGCCTTGTAAAGCTTTACCAGTGTCATCCAGACTGACTGTACGTGTCCTATATAAGTATTGATATGCCCCTACAGCACCTTCAATTCAACAGTGGGAGGAATATGGCTGCATCTCCCCAGTGCTGGACAAGGATATTCATGGGGCTATGTAAGAATGCTTAAGGAGGTGACCACAAGGAAAGTTTTCCATGAACGAAGGCTATCTCAGCAATTAGCTGCGAGTGGCAACATGCCCAAGTATTTCATGAAATGTTTGAAGAAAATACAACAAATGACTGCGGTCCTTCAATAAGGAAGCTGTTTTTTTTAGCATCCATCTGCTTTTGCTAATAGAAAATGAACCAAAGTGTTAGACACTTCCAATATCATTCATATAGTATACATAAAATCATTCATTTAATAAACTGTCTTGAAATATTAGTGAACAGAAATGAAGTGTCTTACTCGCCACCACTTAAGGAATTGCACTATGTCAAAGTAACTTTTAAATAGTACATTACGTTCCCCCTCTTTGCCCACTGAAAATGGAACGGAATGTATAAATTACCATTCACAGTTTAAATATATATTCATAGAAATGTAGGAGACTGTCAAACAGCAAGACGAATGGGAAAACCAAAGCACTAGATCAACAGTTCAAATGTTTCACTATCTGCAAATATTTCTAGTCCATGCACTGATTTAGTTTTTTGCTTTGTTTCACTCATTAGCAACAGTAGTTTTGCTTCCAGAAGCACCAAAATAAAGGATGTGGCTGAGACAGCGGCCCAAGGCTAATAAATTTCATAACAGCAGTAGCAGCTAAATTCAGTCAACCTTGAGACCTATAGGCATCTGCTTCCTCATTGGAAAGCTTTAACTCTTCAGCTGTTTCATCTTCATTTTTTTTCTAAATTTATCTCGTTATGTCTTTATTGGAAGTTCATGGTCGAATTACAGATTTTTTTTTACTAAAGTCTAAGAGTGCACTGTTTTGGATTACACATTCCGTCTTGCTTTCGAAGGCATGGCAAATCTATCTAATTGTACAATCTTCCTTACATAAACCAAAGCTGTGATTTACAGGACAATGGCAGATCTCCCACTAAATGTGCGCCCTGAACATTGTTCACATTTTATTTTCCAAATCAATACCCGAGTGGCAAAAACTATAGAGGCTTCAGATTCTAATTATAAAAACTGCATGCGGTATAATATTGCTATTTGTTTCTTTCTAACTTCTTGTAATCATTCGTATTACAGAGTCAATAATCACAATCAAAAGCACAGTCCTAACGGAATGTTTATGAGCCAGAAGTAAACAGTTTTAACTACAGGGGAAACTTGTATTGATAGGTTAAATAATAACTTGACTTGACATAAAGATCAAAGTCAACAATAGGAATTACCTTTTGGAACAAGAATAGGGTCTACGAAGAAAACTGTAGTTTTCGCATGTAGTATAATAAGGTCTTTGTACTATAACTGCGCACAGAGCTTTTCAATGAAACGTGTTGACTTTTGTTTATAACGGCTTACAACTAATACACGGGTCAGGGTTATCACCTCACGAGACATAATTAATTTAATTGAACTGGTTTTTGTCTACATTATGTTGCAATACCGAAACTAGAGATTATACAATTATTCACATTCACATATAATTGGGGGATTTTACATTACGTAATCCATCAGTAAAATTCATATTTATGTATTTTTCATATTGTTGCTATAGGTAAATTCAGGTTAACAGGACAAGCTATGTTACAGGATTAAATAATAGGAAAATTATTCCTAGAACATACTTAATTGTATCAAGCTACTAATGACTACCTGTCCGTCCGTGCATGAGTGAGTTTGTGAGTGACTTTTATGTTCTGCCCCGATCATGATGATGACATCATCAAAGGTCCTTCATCCCCAGTGAGGGAGTTACATGCGCCACCCCTGATCACATGACGGTGACATTATTAAAATATAATGAAGGAATTTTACATTATGTAATCTACCAGTGAAATTCATATTTATGTATTTTTCACATTGTTGCTATAGGTAAATCCAGGTTAACAGGACAAGCCATGTTAGAGGATAAAATAATAGGAAAATTATTCTTCAAACATACTTAATTGTATTATCAAACTACTAACGATGACCTGTCCGTCTGTGCGTGCGTGAGTTTGTGAATTACTTTTATGCTCCGCCCCTGATCACGACAATGACATCATCAAAGGTCCTTCATCCCCAGTGAGGGAGTTACATGCTCCACCCCTGATCACATGATTGTGACATAATCACAGGTCCTGTACACACATGGCTGCTATCCTGCTGGGTGTTCATTAATATTCCATAGCAACTGAGGCCACAGGGGGTTTGAAGTCCACCTGTAATATGCACAAGGATGCAGGACCTTTGATGACATCACCGTAATGTGATCAGGGGCGGAGAATGTAAGTCATTTACTCGGGATGAGCATCACCATCTTGTGATCAGGGGCTGAGCACGGCGATGACGTCATGACAGGTCCTTCATTTCCACTGCTTTTCTGCTTCTGATCCCTGTTGCATGGGACGAACAATGTATGTAGCAGTGATGTGTGACGTGCATGTAGCACAGCTGTGTGGCACATGCGCAACCAGAAACACTGGTACTATAATTTCCTAATTAATACTTGTCTATTATCTAGACAATATTAGAATAGGCGAAGGCCATATTGTGGTCTTAAAACATTCTGAAGCTTCAAGCCTTAAGACACTTTTATATGGGCTGATGATCAAGTATAAACATTCCTTCAAAGGGTTGATTAATCACATCTTTTATACAGCAACAAAAATCATTGTAAACAGGAGATGTGCTGCTGACAATGATGAAAGTGTATTAACGATTGTTTGTCCAGTGTATGGTCTGAATTGCACTTTGTAAAGAGCGCCAATATTGTCAATCAGTGTACATTATTGGGTTCAAGATGAGCCATGTAGAAAGAACCTTATTCTATTGTAAAGAAAAATAAGAGAATTCGTAAACTTTCATGTAGGAATCCAGGAAGTCGACCCATTGGTTTATTATTAGATTTGACGTTAAGCTACACAAGGTTGCAGAATCTTGGATCTTTATCCAAATTCCCCATGCATGTATAGATTTTACTATATGGAGTCCCCAAGCTGCAGTCTCTTCAAGAATCTCCAGTAGTAATAGCTGATAGAATGTCAGAACCATCAGCAGGCAGTATCATAGTTAGCAAGGCATCAGGTCAGGTGAAGTTGAGTCACACATCAGTAGATAGGTACATATCGAGGTAAGAAAACAAAAAAAGAGTCCAAACATCTCTTGGAGGAGTGTGTCACATTTGTCACAAAGTGTGTCTCGGCAAGTTTCAAAGGGAGAAAAAACATTAACATGTACCCAACCAAATTGGAGGTGTCCCATCACCTGATCGGGTGGGGAATATAGGAAGATGGACTGTTGAATATTTATTGTATTTTAACCCTTATTGCCTTACCAGGGATTTGTTTAATAAATTAATGGACAGTTCTGAAACTTGAGTCTGGGATCTTGAACTATAAAACGCGTTTGGTGATCGAAATATGTTCATATTTTGAGAGGCCAGCCAAGCTAAAATGTGTTCCAGGTTTCATCCCAACCTCAGCAACTAAAGGATTTAGGCCTGTTATTTTGTCCAACTTATTTTAGAACTGCGTCACTTGTATTTGTATATTATTTTATTTTACCTTCTTTTTTTATCTTTTTGCAAGCACTACATTTTCATGTATTAAAGCTTTAAACTTTAATAAGCACCGTCCTTGGGGGCACTTTCACATGGGTAGCACTTTCTGCATTCCATACTAGAAGACTTGGTAAATTCTGCAGCAAAATCCAGCAAAAATGGATTTTGATGTAGGATGAAAATGCCTTAAATCAGCCTGTAATTTCACACCAAAATCTGTAGTTAGCCGTGCAGATTATGATGTGGAATTCCGCAGGGGCAAATTCTGCTGCGTCCTGGCAGAAATATTCTGCCCTTCTGAAAAGTTCTTGTGGCTCTGAACCAATAACCTCTGACAGTGTTAACCTCTTGAATGCTGGAGCCGTGTGTGTGTGTGTGTATGCCTGCAGGTTTTTCAGAAGGTTTTAGTAGAAGTAGTGGCTGCAAGTACCTAGTGGGTATATAGACTCTGTTGGGGTATAATCCATGCTCAATTTGCAACCTAAGTAGAAGTTGAGCCCAAGATTGAGTAAAATAGATTAAGGTATTGCAGTCACACCCACAAGACATGCTGGCAAAGTGTGTGTATGACAATTTGTTATCACGGTAATCATATTGACCTGCAGAGAAAAGAGCAGATATCATTTTTACTGCATTATGAATGCTGTCAAAACTAAACTCCCTGGAAATATCACAATTACATTTTTTTTTCCATTTCACTCCGCTTAGTTTTGCACTGCATTATATGGTATATAGTACCATTAAAAATACTAATGCTAACTCATCCCACAAAAACAAGACAGCTAGGTTGATGGAAAAGTAAAAAAGTTATGGCTTTTGGAAAGCAAGGCTGAAATAATTAAAAACAATAATCAATATCTCTGCTTCTGAAGGGTTTAATTCACATTTTAGTAGTGAACACTATGGTATATTAAGGTGTCTCGGGCACATATGGTAAGATACTAATATACTAATCATTTCAGAAGTACAGGATATCAACTTTTTGTGTTGAAGAGACAGCAGTCTATGGATAGGCAGCTTTACTTTGACGTGATCAACTGCAAAATATCAATCCATTATATGAAGTATCATCAGATAAACCATGACATAGTAAATTGTAGCACCCAATTAACTAATGCTCAATCAAAACTGAGACTTCATCATTATAACCATTATCTTTCTGTTTAATGAGATGAAACCGAGATGTGCATGATGCAGAAAACGATACTCCATCACTGTTTTGGTACAACATAGATTTTGTTTTATTTCTTCTGTTTTATGAATAATGTTTTTCTTCTGGTATGCAAGTACAGCATATTTCTACAAAGCTCCTCCATTATAAACCCCCATCTCGGGCACATCACATTTGTAAACACTTACTGCAAATATAATTCATTATACAATTTTTCTTACCCATCATATAACCAAAGGCTGTCCTAAGACTATTTTATTTTTTAAAGCTTCTTTCAACTTATTTCGTTTTCTACAGAATTGGTTTTCAAATAGTACAACCGATAACATCTCAATTTCTTCCCCTCAGGATGCAGACTTGAAAGGATCTTAAATCTGTATTTCTTGTGATTTCCAAAGGTCTATTAGATTGACAATCTATGTGCCAGACACAACCATGCAAGAGAGATAACTTGTTCCCCACTCCAAAACAATGGTCAATAGTACACTATCATACCATCTGCACATTGTATTAGCATTCCATTATTGGCTACAATCCTTGGGTAAAGCAAGTAATAGTTAGCCTTTATTTTAAGCCCTGGAAAATATTTGCTTGCCTATTCTGATGGAAAACTATAGACCTGATAAGATTATGTCAAAAAAATAGAAAACTGTAAACTCGAAGGTTACCTATGGCTTACAGGCCCATTTAGACACAACAATTCTCGCTCAAAAGACATCTTTTGAGTGGTAATCGTTATGTGCATTTACATGGCAAGATGATCGCTCAAAATTCGATCAAACGGCAGTTTGAGTGACAGTTTTGAGCGCTGTCTTCTGCATACAGCTGGTGTCTTCTCAGAGCGCTCAGCTGGTATACAGCTGAGCGTTCCAAGCAGGGTATACAGAAGACAGCTGGAGCGCTGTCTTCTGCATACTCCTTCTGTGTTCATGGAGCCCACAGCTGGTATACAACTGAGCGCTCCGAGTAGGGTATGCAGAACACAGCTGGGGCGCTGTCTTCTTCATACTCTGGCTGTGTTCTCCGAGCGGGATATCAGCTGAAACAATAGTATCAACGGTATCCTGCTGAGAACTCAGCACTGATAAGGCTCATTGTTCTCTCTCAGCTTGCTGAAAGCGAATGATGAATGACTCGTTAACAAAAACTGCACAATGTCCGTGCAGTTAGACCCAACGAGTCTTGCTCAAAAGACGGCTTTGAGTGATTGAGTGGGCCTTAATACTTCGCTATTGTAGTGTATCCCTTACTGGTTTTTAGACACTCAGCTCCGACATACAATATGGAACTTTAAATAGTACTTCTCATATGACAAATCATATGTATTGGCTTCAGGCATTCTTCCCACGGGTGACAGCGGTATCGTCGTGAGAAAATCGCAGCGATATCGCAGCTGCGTTCTGTGCAATATTGCTGCATTTTCTCGCGGCGATATCAAGATTTTGTGGCGCTACAAAGTCATGCGACTTTGTAGTGCTCTTTTACCAGGATTTTTTTCAAGGGGCTACCTACCCCCAAAATAATCCCTAACTATATTTTAAAAATCCTCAAAACAATACATTAACCTAACAGGCACTGTCTGCTCTGCGTCACTTGCCTGCAGTCTTCAGCCACCGCTTTCTGGTCAGGGGGTTCAAAAATCCTGCCTCCAGAAAGCGCTGGCTCTGATTGGTTCTCGAGTGCCACGACTCAGCCAATCACTGCAGCGCTCGATGAACCAATCATAGCCATTTAATGCTTCAGAAGGAGAAGTGCAGCGGAGCGGGTAGTGCCTGTTAGGTAATGTATTGTCTTTTAATGCAGCTAGGGCTTATTTTAGGGACAAGCAGTAGGAGTTCCTACCGTAAAAGCGGCATCAAACCGCACGAAAAACTTGATTTTGTGCAATGCAACACAAAGGAAGGCTCCAAAGGGAAACATGGGCTACAAAACATCCCAAATCGCGGCTGTATAGAGCATGCCGCGATTTTTTTCCCGCAATGCAGCAGGCTACAAAAATATCGCTAATGTGAAGGAACCCATTGAAAAGAATGGGCTTCTTATATATGCAATATGAGAAAAATGCGCGATTTTGTCACCCGTGTGAAAGCGGTCTAAAGGTAAGATCACTTCAGTCCAGTACTATAGTTCATGATAGCAAGTAATGATCTATAATTGTAAATATTTCCATTTGTTGTTAAAAGCCCATCTTAAAGCAAAACACTGAAGAACTAGCATTGTTTGTGTTTAAACTTCACTTTGTATCCAGTATTTCTACAATGTATCGATTTGCTCAATAGATTCTCTCTTCCGAGTCACTGAGCATACAGTAGCAGTTTGGATGCCGTTTAATGTAACATCAGATCATATCTAATTGTTGGCCCTTTTAATCACCACCAACAGTAATTTAACATTTTTTCATGCTGCATAGTCATGCAGATGTAGCGTTACAGTGGGTAAGAGTGCTTGTAATAAGTCTGCCAGTGAGATCTGGCCAGCTAATTGCCTCACAGATGCACAGCTACAAGCATGCAGTTCATATCTGTGATGTTATCAAACTGTAACTGAGCAGTGACTAAGATGCTTGAAGACCTTGCAGACCTTAGGTAGTCAGAGGTGCTTCTGTTTAATTAGCATTGATGGCAGGAAATAATCAGAGTACTAATGAAATCTACCGACAGACCGCAAACTAATAAACTTTTTTAGCCCTTTGTCCTTAGTGCAAGCTGGGGAATGTTAACCCTTTGCGATCTAGAAACGGTTAGATTTGATCAAAACTCTATGCCACCAAGAAAATGAGTTTTAAAGAGATTCTAGACATTTTATAGAAATACGGCTAAAATAAAAAAGAGCAATGCTCTGAATTCACAGCACAGTCTACGTTAGAAAAAATGACATCAGTGAAGCCTACAGTCTCAGGCTGTCTCCATATACCGTATTCTAAAGAATGACTATCCTTTCATGCTATTTTTGATTCTACAGCTGAAAGTCGCCAGCCATCTTCCTGGGGTGCTGATGAAACACACATATTAATACATGCCAGCAGCACTTTTGCAGACTGGTGCGTGTCAGGAGTTAGGTGACTATGTGCTGTGGCATTGTCATTTGAGTCCCACTATACCTGTTCCTAGGCATTTACTTAAACAGTCACATAGTGAATAAAAAACATACAGGAGATTGGGTAACTTATTGAAAAATAATACATGCAATGGAAAAAACTCTTCTATTTCAGAGTGCATTCACATGAGCACGTGTGTGTGCGTACATAGGTGCGCACAAAACCGAGGACCCAGAAAGCCGGCAACCCCTGCAGTGTTTTTAGGGAAGGGCTTGAAATATAACCCCCTCCCTGAAAATCATCCCTGGTTTGTGTAAAAAAAAGAAAGAAAAAAAAGACCTATATATATATATATATATATATATATATATATACACACACATACACTCACCTCTCTGCCGCTGCTGTGTAAATATTCCCCGCGAGGTGACCCTTGTCACTGAAGACTGTGACAGCACTAAGGATCGCGATGTTCTCCCGTTGCTTTCAATGGGACCTGCACTTCTGCAGCCCCATTGAAAGCAATGGCTGCCGGCAAGCCCTGCAGGGATTTTCGGGAATGGGCTTTAAATATAAGCCCTTCCCTGAAAATCATCTATAGAATGTGTTTAAAATAAAAAATAGATATACTCACCTCTCCTTAGGTGTGTACAGCTGCATCTTCACCCTGCACTGAGTGACCAGGGGACTCCCCGCAGAGATAAAGAAATCCTCTGCCACAGCTGTCAAAGCTGTGACAGCTGTGTCAGGGGATTCTTTACTCCCCGCGGGGAGTCACTGAACACTGTGGCAGTGCTATCACAGTGTTCAGTGACAAGGGAACTCCGTCCTGGAGAATATTCACACGCACCTCGGACCTATGGTGCACGCATGTCCTATCTTTTACAGGTATGTGCGTTTGCACGCTTGTAATACATGGACATGTGAACACACCATAGGGAACCAGTGGTTCTAATAGATGCGTGATTTTGTGTGCACCTATGTATGCACACACTCATCTGAAAGCACCATAAGTATAACTAGAGCTCTGATTGATGGACTAATAATCTGAATCAGCACCATAGGAGTTACGGGGACTATGTTTAAGTTTAAAGTACTGGACAAAAGTTTTAGGCGCGTGTGGAAAAATTGCTGCAAAAGCAGAAGTGCTACTAGTTTATGTTTGTCAATTAGCAAAATGCAAAGTGACTGAACAAAAGTCTAAGGCCGCCTGCAGATGGCCGGGTCGGATCTGGCAGTGAGAATTCTCGCCGCGGGACCCGAACGGAGCGCCTGCAGAGAGCAGCGCGTACTCACCCGTGCCCCGCAGCTCCGGATCTTTCATGTGCCAGCTGCCGGGCAGCCGATGCATGCGCAGACTAGAGCCGGTGGCCGGTGAGTGACGTTTCTGTGTGGGGCTCTGCGAGCCCCACACAGATATAGAACACGCTGCGGTTTGTTTGCCGCGCAAGACTTCACGTGGCCAAACCGCAGCCGTCTGCCTAGGATTGCGTTTGCTAACGCAATCCTATGGCAGCTTCCAAGGGCGGAAATTCTGCGGGAAATCCCGCTGCAGAATTTCCGCCCGACTGCAAGAGGCCTAAATCAAATTAATATTCAGTGTGACTACTTGCACACAGTTTTTGAAAGAACTCGGCAGTGCGGTTGCTCCTAACAATTTGGAGAACTAATCACAGATCTTCTGTGGTTGTAGACTGGATCAAATGCTTCTACCTTTACATGTGCTCCTCTGAAGAAGGTCCATCAGAAACACGTGTCAAGCCTTACATCATTAATAAGTATTTAAAATGTTTGGAAATATCTGTGATATGCACTTTACTCTTTCCTCATGGACGGGGGCTATACTGGAGATGCATTGATGGCTGTTGCCCTGGATATATGTAGTAGTATACATCTATTTGAATCTGTATTAGGCTCTCAGGGATTCATCTGTGCTACAGTGTTTTTCTTCTTTGTATAACTTTTCAATATTTATTAAATATATATATTTATAAGTCCTGAACTCTAGTTTTCTTTTCTTCTATTTGATATATATTATAGGAGGGACTTTTTGCAATATGTATGGGTTTTATGAAATAGATATTATCGACCCCTGACATATAATTTATGATGCCCTGTGACTTCATGTAATTGCAGGCAGGCTCTGTGGGGGCCATATCATCACTTCCAGGACTCCTTGTTCTTCTTTACCCTGAAGATAGTTGTTAATGGCCTGTATGTTTGGGGTTGTCCTGCTGCAGAATAAATTTGGAGTCTATCTGATGCCTTCTATTTCTAAAAATATTATTTTTTTGCAGCAGTTTTTCCACATCTGCTGAAAACTTAATCACAGTACTGTATATGTATTCTAACAAAATGCTGATTGAGAGACTCGTGGGGCGCAGAGTATAAAGAGAGCAGAAATGCAGTCCTAAGGTCTCGCCTATGACCTGAGGATTGTAGGTTTAATCCCTGCATGGTTCAGGTAGCCGGCTCAAGGTAGACTCAGCCTTCCATCCTTCAGAGGTTGGTAAAATGAGTACTCAGCTTGAGGGGGGTAATAAATAAAAATTACCTAAAAGCGCTGCGGTATAAGCTGGCGCTATACAAATAATTAGATTTATTTTTTATTTAGATTATTTTTCATTACTTTACTTGTGCTGATCTGGAATTATGGTCCATCTTGTAGCCTAGAAGCTTGTTCCTTTGTTTAGGATCCTACTGGCCATCCTTGGAAACATTCAACAAACTTGTTCTCACACTTATTCTCAACCACATAACTCAGATCTGATATTGCAGTGGGATAGCGAGTTTTCACTGAGAGCGGCGCATTGTGGAAGGGTCCTTCTACACTGGCCAATAAATCGTTCAGATACCCGTATCCAGTGAGAATCTCAACCAATATACTTCAGTGTAAATGCATGCACCGACTGAGCGGCTAATGAGAATTTGTTGGCTTTTCATTCGATGTTCAGATTATGTATGCAGAAAACTGAACAAGGGAACGATCCATGTAAACAAGCAGTCATTCATTTATGGCGGCCCGTTTCGGCTCCATTCACTGAGCCATGATTGTTCTTGGACAACCTATTGGGCATCTGAACCCGAGGGCCCTAAGTAGCGCACTTTATAGAATGGAAATCATGAGAACAAACTCTGCTTAGGCATTGAACTAGGAAGCAGTGCTGGGAGATCTCAGCTCTGAAGCCTGCAGAATTGTGAATGTAGTAAAGGACAGTCAGAATTCATGTGTTTGGCACAGCAAAGGAAACAATTGTGAGTGCCTTTAGCCAACCTATTGTTTATAGAAAATTTGTACATCAATTTTTAATTATATCTTAAGTATATTCTTACGGCTGAAAATCAGCGGCGTTTCGGCATTTCTCATTCGCGATTTTTAGCCGTGAGAAAAAATTGCCCATGTAAATGAATGCATTGGAATCCAATGCTTCACATGGCAGCGATTTGTCTGAATGGAGTCATGCGCACAAGCGAATTTTTGCTGCAGAATCTGCCTGCATATTCCGCAGCAATGTCCGTCCATAGCATACAACGGAAAAGTAATTTTTCATGCACACAAGCGGAAACCAGTTGCAGTTTACACTTGCAGGTAAAAAACCACAGCATGCTCTATTTCAGAGCGTTTTCCGTGCTGATGGCTTCCATTGAAGTCAAAGGAAGCTGTCTAATCCGCGGCCCTTCTGCAATCATCATTACAGAAAGGCCGCGGGATCCACGTCATCGCCTAGTGATGGTGCGGGAAAACCTGTACTGCGAGCTGGCGGTTCGCAGTACAGAAGAAAAGACAGGTACGCAGGGTCACCGGCAGGGAGCACAGGCAGATTTCATATGGGATTCCCCATGCGGAATCCGTGCATGCCCATATGCAGGTGTCCTAAGGCCTTAACGTGCACACAGTGCTCATTTAGTGAAAGCCGCAAGATCCCGCTACCCCTGCACCTCCTACACTTCCACCCCTGTTCAGGCCCTCACATTGCATCTTGGATATCCTGTTACTGCCATGCTTCAGGTACCACTGCGCTGGACAAAGTTGTCAGTCTTTGAAAGTGTTTTTAGTAAATTAGGGTCAGACCATAAAGTTCTATGTCATGGAGTAAAGTGCCATTCAGGCACAGTTGGACTAAACTTATTGGCCAGACCTTTTGCTGATTTCTGATAAGTGCGTTGAATCAGTTTTGGGGGAGTTAAAAAAAAAATCAGCTGCACAAAATGATTCCTAGTAAATAGTTGAAACTGCACTCAAGTGACAAGATAAGCACCCGGCACAATATGCTTCTATTGCTGTAAAATGGCAATCATTTTTCTTACATGAAATGTTGATAAGATGTGCTTTTCTGCTCCCCACTCACAGGCAATCATTTTATATTTTATTTTATTTGAAAAGAGCTTGATTATTTCTCTTTATACGGCGCTAGATTGATTCACACATACCTGTCAGCAAGCACTTTTCCTATATTATGGTTACTACATGATCTAAATAATGAAAGCTTACTTTCAACTTTCCATCAGGGGAAAGAAGACGTAAAGACGATCATTATTCTAAATGATATTTTCGATGTGACACGGACATAATATTGTCCCTGCAATCTGATGTATCTGAGGACACAATAAAAAATCGTGGTCGAAAATCACAATCACCAGAAGAGCAAAAACCAAATAAGCTGAAAGGAAAATGCTCCCATCATGCTTTATAGCTAAAACAAATAGCTCGGGAAAGAACAGATAAAAAAGGATTAATTGGGTAACCAAATTTCATTACCAACAGATTTGCATGATAAACTCCTTTTTATTAAGCAGGAAGTCTAGAATTGAAATCAGATTATCAATTTGTGCCTTGGCAGACTATCAGCAGTTGATATTTTGCATTGCAACATTAACTCCTTGGGTGTCACATATATGAATTGTATAGCACAGATGTAAATGTGTTCATCTTCGGTTCCACTGAAAGGAGTTGACAGAAACGGGGTGTGGACAAAGGCAATGGGATAGTACGGCACATAGAGTAAAACGCTGATGTTGCTGACAACTTTGATGTTGCTAATGACCAACAGCCACATTCGAGTGGTTGTCATTAGCGAAAAGAGAGCATACTCGCTAAGGACAATTACTCGAGCGAGCATTGTCCTTAGCGAGTACCTGCCCGCTCGGAAGAAAAGGTTCGGGGGGCGGGGAGAGGCGGAGGAGAGCGGGGAGGAACGGAGGGGAGATCTATCTCTCCCTTTCTCCCCCCTGCTCACTCACCGCTTACCCAAGCCGGCACCCGGACCTTTTCTTCTGAGCGGGCAGGTACTCACTAAGGGCAATGCTCGCTCGAGCAATTGTCCTTAGCGAGTATGCTCGCTCATCTCTAGTTGTCATGTAGGCTCATTTTAAGGTCTATATTATGGCTGAAACAACCTGGACTGTCATTATCAACAAACTTATGTCCCTTTTAGAGGAGCCGATTCCTGTTTGCGCGAGTGACGTCATCGTTGACTTATTTGCACTTGTTCAGCCTGTTTACACAGGTAGGTCATCTGTGTCGGTATGTAACAGTGTTTCTGATACATGTCTTTGTAAGGTTCTCTTTTGGTATGCATAAGCTAGGAGTTAAATAACTTCTTCCAACATTTCATCTTATTTGGTACGGATGAAACAAAGTTTAACATGACCTTAAATGTGTTATGAATTATGATAACTTTCTGTTCCGTAGTTTCTTCATCCTTTCAGTTGTTTTACAATGGGTTTTGTTGTGTTAAGAGAATAATAGCTTTTTTAATGGTTTAAGATAACTTTCTGCCACAAGTGATCACAGACAAGTTTAAAGCCCCATTTATGTGGAACGATTATCGCTTAAAAATTGCTCAAACGAGCAGAACTGAATAATAATTGTTCAGTTTGAACACGGACAAACAACTGAACAATGAACGAGAATCGTGCGCTTCTTGCTCGTCGTTCAGTTTCGGCTGGCATAAAATCCAGCGCCGGCTCGGGTACTTACCGTGCCGTTTAAACACCGATTGTTCAGTATTTCACATGGATTGCGAGACACTAAACAACTCCGCTCGGGTAAACGAGAATCATGAGATTGTCAGCTCATTAGAGATGAGCGAGCACGCTCAGTAAGGGCAGTTACTTGAGTAACTGCCTTGAGCGTGCTGGGGGGGGGGGCAGTTGGGGGCGGCAGGGGAGAGCGAATGGGAGTGGGCGGGAGAGTGAGAGAGATCTCTCTCTCTCCCCCTGCCACCTGCCACTCACCCCCTCCACCTAGAATGTGGCCTAGAATGCAACTAGGATGGGGTGAAGAGAAGTTAGAGGAAGGGAAAGGGCAAGGCCATGAGTGGAAGGTGGCCGCTAATATCATACTGTTAATTCCACTCAGCCTGACGGGAACAAACAGTGTGGTGGTAGACTCCACTCATGACAATTGCCCCAAACCTCCCCCTCCCTCTTAGATCTCATCAACCTCCCTAGTGACATCCCAGGACAGTTGTTTTTTTCCTATACAACCTCTTTAGAAAATTAGTGAGTAGACACCTCTACTTAGAAAAGTGAGAGAAAACAATGCTAGCCCAGACCTGGTGTTGGTTTATTGTATGCCTGATTCTATGCGTTCATGGATCTGTTTTGTACATAGCCGTTTTAAACTATACAATAAACTTCAGGGATTTTATTTTTTGACAACAGGTGCTGATACATTATCTAGTGAAGTGGATTACCTACTAACCTTACCGGTGTGGTGTTTCTGCCCTGCAACGTTTTGGATGTGCAGATCAGGTTCAGAAGGTAGGGTGAGCTATAAGTATCCCTGTATTCGCAGTTTTACATTTGTGACAGAAGCTTGGATTCCTCCAGAAGTGAGAGTGGGGACTTGGAGGCAGGAGGTCTAAAGCCTTGGTTTCTCTAGGTTATACAAGGGATGGACAAAAATATGGAATCACGATATGAAATGCATGGGATTTTAATCATTAGCACTGAGCTACCCTTTTCACTCCTGCTTGGCTGAGACCTTTTTGCCAAATTTGTATTTACTTCACCTCTTGCCCTGCTCTGGGTGTTATTTTGGAGCCAGCTGGTAACAGCAGTTGAGTAGCTCAAATCCCTGACCAATGGAACCTTGTTACTTGTGCAGATGTTCACTTCTGGCCTGCAGTATGTGTGTCGAATTCCCTGCACTTAAATTACATGGAATTGAAAATCATATTTCAATAAGACATGTAGAGACCGATTTTAGGGCATGGATTTCATACAGTGTTTCCAAATTTTTGTTCACCCCCTGTATATCAATGTAAAAATATATTTTTTAAAGCTTTATCATCCGCTTTATTCTTGATAGAATGTTGCTATACTTCATTTCTTCATTTTATTATTTCGGTGCTCATACATTCCTTCAGATTTTCTCGGTTTCATTTAGTGGAAGGCTGAGCCAGGAGCAGCTATATGTTCACAGAAAAATACTTCCATGGTTCAGGCAGATTGTTGTTTTTCCTCGTTTGTGTATGAATTCTCTGATATACTGTATCTGCTAATGTGTTTTCTTCCCTTTTAACAAATTTATCGTCTTGGAGAAATATCTTGGGGGCTGATGGCTGAAATATTTTTAGATACAATTATTCTTTAGAACAGGATTCACTATGTGACATTTGCCTACTTGATGACTGCGCTGTGAATGACTTCATGATATTAGGATCTAACAACATATCTAATATGCATGCGAGTTAGATGAAGAAATCATTGTGCTGATCTGTCTTTTTATCACTCAATCAATAGGATGTGACAGGCTGCATATTTCCCTAAATAAGCACGGGGTGAACACAGATGGTTACAGAAGCTGATTAAGCATGCCAAGTGCCAGTCTACCATACTTTAAGGTACAGCACAGTCTATAGTTGTAAGTCTCAGCTGCTGAGGGCGAAACATCTATTATTACTAAAAGACAATTTCTGTGCTGATGAAGCTACGAATCTACTCACTTAACCATCACCGCTTTTACAATAATTGGAATTGAAATGAAACATAGGATAATATTAGGAACAAATAGAATGTTCTTTACCACCCAGGCAGAAAACAGTGCAACCATCTCAATGCAACACAGTTTCATTATTCATTATTGTCTTCTACCAGCTTTATTTGTAGTGTTTTTTTTTATACTTAATTCCACCTCAAAGTCATTATTCAGTTTTTTTAATTGCTACATTATTATATTTTTTACTGCTCTTGAGTTACTCTCTATTGACACCAGCACCATACCTTCCCAATGGATACAGGATTGATATACGGATATGACTAACTTGTTAATTAATGGATACAAAGACATCTTGTAGGAACACATTGACGTGCTACTCATTCAGTCGGAATTCCATTAAAGTCCTGGTAGTTTTTATAGGAAGACTAGTCCTGCAGACTATGCCATTCTTCCCATAAAACTGTTGGAAAAGAAAAGCGCAAAATGCAGATGGGAATTTCTAATTAATAGTATATTTCCCCATTACATAGACTTGTCAGTAGCATGATCCATCTGTCCAAGCAACTGTACTTTTCCTTTTCAGATATTCTGCAGTTCTCAACAAGGTACAAGGAAATGTTAAAGCCAAACAATGGAATGTAGAGAAGAAATATTGTATTGGGAAAGATCACCTTTATGTCTCTGATAAACTCGATTAGCCGACCCGAGTATAAGCCGAGTCAATAAGTTTTGCCACAAAAAACTGGGAACACTTATTGACTCGAGTATAAGCCGAGCTATAATCAAGTATATACTGGGTAAAAAAAAAACCCTCCATACTCACCTCCCAGCCGGCGTCTGTATGGCAACCTGCGTGAATTCTCCCCACTGTCATCCCCACCGTCCTTTTTGCTCGGCTCTGTCATCTCAGTCAGTGCTGTGTAAGTAAGCGCTGTGATTGCATTGACGGCCAGCCAATCACAGCCTGAACTTGATCCAATCACAGTGCTTACTTACACAGGGCTGACAGTGGGGGATTTGAAAACCGAGGAGGGAGATAACAGCGGGAAAAATTATTATGCAGCTTGCGATTGGCTGTGAATGATCGAGCATTGGCTGTGATTGGCTGGCGCTCGATCCAGTCACAGCGTTGACGGTGGGGGGTGACAGAGCCGAGTAGAGAGAATGGCGGAGGATGACAGTGGGGAGATTTCCAGATTGCCGCATTTCCGCTGGGAACACAGGAATTCAAGCAGCTTGCTGCACCACCGCCAGGGACACAGATGCCGGCTGGGAGGTGAGCATGGAGGTTTTTTTTTTTTTAACCTGACTCGAGTATAAGCCAAGGGGGGCTTTTTCAGCACAAAAAAATGTGCTGAAAAACTAGGCTTATACTTGAGTATTTATGGTATTTCTAGCATTCTGTTTATTTCCTATAGTTTGTCTTACTAGAAAATTTATGTAAACAGGACATTGCAGCTAGTAAAAGAAATTTGTGCCAGTAAATTAAGAGTAAAAGAGAACTGGATGGTGTTTTATGTGACCAGAGATGTTCTGCCAGGTCTACTTTAACATTCTACAGCTTGATTTTGACAGGCCCTGAATATCAGTAATATTTACACCAGACAGGAAATCCCAAGACTTAACTGTCCAGGTCATAACTGGATAGGTGGAAATCAAAGCCGAGGAGCTATAGAATGTCATGCTTTCAACTATGCAACCACACTTTTTACTTTTTTGTTACAATATTTGTAAATGAGTATAGGGGCCACGTATGTAGTATAATTCTTATATAATTCTTATCACATGGCTGTCATTACCAAAATATGCCAAAACACTGGACCGCCGCCAAAAATTTGTGGTATACAGAAAAATGAAACTTGCAAACTTAATAAAATACTTCATTTTATAAATAGTAAAAAAAACAAGTAAAATAGATACCATCATAGTTACATAAGTCAAAAATAGACATAGGTCCATCGTTTTCGACCTTAAGTAGTTTAGAAATCGATGTACTCAATCAATTTGTGAAAATATCCTTGCTGAGTTAATACGTGGCAAATGGAAAATATAAAGACCTTCAAGTCATTAAAGCCCAGTGTCTGTACACGACCCAGAAAATGCAGATCATGGCAGACTGCTGGAACAGGGGAACTCTCTGAAGTAGCGATACTGAATTCAAAGAGAATAGCAAATGAATGGCGAATAATCTTATCATCAGCTGGCTCTGGACAATTATTCTGTTGCCAGTATTAAAATAAACTCAACAGGCAGCAAATTGTTATTATTGAAGAGACATGCTTCCCTTGTGTAACATGGAAAGTATTTCAAAACAGAGCAGAGCTTAGATTTTTAAAAACAATTAAAGAGAATGTGTCATCAAAAAATGATCTCTTGTACATTTGGTGATTTTTTTTTTTTTTTATTTTAATTTGTCCATGTCATGATCTATATTTGAAAAAAAAACACAATCCTAAATTCCTGCAGTTTTCGCATTGTCAATAATAATTGTCTGACACTTCTTGATTTGTAGAGAAAACTTTTCAGCAGTCATCTTATTATTATCACATGTAGGATTATATTAATAGCTAACACCTTTATAGATAATAAAAGATCCAACAGTCACAATACATGGTGGTCACTGCTCACCTCCTCCCCTCCCTGCACAACTTCTTTACAGGATACAGAGCATGCCTGGAACAATCTCCCAATTTGTTAGCTTTGGTCTGTTGTGTGAATGACCCTCCAGTACCCCATTGTCCCTCTTATGATAAAATTGTGGGTTGCCATACCAGCCAGGGGCCTAAGGAAAACTCGCAGGTCTGCTCCAAAAAATGTAATACCCAAAATGATACCAATGAAAACTACAGCTTGCTCCTTATATAGCTCCATCAACAAAAGTTATGGGTTTCAGTATTTTTAGTAGTAAAAAATAAAAAGACTATATAAAATTGGTATCAATGTAATCATACTGATGTACAGAGTGAAGTGGAAAAAAGTTTCCTTTTTACCACACTGTGCATGCCATAACCCCCCCCCCCCCCCCAAAAAAAAAAACCAACAATGGAACAGTTGTGTTTTTTTTCTATATCAGCCCATTTAACCCCTTCAGTGGCAGGTTTATTATTACCATATCATGCCTCACAGGGCAGGATTTTTAAATGAGTCAACAATAAAATTTAATCTCGCAAGTATTTAATAAGGAATGCAACAATCACATTGCAACATTTTTTTGTAATGAAAGAATACATTATAACAATTTTACCTGCATGGTCAGTGTAGCAAGCCCCGGAGATTTTCCGGGCGTGCCACTAAAGGGGTTAAACTTTGTTAGTGGTATAATATATTGTACCATGAAAAATACAAGCCCTCATTTGGCGATGTTGACAGAAAAATGTAAAAACGATGGGTTTTGAAAGGCGTGAATGTAAAAAACGAGACTGAAAATAAAATGTTACATTAGCTAGATAATATTTCGATTTCCTGTGCAATGAAATTTAATGTTGAAAAGTTAAAGGGGTCATCCAGCCTTGTAAAATTGATGGTCTATCCTCAGGATAGCCCATCAATATCTGATTGGTGGGTGGTCCATGGCTTAGGAACCTTGTCCATCGGCTAATTGAATGTGCTGTAAATCTCGGCCTTCTTCAATGTTTACATCTGGGCATGATCGTGCTTGTACTTCAGAATGTTGTATTATTGATAGTGGCCATTCTGAGTACTACAATCTTGGCTCATTTAAGGGAATGGAATAAGTTTGTAGTACCCAGAATGGCCACAATCTATAATACAGTGTTCTGCAGTATGAACACGATTGTGCTGTGATGCCAACATTGAAGAGGCCATACGAGCACTGTGGCTCCTTCAATTAGCTGATCAGCAGGGATCCGAGTGGTAACCCCTTACTGATCAGATTATTGATGGCCTATTCTCATGATAGGCTATCAATTTTACAAAGTTGGAAACCCCTTTAACTGTGATAGAGCATATAATAATATACAAATTTTCATGTAGGGACTGTGTTCTCTATGCAATCTCTGCCCATAAGCCCTATTAGGGACTCCCTCTTTATAATAGGATAGTGAACTACTGCAAAAAATAGACTCAAAGCAACCATGTTCAGGTACTACATTCATTGTAATGGGCACCATGAAGTACTACACTTCTCTTGCGACATTTACAGGCACACGTACAGTCAGACTACTACTAAGCTCAGTCAAAGGTTTGATAATGATGGTTAGAAATGATATATATCCAGACTTTACCGAAATCATAAAAGAGATATTTAAATAAAAAGTTGATACCATTTGCCAACTCTGTCATCATTGGTTTAGTGAGGCCAATAAAGAGGAATTCGTTTAGCACAATTAACATAATTGCAAGCTTAATATTTTCAATAAATGCCATATTGCAAATAAGTATAAATACTGTAATTCTAATATAGCTAAATGACTCAGGAAATGTGTCCTCAATATTAGTTCTTCCTAATAGAACTTTTCAATTACACAAGAATCTTTTCGTAGACATAACTTTTCATTAAAGTCATATTAACACTGGGATATTTGGACAATTAAAGAAAATAACCATGGCCATTAAGTGTACCAATTAATACAGTACACAGCGATTTGCTTCTCATTGAGGGGGGTGATTTATGCTAATGGGAACTTAATATCTCTTATTAAACAGCTCACTAATATCATAGTTTGCTTACAGTAAGTTGGAACCACAGAAATTCTTAATCACTTATCTAAAAAAAAAAACTATATTAAAAAAGATCAGATTAAATTGAAATGAGTAACAGCGGGGAGATGAATGCTTGTTGTGCTGCAAATGAATTGTAAATATATCGTGCAAATTATTTTTTTAGTGTTTCCAGCAATACTAAAGGAAAACGTTTCTCGGGCCTTCCTAAAAAGTATTCATTGCATTTTGCTAGGAGTCATTGAGAACTAGAATTATTAGAAGGAAGAAAGCACATAGTCTTTGCCCCTCGTTAAAAGTTTTGAAGACTAAAAAGATTTCTTGGGGAAGCAGATTGTTGAACTAGCCTTCGGAGAAGCCATCAATGTGTAAATGGAGGAGGGAGTGGACCCCCTGGATCCTCCTTGGTCAGAATTTACACACAGTGGCTTGTTCATACATACGGATATGCCTGCTACTGCAGCTCAGTTTGATTCAAGGCAGCTTTGTTGAAGTGAATATTTAACCGAATATCCCCCAGAAGCCATATTATACTTTGCTTTTATGACTATTTTCATTCTTTTCGGGAGATTTGCTTTCAGTTTTTCAGTTTTGCAAAGTTCAGTTTTCAGTCTAATGTGCACACTTATGTTACATGGTATCCACAGAAATTTACAGGCTCGTAGTGTGCAATACCTTTGTATGTCTCCAATTTCATACAGCAACATAAGGAGGTTTTAGGTAAATCTGTATGGAATCCATTAAAAAAAAAAACTTGCATGCTCCATCAGCAGTTATTTTACAGAAATATTACCCTTAAAAGGGTCACACAGCTTATAGCTCCATAGTGTGATATGGTAGGAACATTGTGTGCCCTCTTACAGGCTCTGTACCTATAACTCCCCTATGTGCATTACATCTTAAGGCCTTTTAAACTGGGCATTTAGTGTGAAAAAATTGGTAACTAAAACAAATGTTCCCAATCATTGCCTACGGCAGCATAAAGATGAACGATGAAGCTCATCGCTCATCGTGCAGTTTAAACAGCCACCGTTCAGTAGTGAACAGCAGCTGTGTTATGTAAATGGAGAGGGGCGGGGAGTGAGAGGGGAGAAATCTCCTGTGCTGCCCCGCCCCCTGCTGGCCGCTCTGTGAGCAAGACAGCTCTGCTAACTCCCATGCAGTAATATGGGAGCGCGGATACACAGGGACGAGTGTCTAGCATCATTTGCCCGACACTCGTCCTGTGTAAATGGGGCTTAAATGCCTGAAGTGGTTGCATCATAAGTGAGACTTCACTAACTTGTCTTTGATCAACTGTTTTATGCTGAGCTTACAATTATCTTTTATCGGTATAATATCTGAGTTATTAGCAGACGATACAGAAGGACATGAGAAAAGATAGAGGATCTCAAAAGTGATCGAACTTAAGAAAAAACAAAAACATTGAGTTATTTTTACATATGAATACATATCTTTCGAATGTTAAAGATCGTTCGGCACTCATTTTTACCAAAACGGTCAATGATGTTGTGGTCTTGGCTCTGTGGATTTCTATTTCTCATTAGTGGTTTGTGGACTGCTACATATCTAGTCAGACTTGCCTGGAATTGCCTTCTAAAAGTGGAGAGAAATGTTCATATCTGAATGAGAAGAGGAGCTTGTTGGTTCCCGAAGATGAATGTTCTGTTAATCAGTGGAGAAAGTTTTTATGGTATTTCACAACTTGTACGGCTGATGTCCCATTTATATCTTTTTTATATATATATATATATATATTATTTTTTTTTGCTTTTCTTTTGACACTAAAATGTGACTATGGAGCCTATGAAATGGAGAATTTGCACTGTGATACAATAACGTAAAGTGCCTAATCTACTGCATAGATGGAGAGTGAAAATCATTTCCTTTTCGAAAGTGCTGCGTCACCACTTAGAAGATTGTAGTTTCTTGTCAGATGGATTTGGACAGGTACAAGGGTGCAATGATAATTGCTTATCACTGTGCTAGACATAGTATTGCTTTAAAGCCCTGTGATTATGCATACATCAGAGCCCTGCTCTATCTTTACTATATAATTATTTATGGTAAAATTGTATTGTTGAATAGAAGAAATCTAGGCCAGTGAGGCCATGTATATTTATAATGGACGGAAACTGTCGGCTTCAATAATGCATTCTTTCTGAAGTGACAGACTGTTTAATATCAGAATAAATTAAGTAATGTCTTAAAGTGGAGAATAAACTAATGTAGTGACACAATGTTATCAGACATGTACAATCTGAAATGAGAGAAATGTACAAATAACTACGAGAGGTTGTCACTTCCTTAAAGGGACTCTGCCCAAACAGAACAGTTTCCTTCAAAACCTCTTGGGAGTTGGATATTGATATATACCTTTATCAAAGCTGAAGTAGTGAACTAAATAAACGACCCATCAAAATGTTGCTGAAGGTGCGAGCTCTCAACCCCTCTGTCTAGTCCTGTTTCTAACAAGGTTGCCGGAAGGTGTGTCAGATGATCCTTCCCAGTGGAGGTGAATAGTTTAGGAGACACATTTTGGAGAGGGACATAATTTATTTATCAAACAGTTATTTAACCTCTTGATTCGAGGAAATAGCTTACAAAAACATCCTGCACTCCGTAATGTGTGGTTACATACAAAGTAAAAGATATAGGGTTTAACCGCTTAAGGACCAGGGTCTTTAGATCCCAAAGGACCAGACACTTTTTAGGGATTTTACCCATGTGGTGGTATTACTGTCCTATTTTTTTTTTTTTTAGCAACCAAAATTATTTTTGCTGCATTTTTTCTGTGACATATAGGGCTATTTTTTTAAATATCTTTTTCACTGAGTGTTTTTTTGTTTTTTAGTTTTATTGGGGGTAAAAAGCGAAATAATTTTTAAAAAAATATATATTAAAAAAAAAAGTATTAGAATGGGTTCCTCATTTTCTTTCAGATGTTTTGATATATGATATGTATGGTTTCAGATTACAGCGTGCATGCGGTGACGGTTTTGGTTGGCGTCGGCTTAGGGTCATTTTCTTTTTTATGTATATTTTTTTATTCTATTCTGTAATCTTTTCTTACTTATTTTTTCTATCTTTTTTTTTTACCATCTACTCCCCCCATGATGTCATGTAAGACCTTTGGGGTGGGGGGGGTCATTCACATGTTTTTTGTTTTTTTTTCTCATTACACACTTTTCCACTGTAGCTGGGGCAACCATAGGAGCCACAGTTACAGGGGAAAATATCCCCCTGTAGTGACAATAGTCACTGGAAGAGCTGATCAGGGTCTGCTAGGACCCTGCAGCTCTGCTGTAACAGGGGGACTCGGTGGTCATGTGATCACCGGCTTGCATAGTGGAAGTTATACTTCCACTTTCACTTCTTAGTACATAGTGTTCACTGAGGACTATATACCCGAGAAAGAAGAGGAGAGAAGTTGTTAAAACCACTTCTCTCTTCTCCTCTGGGTCCTTGGCTGTGACTACCAGCTGAGAACCTGACCTGTTCTTGCTTGATTGCAGCAGCTGATGCTTTAATCCCACACCATATTTCTGCTATCAGGCGGGATAAAGGCCCAGGACCAAGCGCCATAAATTTACAGCGCTTGGTCCTTAAGGGGTTAAACATACTCCGTTGAGGGATTCATGGTGACCAATTTAGTAAGGTTAAACACTATATCTTTTACTTCGTATGTAACCACACATTTTGGAGAGTGGGATTGTTTTGTAACCTCCTATTTTTTCAATTCTGTGGCCAAGGCACAGACATGCCTTAGGCATTCCTTGATGCTCTCCCAGTCATTTTGGTCATCGATAGGAATTCACTGGTGGAGTGGATGACCATAATTGTATCTACAGGTGAACAAGGACCAACAATGTGGCAGCCTGTCCATTGATGGGCATCCCACACCAGGTAAATCCAATTTATTCTACACATATCTGTGGCGCTGTCCTCTAACTAATTGTCAACCCCTTGATTGGCGCTTTGGATATCATTTAATAAACACAATTAAAATTGTGATGTTTTTTCCAAATTAGCGAAAATGACGTTACCATTCTTCTCTTTTATCCACACGGTATAACCCCAGCAGAAACCAATACAACTGCTAGAAAACTTTAGAAAATCTATCTACTGATACCCAGGAAGTATACAAGGTAGGTCCAGGTCCAGACTTTCTACAACAGTTCAATACAAATGAACTGAGGAACTTGGTTGCTGCCCAAAAAAGAGACTCTCTAATGGGTATATCTTATTATGATATCCCATTAAGGAATTGCTCAGATATGAATTGTTGTCACCTTGGAGGATTTTAATTTTAAACCATGACACCTCTGCGCTATAAAAATAAGTCTGTCACTATGCTCAGTGGTATTGAAATCTCCACAAACAATGTGCTTTCTGAATAATAAATCATGGTGAATACATGGCCAAATTGAAGTTCCAAGGTTCTTGAAGCACACATTATTAAGATGCACCACTGCATCTTCATTCTGTCAAGAAAGCGACATATTTATAAGATTTCAACAAAACCCCATTCTGTTTCGTGCAAAATCTTATCTCTTAGGGAATATAGATTTAGGAGTCATATATGTAAATAATGGCTGCAATGCCTTGTATTCAATGAACTGCCAAAATGTGTTCCACATAATAAACTAACAGCATTGAAAAATGTAAAGTAGGAATCTTCTGCTCAGATTACTGAAACTCAATCATTATAGACTATGTAACGAATGTTAATTCTGTGAAGTCTCGTACCCATAATGTGCCATTCTTATACTTATGTCTATGAAAGAACCCTACAAGGGCGAAGCTAATAGGGGTATAATCACAGATAGTCAAAGAAATTACACATTAGTTCACTCAATTTAATAAAACATCTGAAACTACAACATAATTCATTCTGGATGAAGTATAATGGATGGCTGAAAAGTACAAAAAATGAGGATTTTGGTGGCACATATGGTCGGTTGTCTTTTCCTTACCAAGGGTGTACTTAAAGACACTTTCCAGTCAATGAGAACTTTTATGTGCAGTAACTTATTTTATAAGCTCAGCTGTTTGTGTTCTAAACTTAGTCTTTGAGTTAAAAGGTAAGTGCCCAAGCGGATACGGCCTGTGTGAAGGCAACCTAATAGTATTCGGATAAATAGGAGGCTATTTCATCCTTTGGATTGTGATATGGAGCAGCATAGGATCAAGGAGAATAAGAATTATTATATGTAATGCTAGCATGTTTTTCCCATTTTCTTTCTTTCTTCACTCAGCCTTGGTAATAATAGAGAATAGAATCCGGTAGCAGAAGATTTAGCATAATGTGGGTATGGAAGTAATAGGAGCATTAATCCACTAACATGGTTACTTACATGACTGTTTACATAAAATATATAGAACCATACATTCACCTAAAATACATGAACCATTCCTAACATACAAGTATTGCAGTCTGCATTCTATAGCTTGGGTCTGCCTCTATTTAATATTCTTATATTCAATTTTTTTTGACAAAATAATGAGAATATTGTCTGCAGATGATTTATAGGAGCTCGAAATAATTGCGAAGTACGATTACAAACACTAAGGGGTTATTTACACGATCTATATCAGCCATCTGTGATGATGCACGAGGTAGCATATACGCCGGTGGGTGGGGAGGGAGACAGCTCTTCCCTCCCCCTCGCTAGCTCTCTGTAAGAGGAGGAGGCGGGAGCTAGTGTGCTGAGCTCTTGCCCCTCGCTGCTGTTTGCAATGGGAGGGGTGGGACTTAGCACTGCCCTCATGCCGCCCCTCACATTGCAAACAGCAACAAGGGGCAGAGAGGAGAAGAGCCAGCTGTCATTGGCTCCCATAGGAGTCAATGCAGCTATTGACGTGAAAGCGTCCAACAGTGTGCTTTTATGCTGCGGAGATATGCCTCAGTGCACTGATGCATTGTAAACCAATGCATCAGAGGGGCAGCGTATATCAGCCGTGGCATGAAAGCCCGGCCGATATACGCCCGCGTGAATAAGCCCTAAGGCTGAAATATTGTGGCATTTAAGCTGGGGGAATTGCTGCACAAAATTCCACAGCACTTACAGTACAAGACGTGGAGGGGATTATATAAATCCACTTCGCATGGTCTAGAAAATTTACGCAATGAATCTGCAGTGTTTTTGAAGATTCTGAATCTGCAACATGTCAACTTATGCTGCAGAATGCAACCCCTGAAATACAAGGGTTAAATTTCACAGCAGATCTGCAATTAAAAACGCATCCAAATCCGCACCCTGTGGGATGCGGCCGGCCGAAAAACGCATCACGCATACGGAAGAGACCTCATTACTGCAGGTTTTCCTTTGTGGAACGCCGGCAGCGATCAGGCTGTGTGAGAAAACCGCAGCATTAAAGATCTGGGTGATATGACTCAAAAATAGTTAACTCTACATCTGCTGGATTTCTGATCAATTAATCCTAAATGCTTGTACACATTATATACAAATTTTTAGATAAAGGAACATTTTGTTAACAATTCATTCCGGATTGTTCTGCTTTTTCCCCTCTTACAAAATCACAATTGTGTATCCTGATTATTAGTGCATGAGAAAACTAATTACATGCAATGTGCAACCCTTGCTTTTTCTCTTCTCCCTGTTCACCTAATTCACTGCTAATGCTAATTGTTCATTGAAAAAATGTCTCTTTTAGTAGTTCTCCTTACCTTTCAATACAAATCTACTGCGGACCTCTTGCACTTCACACGGTTATAATCAAAACATAATGGCTGGTCTGGGAGCAGCAATCAAATGTCAAAGAGAAATTATTTTCTGAGCTTTATAGGGTAGTTTTCAGGATTTTGCTTTCACGCACCGAGAAGAGAAAATCCATTAAGCAGATGTGAATAGTCAATATTAATTCTTTAGTTTTTCCAGAAATGTTTTATCTATGTGTTTGAATTGTCAGCAGTGCATTTACTTGTATTGCTATTATTCATATGTTGGGATTTTAATTTAAGCCTAAATAATATCTATGAAGGGATTCTAGGTTCCTGATTTTTTTTTTTAAGTAAAAAAAGCTAATTAAATAAAACAAAAAAAAAATTACGTGATTTTTTTGAGGATGCCTGCATCTCTTACATGCATTTTTGGCGAAATTTTTGGGTTATAATTCGTTTTTTTGTGCTTTCTCTTTTCCCGCAAAGAAGCCTATGAGAACGTGCCACAAAGAAAAAAGACACATACGCCGAGCATGTTGCAAATTTAGAAAAAAACAAAAACATAGACCCCAAAAATGCACCGAAAGTTGGAGAAAAAGCTTCTATTGAAAACACACGGTTTGTAACATATTTCATAATTCCCCATTGCTCTACAGATAACATCTGTATGTGGTGTTTTTGCACAAAAATGCAACAAAGAATGCCTTTGGCAACACCGCTGTAAGCATGGCGTTATCACAAAAAAGACTGCGTGACACCAGCTCAATTGAATTTTTCCCTATGCCTATGGGAAAATGTCAGAAAAATAAACAAACATCACACCTAGAGCCTACTATGGACCGAAACATACATAAAAAGTTAAAAAAAAGCCTAAAAAAATGCAGTTTGTGTAGAACATGTCATGATCTCCTACTGATTTATAGATAACTTCTGGATACAGCGTTTTTTGAAGCAAAAAATGTGGAAAAGCCACCAGTGTTAAAGCTGCAAAACACGCAGCTTAAAGGCTTATTCAAACGTGCATATATTGGCTGGGTTTTCACGCCCGTCCGATATATGCTGTCTCTCTCTGCAGGGGGAGGAGGCAGGACGGGCCGAGAGCAGTGCACTGAGCTCCTGCCCCTCACCACTAATTGCAATGGGAGGGGCAGGATGGGGCGGAGCTAAGTTCTACCCACGCCTGCATCCTCCTGCAGAGAGAGACAGTATATATTGGCCGGGCGTGAAAACCTGGTCAATATACGAACTTCGGAAGAAGCCCGAAACTTGTGTATCAGTGCTCCATTCTGCCTCCTACTCACTGCTGGGGTGCACTGACACAGCAGTCAGTAGGACAGGGGACACGGGAGTCTAATTCCTGAGATTGGCAGGGGTCTCAGCGATGACCCCCGCGATCAGCTTTCTTGTGGATAGGGGACAACTTGATATTCTGATACAACCCCTTTAATCGATCTTTCTTTTCACACCATTTTTGTGTACCTGTATTGCAAATTTTTATCGTGTTGAAAATAAAGTAAATCCTAAATCCCAGAACAGTTTGTCCCTGTGATACCTAATTGTGCATATTACTTGTTGCTTTGTAACCATGATATGCCAATGTATTACACGTTTGTTTGTTCTATTCAGAGATATTTTACATTCATTTTTAATAACTTTTAAAAAATCCCATAATATGAATTTTATTTATGATTTTACGTAATAATATTCTTGTTTTCTCACATATATATATATATATATATATATATACACACACAGGCTGTTGTTAGGACAAACCTTAAAACTCTTTTAGATGGAACGATTATCGTTCAAAAAATCGTTCAAATGAGTGAAAGTGAAGAATGATCATTCAGTCTAAACGTGAGCCAACGTCTGAACAGCGAATAATAAGCATTTAATTTTCATTTGACCAGGCATGAAAAATAAAAACATCATTGGCTTGTTCACTAATTGTTCATTTAAATACCGATCAATCAGTCATTCTCATTCACTTATGCAGTGAATGAGAACGATTGGACAATTTTTCTTTTAACCAGCCAAAGATGTATCTGCCTGTATAAACAGCCTCTGCGAGCGAACTCTGATCACGATAAATCGGTGAATCTAAATGGACCCTACATATGCCCTAACAACTTGAATCCTGAGCAAACAGACCAAGGGTCTTTCAGTGGGTATGTGTATAAAAAGGATATCCTTGATCAAAGGTGAATCTTTCCTTTGCTTTCCTGCTATATATCTCACAATTTGTTTGACCTTGGCATGCAAGCGATACACGAGGTTAAACAATAGTAATCAGAGTTTTCTCAGATCTCTGCTATTAGAGCAGTATCATAGCTATGTAATAAGGCCTCTGCCCTACTCCTAATTCCTGGGCACAGTGGTAGTGCCCCAGCGCTCAGAGCGGCATAATAGTATGGCACAGGTCCTCTGTAAACTCCTGCCTGTGCCATACTACTACGGCACAAGTTACCAAGACCTTATATCACAGCCAAGTATACCCTGTTTATATCTTTACACATCATTCTCAACAATCTGTATAGTTCCATAGAATCGTCAGATTTTCTCAAACCGATATACAGTATCAAGCTATGCAGAATACAAAGTCTGCTTTGTAGTAAATGTGTAAACACTTTCTAGTCAATACCCAAAATATTCAATATGTATAAAAAAAACTATTGTTTTAAAATGTGGGAAAAAACAACTTGACTCACGTGTAGTCCGGTGTTTAGCCACTGTTACAGGATCTGTAATAAAGGAAACATTGTAGTAAGGAGCTGAAAACAAAGTATCAAAACTTCGGTGCTAAGTTTTATTATGTAACGAAAGCAGCATGAAATTGCTTGACTGGCCCAGAGAAGTTCTTACCAGGTCACATTCATGGCATTTCATTTTACTAGGCCACCTCTGTGCTTTAATACAGATTGGATGTTGCTATGTTCATTGTAGCAGTGTAATGTGCTTCAATTATTTAGGCTGAGTACATTTTTACTTGTTATGTATTGCCTGAGCACTTTTATATTGTATTAAACAGCTGTTTGGATTTCACAATTTTGCATTCTAGATTCTTGCAATCCCATGTCCGATACAGCACTACAAATTAATTTTCCAAGTGACGACCCCTTCCCCTCATTTTTCATACAGTCACACATAAAGAAGGGCACAGATACTGCCTGTCACATGGGAGTCAACTCATTTTCAGCCTAACAGGTTTTGGGAGCCCCCTGCTGAGCAGAACACTGTTAGATATCCATGATATTTGTTGATGGACGTCATGCTAGTCCAGCTGTCAGGAACACAGCTGTTGTGTTTCCTTCTGAGTGATCAGTACTGCCGCTGCCCTCCAGCTACTGTGTTTTCTGATAAGGTCCAGTGGAGAGATGCAAAGGAACTGAACACTTGGCTTCCAATAGTAAACGCAAAACAAAGATTTCACAACGAATCGCGTTTTTTACGGCGGCGCTATGTCATACAATGGAATTGGTTGATTTTGTTCTAGTACACCGTCTGAGGGGAAAATTACAATAGAACAGTTTCTTCTGGTGACTGTTAATGTAGTGTGTGCGGAGTTTTCACTTTATTGGAAAAGAGAAGTGCATGGCGTGCAGACATCCCCTTGCATAATTTATCAGTAGCACAGAAAAAAGACAGAATAAGCAGCTCAGAGCCATGCTTCAATTCACTTAAAAAAAGCATGTTTATTAAAAAATGCAGAGGATGCGAGTTCTCTCTGCTCCGCTTCTTTACACATTGTAGCTGAAAATGTGATCATCATGTTGATTAATGCCAAACAAAACATGAGGATGATATCAATGTTTCCAAACATCTTCATTTTGATTCTCAACAACTAGTGCACATGTTATAAAGTGCCTTAGTAGAAAAGGAATACAGAGAGAATGTGGGAATACTGGGGCAAAGAAGAAGGGGAAACTTCCTGAATTAGCTTTTTTTTTCTGTTAGACTATATGCATACTTTGCATTTCAATTCATTTGGGAATGAATCGAATATTACAACAATGTACAAAAGTTTTAACCCGACAATAATACTATTTGTTTCGAGATTTCCTCCTAATTTTGGTTAGAAGAAAATGCACAAAAATTGTAGAGTGTGACCGAAGCCTTAGAAAGCTCCAATGTCGCCGTTGGGCAAGTTGCACTACAAAATTCTTCCTGCAGTCAGTACCAGGAGGAAAGCGCCGCATACAGAGTTGTATCACTCTCATTAGCCTCCATAATAAAATCATCAGTAGGCTACTAGCCATAATAACATAATTTGTGTCTATTAAATTCCAAATCTAGAAATATTATATATTAAGGAATTAAGGAGAACGTATTGTTGGACTGCATGGTGGCACATGGAGCAACATCTGCTATGACTACATTTTATTGCACATGCTGTGATACCATAGCAGTATTGCTGGATAGGTTATGTTCATATATTTGGTCCTGGTAGTTGGTGGGGACATTGGAGTATAGCCCCTTCACTGGCTCCATGTAGAGAGGAGTCAGAGAATACAGGGTTATTACAAGTGATCTTCCAGATTTGAAACCCTCATAACTCACATTTAATGACACTCATATACATGTGATATTAATGGAAACAGAAATGGAAAAAAAACCTTTTTTCTTTTAGCTAAATTGTCTACCAGTAAGACTGTCCTAATTGCCCATAGCAACCAGTCACAGCGAAGCTTTCATTTCTCAGCTGCTAAGGGAAAATCAAAGCTATGCTGTGATTGGATGCTGCGGGCAACAAGGACAATCTCACTGTTAGCATGATTCCACATGGTTTTGCCACAAGTAAATCACATCTTTTTTTCCTGTGTTTTTTGAGCATCAGCACAGCTCTTTCTTGCTAAAACATCGCTGTTACTTGCGACTTTCTCGCACATTTTTATTGTGCGATTTTGCGGCATTTTTTTTATCATGAAAGTCAATAGGAGGGGTCTAATATAGACACTATACTTAAAAATGTATTGTATGGCAAATGTGTGGTGTGAACAAAGCTTTACATGTTTTAACAGTTTGCACTATTTTCGGAAATGTATAAATTTATGCATCATATGACTAGTGTGAAGCGATTAGTGAAATATTCGGGATGGGATGCCCGACCCAATTAAAAAAAAAAAAAATTATGGTGAATGAGAACAACCAATTCTGACTCATATAAAATCAATGGGTGTTAAAAATCGGCTTCACTAATGTATGTGGCTCAGTTGGTAGTGCTGGAATCCTTAATTTAAGTCCCATCAAGAACAACATCTGCATAGACTTACTCCATCCAGATGTTGGCCCTTGGTCAGATTTGAACCTACAACTCCAGCACTGCAAAGCAGCGGCACACACCCGAACGCACCAACTTTTATTGGTGAAACAATTTTCTGATCATTTTTGCAAAACAATTGGAAAAATTGGGTTGAGATGACTTGATCCGATTTAGCAAAAATCGTCATGATTTTATCACCTGACCGATCATGACAAACAACACTACTTACAACTCTATGGATGAATATCCCTGTAATGCTGTAATATTAAATATTAGAAAGCTTATACACTGTAAGGTAGTTTAGTCCTAGCTCTCAGTTGGCCTTTTTTGTGAATACCGTGTTTCCCCGAAAATAAGACAGTGTCCTATATTAAAGGGGTTGTCCCGCGCCGAAACGGGGTTTTTTTTTTTCAACCCCCCCCCCGTTCGGCGCGAGACAACCCCGATGCAGGGGTTAAAAAAGAACACCGCACAGCGCTTACCTGAATCCCCGCGCTCCGGTGACTTCTTACTTACCGGTTGAAGATGGCCGCCGGGATCTTCTCCCTCCGTGGACCGCAGCTCTTCTGTGCGGTCCATTGCCGATTCCAGCCTCCTGATTGGCTGGAATCGGCACGTGACGGGGCGGAGCTACACGGAGCCCCATTGAGAAGATAAGAAGACCCGGACTGCGCAAGCGCGTCTAATTTGGCCATTAGACGGCGAAAATTAGACGGCAACCATGGAGACGAGGACGCTAGCAACGGAACAGGTAAGTGAATAACTTTTGATAACTTCTGTATGGCTCATAATTAATGCACAATGTACATTACAAAGTGCATTAATATGGCCATACAGAAGTGTATAGACCCACTTGCTGCCGCGGGACAACCCCTTTAATTTTTGTTCAAAAAGGTTTAACTTTTTTACATGTATAGCTGCCTGGACACTATTTAAATTGACTTTTTTAATTAAGTGTTTGCAGGGCTTAATTTTGGAGTAGGGCTTATATTTCAAGCATCCTCAAAAAGCCTGAAAAATCATTTTGCATCCTCAAAAATTCTGGAAAATCATGCTATGTCTTATTTTCAGGGTATGTCTTATTTTCAGGGAAACAGGGTACCATACATACCGTCTTTAATAAGGCATTGGTAGTAGCAAAGCTTGGCAGAAACCCCTCTAAAACAAATGTTATCTTGTACCGTCTTATATTAAGTTCAAAGAACGATTATTTTTATGGTTGAAACTATATAAAAGGCATTTTCTGTAGGGTCCCTTTGGAAATTCAGCGGTCTCTCATAATGCTGGCAACCTTCTGGTCATTGCGTTTCATTTAACAACAGTATAGCTTAAAATATGATTTATGATATATGTGGATTTCTGAAAAGATAGGGCATTACATATGTATTCTCAGATAATATAAATGAATAATGGGATCCTTTCATTTCTGAATTACTCAGAGCTGGCATTATGCATAGTGTGGGGATTGAACATCCAGATATACACAAACTCCATAGTGACAAGAACAAATGACTTCAAAGAATGCTCCTACTGTTAAGAAGAAGGAACAAAATATCCCAGATGAAAACAGGATTTTATGAGGGATATTTTTATCATAGCATAGTGGCATGGCTTTACGTTGTACGAACATGCCCTTTAAAAAGTGACAGTCACCGATAGAAAGGTCTTCGAATGTTCATGGATATCAGGTCTTTAATAAGGGTAGGAGTTCATAGTCCAAATCGAATCAAGGAATGCTTCCAAACTATATAGACTATCACGTAAATGTCAGTCCACTACAAGTGACAGCAAAGACATCCAAACAAGCCCATTACTTGGCATACGGTGTGAATCACCAGTAAGAAGTAACTCATAGGTGTCAATTTGTATCACAAGATTGTTGAAACAGTTCCGTAGAATGCAATAACAGATGAGCGGAATGACTGATGACTTCCCCACGATACAAGATAAATAAAGTGACTAAATGGAGGGTTTCTAAATATAAATTTGCAGAAAATGTTGAATGACTTAAGTAAATATGATGTTTTGTGTATTTAGTATCAATTTTGAGCTGCATGATTTTCTTCTACATCCATGCCTGGAGCTAAATTCAGAATTCTAGTAGACTCATGTAACCAGAGTACACTGCAATTCAGGAATGTAGATGACAATTACACAGTTAGGGTGCATTCGCATGGGGTGTAAATGCTACAGATGTTCCGTAGTGAAGTTGTGTGAAGGAAATATGAAGCATTAACAGTAACAGCATAGTGAATTTAATTTTACTCAATCTGTTGCAAATACTGCAAAAAAAAAAAAAAATCGATAGCCTAAATTGACCTCTATTATAGACACACAGAATCAGAAGCAAAGATAACAAAATATTGCACACTGAATAATAAGTGAAGATTCTTGGCTTTAAAGAGAACCTGTCAGGAAACTCATATCTGAACTGTCACTACATTATTACTGCGAGTGGGAAGAGCATTACACACATTTCAGATGAAAAAAAAGCAAGAAGCATAAAGTCAAAATCCTACGTTAGATTCTGTGTGCCCGATACGCTAATACTAGTAATTATTAGGACATTATAGTAGCAGTATTTCTGGTGGCACTTCACACTCACAGTAGCTTGATTGCCACAAAAGACAAGCACAGCTTGGCTTCTCCCACAGCAGTGACATCACCACAGGTCCTTCAGCCCACCGGATCTCTGTGGTAGGTCAGTGTGTTCCGTCAGGACTTGTGAGCTGTGTAGGAAATTATAGTACCAGTGTTTCTGGTGGTGCAATGCGCTACACAGCTTTGCTACATGGTATATGCACACACATAGCTCTACTTCATCCCACACATCACACACACAGCTTGGCTCCTCCCACCGCAGTGACATCACCACAGGTCCTTTAGCCCACTGGATCTCTATGGTGGTGGTAGGTCGGTGTCTTCTGTCAGAACTGCTGAGTTGTGTTTTCTGAGATAAAAACTGCTTAGTTGTATTCTGAGTGTGTTATTTTTGTCCTCCCCTTCCAAGAGCCCTGACTGTGTTGTTCTTCTGTTGGTCAGACTCTGTGTTTTATATATGTTGTAGGACCTTTGATGGCGTCACCAGAGGGCGGAGCAATGATGTTACCAGGGGTGGAGCATAAGAAGCACTCACACATATACATACAGACAAGTGGTCCTTAGCAGTTTGATACTATCTCATGTTAGAGAGGTGGTGTCATCTTTGCTCCGAGTCAAAACATCACATAGGACAGCCAGCCTCTTTTGCTTCTCACCATCACCCTCTTTGTGAATACATTAGCAGTCGTAGCAATGGAATCTCATGCACATGTTGTGCACCTCTCCTGTCTCTTTTATGTGTCAGGATGCATTCTGTGGAAATGTGTTTAAAGTATAAGAGTTGACAGTCTCTCCAGGAAAAAGATCATACAGCTGCATTCACATGTTGCTGATTTGTTGCAGATTTTGGTACATATTTACAGTAGATTTCACCCTATATGAATGCACCCTACAGTAGATTTTCTTTGCTGATTTTAAGGTGGGAATGTTGCAGCTCCTGGCTGCCCTAAACTCTGTCCCCTGTCAGGTTGGGTAGGGAGAGCAGAGGAGAGAGAATACTGGCTGTGCACATGGGAATTCGGTGCAGGGAGCATCAACAAGTTACAGTGCACATTAACACTACTGGAAAGATTCACCTTCACCCAAAGGACGGGCCCTGAAGTTGCAACACTGGAGGAGAAGGTGCAGAGAGTGCATTGAGCACACAGGTGTTGAAAGGTAAAGAGAGGATTGCTAGGAGTAATAGCCTGCAGAGGAACAATAGGATGGCAAGTTGGGTATACTCGAGAGCATGCTCAAGCTGTGAAGGACTGGCTAACCAAGGGAAGATGAGTGGCAAGAAAGAGAGAGGGTTTAAAGCTGCATTATGGAACCAACAGATGTGGGTCTACTAAAGGACGTCAAAGAGGTCGTAAGTGAGGCTGACCTCATCAAAAGCAAAAAGTGTACACACTGAGAGACTTTTTAGGGACTGAGTAGGCCTGCTCTTATAACCAGACAAACGTCATTGTTTGTGATTGTGGGCTTAAAAATTTGGCTGAGTACTCAGACTGTGAACAAACCTTGAACTATTGCTAGGTCACAGAGAGTAATCCTGCTATCTACTAACTGTGTATTCTAAACTGCAATTACTAATCCAATACATTGTGTTAAAGTCTGATTTGCCTTATCACTAGTGTGTGTTGCTAACATTGTAATCAGTTATTCACTTAAGATACATTTAAATGGGACGATCTGCCTGTTTAAACAATTGAACAAGCAATGACGTCACTACTAGTTGTTAGTACTTGTGCAGAGCATTTAGACAGGCAGATCATCGCTGACTATGACTGACTTCTCGCTGGCTCCTAGCTCATCACTTATCCTTCTATTACAAGTACCGATCCAGTGTTGATTTTTATGCTGGTTGAAAGTCAATGGTAAGGAAAAGCCAACAAATAGCAAATGATTTTTTTGTATTCAGACCTAACGATTATCACTAGAGATGAGCGAGTGTACTCGGAAAAGCACTACTCGCTCGAGTAATTTGCTGTATCTGAGTATCGCTGTGCTCTTCCCTGAAGATTCGGGTGCCGGCACGGAGCGGGGAGCTGCAGGGGAGAGCGGGGAGGAACGGAGGGGAGATCTTTCTCTCCCTCTCTCCCGTCCGCTCTCCCCTGCTCCCCGCTGCGACTCACCTGTCAGCCGCAGCGGCACCCGAATCTTCAGACCCGAGCACAGCGATACTCGGATAAAGCACATTACTCGAGCGAGTAGTGCTTTTCCGAGTACGCTCGCTCATCTCTAATTATCACATATTTTTTTCAGTTTGAACAAATATTGGGCAATAAATGTCCCCTTTAGTAAATAATAGATATGCTCAACAGCACTAGGAAAGTTTGATTGTTTTTGACTCGTTTCCTAAGTTGCGCAGCACCATTTTTTTTTCTTCATTAAGAATTTTTTTGTGAAAAAATTAAGTTTTAACAAACAGCAACTAGGGCATATTGTGTACAAAAGTATGAGAACATAAACTTTGACATAAATTGAGTAAAATGGCAATGAAATGTACACAATTTACTAACCCTTACTAAAGCAAAGCAAAAAAAGATAAAAACACACGTGAGAAAAAAGGAAAACGGTAATTTATTAAAAGGATAAGGTTTAAAGAGAAAAGCAATGAATCCAAGGGTTCCACATCAAGTCATATTTGTGAAGGGTATAGTTACAGAGAAATTATGCTCCAATACCAGGGAAATCAGGGCTTTGATATAAGGAGACACGGGGGACTTATAATTTCTAGCTCTAATCAGTTTTGCACAAAGGAACATGTGAGAGATCAGTTTCCTTGAAGGATGAAATATCGATTTGGAGTCAAGACTGAGGAGTACCATTGCAGGACTATTAGATTGTCACTCCAGTTGTATTCCTAATTAAAGAAAGAACTTCCTTCCAATAGAAGGTCAAAAACTGACTGCTCCAAAAAATATCAATTAAGGAGCCAGGGTGGCCACAATTCCCCCAACACAAATTGCTTAGACCAGAGAAGTATTTAGCCACCTTGACTGGAGTAAAGTACCATCTACTTAGAAGCTTGTAGTGAACAACTGTAAAGGAGGAGCTAAAGGAAGTCTTAGTAATACAATTCAATGCTGAAAACCATTGGCTTAACGAAAATTTAGTAGACAGTTTTCTTTCTCAGTTTAGAAAATGACAATTTTTGGAGTCGCCCATGTCTCCCAACAGCACACTATATATCTGCTATACAAGTCAATGACTACCTAGAGATTGTTTGGAAATTATACAATATAGTCTTAAAGGAATGGTAACCTCAAATGTGTAAAGCATTTTTAAAATGCACCAGGTCTACATTAGTTTATATAGATCCCTCTTGAAATTCCAAATTATAAACTAAGCTCAGAAAATACCTTCATTGCATTGTGATGGAGGAGATCAGAAACAAAAATGACTCCTCTTTCAAGCCAATTAGATACCCTCAAGCCAGGAACAATGTACTCAAAAGTCTCAAAGCTTGTATAGTTGCTATCATGGGAGGAGAGAAACTTCTCCAGGAAAGTATGAACCTTTACATTTTAGGAAGTCAACCCATGCACAATTAAAAATGACTTTAATGGGCTATTATCGTTTAAGCACAATTCTACAGACAGCCAGTCTGAAGAATGTGAATCCCAGTTTTTAATTGATTAAGGAACATAGAGTAATGGAAGGAAAGCAAATTCGGTGGCCCACCTTGTCTGTGTCTAGGAGACAATGGGGCATTTAGTTGTTTAAGGTGATTTGGGGCAATAGTGGGAATTTTGAAGAAAATTATTTATCAAAGAACACATAGGTTGAGGTGTGGATAGGTCATCTTTCAGGAAGTATAATTTAGAGTAGAAGTCACTGAATTAATTCGTCATATGTTTGGAATGATTGATCTCAATACTGGTACTCCCAGATTTATAAAGATAACGGATTCTAGCTTCTGGTTGACTGCATATGACTGTAGTAGCCATTCATTTTAAGAGTTTATTGTAAGAGAAATAAAACAAGGCCTAAAATAATTTTAGGTTTTTTTTTGTAATCTTCCAAAAGCAACTTTCTAAGCTCATTACATAGCCTAAGAAGTTGATTATGGCAAAAATTTGAGGGAATGATCTGTAATGCGAGTTCCTTTTTATAAATTTGTACAAGAAGGGTGCTAATAAGAGATGAGCGAACGTACTCGGTAAGGCCGATTTCGCAATCGAGCACCGCGATTTTCGAGTACTTCACTACTCGGGTGAAAATTACTCGGGGGCGGGGGGTTGCAGAGGGGAGTGGGGGGGAGAGGGAGAGAGAGTGGGCTCCCCCCTGTTCCCCACTGCTACCCCCCGCTCCACCACGCCACGGCCCCCGGCGACCCTGAGTACTTTTCACCCGAGTAGTGAAGTACTCGAAAATCGCGGTGCTCGATTGCGAAATCGGCCTTACCGAGTACGTTCGCTCATCTCTAGCGCTAATGCATGCTGGTTTTAGTTTTTTATGCTTGGAGCTAATTTTAATCAACATGCCACGTATGAATGCTTTATGAGCATTCCAGGTCAAAAATGAATCAGTTTCAGGTACGTCATTAAATAAAAAATATTCTTTGAGCTTTGTGGTTATCAGTTTGCAGAAAATTTTCAGAAGCAGTATATCATTTTTCCAGGACCTGTGTTATTAAGTGGAGTGTCTAAGGACACGGATCCTGTAATAAGGGAATGATCAGACCAAGTAAAGGTGCCAATTGAAGAAAAAGTAATCGAGGGAAGCATCAATCTATCAACCAAAACTACTTCAAAAGATCTGTGCTAAGTGGAGTAAAACATATATTCTCTAGAAGAGGCCTTTAGCAGCTAAATATATCACATAGGGCTTCTTTATGGAGCCAAGGAGACAAAAAAGGTGATATATAGAGATAAGCGAGCATACTCGCTAAGGGCAATTACTCTGTCGAGCATTGTGCTTAGCGAGTACCTGCCCGCTCGGAAGAAAAGGTTCGGCTGACAGTGGCGGGCAGGGAACAGCGGGGGAGAGCGGGGAGAAACGGAGGGGAGATCTCTCTCTCCCTCTCTTCCCCCTGCTCCCCCCTGCTTACTGCCGCAACTCCCCTCTCACCCGTGCCGGCAGCCGAACCTTTTCTTCCGAGCGGGTAGGTACTCGCTAAGGACAATGCTCGATCAAGTAATTGTCCTTAGCAAGTATGCTCGCTCATCTCTAGTGATATCCTAATGCCATAGCCTATTGAGTCTAAATCCCTATCAGAGAAAATGTTAAAGTCTCTACATACAAAAAGTTTACTTGAATGGAGTTTATGGATCTTTTTGATTAATTTGTTTAAAAAATGAATCTGAGAAGAATCTGGGCAATAGATATTGACTAAAGTGATAGGAGATTTGTTTATAGCAGTTAATAAATCTGCCTTTGGGATCGATTGCTGATTCAGCGAGATTGCAATACACACTTTCATGAATAGCGATCAAAACCTGCTTTATTTTTATCAGAACATGCTTTAAAGATCTTTGGATATTTTTTGAGGGAAAATTTAGGGGTAGTGAGTGAGGAAAAGGGTGTCTCCTGTATGCAGAAGATATCAGTTTTGATGCCTTAAGCCTGTTTCCATACAAGAGAGCTTTTAAATAGGGGAATTAAGCCCCTTCATATTTACTAAAAGGATTAAAAGTGACAAAGAGCATAAATTACATGAGACATATGTGAAGGACCCTTGCTAGCAAACATAGTTTTAAGCATAAAATGAACCAAAAAAACAAAGATAAGAAAACAGTATAACACTCACAAACTCAGAAAATGTTAAAACAAGCATAATCTCCGAGTATGCGAGCATCTAGAATAAAACAAACAGGAAAAAACAAAAGCAGGGAAAAACAGTGTAGCAGGGACATAAGCTAAACCTGCTTTTTTCTTGGAGGGAAAATGTTTGCCTGGAGTCAAACAATTTCCTCTTTGGATGTCAAAAGTCAAAACCTCAGTGGGTGATAGATTTCCGAGACCAGTCCGATTTGACAGGTTTTCTGGCGGTGTGAATGGATTGGTGAACTATAAGATATAAACCCCATGAAGATGGGAGCCTGGTGCTATCATTGGGTTTGTTGGTGACATGTGTAGAACTGTCTTTTTGAATCAGGAGCTTTGTAGGAAAGCACCATCTGTAGGGGGTCTTAGACGCTCATAAGATTGCTGTAACATTGGAAAAGGCTCTCCTAGCTTGGATTGCTGCATGAGAAAGATCAGAGAATAGGAGAATGCCTGTGTAGGGAGCAGTGAGACTAGAAGTCGAACATACCACCGACATTAAGGCTTCTTTAATGTGAAGGAAGTATATTCTGGTGATGACATCACATGGCATGTTATAATGTATCCAAAAGAAAGCAGCAGGAGCATCCAGGTGCAGTAAAATAGGTATTATTCCTTTATTCCATCCTCAATAATCATGCAACGTTTCGGCCGTTACAAACAGCCTTTATCAAGCATAGGCTGTTTGTAACGGCCGAAACGTTGCATGATTATTGAGGATGGAATAAAGGAATAATACCTATTTTACTGCACCTGGATGCTCCTGCTGCTTTCTTTTGGATATATTCTGATATTTTGGATGATCTGGATCCGTCTCCTAATTAACGGCTGTGCAGGGAGAGCCTCCCCTTGGATAAGGGTTTGTTGTAGTGCTGCGGGTATCTACATATTGTTGGAATCACATGGCATGTTGTCAGAGAGCTGTTTAGGCTTCAGCAGCCTGTGAGCCCTATCAATAGAAAGATCATTGGATGAATTTGCAGGTAATAAAATCTTCAGTTGAAATAGGAAGCCCTTAGGATCCGCTGGGTTAATCATTTCAGGGACACACCTAAATTTCACATTTCTCCTACCGTGATCTACTAATTTACTCTTGATCAGCTCTACTCTATCATTTTGAGGTGTAGTGGACTTTAAGTGAATCGTTATGAGACTAGGTCAATTTGCTCATTTTGTTTTCCATGAGTGAACTATAAGAGAAGGTCAGCCACATGGAAGTTTTGGGAGAGGTAGAGAGTTTATGCAGGTCATTTTGGATAGACCCTTTCAGTGCCAGAACCATTTCTTTAATAAAGGATTCTAAAGCAGATTGATTAGATGAAGTCATATTAAGAAGGGATCAATAGAATCAAATACTGTGTTGTCAGCAGAAATAGAGTCCTCCAATTAGGTCTTTGTTTTGCAGGGCTATCTGAAGGTGAAGGGACCAAAGCAACATGCTTAGCTTAACCATGTGCTTGGGTGCCATCTTAGACAGCATAGTAGGGCTTCAAGAAGAGGGAGAAGTCCTTTGTTCACTCACCAGGTCTGAGGTAGCTGAAGGACTGCAATATCAAGCAGGCTAAGAGGGAGAACCTGGTGAGCTCCATGGGGAATTGTGATGAACATCTTTGCCGTTTTGCGAGTCGGTGGATGATGAGGAGCTGAGGCCTGAGCCTCGGAGTTCTGATGGGAACTAAGAGAACTTAGTAAGCCACTTAGGTTGCACCCTAGAAGTCTTACAGTTGGTCATCTCGAAGTTCCTTGGGAAAAAATGTATGGTTTGAGTGGATGACACACCCTCGGGTACGCTGCAATGTCACTAATAGAGGAAAAAATTGAGCAGAGCTTAGAAGGAAACAGCCATCACAGTCCATGTCCAGGCCACCCCAACCCCACTCCCCCATAGCACTGTTTTCTTTTAGGTACTTGTTTTACATAAAAGTTTACTATCTGGTAGCTCTGCTGTCTACATCACATTCAGTAACCGATGTCACATCCAATCACCCACGACATGATCGCTAATGTTCTCAGGCACAACAGGCTTTCTAACAGATGCCAGAATTGTACTGTGATCACAGTGGAGCCCATGTTGTCCTTATGTTTTGTTAGCTAAAAAGAATGATGACAGTGATAATACGTGTGGACTAAGTTATTGTATATTCACAGGCAAATTAGATGGGCAGATACATTCTCAACGAAATTACTAAATCTGTAACATTTCTTCACCCTCTGGCATTGCCGTACAAGGGAATATTAAGGCTATGCTGCAAATATGTCGAAAATGATAAAATGCACCCGATCCTCTAAGCATAAAAACATGGGCTGTTTCTCATTTCTGACAGTTGTTCATATACTTTCCAATATATTTTGTAATATTCTACATAAACATTGAATGAAATATTTATGGAGTTACAAATGTAATTGCCATTTTGCCAAAGGCTTTATAGATAAAAATATTTCATTGCAATATAAATGTGGGAAACTATTAAAAATTAAATGAGGTTAAATGTATGCTAAACTTTGCAGATATTTGCGGGGGGAACCATTTTTTTTACAAACCCATATAATCTATCAAATTATCTACTTGTGTAAATTAATGTTCAAAATGACAAATGAATGTGTTTTGTGTAAGGAGAAAATAGACAATGGACTGAGTCATCTGTTTCATATGACAGGGCAACTTCTAAATACATTTTGTAGAGTAGTCCATATGTTCATTTTGTGTTTGTTACATCTTTTCTTTCATTCTGGTTTTAGCAAATAAGGTTGAAATGTTGAAAATATTTTCCAATATTCTTTCTATGTCATTTCCTCATGGTTTTCAAAATTTTGGCTTACTGTCATTCAGTAGAGACTAGAGATGAGCAAGCGTACTCGGCCACGCCCCTTTTTCGCCCGAGCGCCGCGATTTTCGAGTACTTCCGTACTCGGGCAAAAAGATTCGGGGGGCGCCGTGGGTGAGTGGGGGGTTGCAGCGGGGAGTGGGGGGGAGAGGGAGAGAGAGCTCCCCCCTGTTCCCCGCTGCTACCCCCTGCTCCGCTACGCCTCCCCCGCCCCCCGGCGCCCCCGAATCTTTTCACCCGAGTACGGAAGTACTCGAAAATCGTGGTGCTCGATCGAGTAATTACTCGAAACGAGTACGTTCGCTCATCTCTACAAGTAACTGGTGCAATCCAGGGAGAAACACCAAGGCAGGGTGGGCTGTGTCAGGAGGTAGCCTCCCAGAGACCTGTAGTGGCAAGTTAAGTTTGGGTGACAACCACAGCCATTTTGGCAGAAACCTGGGCGAGGGAGGAAGTCGTGGTATGACCCACAGTTTTCTGGATGCTAATTACTCGAAACGAGTACGTTCGCTCATCTCTAGTAGAGACCTTTACATGGTATATCACATTCTCCCTTTCAGCAACTTCAAAAAGGCCCATGTGATACAGTCCATAACTCTTTGTTGTTGAAGAGTAACTTTAGTATGCTGCATGTTACTAACTGTGGTATCACTGCAATCATATTGACCCATAAAATAAAGTTCACATGTTATTTATTCCGCATGATGAATGTAATAAAAACAAAACCCCAAAAAACTATTGCAGAATGCGGAATTTCTTTTTTTTTTCTATCCTCCCTCACACACAGCGCTATGAACAGTTGACATGTAACATCTTGTGATCAGTAACGGGGTACCAGATGATGGCCACGTCATCGTTTGCTCTCAGATAATATGCTAACCTCTCCTGGGCAGAATTTAGTAGTCATGGGTAAATTTGGTGACTTGACTGACTTTGACTGTGGGTAGATTGTTGGTGTCCGGAAGTGTGGTGACAGTATTTCTGAATCAATTGCACTTGTTGTCCATTCCCAAACCACTGTATCAAGAGTGTGCAAAGACTGGTTGAACAATGGACAGACATCTGACAGAATATAACACAGTTTCAGGCCACATGTGGTTGATCCTAGGGGCGTGCATCGGGTGGCGCGGCTCGTATCTTAGAAACAACGCGCCACAGCAGTACAACAGTGGAGAAGTTAAGCAAATTTCCACAATGACCATGAAGTGTACTTTCGATTGACTGGGGTTCAATAGTCAAAGACTACAAAAGGAACATTAGACAGCTACTAAAAGAGCAAGTGCCTCAGTGTAAAGAAGATTATGAAGAAAGAATCTTGTAGTGGAATCAAGCCTCTGAAGATGAGAGGAAAATACAAAAGTAGATACTGGATGTATTCTTGAGATGATAGAAACTGTTGGAAGGTGAAGTGCTTCAAGTAGAGATGGAGATAATAAAATTCCTTAAGAAAAAGGCTGTGTTACAAGGGCTTGTCATGCAGTGCAACACTGAAATTAACCATTTGTTGTCTGTCAATAGTATTATTGAGTAGTTTCAGAGACTAAAGAAGTCTAGGACCATGTTTAAACAGCAAGTGAAAGCAATGAAGGTCCAGTTGAAGAAGGCAAGATGTGTGAAAGTGGAGATGGTCCATGTAAAAAATAATAAGCTTTCTGTGGAGGAAGATGAAGCTCGCCGTCATCCTGTAACACTGACACTTAAAGAAAAAGCCAAGCCATTAAGAGACAGTCTGTTGTTCTAGAGCTGAGTAAAGCTGCAACAGTGTCTGTAAAATCCATGATGAAAATAGTGAAATAGATGATTGGTCGGAGACCTGAAGTGAGGTGTACAGGTGAATGTGATTTTGTTGTGAGCAGAACCCAACAGTTATGAGAAGAATCTACCATGAAATTCAGCCTGCTGCTCAGATGAAGGTGATGCAGAGTTTGGAAGAAGCGAAGATGATGGCAAGTGTGAATTGGTGTTGAGGGTGCAACTGGAGGTTGCCATGAAGACTGTAGAAAGCTTTGGTAGAAACTTTGACCCTGTGGAATTAAGTACTGTTATAAAGCCTATACTCTTTATCAGAGGTGACAGTCAGGAAGAATTCCTGTGTTAAAGCAGTAGCCAGACGGCTAGAAATTAGGTTTATGGCATGTACACTGTCATGCTTGATTACAACAGTGTGAAGATTTCAATGTGTTTTGTGAAAATATACACTGGAAGTACCAGTTTTTACTAAAATTCTGGTCCGGATGTCCCTTTGTGCTGTGTTGCCAACCATGTGGTAAAGGAAAGATGGCCATCCTGTGGCCGATTTGTCCGCATGAAAACACATGCAGAAAACACATTGCGGTATGGTCTATTTCTCTGCAAGACCCGCACACAAATGTCAGTGGTGAAGGGCCGGATCCTCTCTGCGCATGCACCGGCTGGGCGGCAGCAGGCACACAGTGCAGAGAGGAGACTCCGGGAGCATGTGAGCCACAGGGCTGTGCAGGGGCACGGGTCCGCATCCCGCTGCAAGAATTCTCGTTTGGGATCATACCTGGCCGTCTGCAGATGGCCTATGAAACTATATAAAGTAAGTGCTACGCTATCGGGGTATCTATCGCTAGTTTATGCTGTCCTCACATATTTCATTACACTAACACAATTAAGGCTGGATTAAACACTAATCATAAAATAGAAAAACATGAAAGAAAAAAAGAATAGAAAGGAAACAAATGTAACAACAGAACATAAAATCAAATCAGATCTATTTCGGCCTTATCTATGATTTTCATCTTTGAAAAGGAGCTTTGAACATGCAACCATCGGACATTTTTTTTCTAAATGTTTTACAAATGTTTTTCATTAAGGTTTTTTTGTGAATTGTGAACCATTATTGATTAGATTTTTTTGTTAAATCATTACATTTTTTTTCTATTCTTTTCTTTCATGATTTTCTATTTTTTTTAATCAGATCTTTTTTAATTGAAATTATATTTTTAAATACAATTACTCCATAATTTCCTTTAAATTTTATACATGCATAAGATATAAAAAACATTCCTTACTTCACCAGAACAATGCAATTAATTGTAATTATATTTAAACAAATCATAATCTCCCCCATTCCCCCCCAAAAATATTTAGATGCAAAGAAAGAAAGAAGGAAAAAATATTATTCTCCACCTTCTCGTCTCTCTCCCTCACCCTTTTTAAATCCCATTAACTTTTCTTCAATACGTCAATGCAACAAGCACTCAATATAAACCATCCATTATATATATCAGACCAACTTTTCCAAATTTCGTCAAACTTAGTCAAACCCCTCTTCCTTTTATATTTCCTCCTTTCCAAGGATATACTCGTAACCTATCATCTTTGCAACAAAATTTTCTGCTGCATCCAAAGGGCAGTAATCAGCTTCTGAGCCTGATTCAGTGGTCTCTGAATTCCCAAAAGAGTATCCTAAAATTTGTACATCAGGTATCATTGATGGGAATAAAGACTAGAGATGAGCGAGTATACTCGCTAAGGCTCTACTCGCTCGAGTAATGTGCCTTAGCCGAGTATCTCCCCGCTTGTCCCTAAAGATTTGGGGGCCGCCACAGCTGACAGGTGAGTTGCGGCGGGGAGCAGGGGAGAGCAGGGGGGAGAGAGGGAGAGAGAGATCTCCCCTCCATTCCTCCCCGCTGTCCCCCGCCGCTCCCCGCCCACTGCCGGCCCCCGAATCTTTAGGGACGAGCAGGGAGATACTCGGCTAAGGTATATTACTCGAGCGATTAGTGCCTTAGCGAGTATACTCGCTCATCCCTAATAAAGACCAATATCAACAAGATATATATTTTTAATTCTAATACCCCATTCCAAAATTCACACAATTTTACACAATCCTACACCATTAAATCGGCACCATCTATATAACATTTTGGACAGTCTGAGTTTAATCTAAATCCCATGTTAAACAACTTTAGTGTAGTACAATAAACGCTATGAACTAATTATAATTGTGATACTCATTGATTTTCAGATAATTGATTTTCAGATAAAGATATCACTAGAATCATATGCAACACTAAGGCCCATTTATCTTTGCTAAATGGGCTTTAATATTTTTCCATTTTTTATTTACCATTATTGGAAATTGCTGTAAATTAATAAGACATGTGTCTATATAAATAGGATATTACACCCTTTTTAGCTCCAGAACACCCAAGAAAATTACCAAAGGGTTTTGAACCGTAAGCGCAAATACTGACCATGCCTGAGCAGCAATTCCATATCGTAACTGAAGGAACTGTAAAAAATAACTATGGGAACATCATAAAGCTCTCTAAATTATTCAAAACTATAAAAAAGATGCCCAGAATTTTAATTCTTAAAATAATTGTCAGATATAGTCCCTTTTTTCTTTCTCCTGTCTTCCCGTTCTCATATACTGTTATAGAGGGACTACAACCTGTCATTTTAGAAATTAATCTACCATTCAACCACACCCTCTTTACTTCAACTGTTACAATTGAGTCACAAAAAATATATATCCAAACATTTAGAATTGCCACCCTTCCCTTTGAAGAGCCTCCAAAATAATTCTAGTAGATTTCTTATTCCATAATAAACTCCTAAATATCATATGGAGTCCTAAAAAGTATTGTGATGAAATCCAAACTGTAGAGTTTTGAAGTAGCTAAAGAATTTGTGGCATTAAAAATTTTTTTATACGTTTTCTCCTGCCAATGATCAACAATGGAATATGATTCCAGACCATGACCTTATCCTCAAATTTTCATACCAATGAAGCAAATTGGTAGAAATATAGTCTTGAAGCTTAGAAGATACCACAACTCCCACATATTTGAATTCCTTCATATTCATAATTGTGTATTTTCCAATGAATAGTCCACCAAGAAACGGCAAGGAATCTCAAGGAAAAATTACAGATTTCCCCCAGTTAATAGTAAGAATCAACATCTTACCATGCTTGAATAGAGTAGTTTAACCTAAGCAAAAACATTTTCACCAAAACACATCCTATAAAGAACAGCCCACAAATAATTCCACTTGACACTGTCCAAAGCTTTGGCATTGTCAAGTGAAAAAAAATCCCTGCCTCCACACACTTGATGATCCATCGAAGATTTAAAATAACCTCCTAAAATTAATAGCAGTTGATTTATTTGGGATGAAGTCGGACTGATCCTCATGTATTAAATGATTCATTACTAAAAAGTTATCTATTTGCAAGTACCTTTGCCAAGTTTTTAACATCCGTGGTCAACAGAGATATTGGATGGTAGGAATCAGGAAGAGACCAATACTTTCCCAGTTTAGGAATTAAGACAATCATAGCATCTCTCATTGATGGTGGAAGTATGCCTTCATGCAATGATTCATTAAACACTGTCAAAAAGTATGGCAGAAGCATTTCCTGGTAGCTCTTAAAAACATCATTTGGAAGACCATCCAACCCAGGCGATTTTTCATTAGGAAGTGTTTCTATTGCATCCAATAACTCATTAAGTGTAAAAAGGAGCTTTTAACATCACTTTCTGATCATCAGACAAAATTGACAATTGCACTTAAACCAAAAATTCATAAAGATCTTCACAATTCACACTTTACTTAGAAGTATGCAGGTTTTGAAAAAATAGAAAAATTGTTTCCAAAATTCATCCTGCTTGTTAACCAAAGAATTATCAGACCTTCCCAATGCTGAAACATAAGATGATTCCTGTACCTTAATTATAGAAGCCAAAAAACTACCTCCTCTGCTTTCCCTTCCTCAGAGATCTTCCGCTTCATAAAAAGATGCTTATTTTTTGCAACACCTCTCAGATGAACTGTAAGGAGAGACTGTGCCTCTCTCCAATTTATTTCCGACTGAGTAGTGGAAGAATATATATGCTTGATCTGCATCTAAAGCTTGATGCTAAAAAGCCCTAATGACATCCTAAGATTTAGATTTATGTAAGCTAATCTACTGTATGTAATGACCACATAGAAATGCCTTCATAGCAATCTGAAAACATTCCAATAGAGCCTCCTCCATTCTAGCAATATCATCAAGCAGATTCAACCAAAAGGGCTTTAATCTCCAAACTCTATCCAAACCAAACTCCACACCATTCATAATCAACAAGTAAAGTGGAGAGTAATCTGACAAAGTTCATGGTAGATATTCCACTCTACGAAAAAAAGGATGCATAGATGCAGTACCTTTCAGAAGATCTATTCGAGAAAGTGTGTTATGTGAACTAGAGTAACAAGAGTGTCGTTGAGCTTCTAGATTTATTTATCGACCTTCTCAGATGCCATAAATCTAATTCCATTAATAGGCATGTGAAAACAGTTGCATAAGAGGAAGCCACTATAAGGCCTTTATTAAATCTATCTAAACAGGGATCTAGACAATTATTAAAATTGCCCATTATTAGTGTAGGGACAGCAAAGTATATATTCTTATTGAAAACCTGCTCCAGTGTGCAAGGGACCTCAGACTGGAAAGAAGGTTCATCTTCCAACAAGAGAATGATCCTAAGCACACAGCCAAGACAACACAGGAGGGGTTTAGGGACAACTCTGTGAATCTCCTTGAGTGGCCTAGCCAGAACCCTGACTTGAAACCAGTTAAATATCTCTGAAGAGACTTGAAAATGGCTGTCCACAGACAGTTCCAATTCAAGCTGACAAACCTTGAGAGGATCTGTAGAAAAGAATAGCAGAAAATCCTCAAATCCAGGTGTGCAAAAGTTTTGACATCATACCAAGACAATTGGAGGAGGTACTCGCTGACGAAGGTGCCTCAACTAAATACAGACTACAGGGTGTGAATACTTATGTCAATGCAAAATATGTTTTTTTTTTCAAGATTTATAACATTCTATTTTCACTTTGTCATTATAGGGTATGAGTGCAGAATCATGGGGAAAACTCGACTTTTTTAAATTTGCACATTTAATAACATTAATGATAATATTTTTGTAACAAACTGTTTTATACAATCTTTATATTAAGATTTTACTGGGAATCTCTTCTGCTTTGCTCCTTTGCTTTACTGTCTAGATTTAAAAAAAAAAAACTTCTCCTGCGTGTTTCAATATATTTATATTGTAAAGCTATTGTAGTACCCAGCAAGATACATCTGTGAAAGCTCATGAAGTTAGGAATTCAAAGAAAATTACTTTCTTTTAAGTGGCACATGGAGCTTATGCAATTATCGTATATGTGAGTGGTTGCTAAAAGGTGTTCTGTGTTCTTTGCCCTATAGTCTGTTGATGTGCTTATTTTATATATATTTTTCCTATAACTTATTATGTAAAGAAGTGGCAACTTCTAAGCAAGAAAATCAACATTTTCAAAGAAGATGTCTGAACTGAAATAAATGATCTTCTCTGCAGGAGTCTCTTTGCAGAAAGGTTATCCTTAGTGCATGCATAGTTACACCTTAGGATATAAATAGAAGGTTTGGTCTTAAAAAAAGCACATCTCCTACCGTGCCTATATATATTTATACAGGTTCTAGAAGTCTAGATTCTAAGTTTCCAGTACAACGAGTACTTATTTTGAAAATTACAGGTAAACATTAAAATGTTTGACGTTTTTGTGATTGCATGTCATCTATCTCTATATTGAGAGTGTCCCCCCATTCGTCCTCACTGTATCTATATACCACAGAGGAGGGCCTCCCTTTTTTGTAATAGAGGCAGACATACAGCCCAGTAGGTGCAGTCACATGGACACTGGTTGTAAAGCCACACACTCATCTTGGATAACTTCTAGGGAACCTGCCTGGGTATTGGGGTGCAGAGAAGTACAGAAGGTGAAATTTATAAAGACTAGCCTATTACATGCCAGTCTTAATGTGATCCCCGCAGGCACACTATGCGCTCAGCCAATCAAAGGCAGTACTCAGCTGTCATTCAATGACGGCTGGGCACTGCCTCTGATTGGCCACACCGCTCAGCCAATCAGAGCCAGCGCTTTCTGGAGGTGGGGATTTTTCAATCCCCGGCCTCCATAACAGAGAAGAAGACTGCCAGGATCAGAGAGAAGAGCCGGACTGCTCTTCTAGGTGAATTATTCTTTTTTTTTACATTTTTTTTTTACTGCTTGCTATGAGTTTCAGGGAAGGGCTTATATTTCAAGCCCTTCCCTCAAAATAATTGCTGCAAACCCACTGCTTTCAATAGGGCCGCAGCAGTGCCAGACCCATTGAAAGAAATGGGAAAGCATCACAGACTTCTGCAACAGCTGTGACAGCTGTGGCCGAGGATTCCTTCATCCCTGCCGTCCCTGCTGGGGTAAAGGAATCCCCTGTCTCAGCTGTGTCAGGGGAGTGCAATGTTCTCCCTATGTTTTCAATGAGGCTAACGCTTCTGCCGCTGGTCCCATTGAGAACAATGGGTGATATCGCCCATTCTTCTTTGCGATGTGAGATTACAGTGAAAACATTGCAAATGAGAATGAAACCATTGAAAATCATTGGTTTCATTATCATGCATTTTCACTCACTCTCGCATTGCAAAGCTATCGCATAGCAAGTGGGTGTCCAACCTAAGGCTTGCTCCAAATTTCTGTAGAGATTTTAGCTTGATAATTTTTCCTCAAAGTGTTTAGCTGAGTGATGTAATGGAGATGGTTTCAAATGTGAAGCCATATCTACATGATGTTAATGGAAAATCAGTTTCAGATGACCTCACTACTTTGTAAAATGAGAAAAAAATATATTTTAGTAAAGCTGCAGAAGTAAGAAATATAGTACTCTGATCATCAATCTTCAGTAAGGATTGTAGCCCGTGGACTCTTCATGTTCTTATGCCATGACAGTTCTACTATGATTCTAATGGTTATTTCTAGCTTAGTTAGGTTGAATTTAGGTCACCGGATTACTTTTCTAGTTATAGTCTCTTTAGTCTCTCTGAATAACAGACATATCAAAAATGCTTCTGCCATAGTGTTAGTTTGAGGTTCTGGAATAATACTTCTGAAAATAGGGAAGTCTGCAGGTCTGAATTCACTGTTTTATACAGCGTATTGAGTTATGGACAATGATGGTACATTTTTAGTAAACACAGCAAAAAATAACCTTGTGAAAATTGTTCAAATAGTACACCTCATCGAAGGTTAAAAGTAGCATCCAAAATGTCATGTGTGAATCCAAGCTAAATGCCAATTATCTCCATGTTGATACAACTATCACTGTCTTTTAATTGTGTATTACAAAAATGCTAGCTACAATATGATATTTCATGTAATTGTTCATTCCATAAAAGTCTTTCATGTAATGTACTGTACTGCGTTTGGCTTACAACTGATTTTGAAAAGATGATTTTTTTTATATTAAATTCATCAAATACACAGCATAATAGCGGTCTACGTTTAGAATGAAATTTAGTTCTGAAATAGATGATAGATATGTACATAGACAGAAAGATAGATAAAGATTAGGTAAGTTGATGGATAGATAGATCATAGACAGAAATATGTAGCACATCGACCTCTTCAATCTACCCCAGTCTTTTAAATGGTCCAAGACATCAGCCACAAAAAATAAACAAATTTGTAACAGACCAGAAGTGAAAAAGATGCTCTATACAGTAGCAATGTGTATGAGGTAAACCCAGAAGGGGTAAACAAGCCATAAAATTCCTAATAAAATATTTTATCTCAGACCTCAAAAGATGTAGCCAAGACAAAGATTAATCCCAACAGATGGCTCCACAAAGAGTGAAAAACTGTATGAAAAAGCCTTGAATAAGAAGTACAGAGACTCAAATTACACCAGTTTAACTGCACACAATGGCAATTCAAAACCATCGTGAGAAGGAAAAAAATGCATCTCCACTAAACACAATCAACTCCAAGCTCCAAGATGCTCCTTCTAGGAACTATGAAACCATATGGGCACATACTGTAAAAAAAAAAAAACACCAACATCTGAGAAGGGAACGGTTTATTGCCACCAGGGCCAAGGAATCAGCCCAAGTCACAGCCTTTGCGCAATGACCCTTAATGTCTACATAATTTTACTGGCCCCATCCCTGGATCCTCCTCAAGACCAGATCTGAACCTCCAGAACACTAAGGTAAAATTTTTACTGTACACAGATGAGCTTCTGCTACTATCGCCAACTGGGAAAAGATTCCAGGATAATCTGCAAATTCTGGAGATTCAGCACCACATATACACTGCCCAACAATCCAAAAAAAGAGGCAATATCATGGTGTACCATAGGAGAACAACAGAACTGCCAGGTATCTTTGTTTTATGCTAAACAAAATGGCAACATACAGCAACTGACAAGTATACCTACCTGGGCTTAGAAATCAATCAGAATGTTTGAAATCAGCCATATAGATGCTGAAAGACAAGGCATACAAAAACTTCTGTGCCATCAGAAGAAAACTGTACCATCTCAAACCACTAGTGATGGTTTGGCTTAAAAGTTTTGATAGTGTCATTGCCTCATAGCTGGAAATGCTACCAATCCTAATAGAGATAGATCCTGAGCCACTACAGACTGAGTGCCCACAGTCTGGCCATCAAATCAAGGTGGCACAGACAGACCTATAAGCCCAAGGAGAGCAGACTGTACCAACAGTGTGACCAAGAAGCTATGAAGGATGAGGCGCTCTTCCTTCTGCGATGCCCCAGATACTCAGGGGTGAGCGGCACTCACTTTAGGAGACTCTCTGAACTCTTTTCACACTTCAGCTTCAGGAATAGAAACTCTACATCCTGTTGGACGAAGGGGAAAACACAGCAGCCAAAGCACCACATTGTTATTTCCTGCCATAGACTGAGAAGAGCATTGAAAACCACAGACTTCTAGATGCTCTATCCTGGATTTCTCACTACCCCTAAAACCCTCAGACCAAATCCTTCAACCCTATTCCTCAATCCCTATTTTCCACTTGTTTCTGCAATGCCAATGTTTATTAGGCCCTGTCAATAAAGCTTCTTTGAATTTGATAGATAGAGTACAAGAAATGTAAAATCAGTCTCTGTATTGTTTCAATGTTGGCTCCTTAATTTAGGAAACTTCTTATGGTCCTTTACTTTTAATGAAAAATCTAAGAATCCCAAGTAATGACTGTAGTATTAACATTTCTATCCTAGTTTGCATTCCTATTAAGCATGATTGGAAACAATCAACAGTGTTCATACCAATTGTATTTTTAGAGGAAAATTAAGGGAATAAAATACTATTAAGAATAAACCCCCGGGTAAAATATTGCAGTGCTATCACAACAAGATTATAGAACCATTCACTTTTTATCTTCTAAAGAGAAAGATGGTTATTAACATACTCTGTCTGTTAAATCATTGCCTTTTGGCTACAATGCAAGTCGAACAGTGTTTGATCTAAGAAGATTTCGTAAACAAATGAAATTTCCTTTGAGAATAATAATGGGAATAGTAAGAATATTGATAATAACAATTCGCAAGGAATGAATGCATAGATTCCCATCATGCTAATCTGTTAGTAAATCAACTACATTAACCCAAATTTTGGTCTTCTGGGCATGGTTTTTTGTCTCTTTTCATTTTGGCAGTCCTACCTTTTTTATTCATTTTTCAAAGTTGAATGATGCTTTGTTTTTTGCTCAATGATTTCTACTTTAAGTAGGTACCATATTTTGGTACATGTACATTAGAGATGAGCGAACGTACTCGTTAAGGGCGATTTCGCAATCGAGCATCGCTATTTTCGAGTACCTGACTACTCGGGTGAAAAAATTCGGGGGGGCGCCGGGGGTGAGCGGGGGGTTGCAGAGGGGAGTGGGGGGAGAGAGAGAGCTCCCCCCTGTTCCCCACTGCTACCCCCAGGCTCCACCACGCCGCCCCCCGGCGCCCCCGAATCTTTTCACCCGAGTAGCCAGGTGCTCGAAAATAGCAATGCTCGATTGCGAAATCGCCCTTAACGAGTACGTTCGCTCATCTCTAATGTACATACATTAGGCATTTTTTTTATATATGTTTTTTATTATTTCGGCAGAAATGTTGAAAGAAAATACAGTGATCGTTCAAGGTACAATGGCCTCAGAATACAATGCTTTCTGCATACAATAATCTTTCCCATGCCACAATAACTTGAAAGCAGACTCAACACAGAATTGTCATAATCAGTCTGGATTCATGGCATGCGTACTTTGATGGAAAATCCAACCAGTCAGCATGGGCATTACACAGGTAAAACACGTCTATCACTGAAGTACCTGCACTGAGCGACTGTCTGTATAGTACAGTACTATGCTACATATTTTGTACCGCTCTTTAACTGTGTCAGAGCCTCTTGTGGAGAAGTGTGTTAAGGCAGCAGAAATGTAGTCCTAAGCTCTCATACATGATGACCTGAAGGTTGCGGGTTCAATCAAGATATGACATATGTCCATAGAAATGTATACATGTACACATATTGTATTATACATGTAATGACTGCCAATCAAAAGCTGAAGGTACAAAGATAAATCCCAAGAAGCCTAGAACATGAACAAAAGTTTTTTTTCATTGAGACCTGTCGATGAAACTACATTGTTGTGATTTCCGGCAATGAGATATTCCTGGACATTTGTGCTGGATGTTTTACCAGTAGTCCGCCATCAAATGTGTATCCCATCATCCACAGTCCTGTTCTTCCACAGTCTTTATTTCTTGGTGAAATAGTTCACCCTGTTCATCCCTTATATCCCCACAACAATCTGGAATTCGATCCAAAATAACTGCAGGTTCTGTAATTTGATGTTCATGTTACATCCAAGTGTTCAGAAACAGAAGTGAGTGTGGGCTCCACAAGTTCCCCGAAGTTTGGGGCCTTATAGTTCCCAAGGAAATGCTTTACAACCATACAAAACAACGACCGCGCACGCGCCTCAAAGTTGTCCACTGAATCTGGGAAACGTTGGTCTTCCATGAGTTCATGGATTTTTGGTCCATTGAATTTACTGGCTTTTAGCGTTTCCATGCTCATCGCTGGACATTTTCTACATTTGTAGTAGAAACGCGTTCTATTTCTCTTCAATGTCTTTACAAACTATTTCATCAAACCAAGTTTGATGGGCAGTGGTAGCGATATGTACCATATATACTAATAGTAGGCAAAGGCTGGTGGGAAAATAAAGTGAATAGAACAAACATAGATAATGACATCAGGAATATTTTTTTAAAAACTAGAGCTCCTAGAACGAAATGGATGGCATTTTCAAAATCAGTGACACAAAAGCACCCAGAATAAGGTCTAAAATTCCAGGCACCATAAAAAAAAAAAATTTGTTCTCAGTGTGACTTTTGCTCTTTTGAACAATTTTCTTTGAGCGATAAAATTGGTCCGTCTAAAAGTACCTTAAGTCTATAGGTCCTGTTAACACTGGTCTTGATAGCAGACAATACTGATGTCATCTTTTCTACACAATACAGCATTATTAACCCTTTCCAATCCACTGTCTGATGTCTAAAGACACTCTGATTGAAAGCTGTACAGCTCTGTTGTCGGAAGACGTTCAGCAGGGTATTCTTACTGTATATTACTAGCTGCTCTGTTGTTGGCCTCTCCAGCATGTCCAATACCGCAGTACAAGCTCTAGCCAGCAGATGGTGTCATTGTATAATGGCAGAAAGAGAAAGCCCCCTAGGAAACCCTGAATCGAAAATTGGATTGCAAAGGGTTAAGCAATTATTATTGATGTTCCTCCTGCACAAGCTTGAACTGATTTATATTTCAGGGATAACCCTGCTCTTGGCCTCTTGGACTTAGGTCTGCAATAAAATTTCAACCAATTTTCACTCATTCTCGATTTAATTACTTATGGTTTGTGTCTGTCTACACTTTGTCTAGGAATGTGAGCATGGCTGAAGTATACCGAGTTTGACACTCAAATTAGATTAGGAGCCCATTTCTTTCCACTGTTTTCTGCAAATAGAAAAGATTACAAGCTTAAATGTAAAAGTATGTTCCTTGAGAATAAATCCTGCTAATTGTTGAAGTTATGCTTATTCTTTAATTTTAATTTGTTTTTTAACCTTTTAGATATCAAATGCAACAGGTCTATCAATTTATGTATCTAAAAAACGAAGTAGTCAAAAAAACAAAAATCTGCAGCGTTCTAGATTGAAAAAATGAAGAACAGTTGAAAACTTTATTCAACTTTATGTAGAATGTTTCAGCCATGCTTTATGGGGCCATTTCCAAGCAGAGTATAGTGGGTAGAGAGTAGGTATATATAGCATATAGTGCTCTTTAACTTGACTTCAATTAATACATTTAAAAAGTTGACTAACAGTAACAATGAAAAATGGAAACTGCCTTATGCATACATGCAAAGAAAAAAGGTACTTAATATAATGTGTACAATATACATATCTTGGGAACTTAATGTACACTATAAGGGCACTTAAAGGAGTTGTACCAGAGTTTCAAGTTATTCCCTATCCAGTGGATAGGGGATAACTTGCTAATCAGTGAGAGGGTTGGCGGGTGGGGGGTGTCACCACTGAAAGCCCCACTGATCCTGTAAATGGATTTCCCATGTCCCCTGTCTCTTTAACTGTGGGAATACTGCACAGTGAGGAGAATGAATGGAGCGCTGGTCATGTAAGTGCACTGCAGCTCCATTCATATAATTGATGGAACTGTGGAGATAGCTGAGCAACAAATGCTGGGCATTTCTGTCAGCGGCAATTAAATAATGAGCATGTTCATCCCGTGCTCCATTCATTCTGACATCACTGCACAGGGAGAAGCAACCCCGCTGTGACAGGCAGAGGGGGGACATGGGACCTCCATTCTCAAGATCAGCAGAGGTCTCAGTGGTGAGGCCCATATTGGTCAGCAAGTTCTTCCCTAACTGGTACAACCCATTTAACGCCTTCTTGACACACTCCATGCGTGTAAGGCACTGATTACCAGGGGGCTCAAAAGCTGAGCCCCCCCCAGTAATTAGAGTGAGATCATGGCTGTTACTTACAGCTTACAACTATGGTGAACAGAATCCAAAAAAGAAAAAAGAAAATTAGAAGCAATGTCAGAATTGCATTTTTTTTCTTTGGTCTCCTAAGAATGCAATACAAACAGATCAAAAATGTTGTCTGCACTCCATCATGGTTCCAATAAAAACTTCATCTCATTCCACAAAACACAAGCCCTCACACAATGTCATGGATGAAAAAATACAAAAATTATGGTTCTCTGAATATGTCAAAGAAAAATTGGCCCAATAAAAGGCAGGTACCAAAATCTGCAAGGTGTTCCTTTATTTCTGAGGCCTGTGGCTGAGTCATGGTGCGCACTGGGGACAAGTGGGAAAAATTAAAAAGTTATAGCTCAAGGAATGCGAAATAAAAAAAAGCTTAGTTGGTCATTAAGGCGCAAATAGGCCTTGTCACTGAGGGGTTAGGTAAAAGCATTTCATTACCACTTTAAGTGACACAAGTCAGAATAGAAAAAATGGCCCTGTTGAAGAAGACCAAAACTAGCTGCAAGAGAAAGGGTTAACATAATTAATACATTTTTTTCTTTCTTTTTGAGTCAATAATGTATATGCCTGTTCTTCAGATGATACTGAGCAGGGAACCCTATTAATTCATTGTAAGATGAAGGCAATAGTGTCTACCTCTATTCTTAAAATTCAGTTTCCCCCTAATGAATCTAAAGCAATTATTCCTTCCAATTTCACTTTTCCATTTCCATTTTAATTCTCTAAATTCGCAGTATTTAATTTATTGAATTAATGTTGATAACCATCAATACATTCAGCTCACACATCGACATAGATGGTCCTAAGTAAACAGTGGTTGACATATGTCTCTTTGGTGACCTTAATGAATCTCACTCAATATATAAGAGCGAAGTACGGTAAGAATTAGGTTTAATGAGTTTCCCTGCAATGTCTGTAAAGCGGTAGATATATTACTGTAAATGAGGGGGGGCTCGCTTTCCTGGTTTCTTGAGCAAAATCTTTAAGGATTAGAGATGAGCGAGCACCAAAATGCTCGGGTGCTCGTTACTCGGGACGAAATTTTCGCAATGCTCGAGGGTTCGTTTCGAGTAACGAACCCCATTGAAGTCAATGGGCGACCCGAGCATTTTTGTATATTGCCGATGCTCGCTAAGGTTTTCATTTGTGAAAATCTGAGCAATTCAAGAAAGTGATGGGAACGACACAGCAACGGATAGGGCAGGCGAGGGGCTACATGTTGGGCTGCATCTCAAGTTCCCAGGTCCCACTATTAAGCCACAATAGCGGCAAGAGTGGGCCCCCCCCCGCACTGTCAGCGTAAAGATCGTTCTCCTCTGCCATAGCTGTAACAGCTGTGGCAGAGAAGAATGATGTTTGCCCATTGAATTCAATGGAGCCAGCAATACAGCAGGTTCCACTGAAAGCAATGGGTTGCCGGCGATCGCAGGATGAATTGTCGGGAAGGGCTTAAATATATAAGCCCTTCCCTGCAATTCATCCAGAAATGTGTTACAATAAAAATATATACCGGCGTATAAGGCGACGGGGCGTATAAGACGACCCCCCAACTGTCACCTTATACGCCGGCAATACAGTGGAGCAAAGAATAAAAATCATTACTCACTTCTTCTGACGTTCTGCGGTGCTCCTGCAGGCTGTCGCTCCCTCCTGGTTCCCGGCAGAGCATTGCTTTCTGGACGCAGGGCTTGAAATCCCTGCCTCCAGAAACACACGTGCCTTCAGCCAATCACAGCCATTCAATGACATCATAAGGTGACAGTTGGGGGGTCGTCTTATACGCCCCGTCGCCTTATACGCCAGTATATACGGTATATATTTTTATTGTAACACATTTCTGGATGAATTGCAGGGAAGGGCTTATATATTTAAGCCCTTCCCGACAATTCACCCCGTGCACGCCGGCAGCCCATTGCTTTCAATGGAGCGGCTGTATTGCTGGCTCCATTGAATTCAATGGGCAAACATCGTTCTTCTCTGCCAGAGCTGTTACAGCTATGGCAGAGAAGAATGATTTGTCTTCTATATGTTCTCAATGGGGTCGGCGCTGCTGCCGCCGGCCCCATTGAGCGCATATAGAGAAGAGAACAGAAATCGCAGATAGCACATAGGTGCGATCTGCGATTTCTATGGCCTTAAGAAGGACCGTTGGGGTTCTTGAAACCTAAAATACTCCTAATACTCTCCCTATAGCAGCTCCACCAAGATACCACTTTCCCTGAACTAATGTCAGAATGCATCTGTGGTGAGCCGCGGGAGGGGCAGATTTTAATACTCGGGTGACAGCTAATCTCGCCAGCCACTCACTGCAGGGGGGTGGTATAGGGCTTGAACGTTGCAGGGGGAAGTTGTAATGCCTTCCCTGTCTTTCTATTGGCCAGAAAAGCGCGCAAATTTCTCAGGGAAGAAAATGAAAGTAACCCGAACACCGCGTGGTGCTCGTTACGAGTAACGAGCATCTCGAACACCCTAATACTCGAACGAGTATCAAGCTCGGACGAGTATGCTCGCTCATCTCTATTAAGGATGCATCTTTCTTGACATTTTTTTGTCAATATGGGAATAACATGTGCAGCAGTGCTTTGCCATTGTTGGTTGTACATTCCAAGAAGATGAAGTTTTCATTAAAATTGTCCTAGTACATATGTCAAAATACACACAGCCACATCATTGTTACTCTCCATTTGAAAAACTTCATTGCCAAAGTTAAATGTCACAGCGGGTGATTCCTAGAGATTTTGGCAGCACAAAGAAAATACTAAAAAGTTTTGCATGGGTCTATATGCCATATTATAGATACCGATTAAAATTCTATTCCATTTAAGCCTAAGGAAGAACTCTAAGTAGGTTCAAAAGCTTGCAAGAAGGATGTTCCTGTGGCTAAGCATTTTCAGGAGGCACGACATTATATCAGTCAACTTAGATACCGGATTATAGATGCTGTTCCCATGAGTCTGCGTGGGGGTGATAGAGAGAAGAGACTTAAATTTCTCGAAGCACAATGGATCTTCGAGCGTGACTCTCTAGCCCCTTATGGGTTAAATCTCGACTATAACCCTTTACTAGAGATGAGCGAACGTGTTCTTAACGAACACTTACGCACCCAGACACCGGCTTTAGCGAGGACTTCAGTGTCCGCGCGTAAAGATTCGGCCGGCGCCGGGGGGCGGGAAGAGGCGCGGCGGCGCGGGCGGCAGCAGCGGGGAACAGGGGGGAGCCCTCTCTCTCTCCCTCTCCCCCCCACTCCCCGCCGCACCCCCCCGCGCTGCCACGGCGACCCCCGAACTTTTTTCGCCCGAGCACGGAATTGCTCGCAAAGTTCGGTGCTCGGGCGAAAAGGGGCGGAGCCGAACACGTTCGCTCATCTCTACCCTTTACCATTTGTAGATTGATCCTATTGAGTATTAATTTTAATGTCTATATTCATAAATTTTAATGTTTATTTTTGTAATGAGTTTGTGGCACTATTTTGTATATATTGATTTTAACGGAGTTGGGGATCACTGCATGGTGGCATCCATCGTTGGCACAAATCTAGTATTTTCGGGACTCTCTTTTTTATCATGGTTCTTGATTTATTATGGCCTTTATCATATACTGTTCCGGCTTAAAGTAACATATACTCATTGATGATCATAGTTTTTTTTGAGATATGTGATGGTGTATACATTGTTAATAAAGGCTATTTTGTTATGCAGCATCTATGATTTATTATTTTGTACAAAATTATCGAGTAGTTCATCTATTTGTGTATTGCATTATGCTTTCCAGGATGTAATTCCCATAGAAGTGACTGCTATGAATGTGCCAGAAATCTAGATGTACCACAATGCTACGCCCTAATGATTGTTTTGTGGGTAGTGATATTGTCTGTGGCACCTTTTTCATATGAGTTGAAATATACACAGTAATAGACTTTTTCTTTGGTTGAGAAACATTTTTATTAATTTTTACAATACCTGATGATTTCGATAAATTTTGGACTTAAAGTAATAAACCAGGTATGGGCAGATGATGTACATGGAGGGCAGTATTTGGGGGCTACGTTGGAGGGTGCCTACGCAGATTGCGTAGGCCCAACCCATAAATGTGACCTCTTAATATCTTTGAATGTTGCTGGATGTTCAGGATTTCTTGCGCATGCGCAATGGAGGCGGTGGTGTGACAACGTAAGATGTAATGATGTCACAGCGACACCGATTAGGTGGCGCAACGATAAGCTGTAATGTCTCTCTGCCGCTGGATGCAGCCATGTTTCCCTATACTTCCTGTGATGGACCTGACAGGTGAGTGCTTTGCACACATGTATGTTGTTCATATTAATTGTTAGCTTTATGGTGATTGGTAGACGAATACTATATATGTTATTGTGTGGAGTGGATTGATAGCTTGACAAAGGCCCAATTGTAGGGCTGATACGTGGCTGCTTGCTACATCCACCATTTTTTAATGGTTTGAATAAAGGAGTATTTTTTACATTTTGTGATGCTGCCTGAATTTAACAGAATTCCAAAAGCTTGCTATAACATCATGTATTTTTGTTAGCCATTCAAAGGTATCATATCTACAGGATTACTTGGTTTCTCTTGCTGGGAACAATCACATTGTAATCCACTAAAGTACAACACAATATTCCAGTTACTACATAAAAACTGACTGTAGTTCTGTTCAATATTGGCTGTACTCAGTAGAGCCATGCAATATTCATGGGTTCAAACTGCTAGTCTTCCAATGTCTCCGATATAGCAAAAAAAAGTGTCAGATGGGTTGAATTTTAGTCCAACCAATCCATTAGATCTCAGGGAGATGAATGGCATCAGACCTGTTGACCATATATGCTGTTCAGTCAAGTTCAATAGGAATGACTCTAGAAAGCAGGGGTAACGGGCAGTCAGCCAAAAATAGATATAATATATATGGCCATTTTGAAACCTTTATCTGGGTTAGGATCACCATTTTCAAGTACACTATTAGGTAATTCGAATTAGGTAATTTTAACATAGAGAATTCTCCTTTTTGGGTCCCTCATCTATAAAAAACAAATACAGAGCACCTATAAAAAGTATGTCTATGTCTAGAGAACTTTTGTATTACAAGGAAAGCCCAATAACTTCAGTAGGCAATAGGTAAATGCTTAATCCTTCCCGCAGTGGCACTGCAGGGAAATTAGCACTTGGTAGTGGGTCCTCCACAGATTACAGTTATGTGATGGGGGTCCCAGCAGACATGCCACTGTAATCACCTTTTATTGGTGGGTACCAAGAGGACAACCGCTTTCAACTTCATCATGTTTCATTATAATCCTATTAAATAGCATCATTTAATTACATGATGGCATGTGTAGACTTAGTGATTGGCGTCTACAAGTTCTGTCATTAAATTAGGAGTCTTCTGCCATGAATTGGGTCTGTTGTGTCTCTACTATCATGATATTGATGCTGTTTTTATTCAAGTCTAGAGAACTGGAAACTTTTGTCATTGGGTTGATCTATAGTTTGCTACAGGAACTTTCCCTACATTGTTGGAAAATGTGGGTGAAAAGTTTTTGACTATGTATAGCAGTCAAATTCATTTCTTTATAACTTTCTACTCCCCATGATATCCCCAATTTCCTCATCATTTCTAAAACATTTACGTTTGTATAAAATTGAATTTATTAGAGTTTTGTTTCTCTTTTCTGGCCAGAGTTTAATACTTCTGCTATGGGATAGTCAGGATGTGTTCTTGCTGGCACACATCCATGTAACTACTCCATAAATCATATTTTGGTATGTAGGTCATTTACTAGTGAGAATAATGGGTTTTAAAGGAAGACTAAAATCCAAACTCTGTTTCACCAGGGATGGAGATGATTAATGACATATGCTTTCAGAAATAATTTAAGAATGAGGAAAAAATATGAAAAATGCATTTGTTTCAATAGATAAATGTCAGCTAAAAAGGCCATTATGAATTTAACTATTTCGAGAGCACCTTACAGAAATGAGTAACGTGTCTATAATTATTTACATAGTATTAAACACATTCTTAGTTTTGCCTTTTATTCGTTACAGATGTGATCCCAGTTTCCGTGAACGTCCTAAGTGGCCTTTATAACACAAGGAGAGTATTCTATTACTTATGTGGATACATTGAGAGTTCCATCTAGTGGAAAAATAATGCAATGAATTACAAATAATAATAATATAAGAAAGAATAAGAGTAACATAAAAAGCAGCAGCAAACACACCGCTTTATTATAGGTTTATATATGTTGTGTATATACGGCTTTTATGGTAATATAATTGACTTTTCCTTTTCTAAAACTTTGGGGGAAGATTTACTTCTATGGCTTCGCACAAGTCTACTTCCAAGAATTTAGTTGCAATGATGCACCCAATGGATTTTCTCATCTATAATAAGTCAGGTCTATGATGAGTCAGTATTTATAGGAGACTCCCAGTGGTGTTTCTATCACTTTTGAAAAAATGTTTCATGAACTGTAAACTGTTGACATGAAGCATTCATAAAAGCAGAAGAATTTATGGCTATCTGGAGTTCTGTCTCGAATAATCTCTAGTTAACAAGCTGTGATCTGACTGATAAAGATATCTGGAGCAAGTGTACAAGAAGCTGAGAAGGAGGGTTACATAATTTGTTGTTTTCCTGAGCTGCCAGTCCTCTAAATGCCTTACCATTGGAATCAGGACCCGAAATACTATATATATTTTACTGGAAAAGAGCCAAAAATGCAATACCGGATAAGGTGCAGAGCAGGCACAATCGCCATAAGACCGGCACAATGGCCATAGGGTTGGCACAATGGCCGTAGACCCTAACAATATGCAGCAAGCCAGACAATAAACCAGAGGAGCTACATTGTCCACTGCAGACTTATATGCAGCCACTCATTCAACCCAACCCAGATTGGGGCAATGGGGAAATACTATATATGAAACATGTGAAATCAAGGGCAATTGTATACATCTGGTTTCAGACAAGCATATTGTAACATATCCGTAAATATGGATCCGTCATATGGATGTGCTACAGATGACAATACATATGTGTCATCAGTATTTGCCTCTGTATTTACCATCATTGGTTTTATTTTTTACTAGACAAAAACTGATCTTTATTTGCCCAATAGGAAATAATACAAAGGCAAAAATTGAAAAAATAGGTCACATTGCATTTTTAAAAAAATGGCTGTGTTACTTTGCATGTGAAAAATATGGCCATGTGAATAGATACATAGATCTACATGAGTGAAACATTGACCAAATATGAAGTTATAATATACTTGTCTGAGAGCAGCCTAAATCTGTATGCAGTAAACTCCCCTCATGAAAGCCATAGGCAGTCAGAATTCTATTGTTTAAAATAAAAAAAAAAATAAAAAAAAAAAAATCTTGTTATTTGTATAGCGCCAACTTATTCCACAGTGCTTTCAGGTAATTATTATTTATTACCCCCCACCAAGCTGGGTTCTCATTTTACTGACATTGGAAGGATGGAGGGCTGAGTCAGCCGGCTACCTGAATCACGCGGGGATTGAACTTGCAACCTTCAGGTCATAGGTGAGAGCTTATACAGAGCTATGCAGAGCACCACATGAGGCTCTAAAATAGTTCAGAGCTATAGCATATTGCTTGATATAGGATATACAACTTGACTTAAGTTTTCATATATAACGATATCACTTAGGATATGATACTGTGTGGGCTACAAGATCTATATATGAAGAGACGACTAGCTTGACAAATCAGCCATTGGGCTTCAAGGGGCCTTCAATAATTCCATGGACCTTCTAAATGCAGTGTCATTCCCGATTGGAACTGCTCACTGACTACAAAAATCATCATCTTCATGACTGGAATCAAATGATGGATTTTGTTGAATGGCTTCCATCAATTTCATAGGAAGGCATTTGAGCCACACAATGTGCACATCGGGGACACAAGTCAACGAAGTACAGTGACTTCCTACACACTTGATGGAGAGTGAAAAATGGAACACCTATCTCATAATATAGCTCATGTACTCTTACAATGGAATAAACATGGTATACTCTTGCTAGAGAAAGTAAGTGAACCCTTTTAAATAACTAGATTTCTTCAGTTAATTAACTTCCTTAACTATAAAGGTATTTTGCCATTTAGCTTTTGGCCAAGCTATGAACATAGGGGTTTACTTCCTTTTTCTCCTTGCTCACAATGAACAGGACATCTGCTTGTTTTCATTCGTTTAGTTAGATTATGTTTGTCTATATTTAGGACTTTTCTTAGTAATCAATGCAGAACTCAAAGGGGTTCACTTACTTTTTTTTTTTACTATTGTACGTCAATATCTGGAACCAGCTTTAAATACATATAGACTAACTATAAAAATGTATTGATTAAAACAGCTCCAAAAGTTCTTCCAACATAAGCTTCTAATGACAATTACTCATTTAATCCATTTTATTATTTAGTTTGGAATGTTGTGTTCACAAAAAAACGAAGGCAAATATTTACAATGAGAAGCGTTGTGCGCGGTGGTGGAATAGTACACGGTCATTTACAGAATAGTTATGTCTGTTTACAAAGGTGGTCCGGAATAGCCATGAGCCACGCAGCTGAGCTATCTCCGACACAGTGTCAGTTTTATGAAGTTATGCTCTTCTTCTCACAATAAGAAGAAAAGAAATAAAATGGTGCGGTTTTCAAATCTTGTGAGAGATGAACTCCAATAAAATGGGGAGAATATAGAGCTCTGTTGATGCTTTTAAACTCCCATATAAACAAAACACCCATATGCATTATGTTTCTAACAGCTGCTGCAAGCATGAATCTATCATGGCAGTTGGCCAATAAACCACAACACAGCACCAGCTAATTTACATTTTAGTGCAATTAGATTCAGCATAATCGCTTTGCTTCTAGGCAGCAACACAATGAAATTCGTTGTAGAAGATTATGACATCATCTTAAACACCATGATACAAGTTTTAAACTAACGATAGCACAAGAGCTTCCTGCAACAACGTAACCCATTCATAGCAGCACCTAAAGCAAAGACGGTTGGCTTTCTATGGAACGTACAATGCCATAAAATATGATAAGATTGTGATAGAACATCCAAGCTATATCTCTGGTAATGTCTTCTTTTTATAGTAGACTCGTATATAAATAGATATATGTTGTTCTGTCTTCCTTGGGGTAAAGTAGTGCGTGAAATCATCTTATTTGTTGCATGTTATAAGAGAATGTGTAAAAAAAAGACCAGCACTCTAGGCAATGGATTATAAATATACAGGTGATAACTTGCTTCATAGGGGGGTCTTAACCCTTTCCAATGCACTGTCTGATGTCTAAAGACATTATAATTTAAGGCTGTACAGCTCCGATGTTGGAAGGCATTCCTCGGGGTTCTCTTACTGTATATTGCCGGCCTCTCTGCTGTCGGAGCCTATCCAATGTGCCACCTCATGTAGTACTGGCTTTAGCCAGCATATAGCGCCATTGTATAACAGCAGAAAAAGAGTAAGCCCCCTAGGAAAACCTGGATACAAATTGGATTGGAAAGGGTTAAGCAAGAATCCACCTAGTCCTGGTCGGCGATGAGAAACATGGGTGCTCCCAACGGTGGGGTAGATATCCACAGGGATTTCTATGACAAGAATTCGTTCGGGATAGAAAGCGATTTATAGATGGCTAGATTGATTATCATGAATATGGGTGTAACTGGCATCAGAGACAGCTGTTGTGTGCTGCCGTTTCCGGAGCTTGGAACGCCGGCTTGCGCTCCAGTAACCATGGAGTTGGGAAGTGCAGGTGTACCATAGGGTGTTGAAAAATTCATACTAAAGCTGGTGGTGGGTGTGTATTGGCGTGTGTTCATATACCTTTATTAGAAGGGGCATATGGAGGCTGGGGGGGTGGGGGGATTTGTTAGCGTGACGTGAAGTAAGTTATCACTTGTTTATTTATGATCCATCGCCTGTAGTGATGGTTTTTTTTTACACAGTCTGTTATTACTTGTTTCTCTCCACTCACATTGGATTTTGAGCCCCCGCTGACGGTCTGCAGCTTTGATGTCCGTGTGACCACGGATGATCTGCATCCCTTCTAATACCCATAATTTAATTTTATTGCCTATCGGGACTCTAGGCATGGTAGACCGCCCACACCCAGAGCAGCCAGCCAACAGCAGGTAAGTCTGCTTCTTGTTAAAGTAACTATCTTCTGGCTCTAATTCCAGAAGTGCTGTCTCTATTTAGTCTTATTTGTTACATGAAATGTTTAATGACATACTCTATATGTTCCGGCTGATAGCAAATGATATACAGTCCTTACAATAACGGCTCATGCACAAATTGCTCAGTACAACCTCTAAGTAGAAGTCTATCAATAGGCTCTATTATTATTGTTATGTTTGTTGTGAGGACCGACAGATTTTTCTTGTAACGTGGGCCATTGGATGCTGCATTAGTTTGGTTTCCCACTGGTTTTTTAAGCCATAGTTTTGTATCACTCTTTCATGAAATTTTTTGAGCCATAGTGTAAGTGGATCCACAGGAAATAGACGTTTTTTTCATATATCTGACATTGTTTGAATCGACTTTTAGTTTAGCTCAAAAAAACTGCTACAAAAACTCTACATGAAACTACCTATCAAGAGGTATTCACCTTTACGACCGTTATTCTATATACCGCTATCATGTGCATGATGCCAAATGTTTTCCAACTCCTGTTGTTTCTGCTGTACACAGATTGCCACGATTCACATCAGTATCTCATATCAATTTATGTGCTAGTCTGAGGGCTAATAGTGTTTGCATTGAAAAAAGGTAGAAAGTAGAGTTGAGCTAACGTACTCTGTTGAGCTTGATGCTCATTCGAGTATTAGCATACTCGATGGTGCTCGTTACTCGAACGAGCATCAAGCCGTGTTCGACCCCGCCCCAGTTTTTGGCTCCTCCCCGCCGCGACACAGCACGCGTCAACGGCAAATTTTTTGTCAGGCAGGCGAGAGAGGAGAGACAGCATCCCACATACAAAAATGCTCGGGTCTCCCATTGTAGCCAACGGGGTTCGTTACTCGAGTAGTGCTCTCGAATTTTACGAAAAGCTCGACTCGAATAACGCGGACCTGAGCATTTGGGTGCTCGTTCATCTCTACTAGAAAGCTGAGACATTCTGGACGATTTACCAAAAGTGTCTTAGGATGCATATATTTCACAAATTGGGCAAATTTATCAAGATGGCTTATGAGTCTTCATATATTTGCTGAAACTCCCTAGAGGCATTAACCACACTTCTATTCCACATGCCACATCAAGGCTGGTGTATATTTTGTGTCAAATTATGGCACTCATCTTTAAAAAAGACCTGTCACCAGAGATCGTCATGGTTTTAATTAACAAACAGCCCTGATAAAAAGTTCCCGAAATATTAAAAAAAATCTTTAAATACTACGTGCCTATTATGCAAATTGGCCAACTCACCTCCAAAGTCTGCCCTGCTGTTCCAATGATACCTCATGCCACTTACATCATATTACATTAGAATTTACATTTAGCAATAATTTTTTAATCATGTCCATGAGATCTTGGGATAACTAGACGTCTTGTGTTTTGTTCTTTTTATGCCATCAGGATTTTTGGGGAAAATTACATGAGTGATACTGGACAGGATGGGAACAGTTGCACTTACTTCATGTTTGAGATGGTCTATTTTAGAGATGAGCGAGTGTACTCAGTAAGGCAAATTACTCCAGCGAGTATTGCCATTTTCGGGTACATGCCCACTCGTGCCAAAAGATTCAGGGGCCGGCAGGGCTAAACGGTGAGTTGCGGGCGTGAGCATGTGGGAGCGGGGGGGGGGGGGGGTGAAGAGAATGAGATAGATCACCCCCCCCCCCCCGTTCCCCCGCGCTCTTCCCCGCCGCCCCCCGAATCTTTTGGCACGAGCGGGCATGTACTTCACAATGGCAATACTCGCTCTAGTGATTTGCCTTAGCGAATACGCTCGCTCATCTCTAGTCTATTTGCGTTATAGGAGTGCTGGATTTAAAATACCTTTTCCTCTGTACTCTAATTAGTAAAATTTAAAGAATTATCTTTTGTAGAAAATAACCAGTTGTCAACGTCCCCTTATAAAATCTTTGGTGGGAATTTAAGAAAGTGGTTGCAGCACACAAACTCAATAATATTAGTGAGCGGAATCCATTGCCCATGAGGAATGGGCTGGCATTTCTCAGGAACATCTGGTGTCTGGTTATGCATCAAATTTGCAGGAGGTCATAGCAGCAAAAGGATGTCCTGCTAAGTACAGGACTAAAGGGATTGAGTAATTCTGTTACTGCAGTAGTAGAAATGAGCGAGCACCCAAATGCTCGAGTCCGCGTTATTCGAGTCGAGCTTTTCGTACAATTCAAGAGCTCTACTCGAGTAATGAACCCCATTGACTACAATGGGAGACTCAAGCATTTTTGTATGTGGGACGCCGGGTCCCGAGCTTTTTTTTTCTAGTCAGTCAGTCTCTCTCTCTCTCTCTCCTGCCTGCCTGCCAAAAAATTTGCCAATGACGCGTGCTGGGTCGCGGCGGGAAGGGGCCAAAACAGGCACGTCACAGCGGGGAGGAGCCAAAAACTGGGGCGGGGTCGAACACGGCTTGATGCTCGTTCGAGTAACGAGCACCATCAAGTACGCTAATACTCGAAGGAGCATCAAGCTCGGCAGAATATGTTCGCTCAACTCTATGCAGTAGTCATTGAAAGTGGCATTTTATATTCAATTTGGAGAAATACCTTGTTATTTAGTTGTATTGATCTATTTAAAATGTTCTTGTTTTATTTATTTATTTTGCAAACAGGTGAACATTTGCAAATTTGGCAAATAAACCCAATTTGCAATCGAGGTTGAATAATTTTGATTTCACCTATATACGAGGGGCTGCTGATAAGTCTTTGGCTTTGTCTTCTTTCTTTGTTTCTATGGTAACGAATGTTACATCATATGAAAGCCTTATGTGTCTAATATTTGTTTTCAAAATGTTGTGTTTGTAGCTTATGGCAACAGTGATCTAGGCACGCAGGAAAACAAAATGGCGGAGTCTAAGGCGATATTCACAGCAAATGAGAGAAGAGGAGTGATAAAGTTCTTGTTTCTGCAAGGAAAGTCGGCGAAGGATATTCATGGTGATTTGTCGCAGACATTGGGGGATCAATGCCCTTCATATTCTACAGTTACGAACTGGGTTGCCAAATTTAAAACGGGCCACTTCAGCACCAATGATGAGGAACATCACTGTGTCCTCGTATATAGACATGCTATAGACAATCGATCTTCCCTCCCCAAGAGCGGAAATAAATTGCGATTTTCCACTTGTGGAGGGAAAATCGCAGCATGTTCTATTTCAGGTCGGATTCTGTGTGGACGGAAGACAATGGAAGCCATCCAATCTGCAGAACATCGTAGCGACAGCGCAGCGTCATCTGTACTGCGCATATGCTGGCCGGCTCGGCTGGCACATCCGCAAGACAAATCAGGACAGATACACAGGGGTCACCAGCCGGGCACCAGGTTGAATTCCACTGTGGGATCCCGCATGTGGAATTCAAGGTGCATTCCGCTTAAATCAGTGTGTCCTGTTGTGTCCATCCTGTAAAAGCAATCCAGTAGAAATGTGTGTATGTTTGCATATATATGAGTTACAGTGTATGTATGTATATCTGTCTTTTTGTATGCATACTTATCCAGTATACAAGTGTGTATATCTTCATGGCTTTAAACTCCACTTTTGTTGCTAAATCCCATGCATGCCCTTGACTGCGCCTAGGTGTCTTTCCACTTACTACATCTAGTAGATATTTAGGTCCAGTCTTATTAACCAAATTGATAGATGCCATTTTGAATCTGACAATTAAGTAGTAAGTAAGTAGTAACTCTCACCATGAAGGCTTTCTTCAGACCATGTTTCAGGCTCTATCTCGGGGTTCTGTCTTGGGTATCTGCCTGAATCCCCAAACACGAGATTCAGGTGGAACTCTGAGACTGCGCTATTTAATTTAATTAGTCCAATGAAGATCAATATGATCTCTGTTTGGACATGTTTCCGTTCCTTTCTAGCATTTATGCCAGGCAGAATAGCATAGTCAACTACATTACTTTGCCTGACACAAACACTGGAAAGGAACCAAAACCTGCTAATGAAGACCTTACCTAGTTTCCATTTCTCTAATGATAGCAGATTGTTCCTTCTAAATCCTGTTTTTGAGCTTTCAGACGAGATCTGAAATGGAGCCTGAAAAACAATTTGAACAGAGCCTAACCCAACCAGCTTGTTTGTCTTCTAAACTCCGGTCAATTCTCCATGGTTGGGAATTCTGGGCTTTCTGTTTATCCATGTTGCGATTTTTATGCCCATGTGTGGTTGCAACTGATTGCACGCAGACAGCAAAGAACACATTTCGAGGATTTCTGCTGATGAAGGGATTTCTGGTCTGCAGCGTATTTTTTCCCCGATATGCTGCAGCTGCCCGTGTGAATAGCAGAAAATACGGAGCAAAAGATCAGGACTTGAATTGCAGCTATTCTTCATTTATGCAATTTTTCAGCGCATACGGCTGAAAGAAAAAACGCATATGGTCCTATGAAAGAAGCCTAAGGTGCAAAAAGTACTGCATTCACACATCTGATCATATGAACCAATGCACAGGATGGTCGTTCCTTGTCCCATTTGCCAAGTATAGCCCGGAGAGCGCCATAATCTTCATATTCCTCAACAGACATATGAATTTTAAATAGTAGTGTCGGAACTCTTTTAAGAACAATCCATTGTAGCCGGGGAAGAAAATTACTTCAAATTATTTTTGAATCAATTACAAATGTGTCTTGTATCCATTTTAATTTCATTACCCATGTGTTGTGCCGAAGAATATTTTTCTTATTGTCTGGCAGAGGAAAAAAAACGGAGCTCCCTCATGAATTAGAAGTGACAAGTCATTCTTCAACCATCAATAAAAAAAAAGTCCATCAGTGAAGCAAGATGTGTTTGCTGGCTTGTGAAGAAATATAATTGTAATGCTCATATATTTTAAGCAGTAGATATATAGGAAAGCGTTAATAGCATAGAAATTCTGTATACATACATTCACTCACGAGCTATCAATTTGGGGATTATTTATGCTATCTGGACACCTGAATTGACAGCTGAATGCTTCTCACTGGGTTAATGGAGCAAAAGAAAACAGCTCCAAACACAATGGATGAGTCATGCAGATAAGACTATTCTTCACTTTCCTCCTATGTACCCGGTGTGCAGTTGGAGGTGCAGGGCATGTGATGTGTATACCACCGCCTGTCCAAGGTATATGTGGGTGAAATATAGTGGGTGCCAGTGCTTACATAGAAATAACAAACTGTATTGAACTGAATTAATTGTTTAATTACTACTAAATAGATGGGCTTATTTGGTTAAAGGAACAATAACCAGTGAAAATACATAGCAACATAAACAAAAAAGTAGCCCTGCTTTCCTTCCTTAGGGCTCCTTCACACAAAATGCGTATACATTTTTAAGTTTGGACGATTTTCCATGATCGAATTCCGTGCTTATTTGTGTTTTCTCGTCCATTCACATGACTGGGTGCGACATTTTTAGCGAAAAAATACATCGCTGGAAAGCCTTTGTTCCGCATAAATCATTGGAATGACTTCCAATGCCTACATAGAGGCACCTGTAAGCTTTTCCTAGCATTGGACGCTGCTAGACTGCCTCCCCCTCCCTTTTTTCCTCCAGCTCCCATATTAGTCTATGGGAGCCGCTGGTGTATGTTGGTCAAAAGATAGATCCAGAATAGAGATGAGCGAGCACCAAAATGCTACTCGAGCTGAGCTTTTTGTAATGCTCGAGAGCTCATTCCGAGTAATGAACCCCATTGAAGTCAATGGGAGACTAAAGCATTTTTTAACGCTCTGTGGCTGCTGCCGGCGGCTCCATTGAAAACAATGGTCTGCTGGCACCGCTGAATTGTTTTTCATCGAAGGGCTTCACATATAAGCCCTTCCCTGAAAAACAATAATTTTAGTGTAAAAATAAATAAATAAATAAAAAACTTACCTCTCCGCCACTGCCGTGTCCCCCGCGGGGATGCAGAACGCATCTGCCGCATGCAGCAGATGTTTCCTTCATCTCTGCTAGTAAAAACAATTCCCTGCTGCTGCACCTGCCACATTTGTGACAGATGCAGCAGAGGAATTCTTCAATTCCCTACCGCAGCTATCACACATGACAGCTGCGGTAGAGGATCTTGCTACCGACACCCGGCATTGGATTTCAAGGAAGGGCTTTAAATATAAGCCCTTCCCTGAAAATCCAGTAAAAAGTAGTGTACAAAACAAAAAAAATACACACTCACCTCCCTTCAGCTGCCGGGGCTCAGCGTCTTCTCTCCGCTGTCCCCGGCTCTGTAGTGCTGATCTATCAGCAGGCAGGGATTTAAAAGAGCGGTTTTTCATTGGCTGAGGCGCTTAGCCAATCACAGGCAGCTCTCGCTGAATGAATGATGAGTACTTTAGAGTATGCTAATGCTCGAACGAGCATGTAGCTAGGATGAGCATGCTCGCTCATCTCTAATCCAGAACTATCTTTTTACCCATCGTATATTCGCCGGCGCGTATTTTGATCATGTATGCTCCATCCTTTACTTTGCAACGTTTTTATGCACCATATATTTGCCCATGTGAGCAAATGCATTGAAAACCAATGCCTCAGATGGTCGCGTATATCGGTCACGTGTGAAAATGCACACATGCTTGTGTGCAGGAGCCCTTGGGGGGGGGGGGGAGGTTGGATACACAGGCTTTTTGGCAGTTTTTGCGGTAGTTTTAATGCAGTTTTTTTATATTACAGCCAGAAGGATCCAGCAGAAAGGAGAAGTGTGCGTTCTTCCTTTATAGTTCCATTCCTTTTGAATTTCCTTCTGGTCTTGTAGCAAAAAAACTGCATGAAAAATTGGCACAAAAATATGGCTTTAAGAAAACCCATGTGTGAAACCACGCTTAATCCCTGCATCTCGTTTTATCCTATTTTGTCTTAGGTTACCATTATTACTGAGAAATATCCCAGATACTCAGCCATGCCTCCTGTTTTCTTCCACAGTCTCTAGCTGTAAGACAACTGGCTGGAGCAGACTCCTATGGGAGCTGAAAAATACGCAGCACGCACCTCTGATCCTGTGAATGGGCCACTTCGCCTGTTCACATGATCTTTAGAGCAGCATAGAAGCAATATTTTTGTGCGCTTACTCTGCGCAAAAAGCACGCTTGTCTGAACGTGGCATTACAGAGGAAATAATTGGAAGTACAATTTCTTTACATGGGTAATAGCTTGGCAGTTGACAGAAACACCCAAACTGGTGGTTTCTGGTAGCAACTGCAAGAAGTCTCTATCGCGCAGTCCCGTGATCGCGCTCCGGTTTTACCACAGTGCACAGTATTTCCCTTTCATAGGCATGTCACATTATATTCCACTTAGCGGTATCTTAAAATGCAACAACATGGACAAAATGTTAAAGAAAACAAGGTGACCCAATAGGTGGTGTGAAGGTAGACAAAGCTATCTAAAGGTGCCCCAAATTTAACATACAGAATAAGCCACTGTAATACATTTGGTGCATTGTCAGACTATGCAGATTATGTTTACGCTGTCTAAATTAACTCAATGACAAAAAAAATAAAATACACTAAAGAGGAGTTGTCGGAATTAAATGAAACTTTATATGTGTGAATATAACAACAATATAAGTGATTACAATATTAGAGGGAAAAGATAAGTATATTTGGGAAAACTGTACAATTCATAGGAGACTCCAGCTCTTTTTGTTGCTTTGCCTCTAGCCTGGATACAAGATGTGATACGGTTGGGCATGGAGGTTCCAGCACACTGTTGCTTTGCCTCTAGTTTGGATACAAGATGTGATACGGGCGGCCATGGAGGCTCTAGTACCCTGTTGTACTGCCTCTAGCTTGGATACAAGATGTGATATGATACAGGAAGCATGGAGGCTCTAGTACCCTGTTGCATTGCCTGTAGCCTGGATACAAGATGTGATTCAGCTGGGCATATAGGCTCTGTATGTTATTTGCCCACAGATGCTGTAACTTGGCCTCTAGATCCTGCACACTCATAGGCTGCCAAAGTTGGAGCCCCAGCGGATTCCATAAATGCCCAATCAGCATTAAATCTGCAGATCTGGAAGGCCAAAGAAGTGTGACAACCTGGTAGAAGTATTCCTAAGAGACCCTTGCTGTGTGTGGGTGAGCGTTATCCTGCAGAAAGATACCTATTGAAAACTCTGCTATGAGAACCAACAGCACATGTGGTCACAGGAGTTCCTTGATCACTACAAAGGGTGACCCAATTGTCATAGGTGATGGCTTCCTAGATCATCACATCAGCAGTTGGGGCAGTGTGTTGCTCCACAGTAAAGGCAGGATTGAAGTGCTTATCATGAGGCCTCCATACTTCAACACAACCATCATCCGCTCTCAAACAGAACCAGGATTTGTCGCTAAAGACGATGCGGTTCCATTCGAAGCAGTCTATGTTTCTTATTCACAACAGCACTAGAAAGGTGATGATGTTCGTGTATTAATGGCAGGGCACATAATGGGTGCTTTGACACCATATCTCCTTCTGCTAAGTACCTGGCAATGGTCCGTGCAGAGACAGGGTCTTGTAATAAAGGTGTCACCTATGTCTGAATGGTGGATCTGCTTGTTGGCAGATCAAACGATCTTCTCTAATGGTGATCTATGTGGGCCATCTGGATCATGTTCACTGTGCATGCACTCATGTAATCTCTTCTCCCAATACTTCCTAACAGCTTGGTCAGAACAGAATAGGGAGCGGGTAATTCATCAAATTTACCATCCAGTTTCTCTCGCTCTAGTGATGCACCTCCTCTTGGAGTCTGTTAACTGGGCAAAATGTCTTTGAGTGCATCGTAGAGGTGTCTAGTGGTCAACGATCTCTCAACAAGAGGTAAACTACACAAAAGTAGCCTCTGAAGGGCTTTTTATAGGGCGATGGGGGGCAAAACCCAGTGTGTAATCAGACCACAACTGTAATCCTTTACACATCTGCCTGAGATATACCCTAACTACATGCCAAGTTTTGCAGCACTCTGATATCTCTATCTGGATGCATAATTCTTTCCCTCAAAGAGTGTATTAGAAAACCTTGGTAAATCTGCCCAATTGTTCTTAAAAAAATGTTATTAGAGCAGAAAGTTCAATGTCATAAGGAATTCTCCCTAAAACATATTCTTGTGTATGAGAAAGTGGGGGATCTCTCTCCCAGTAGACACGAATTGTGATAGAGCACATTGATTTTACATACTTCTCTCACTGTCAGCTCTGCTGATCACTTTAATTGTTTCCAGAAGTTCCCAGACATTTTAATAAGTAACAAATTGAAAATGATGAAATGATGTAATACTATGCGGCATAAAAGAAATGAAAACATAATGTGATTAGTCAAAACAAAGTTATCACTCAATTTTATTCATTTTGAGCTATCAAGCCTTATTTTTGAGTTTTACTATCGCAGTCTTATAATTTGTATGGATTTTTATGAAAACCAGAGCTGAATTTATGAATGTTCAAATCAAGCTGAGGATTTAGAATAAGTCTGAAATGTTTTGTGTAGTCATGAATAGGAAATATGTAAAATTGTAACTATGTGTAGAACAGGGTTATAAAATAAGGCCCTAAAATACTCCCGGAAGACTCCATTTACATGGAGTTTGAGATTGGCCCTGTTCACTTTGATTTATCTTCAGTGAAGCATACAATATGTGTTGTTCTATGGATTACAATAGATGTCATTTAAGGTAGAAGGTATCTTTTCTTAAAGTCCGTTAAATGAATGGAGTCAGAACGAGTATGAAATCGGGCTTCCTTGCGCCCACCCTTCAGCCATATAGGAAATTATTCTAAGGGCATAACCCATCTATACAGGACATACACTAATCCATTTTTGATTGCATTATGAGCCTTGCGGTCATGATTAATACTCAGGACTTGTCATCAATAAGGTTTTATAGATTACTTGTTAATCAACCAATAAGAAATACATCATAATGGTACTGCAGCTCCTAATGAGGTTGTTCTTTGGAGATCCACAGAATAAAGCTGTTATGTCATTTGTGCTGCAGTGTGTACACCCCATAGAAATAAGAACCCCCCAAACATAGAGGAATTTCATTTTTTTTAAATTTTACTCCACTTAAGATTTTTTAAAAGTTTTTTAGTATTCTATATGGCACATTAAACAGCACCTTTGAATAATAGTCAACCCACAAAAAACAAGCCCTCAGACAGCTGCGTTGATGGATAAATAGAATTATGATTTTATTTTCTAAAAGTGGGGAGAAAAAAAACAAAACCCAAAAAAGATCTGTGTCCTTAACGTATATTTACATCTTGGAGTGTCGCGTATGTATGAAAACAGGTCGCGGGGCAACCAGTCTTCATACAGCGCGGGTGTCAGCTGCTTATTACAGCTGACACCCACGGGCAAGAGCCGGCTATTAACCTTTTAAATGCGGCTGCCAATTCTGACAGCGGCATTAAATCCCCCAAAACAATTTTCGGGGGTCCCGTACGCCCCCCCTCCCCGTGGTGAGATTGGGGGAGCCGTGCAGGTGTCATGGCAGCCGGGGGCTTTCTGAAAGGCCCCAGGGCTGCCTTAGGAGACTGCCTATCAAATTGCAGTATGATGTAATGCTATAGAAAAAAGTAAAAAGAAGATCAATTAATTTTTATTAATTGTAAAAAAAAAAAAAGTTAAAAAAGTTTTAATCACCCCCCCTTTTGCCTTATCTATAATTATAAAATCTAAATCATAAAATAAAAATACATATTTGGCATCACCCCGTCTGTAAAAGTCTGATCTATCAAAGTAGCTCATTATTTACCCCGCTCGATGAACATCGTCCAAAAAAAAAAAGAATGCCAGAAATGCACTTTGTTCAGTCACCCTGTCTCACAGAAAAAACTCAATAAAAAGCAATCAAAAAGTCATATGTATTCCCAATTGGTACTAACGGAAACTACAGGACATCCCACAAAAAACGAGCCCTTGCTGAACTACGTCGACGTAAAAATAAAAACGTTATGGCGTGCACAAAATGACCGCAGAAAATATATGAAAAAAAAAAAAGAGCAGTACAGTAAAAAAAAAAACTACTCAAATTTGGTATCGTAGTAATCGTACTGACCCATAGAAGAATGTTATTATATCGTTTTTGTTGCAGTTTGTGCACCGTAGACACAAGATGCACCGTAGAAACAAGCCCTCATACAGCGACGTTGATGGATAAATAAAGGAGTTACGATTTTTTTAAAGCGGGGAGGAAAAAACGAAATGGAAATAAAAAAGGGGCCGTGTCACTAAGAGGTTAAAGGGGTTTTCCAAGGAGAATATTACTGATGACCAATCCTCAAGATAGGTCATTAATAGTTGATCGGCTGGGATCCGTCATTTGGGACCCTGACTGATCGGCTGAGCGGGCGCATGCCTTCAGCACAGCAAATACACAGAGGTCAGAGCGGAAACAATGGAAATCTGTGTACCAACCTCTGTGCAGTGGCTGGCGCTTGTAACTGCAGGCATGGCTTACGTTGATTTCAATGAGAGCCATGCCTGCAGTTATAAGCCCGGCCAGTACACAGAGGTTGGCACGGGGGTCTTTGTGTATTTGCTGCACTGACACCATGTGCCTGCTCAGCTGATCGGTTGGGGGCCTGAGCGACAGACCCCAGCTGATCAACTATTGATGACCTATCTTAAGAATAGGTCATCGGTAGTAGTCTCCATAAAAAACCTTTTTAAGAGGTTAAAGAATGATATATATGTGTATGTATACATATATACATCATGAGTGTGTGCAGCATGGGGCATTACAGTATATATAAGCCACTAGTCCTATTCAGCCCACAGATATTTTAATGCAGAACATTAAGCTTGGATTTGTCACTAAAAACTCTATGGTTCCAGTCCATAGCAGTCTTAGTTTCTTGTTTGCGAGACTACTGCAAACGAAGACGATGATGTTAGCTTATTAATGGTAGGACACATTCATTGTAAAGTCAATCTTATGTACAGTGTATAAAACACTATGCACATTGGAAGATCGCAGTACTTTACATATTAAACAGTGTGTGACAACAATTACTATTTCTGAAAGCCCGCTGCTGTTAAAATGCTGCACAGTTGTGTAAGGTAATTAACAGCAAGGTTAGTGCTGATCTTTAGGTTTCAAAACCTATTGCATGAGAACAAGAGAAAAAGAAACAAACTCATTCAAACTCATTTGGGGCATAGAAACTCAAGAGAAGCTTAACATTTTTAGGTTTCCTTCACCACACACTTGTGAATGGCATTTACTGAGAATAAAAAAATGCAGACATTTTTATAATGACACACATTTGTCTTTAATCATAGAATGGTAGAGTTGGAAGGGACCTCCAGGGTCATCGGGTCCAACCCCCTGCTCAGTGCAGGACTCACTAAATCATCCCAGACAGATATTTGTCCAGCCTCTGTTTGAACACTTCCATTGAAGGAGAACTCACCGCCTCCCATGGTAACCTGTTCCACTCATTGATCACCCTCACTGTCAGAAAGTTTTTTCTAATATCTAATCTGCATCCCCTCCCTTTCAGTTTCATCCCATTGCTTCTGGTCTTTCCTTGTGCAGATGAGAATAGGGCTGATTCCTCTGCACTGTGACAGCCCTTCGTAGACAGCTATTAAGTCTCCTCTCAGCCTTCTTTTTTGCAAGCTAAACATTCCCAGATCCTTTAACCGTTCCTCATAGGACATGATTTGCAGACCGCTCACCATCTTGGTAGCTCTTCTCTGAACTTGCTCCAGTTTGTCTATGTCTTTTTTAAAGTGGGGTGCCCAGAACTGGACACAGTATTCCAGATGAGGCCTGACTAAAGAGTAGAAAGGGATAATGACCTCACATGATCTAGACTCTATGCTTCTCTTAATACATCACAGAATTGTGTTTGCCTTTTTGGCTGCTGCATCACATTGTTGACTCATGTTCAGTCTATGATCTATTAGTATACCCAAGTGTTTTTCACATGTGCTGCTGCTTAGCCCAATTCCTCCCATTCTGTATGTGCTTTCTTCATTTTTCTTGTCCAGATGTAGGACTTTGCATTTCTCCTTCATTCTGTTAGTCGACACCCACTGTTCAAGTTTTTCTTGATCTTTTTGAATACTCTATCTTCCCTAGAGTTATCTATCCCTCCTACCTTTGTGTCGTCAGCAATTTTGATCAGTTTCCCATCAATTCCCTCCTTCAGATCATTTATAATCTTTAACCCATTCCTACGCCATGACGTCCATATATGTCATGGGTGGGAGAGAGTTCCCACGGAATTCCGTAAATTTAAGGCTTATGGATGGGACGGGCTCAGGACCTGGAAGTCGGCTATGGCTGACAGCTGGCATCCCACTGCAATGCGACGGGGATCAGTGAGAAGCCTGATCCCTGACATTAACCCTTTACATGCCGCGATCAATGTTCACATAAAAAAGTAAATTAAAAAGATCCTTTGTGTGCACTTTTCCCTTTTTTAAAAATGTTTTTAAAAAACCTTATTGCCATAACTGTAATGACCTGTATAATAAATTGAAAACAATGCTTTTTTTGTTCATTTTGTCTCCCAAAAACACAATAAAAGTGAAGTGATCAAAAAGTTATATGTATCCCATATATATGTAACCTTTACGTAAAAAAACAAGTGTGTACGCAGCTCTGTCCATGAAAAAATAAGAACATATTATGTCTTGAATACAGCGTAGCAAAAAAATATATACATTTTCCAGAGAAAGGGTTTTATTATAAAAAAGCGGCAAAACCTAGAAAATGTATAATATTGGTATTATTGTACTTGTACTGACCTGTAGAAAAAAAAGTTAGCATGTAATTTATACTGCATACTGAACGTCATAGAAAAAAAGCGGAGTTGGTGAGCTTTTTCACCCTCCCTCCCCCCCAAATAAAACCAAAAGTTATACAATACATTATATGTACCTCAGAACAGAATGGTACCAATCAAAACTACAGCTCACCATGCAATGAACAAGCCTTCATATGGCCATGTTGATTGAAAAATAAAAAACTTATGGCTTTCGAAAAGTAGAGATGAAAATCCCTAACAATTGTCACATTCTTTGGTCCAAACTAGGCCACGTTCTTAAATACTGTAAAAACTGCACAAATAAGCCCCATGAAAACTGTGTATGTTTTTGCTGTGGTTTTTGACACTGGCTGCTTTTACTTGGACTTCGTTGGAAAACTGGTGAATTGTAGTAAAATCACTTGTGTTTCTTTCAGTTCAGTTTTTACTGCAGCTCAACTAAACTGTGTGAATACGGATTTAGAGGTGTTTTTGGGTGGTGCTTTATTTTAGCTAGACATTTTATTGCACGCTTATTTCAGCTTTTTTTATTGCTATGATAGAAAAAAAACACCAAACCAATAGCCTGCTTCTATAGCAAAAATCACACGGCAAAAGACAGAAAAAATCTATTAAAAAATCCCTAATGTTTCATAATTCCATATATTGACCTACAGCCAAGATCTGGCTACAACGGTTTTTGACGTAAAAAAAACCCAACCAAAACAGGATAACTGCTAGAAAAGTGTTGCAGTTTTTTTTTTTTTTTTTTTTAAATCCGTTTTAAACCACCCGTATATTGGAAAACTCCTACTTTTCTCCTGAAATGAATTTCAGGTCGAATAGCTATTATCAGAATAAAGACTTCCATTTTGGGAAGAACTCAAAATTTAACAGATGGATCCATTGTTGAAGGGGTGCTTTAATCTCAGCTTTACCCTTTATCGGAAGTAGGAGAGAGCTTCAGCTGTTTGCACAGCTTTTATTGAAGTGAATGAGAGTCATGAAAACAGCATAGTACAGCTGTCACAAATCATAACTGTGCGAGATTAGTCATGCCAGCCAAGCCCGCTTTGCTAGTCAAGATAGAAGATGAGGAGGACAGCACAAAAGTAAGAAAAGAGACGCAAATGACTGATAAATATGACTTTAGATAGAAAGTTGCTACAAATTACACCAGAAAAATGGAGTAGACAGGACGATAAATTCCCCCACTGCCCGTAGAGGATATTAAAAGCTCTAAATCACTATAAAGTTGCATTACTAAATCAATCGGCATAGTATTTGGGGCATATTAGGTTAAGAACAAAGCTAACATTTCCTTCAGGGTGCATTCAGATGACCGTATATCGGCTAGGTTTTCACGCCCAGCCGATATACGGCATCTCTCTCTGCAGGGGGAGGAGGCTGAAAGAGTCGGGAGCAGTGCTCTGAGCTCCTGGCCCCTCTCTGCCCCTCTGCACTATTTGCAATAAGAAGAGGTGGAACGGGGGCGGGGCTAAGTTCCAGGAATTAGCTCCGTCCCCATCCCACCTCCTCTCATTGCAAATAGTGCAGAGGGGTGGAGAGGGGGTGGAGAGTTGGCAGAGAGGGGGCGGGAGCTCAGAGCACTGCTCCTGACTCTTCCAGCCTCCTCCCCCTGCAGAGAGAGATGCCGTATATCGGCTGGGCGGGAAAACCCAGCCGATATATGGTCGTCTGAATGCACCCTTAAGCTGCTATTGCCAGTATCCCTCCAGTGATGCCTTTAATACAAAGTCAATTCTAGAATATGCTGCTGAGATTTTTGTTCATAGTTGATAATATGGTTGTTGGAAAAGATGAAAAGAATTAGAATAATTTATTAATTTCCTCTGTTTTCTCTTCGTGAATGGGGAGCATGAAATACAAGATTACATGGTTGACCTTAGTGTTTTCCAGCTCAATATAAAGCCTACAACATTAATAAGCAAGGACGATAAATGACTAAAGATTTTGGTATAGTTGTCTAGAAGCAGCATTTTAGATTTACTCTTTATGTTGGTGACATTAGCATTTATAAAGTAACTTAGTTGATTAATAGAGCTTCTTTACATCTGGCATTTTTTAAGGAAAGCCTGAAAAACTTATTTCAATTATGATACCACCAACATGCATGCAATCTGTTCACAATGGCTGTTTACGAATGGCTGCCTTGGATAATGGTTGTTTTCTTAGTACAGGAAATGAAATATAATATTATTAAAGAGAGATATTGTGCTTGATGTGTCAACGTATCCATCTTTGTGATGTTCACAGATTTTATTGTTCCGCAATATTTTTTTTTTATGAATCCAAATGCTAAAAAGCCCAGATTTGGAAATCTCTCCCTTCTTTTTATTTGTTTCTAGGACAAAGCGAGTAGACAAATCGCACAGGTGCTTGTTTATTTGATTCATTCACTTCATCCAAAATGCTGTAAGTAAAAAGAAGTGGAAGAACAATAACTACGTTCTAGGAAAAAAGAAGCTTTTATTTGGCCACAAGGTTCATCATTTCAAAACTGTTTAACTGCTTTTATAAGATTATGTATTTCACAATCAAGAAAGCTACTCGAAGGAAACGTTTTGAACATAATCACTGGGAAAAAAAACAAGCAAATTCAAAGAATCTTTAAACGACATTCAAATGAGATGCATTTCGGAATAGAACACACATAGACAATATTTCTTCTTAAAGAAAACCTCAGCTGACTTGAAAAGGAGGGAATGTGTTTTCTAAAAGTAGAAAATGACCATTTTTATTTCACTTTTCAATGGAAATGCAGTTTTATAAAAAGGGAACTTACAAGTAAGCAACTTTGCAAACCATCGGGAATCTGAAAACTTGCTTATCTGTAACTATTATAAAAAGATATTTCAAGCTAAACATTTTTCACCCATCCACTGGATAGATGATACATTTTATATTAGATTAGTGGGGTTCATCTGCTGGGACCTGTATGGACCACTAGGAGGAACCTGTCCATCTTTTGCCACTTTCACATGGCAATATTGTGGTCAGTATTTTGTATCAGTATTTATAAGCCAAAACTACATTGTGATGCATAATGCATAAATGACTAACTGCACCCCATATGAATGCCTCCTTAGGGGGTCATACAAATGTCAGAGAGAGCACCTTATAAGCACACCGTTTAAAACAGGAGACAAATATAAAATTCAACTCACCGGATGCTCAGCGGACCACCTAAAGGTGGTCCGCTTTCACCATAGATCTACGTAGGCTTATAGCAGTATCTTTGGAGAGCTGCAGTCCAAGTTAGCCCCAGTTTTCAGAACCCAAAACCGGTAAAAAACAAACTAAAAATAGAAAAACTTTTTCCCGCACTTCTTTAGTGGAGTTACCTCATTCTCGAAAGGAATGACTGTAAATAGCCAAATCCACACAAAAGGGCTTATTCCATGAAACCATAGCGGTAATCGACCTCTTCTTTAGTAAACAAAAGTAACTCCACTAAAGAAATCCAGTAAAAAGTTTTTTTCATTTTCAGTTAGGAAGTCTGGAAGTGAGGGTAAAAAATTATCTGTGCTCATAAGCAATGTGTCAGTAAAGGCAAATTGAACAGTGTGCCTACATGGAGAGGAGGGCGTAAAGTCCTGCATAAGAGAACCCCTTCCTTAGGACCCAGATATCCAAGTTAAATGGATGTCCGAGTGGAAACAAATCTTTTAATGATGGTGAGGTATAAAAAGTAGAAAAAAGGATACATTTATAATAAAAACCATTAGCTCACCACAGGAAGAGCATCACGAGATTGTCTCAGGTGCCATGACGTGCCGTCAAATGGCACAACAATGACACGACAATCCAATGCCTTAAACTCCCATTGATTAATGGAAGAATGTTATCAATGAGCGCAGTAAGAAAATAATAAAACCACCTGCCTAATTTTGTGTCGGTTTCCCTTATGCCACCAAAACAGCTTTCACTCATTGAGTAATGGACTTAACAAGACCCTTAAGAGTGTCCTGTGGTATCCGGCACCGAGACTTTAGGAGCCGGTTCTCTAAGTCCTGTAAATTGTAAAGTAGGACCTCCATGGATCCGACATATTTTCCAGCATGTCCCACAGATGTTTGATCAGATAGATATCTAAATTTGGAGGACAAATCAACATAATGAACTTTTTTATCATGTTCCTGAAACTATTCCAAGACATTTTTTGCAGGGTGTTATTATATTGGGGTGTACTTGGGATAGGTGGGATGTATAAAAATAAAATCCACAAGACTGCCAGGATCCAAGGTTTCCCAAAAGAATGTTGCCTAGAGGATCTCACTGCTTCCTCCCCATAGTGCCTCCTTGTGCCATCTCTTCCCCAGCTAAGCGACTCAGACACACCCTGCTGTCCATATGATGTAAAAGAAAATGTAATTCAGGCTAGGCTTTTTTTTCATGGTCCATGGTAGCTAGTATCCTGAACTCTGCTGTTGTTCACCTCTCCTACTTGGTGAATGCCATTTGATATGGGTGGTTTATTCAAATCTGTTGCTAGTATCTATATATTCAACTCTGTTGTTCTGACTGCATACAACTCTGCCATGATTCCTTAGCTATGCCCTGCTGCACTGGGTAGTTAATACTTAATTGGCACTGTATTGTCTTGTTATATACTTGTGCCTAATGTGTTAATGCTCATTTAGCAACGATTATCGCTCAAAATCCACTCAAAAGCCATTTTTTGAGCAATAATTGTTGCGTGTAAATGTGCCCATCTTTCAGTTTTCTGCAGAACAGCGGATTTCAGTTCAGCAGAACAGCTGATAAGATGGACTGTGCGCTGTACTCTGCCCGGGGACTGCTGATAACAGCTGATTGCATTGTCTCAGCTGTTCTCAGCTTTCAGCCCCGCCGGCAGAACAAAAGGAATTTATTCAGAGAACAGCGGGCGGGCCTCTGAATAAATTCAGCTCCCAGGGGCTCACACGCTACTAATTGGTACTAATAGGCATTAGCACTAATTAGTAGATTATGCAAAATGTGATCACTCAAAAGCCATCTTTTGAGGGATCATCTTTGTGTCTCAACACACCTTTAATCAAGATCTTCTATACATACCCTCCTGTTCCCCTCATTCACTGCATGAATGTCAGCATTGTACAGACTCCTTTCTGGTTTCTTACAGCTCATGCATCCTGCAGACAGGACCTCAGCTCACCTATCCCAAGTCTCTGTGGCATTCTCCTGGATTCTGTCCTTGGCTCCATTCCTAACGTTGTCTCTGCAAAGCCCTTGTGTGCTGTTACCTGTGGTAATCCTCTTGACCTTGGCCTCCTTCTGGACTCTGACTTTTGCCTTACTTCTTCGATTTGCCTGTTTACCTGTAGTTCCCCTGGTTTTGATTAAATGCTCTGATCCTAGTCTTGTCCTCTGTGTCCTATCACTACTGCAATGTCTATAAGAATCCATATTCAGGTCCAACATTTCCATATAGTATCCTCAGGCTACATACATAATATCTAGCATATCTGTTCAGTTCAAAAATTGCTAATTGGTCTCTGGATACTCTGTAATGTCTCATTTTACCTGTGGTGGGACTGCCGGACAATTGAACACTTACAATTGACATTGCCCACAGAGTACAGTTAGTGTGGGACCCAGCAGTTGAACAACTTGTCCTTGTTTTATCATCAACATAACTTTTTTATAAATCAAGACTTGAAAGTGTACCTCATTCACATCAGCTTCAGAAGTTCTGTTCAGAGCCTCCATTGCTGATTTCTGCAAAAATCCTTGACAAAGTAACACTGTATACAACGCTACTTCGTCCGTGAAAATAGTGGACTGCATAATGGCTGCCAGATGGAACTTATTCTTGTTTATGGTTCCATCTGGTTCCATTCAGGTCCAGCACTTCCTCTTTTGCCATTGCTTGACTCCTGGGATCAAACCAAACAGCGGAAAAAGACAGCACAGGTTAGCGCTAGTGTGACTGAGCCCATAAAGTTATGGATTAGAACTTGCTAAAAGAGTTCCAGAGGGGCCTTGACACCTTTTTTGAGTGTAACAATACTACATGTTATAGTCACTAATTACTTGAGAAGGGTTGTTGATCCAGGGATTATTCTGATTGCTAGGCTTGGAGTCAAGAAGCAATTTTTTCCCCTAAAATTATGAAAATTGGATTTTACCTCATTGGGTTTTTTTCCCCCTTCCTCTGGATCAACATTGCAGGATAATAGGCTGAACTGGATGAACACAAGACTTTTTTCAGCCTAACATACTGTGTTACTATAATGTTACTATGTTATTAGTGACACAGTTTGTTCACAAATGTACTAATTTCTCTTTTTTGTTGTACTACTATCAAAGTATATTAATAGCACTGTATGAAATATAGTTTTTACTAGCACTTGTCTAAATTGTGTTCCCTTTTAGAGGGTTTTGAAGCATTAAACAGTTATTTATAATGTTCTACCAAACTGAGCAGAAAAGTTCTGCCGAAAAAAACTCCTTTAACATGCAGTGTGTTGAATTAATGAATTCTACCGGGTGAAACAATTTAATGGAGCAAAAATAATACTAATTAAATTATTAGAATCTTGATTGCAAGAGGTAATTAAGAATGCTGTCATTATGCAACAAGAATAAATGCTACAAAGTGTGAAAACGGTGTTTATGAAATATGCTGTTTCTGCCCTGACCTTTGCTAATCACACACCTGCCTGAGTCTTCTCCAAATGAATTTTCCTTGAATGACAGCCTCATAGACAGCAGTTGAATAGAATGTCAGAAATAAGTTAACAATTTTATATTTCGTTATTGATTAGAAACATATTTAAAGGTTATGTTTAAAAAAAGGCTCAGAGAAGCATGAGGCCACAACTGAAAAAGTCATTGTATTATGTCCATTATTTTATCTTTGAATGAAGAAATGAAATGTATAATGATAGTAACAATTCTCTACTATGAAACCTAAATGATACATTTCCAATCTTATCGATTTAATAGAGTTTTCTATTTTTGTTAAAAATGGAAAATAAATATATCTACTTTCTGCACTGCAGCACATATACATTTGGAAATCTGTTCCCCTTTACCATATATTTTGGACAAGTAACATGAAGAATTAATTCAAACTTTGAAGAATCCCTATAAGAAGGGCCTTAGCTTCTCTGTCTTGTGTTTTTTTTTAAAATTTTTTGTGATGGACAGAGATCCCATAGATATTCCCTTCTGGTGTTAGATTTTGGCAATGTCTTCTCTTGCCTTCATATTTATACTCCGTGTGGCACTTATGTAGACTTTGCACAGGCAGAGTTGATCACCTGTATGATCTTCAACTCTACTTACTGCTTGGAATTTCCTTGCTTTTCTGGCTGCAATATTCTGTGGTCAGGTGTTCTAGCTCCTGGTTTGTGTGCATATCATCATTGTCAGAGCTCATTCACACAAGGGAATTTGCACAGCTGACGTACATGTGCGAAAAAGAAACCCTACTATTAGAACCAATGGTTTCCTATGGAAACATTCAGACAAAGGAATTTTAGGCCCGTGAAAAATCACAGCTAAAGAGAAAGGACACAAACAAATGAAATTCCCTGCTGTGTGAAAAGATAGGATCTGACCAATCATTGGAATGCAAAGCGCAGAGTCTTCATAGACTCCTATGGGAGCTGGAGAAAAGGGAGGGGGAGGGAGATTAGCTAAACATGCTGATTATTTAGTTTAAACTGCTAAACTATGGGAATGGGAGAGAAAGGGATATTAGCAGTATTTACCTAAAGATTCCCATTGTTTAGCTTAAATTGCTAAACAATATGAATGGGAGAGTGAATCATAGAATCATAGAATGGTAGAGTTGGAAGGGACCTCCAGATTACCTTAAACATCACAGATATTAGTCCAGCCTTTGTTTGAACACTTCCATTGAAGGAGAACTCACCACCACCCGTGGTAACCTGTTCCACTCATTGATCACCCTCACTGTCAGAAAGTGTTTTCTAATATCTTATTTGTGTCTCCTCCCTTTCAGTTTCATCCCATTGCTTCTAGTCTTTCCTTGTACAAATGAGAATAGGGCTGATCCCTCTGCACTGTGACAGCCCTTCAGATATTTGTAGACAGCTATTAAGTCTCCTCACAGCCTTCTTTTTTGCAAGCTAAACATTCCCAGATTCTTTAACCGTTCCTCATAGGACATGATTTGCAGACCGCTCACCATCTTGGTAACCCTTCTCTGAACTTGCTCCAGTTTGTCTGTGTCTTTTTTAAAGTGAAGTGGAGGGAGATTAGCAGCATTTCATTAAACATCCCATTGTATGTATGTACTGTATGCAGTGTAGTGAAGGGTTTGTGCTGCCCAGAAGAAATTAAAATCAATCTCTCTCTCTCTCTCTCTCTCTCTCTCAGCAGCACATTTTTTTCAGCAACATGTCTCTTTAATTCATGTGAATGGGCCATTTTAACGCTAATAAGGTGCATGTAAAAATCGCCCATTCCTGCGATTTTTAACGCAGTTAGCCATGGTTTTTTTTTGCGTGGCTAACTTCTGCGTGATTTTGACTCCCGTGTGAATGAGTGCCCACAGTGTTGTGGAATACCACTCACTGAGAGGCGCAATTCAGGAAGACAATTGTTTATTCACGGCAAACCAGAGCAATAATACCTTCACTGGAATTCAAGATAATGCTCACATTATGAGAGGACCACTCTGTTGTTTTACATATACACTCTTCATTAAACATCCAGTCCTCATTCCACTTGGATGCTTAACATTCACAGAAGAAATCTGTGGGCTATAGTCAGTATATGCAGACGTCCATTTTACTATTGATCTTTACATAGTCAACAAAATAAATACATTTTGTCTTTATGGCCCCTTAGTGATCATGTGACCAATCCCCCACGCTTGGAATGTAGCTAATGATCCATAAACTAAGCATTTAGTATGTAACAAAATGGTGGCTTTGAAGTTTAAAGGGGTTGTCCCGCGCCGAAACGTTTTTTGTTTTTTTTTCAATAGCCCCCCCGTTCGGCGCAAGACAAACCCGATGCAGGGGTTTAAAAAAAAAAACGCATAGTACTTACCCGAATCCCCGCGCTCCGGTGACTTCTTACTTACCTTGCGAAGATGGCCGCCGGGATCTTCACCCACGGTGGACCGCAGGTCTTCTCCCATGGTGCACCGTGGGCTCTGTGCGTTCCATTGCCGATTCCAGCCTCCTGATTGGCTGGAATCGGCACACGTGACGGGGTGGAGCTACGAGGAGCAGCTCTCCAGCACGAGCGGCCCCATTCAGAAGGGAGAAGACCGGACTGCGCAAGCCCGTCTAATCGGGAGATTAGACGCTGAAATTAGACGGCACCATGGAGATGGGGACGCTAGCAACGGAGCAGGTAAGTGAATAACTTCTGTATGGCTCATATTTAATGCACGATGTATATTACAAAGTGCATTAATATGGCCATACAGAAGTGTATACCCCCACTTGCTTTCGCGGGACAACCCCTTTAATTTTTCTCCTTCAGCAGTTTCTGTAGTTTGTAGCAAGTGATTAGTGCTACTAAACAGTAAGTAGTTTGCATCTACTTATGTTCTAAGATTGTTATGTTATTGTTATTTTGCTATATCGTTGTATTATGGATTTTGTTGGTGATTTTTGCTATTTTGCTTGGCTGCTCTTTTCAGACTTAACTGTCATTAAGGTTCATAATTCATAAAAGTGTTCTACACCAGTATTTGCTCCCTTGCCTGTGCAGTATACAGTTTTCAAGACATAGCAGACATGAGGTAGCAATCTTAACTGCAGTATTATATCAGCCCTATTGCAATTTCTATCCTGTAAGCCAGCATTTAGTCTCTCTTACACTTGAAGCCAGATAAGCATGGTCCTCTATGATATGGCCTTAGGCTTGTGAGCATACAGTATGTGTTTCACTCAAATCTGACAGTACTATGGTCTCTCCTCATACCCTCTCTCTCTTATTTGAGAGGGTTATTTAACTCCTGCTGTAAGGGTTTCCATGTCCAGACTGTTATCCTTCTGTTTTTGGAGAGGGTGGTTAACAGCCATTTCTATACTATGCTGATTGTAAGTTCCTTTTTTCCTGGAAGGATAAGAGAGGTTGTTCATGAATGGCTACTGGCCTAAAAATGCTGGTCAGCTCAGATTGTCCACAAATCAGATCATCAGCCAACTAAAATTGCTGCATCCCGGTATTAATGTCAATCACTTCCAAAGTTTGGTGTATCAACCTCTTTAGGCATCCACAATTAGGGTGCCATTTTGTTTTCTGACACTACCCTGTCTTCACTAGGAAGGATGTTCAGTGATGACTTGGATAGTTTCTTACCAGGAAGAGTTCCAGAAGGTACTCAGTTGACTAGAGCCAGGTCAACGTCATGGGCAGAACATGCTGAGAACATCTGCCTAATGGAGTATGCCTAGCTAGACTTCTCTAGATTATTTTTTGGATATTCTGCATTAAGTTTGTGCATTTCCTACCATCAAAGAGTCATGCTACATCCATACATGTATATGTTCTGTTGCGTAGCACATCCAGGAAAGATTTTATTATGCTATTCTTCTCTTTGGTAGTCCACCAAGCAGGAAATAACTACCCCCCCCTCAATAATGTTTATATCTTATATCTCTTTGTAGTCCTTAAAATGGCACAAAGGTGGGGAGGAGTTAAGACATTTTTAGGGTGTTAAAGGAGTGAAATATTTCTGCAACTTGCTGAAAGATGGGGACAATTGTGCCAAATTTCTGTATTGAGATGTGGGTATTGGAATGGAATTCCACAGCTATAGACTTTGCTGGGTGCTTTGGTGCATCTTGTGGAAGTATTTCACTAATTTGAGAGCGCCTTTACAGGTTTTCTTTAAAGTTTGAATTAACTCTTTTTGTCACCTGCCCAAGAGACACAGTGGGGATATAAATCCCCATATGTATATGCGCTATTGTTTAGAATTCAGTAAAGAACAATAGCATAATAAAATAAGAACAAATGCTGCATAGAGTTGAGCGAACATATTCTGCCGAGCTTGATGCTCGTTCGAGTATTAGCGTACTCGATGGTGCTCGTTACTCGAACGAGCATCGAGCCGTGTTCGACCCCGCCCCAGTTTTTGGCTCCTCCCCACTGTGACGTGCCTGTTTTGGCCCCTCCCCACCGCGACGCAAATTTTTTGTCTGGCAGGCAGGAGAGAAAGAGAGAGAGAGAGAAGCAAAGAAGAAAAAAAAAGCTCGGGATCCGGCGTCCTACATACAAAAATGCTCGAGTCTCCCATTGTAGTCAATGGGGTTCGTTACTCGAGTAGAGCTCTCGAATTTTACGAAAAGCTCGACTCGAATAATGCAGACCCGAGCATTTGGGTGCTCGCTCATCTCTATTGTTTACAGATATTTTGTTAGGGTAGAACTATTTCCCCATGGGTTATGATCATCCTTAAATACAACCTATTTCGTATAATGCTGTTATCTTTCATATAGTTTTTTATGCTGTTTACATGCTGAAATCAATGTGATTGGCAGATAACGTTTTACACCTGATAGATTAGTGCTCTGGCAGATAATTTCAATCAGGTCAATTAGCCACTTACAAACATCAATTTAGGTCTCATGTCCATGGGCACGCACAGATTCTGCATTAGGGAATCCTGAACAAAATCCACACATGCCCCCGGGTGGCGACATTGCGTACCTGTTCGTGTATTAAAGTTCTGTACTGTGGATGTGTGCGAAAGTTCCGTCTGGCGCACATACGCAGTACAGACTTTTTTTCAAACTCCTGCTTTTCCCATGGAATCCGTGGCCCGTCCGCAATGTCGATTGCGGACGGGTAGCAGATCGGATGGCTTCCATTGACTTCCATGGACTTCAATGGAAGCCATCCATGCGGGAGCTGCAGTAAAATGGAGCAGGATGCTATTTTTCATCCGTGATCGGAAACCGCAATAGTTTTCCACTCGAGTGCATGAAAAATCATTTTTCCATAGCATGCTATTTTCCAAACAAATAAGCCCTGTAAAAGAGTCAATGATCAGATGATAAACAAGTGAACATGTGAAAAGGGAGAGGATTGTACTAATCATCAGTCATCCCCACAGCTTTGAATCTAAGGCCAAGTAAACATCCACAGATTGACACTTGTTGATCGGCGTTTGTTTACAATGGACTGAGAATCGACCAATCATAATGAGTCCTTTAGGACTGGATTTGAGGTCAGGGGATTATGTTTTCATAGTCTGTCATGTAGGTTGAACAAACACGCATAAGAGCTAACAGTTTGGATCTACTTAATATAAAATATGAAAAAGTTGTTTCTTATGGATTAAATTATTCAGAGTCAATTCTGCTGAACGATGAAATCATTAGCATTATTATGAATGGGCGTACGAGAATTGTTTTAATGTTTGAGTGAAGCTTGCCATTAACAAAGAATCTAAAGGGTAATTCTACAGGAAAGATTATCATTAAAAAAATTGTTTAAAGAGACACAACTGAACGATAATCATTCAGTGTAAATTAAGCCAACGATCGAATGACAAACGATTAATTATTCACTTTTAGTTCATCATTCATTCTCTCGGGCATAAAAATCATCGCTAGCTCATTCACAAATCGCTTAGTTTAAATACCGATCATTTAGTCTTTCCTATCACTTATACAGCGAATTAGAACTGAATGATTTCTTGTTTGAGCGAGCCAACAATGTATCTGCCTGTATAAACAGGCTGCCCGAGCATATGAGCAAACGCTGACATCATTCGATCATTCAAACGAGTAATTGGCAGGTCTAAACGGACCCTGAAGGGAATCTAAAAGTCAATCATTCTGGGGGATGTAGCTTGTAGTGCATGGAGCAGGAGATGTGAGAGCACTACTCCTATGCATTTCAGCAATATTAGCAGCTCACAGCAGCAGAGAAAGCCCTGAGAGTGTTCACACTGCTGGGGAAGGAGAAGACATAGAACGGGGGAAAAAGAAGAGTTCCCTCAAGTTTTTCCTATTACAGGTAGTCCAAAGTTGTGCCAAGTGCACCACTAGCGGAGATGTATCCAACATCGGCGGCACTTCAGTGAGCAACACAGACTGGGACCACAGTAATTTTATGATGGTTCACACCTCAAATTCACTGGCATCCTACTCAAGCAGCCCTGCTTCGGCTTCCACTGTGCCAGAAAAAGAGCAGCAGTTCATGGATGAATCTCTTGTTGCCTTCCCAGACAAATCAGAAACCAGAAACCAAGATAACTCTATGCTGTCTTCTAACTTTACAAATACAGTGCAGGGCTCTCTGGCTGAGGCTGCAGTTATAGAAACCTCGATTAACTTTCATTCTACAAACTCTCCTAGTACTGCTTCTGGACCTATCACAGAAATCACTATGCAAAACTTGTTTGCTGACCTAAATCTTCTATCCAGGTGGATTTGTAAAAAATGCACCAAGAAATTTGCTTACAGGTTAAAGCCCATGACAATAGAACCAAAAACAAAATGGGTATGTCAAAGCCAAGAATTTGAAGGCGTTTCTTGTAGATCTGTTGTAGATCTGGCGTTTCTTGTAGATCACGCAACAATTAGCACTCAAAAGTTATTCAAACGATGGCATATGAGCGATAATCGTTGCATGTAAACGCTGCCTTCGTTCACTCTTTGGCTGAACAATGATTTTAAGGAGAGAGATAACACAGACTGCAAGCTGTGTTCTGCACGGGAGTTGCAGATTACATTGTATTCTGCTGGCATGTGAGAATAACGGAGCTGTGTGCAGCGCTCAGACCACATGTGTTCTGCAAACAGCTCCCGGAGACCTTTTTACACGGAAATGAAGCTGATAAAGTGATAATGGACATTAGTGTCCAATTAACACTTTATGCAAAACGATCGCTAAAAGGTCAATCTTACAATCGTTTGAAAGATTGTCTTTACATGTAAATGGGCCTTTAGTCTAGACTCTCCACCAGTGGATCTTATTATTGATCATGTGCATCAGTTACCTAAAGTCAAATCTCTTCCACCGCTGGTACCACAGGATGCTATAGCCAGAGTGCATTTTTTCATGTAAAGGAACAACTAATGGAAGCCTTAAGAAAACCCTCTAAGCTTCCAGACTGTTTAAAAAATGTTTAACTTTTCACAGATTTATTAGCAGCAAAAGTTTTACACAGGAGAGCCTTTTCTTCTACCACTTAACTTCTATAAGACCAAGGAATCCAGTGTAAATGGGGTTTCCCCGTCAAATATTGATGATAACTAGGAAACGGTTAAGGGTACCAGGATCCACTCAAGAAAAAGTCTCTGTTCTATGTAAGATATGGAATCTCCTACCTGTAAATAATGCATCATCTACCTCTCAGAACAAAATAATTTCACCTGCCAAAGTAACTGAAGAATGGAACTCAGCCCCTCATTATGGTAAAAGAGGCACAAAATAAAAGGTGGGCCTCTCCTTAACAGGCAGTATGCGGGTTGTCTGTTTCAATATAAAGGCAACTATTAAATTGCCAACCTAGCATGTATATTTCTGGTTAATTGTTTTTCTTTTCTATACCTGGAGCCCACAAGATATCATGGGATAAATGGCTGCTTTACCGTCTTATACCTTATTGGTTTTTTTTTACTTTGCAGGTTGGGGGTAATTTTTTTACTCTTGTAGTTTTTTCCTGCACTATGAAAATTGCGATTGGTTTCCACATATACTGAAAGTTATTGTGTTCTGTATGATGTGGTGAACGTTCTTGTGGCAGAAGCTCTGACCATACTCATGGCACTCCTGACCAGTACGGCACTTTTTTACCCTCTCCCATTATGATATTTAGCATTTTTTCGCTGAATGTTAAGGGACTAAATTCCCCTCATAAACTATCTCAATTTTAGAAGGAAGCGTTAGACCAGAAAGTCAACACTATGTGCTCTCAAGAAACTAACTTAAATAGTTCAGATCTTCACAGGAAAAAAAATGTTAATTTCACCCTTGTATTTTAATCCCCTGTAGAGAGGAAGAGGTGTGAGATGTCTGTCACAATTTGGTCTACTCTTGCTTTCTCTTTGACAAAAGTAATTATGGATGATAAAGGTTGTTAGATTATTCTATTGTGCTTAATTAACAATGAACCCTTTACACCTGTCTCTATATATGTGGTGCAGAGTGTTAAGGCAGCAGAAATGCAGTCCTGAGCTCTCGCTCATGACCTGAAGGTTGTGGGTTCAATCCCCGCTTGGTTCAGATAGCCGACTCAAGGTTGACTCAGCCTTCTTCCTTCCTTCTGAGGTTGATAAAATAAGTACCCAGCTTGCTGGCGGGGGTAAAAGATGACTGGGGCAGACAATGGCAAACCACTCTGCAAAAACAGTCTGCCAAGAAAATGGCATGATGTGACATCCCCCTAGGAATCAGTCATGACTCGGTGCTTGCACCAGGGGACTCTACCTTTACCTTAATTTTTATATAACTTTTTTTTATAACTTCACAACTATAACCTTATAACTTTTTCTTAAACAATGTGATCACTTATTGTATTTGAAGACTAACAAAGGTATGTAGAACTCTATAGACTCCATTACTGAGCTTCCTAAAGAAGGTGTTTCTCATTAGTCCCACTTTTTCATAAGCATGTCCTATAATATATATGCGAATTCAACATCCGGGTTAACATGAATTCACCTTTTTTTCACAGACTCTTAAAATTTACACGGGAGTCAATTTTGTATTTTATCAGACAAGTTTCTTCTTCCCTGATCAGACCATACCCCATCTGTATGACAGTGAATGGAAAATACTGATACCCCTCTGGTGAGTGTACAATTATTTGCCTTAACACCCAATGATAGTCTGCAAGATTTTTTCCATCCCAACAATAAAAAATAAAGTTAGTGATTGTGAGGGATTATAAGAACCAAAGTACCTCCATCTTGTCTTTTTATATACACAGTTAATGGTCAATACTAACCTGATTTTAACTAACATTCACATGATGATTCATGCTTGATACTCTAATTTGGCAATCGGTAACATATTGGAAGAAAACCCTTAGCTTTTCGCCGACAGTGATACTACCCTATGGTGTGCTCACAAGATTGTAATTCATGGGCACTTTATTAAGCAAACGTCTTAAAAAAGCAGACATCAATCATTATCCTTGTCCTTATGATATCAACTTAGCAATTTACATAGGCTTAACAAGGTATCTTACTCTGCCAAAGGACAGTTGTAATATCATCTTTTTCCCATCAACATCATGACCTTAACATATATAAATATGATTTGGCTCTTCAAAAGCTAAAGATTAACTTTTACTGGTATGACAATAAGCCTAGCAATATTTTGGCCAGACCACTAAACACCCGTCTAGCTAAATCTAGAATCCCATTTTTTTGTAATTCGGACAATATTAAAATATTAGACCCCAAAGGTATTGCTAACACAATTGCTAAATATTATTCCACTCCTTACAATCTAAAACTGGATATTAATTTCCCTTAGCCTAAATGTTCTGGCATATTGAATTTCATGGCCAAAATTACCCACCCTAAATTATCCTCTGAGTGGTTACATAGCCTATCCTCTTCCATTAGCATAGAAAAAGTTCCCCCCAGCTCTGCCCAGCCGCTCCCTGCCCGCCGCCGGCAGCCAAATCTTTTCTTCCGAGAAGGCAGGTACTCGCTAAGAGCAATTGCCCTTAGCGAGTATGCTCACTTATCCCTAATGGGTTGATTACAAAGTGTCATCTACAAGCTATTTGGTGTAATTTTCTATGGAAAGCTGAATTCCTGATCTGCAATATGAGAAATAACCCATGGACTAGACTGTCCAAATCCTGAACTGCAATACTAGACATAATCCATATAAAGAGCGTTAAAAATCAACCGGGAGGAAAGCAATATTTTCTTTTTCTAAATAACCCCCTTCTTGTGAAAGAATAATCCAATAGTACGGGGCATCTGGAAGAGAGGAAATACTTTTTTTTACTATATATATACACTTTCCCTCATCTTTGCTCGCATGCTTTTTGTCACCGCTTTAGTTGAGCTTCAGAATCATGTCAACGAAATAAGTCTTATTTTATCAGGAGACTCATCTTTCAAGGCAAAAAAATAAAGGCTATTGCCATGGATTAAAAAACTTTGTAATGTGCAAACTGTTCACTATATGGGATTATGTGTGTAATCTCTATTCAACATCCCCTTGCCTCATTTATTTGGAATGGAATGGAAACATCATTTTTTTTAAACCAACCCTTACTTTTAACTCCCATGATTACAAATGACAAAACTCTTGTGAAATAATAAAATATTGCGGTGTTCTACCGATACGGCATTGAAGAAATGAAATAAAGTAATGGAATAAACTGCACTGGGATATACTGTATATTAGATCTATACAACTTCTCTAGTGTTTGCCCTGTGAATGAATAAAGTGCATAGTTAATTAAGTCACATTCGTTGTTACAGGAGGACATTTTATGAAGACAATGATTAAAAGTAGCCCATTAATTTATTTTATTTGTTTTTTTAAAGGAAAGAGTAATGGTTGAGGCGAAGAAGACAATGTTGATCTCCAGTGACAAATTCAGAGCCTCCAGCTCAATACTGGAGTTTATTAAACCACCAATCTTTGCTGGTTAATGGAGTTTGGAGTCATGGAACAGAAAGATTTCTGTGATTAACACAGAGGCTATAAAATTTTTCTTTACCGTGAACTTGTGTGAATATTAAGCTTTAAGAGTTTTTTTGCAGTTTATTTTATTTACTGTATGTCTGGCTAGGAAGGGATTTTCTTGACCTTTGACTATTATAATCCTGACCAAACACAGATGCTTTTTTTCCAGTGCAGTAACAATTTAATTGGAGGAAGCATTTAAGATTCTATTTACTTAGTAACACATTCATGATGTCGTAATTAAAGAGATCAGACACTGTAAGTAGGCGCAATTATCTTTGTTTCTTTTCTATCCTAGAAGCTTTTCGAGCTTCTAGTTTAATTTCAAAACTTTAATGGCAGAAGAAAAAAAAAAAAAATCGACCAATAAATGTCAATCTTTGTACAAACATAACGGCCATGATAAAAATTATAACTAGTGTCAGACTGGAGTGCCTAGAGCCCAACATAAAATTTAGTCTGAGGACCCACTGTACAGCTACTGTACATGTAAATACTGCCTGTTCCCCACAGCTGCATTTCTCATAGACTTCAATAGTAAGAGAAGGTGGGTCCCAGGAAGGAAGGATACTTGCAGACGTCCTGATGTATCTAGATGTCATCTCAGCCATCTCAACTCAACTCATTGTCAAAAAAAATCAAGCACCTAGAAAAAGTTGGCAGAATTGAATGAAATTTTATGTGTGTGATTATAATGTTGGTATAAGTAAGTGATTACAATACTAGAGCAAAAGGATACTTTTTTTGCGGAAAAGTGAACACTTGAAGGAAGGCTCTAGTATCCTGTTGGCCTGCCTCTAGCTTGGATACAATATGTAATATGGGCAGGCATATCACTCCACATTTGCTGTAACTAAGCCTCTATATTGTGAAAACTCGTTGCCTGTCAAAGATGGCATCCACGATGGTCCCATACATGTTCCATTGCTGAAATATCTAGTGACTGGGCAGCCCATGGAAGTGTGACAATGCTGTGGACTCATTCCTATGACACCCTCTCTCTGTGTGTGACTAAATATACTGGAAAATGCCTCTTGGAAGCCCAGCTATGTGAGGCAACACAAATCGCTGAGCTGTCCTAGTTCCTCATAACCCCTAGACTATCACTCCAGCAGTGAGGGCAGGATGCCACTCCACAGCACAGGAAGGATTGAGTTGCTCACCCCTAGGTCTCCAGACATGAACATGGCCATCAGTGCCCAAACTAAACCTGAATTTGTCACTGAAGACAACCTGGTCTCATTCCATAGCAGTCCAGTTTCATTAATCATGACACCACTGCAATGGAAGCGACGGTGGGTGTCAAAGGCAATACACATAATGGGCACTGTGAGACCAACTGACCTTCAGCCAAGCACCGGGAAATAGTTTTGAGAGACACAGGAGCCTATAATTATGGTGTCACCTGTCTCCTGATAGAGGACAACGAAACAGTTGAAGCCGCTTGTGCTTCTCGGATGATCAGACGATCCTCTTCTGGTGGTCTGTCAAGAATATCCTGAGCCTGGTTGCCTAGTGTGCATGCCCTGACAAGGCAATAGTCTGGTCAGAATAGCTCAGGTGTCAGGCATTTCTTCGATATGACCATCCATCTCCTCGAATTTCAATAATGTTCCTGCTCTCAAACTATGTTAACTAGGCGAAAACTCTTTGACTGTATCATAGAGGCATGTCTTGTGGTTAGCAAGATCTATACAAGCAGAAAAAGAGGTCTAATATACACAAGTAGCTTCTGAGAGCCTTTTTATAGGCTAAGGGTGGAACCAATTTTAGGCCCCCATTCATCTAATCATGCCACAACTCCAATCATTTGCATATCTGCCTGAGATGTAACTACAAGCCCCATTTTGCAGAAAAATGACAACTCCTTTTAGGTGCTTGATTTTCTTTGACAAAAAACATATATAAAGAGGATCCTGTAAACTAGCTGGTCTATTGTATGGATGTATAGGCTGGCTGAGATGCAGTCTATTGCATCTATACTTACTGCAGAGAGTATATTGCTTGTGTGTCACTTCTGTGACAGATCCGGGGCTGGGGTCAACTTCTGGTTTAAGGCCCACCTGCAGGCCAGTGTGAACCCAATTTTAAAACTTCATATGTGTAAGACTACTACTAATGTTTTTTACCCTGTATATTACTGGCCCCACAGAGCCCTGATCTCAACATCTTTGAGTCTGCATGAGATTACTTGGAGAGAAGGATTTGAGCAAGCCTACTTCCACCAAAGATCTGTGGTTAGTTTTTGAAGATGTTTATGAAAGACTGTCTATTTACCGTGAATGGAGGCAGGCGGCCGGAAGCAATCTTCGGCCCACTCCAACGCCATTCACTGAGAAATGATTGCTCCTGTGTGGATATACTTGAAGATCATAGACTAATTAACCATATGCAATATCAATAAGCTGCTTTTAAAGCCAGCAGGATATTGTCATGTGTTTAAAGAGGTATGGACTTACAGGACAGTGAAGTAATATTATTACTTCACGAAGCAATGATGTTGCCTCATCTGGAACATTCAGTTCAGTTCTTGGCACCAGTTCATGGAGTTAGAAAAGGTACAAAGAAGAGCAAGAAAACTGATAACGGGAATGAAGGATTTTAGTTATAAGGAAAGATTCAAAGAATAAAATATATTTCGACTTGAAAAGAGACATGTAAAAAGGGACATAATTAACACGTGCAAGTATATAAATGACTTGTATAGAAAATATGGTGAAAACCTGTCCCATAGAAAATCCCTTAAAGAGACAAGGAGCACTTCCTCTGTCTGGAAAAAAAAGTCTCAATCGCAAGAAGGCTTCCTTGTCATAAGTGCTATGGAATAGTTAAAGGGGTTGTCCCGCTCCGAAACGGGTTTTTTTTTTTTTTTAACCCCCCCCCCCCCCCCGTTCGGCGCGAGACAACCCCGATGCAGGGGTTAAAAAAACAACCCGCACAGCGCTTACCTGAATCCCGGCGGTCCGGCGTCTTCATACTTACCTGCTGAAGATGGCCGCCGGGATCCTCTGTCTCCGTGGACCGCAGGGCTTCTGTGCGGTCCATTGCCGATTCCAGCCTCCTGATTGGCTGGAATCGGCACGTGACGGGGCGGAGCTACACGGAGCCGGCATTCTACACGAGCGGCCCCATAGAAGACTGAAGAAGACCCGGACTGCGCAAGCGCGGCTAATTTGGCCATCGGAGGGCGAAAATTAGTCGGCTCCATGGGAACGAGGACGCCAGCAACGGAGCAGGTAAGTATAAAACTTTTTATAACTTCTGTATGGCTCATAATTAATGCACAATGTACATTACAAAGTGCATTATTATGGCCATACAGAAGTGTATAGACCCACTTGCTGCCGCGGGACAACCCCTTTAACTCAGGAGTGGATCATAGCTGTCACTGTTGGTGACTTTAAAACAAGCTTAGATGAATTCCTAGAATAAAATAACATCAATGCCTGTGTAAATATATAGAATCTTGTTCCAAAAGGCAATCCAGTCTGATTGCTACTTGGCATCAGAAGGAAAAAGGTTTCCTTTCTGGAACATATTGACTCATACTTTATAGAGAAAATAAGATTCTACAGTTTGTCCAGGCCACTTCTTTTCCCATCCCTTGGGTAAACGTGATTGACATACATTTTATTTGAGCCATACTATGTAGCTTAATAGAAAAAGGGTCCATGAAAAAAGATGTATTTCCAAAATTCAAAGATCTGAGAATTATTGGCTCTCAATGACTATACAAAGTTTAGCAATTATCAGCATATGTTTGTTTTAACTCGGCGAAGCATATTGAAGAGAAGTTTGTGGTCAACAGTGTCAAATGCTGCGGAGAGGTCAAGGAGGATCAGTTTGCTTGAAAATTTTGTAAGGGCGGTTTCTGTCGAGTGCAGCGGGTCGAAACTGGACTGTAGGGGGTCAACAAGAGAGTTTTCTGAGACATAGCTTATAAGGCGGGAATAAACCAGGTGTTCTAATAGGTTGGAGAAGAAGGGAAGATTTGAGATGGGTCGGTAGTTGGCAGCATATGTCAAGTTGAGAGTCGGTTTCTTTAGCAGTGGGGATATGATATATGTTTAAATGAGGAGGGGAAAATGCCATAGGTCAGAGAGAGGTTGAATATAGTGGTGAGTTGGGGGATGACAGCCGGGGAGAGGGACCCGAGGAGGTGTGAGGGAAGAATGTTGGGTCTAAGGTTACAGTTTGACTTGATAATGTTTCACATTGATGTGATTTTTCTTTCTTTGGCTCCTGATTGGTCACGGATGATTGGGAAGGGTAGTTTAATTTTATCATCATATTTTTTATAGACTACAAACTTATACATAGGATTTGTTACTGTCCCTTCCAGGTTCGGAGCAGGTAGACCCATCTGCTCAGTCATGTGGCCAATATCCTGCTGATCACATGATCAACTATTTGATCACTAAAAGAAAAGAGGCCTTCGCCTGCCCCATTTTCTATTGTACACACAATTTAACAGACAGAAAAGCTGTAAAGAAGTGCCTCATTCTCTTGATTTTGGTCAGTTCCATACTATAAATATATACTGTACATCAACTATCTTAAAACTATTTCAACCCATCTATAAAATAATGAATTATGAAGATATACAAAAAAATAAGTATAAGTTAACAATAACATCCCCGAGTGATGGGGTAGGTTACAGTAGTGGATGGTTCCAATTGAAAAAAAAATTTTTTTAATATATATTGTATTCATTAATTAGAAGTACTTGAATCTTATTTCTAACACCTGCAGACCATCTGCTCCAGGATATCAGGAGTTAAACCTTCTAGCACACAGGAGATATTCCAGTCGCTTTGTCAGCAACACAACACAAGTAATTCTAAAAGTCATTGATCAAGTGATGTTGATATAGACAACTCCTTTATTTCATGTGATCAATAATGGAATACAAGCCACACACATTCAATTTAATTAAAGAGCGTTCAAAGCATTCCCCACATACTACTAGGCTGTTTTCGGAATATACAGCAGATAACTGTGTGATGTTAATTAATTTGTGACTGGATACTTATGTGCAATTAGTGTCAGCCATAGATAGTATGAATACATGGCTTGTGCGATGAAAGAATAGTTTTGTAAATAAAGCAGCCAAACATATGTGCTATCACAGCATATACTATTAGAAATATAACACATACACGTCATTGAGGAGATTTCTTGCTATTCAATATGTCAGTCGGCTGTCTTAGTACAGTACTGTGTGCAGAATGCATTGTAAATATGGCCTTGTTCTTTCATAAAATGAACTCAATGAATACTCTGAGGTCAGAAAGTCACATGTAGGTAATTAAATTATCTGACTAATTAAAAAACTAACAGATGGTGTTCTTCACCATTTGCTACAGTGTTAAGTCCGGGTCATCTGTAAAGGAGATCCTCTGACACAGTGGACCTTCACACCTGCGTTTAGGCTCATTTCAGGGTTTCCGTCTCTCTGCTCAGTTTTTGGAGGTAAGAAACTGAAATTGAACTTAAAAAAAAACGGATCCGTTTTTTTTCCCCCATTGAGTTCAATGGGGTTTCAAAAAAACGGGAAGGCTTCTGCTTGCTTCCATTCTGTCAGGTTTCCATTTTTTTTTTTACAGAAAAATAATGCTGCAGACTGCGCTATTTTTCCATCCATAAAAAAATGGAAACCTGTTCAAATAGTGAACAGAATGTACAAATCTGTAAGCCACTACCCACTCTTTGTCCACTGCCTCTGATTCATCACAGACTGGCAGAATGCTGTATCCATTCTATATACAGGCTGGCAAACTAAGCTTACTATACCCAGGAGCATTACTAAAGGCTCGGGGGCTTGCGTGCAGAAGTTTAGCTCGGCTCCCCTTCCCTCCCCCCACACACAACTGTACCCGTACCTATACCTAAACTGTGCTGTATGCAGCTGCCAAACAAATTTACATACATAATCTGGCCCTTTGGCAAAAGTTTTCTGGACATTACTCATTTTCTGGACTACATGATAATGTGTTTGGAGCCCCTTAGGCTGTGTTCATGTTTTTTGTTGCATTTTTGTATCACAATTAAAAAAACATCAGGCGGTATTCTAAAACCATATGTGGATTTAAGAAGCTGCATGCATTACTAAAAACCGCATGTGCATTTAAACAATACATGTAGATTTTTGATGCATTTTTTAAATTGTGTGTAAAGTGTGCAATCATATACAGGAAATACCCAGGTTATACCAGCATGCTCCATATCACTATATATAGGGAGATCTATAACTTCCACCAGCTGTACATGTATAATTATATACAGGAAATACCCAGATTATACCAGCATAGTCCACTATACTATACACAGAAAGTTATATAACTTCCACCGGATACCCTGGTTATACCAACATGCTCCATATCACTATATACAGGGAGATGCATAACTTATACCAGCTGTACATATATAATTATATACCGAAAATATCCTGCAGAAATTATACCAGCATGGCCTATATAACTATATACAGGAGATGTATAACTTATACTATCTGCAGCGAATTGCAAAGAATGGATTAATAAAGAGCTTATGCATTTTAAGAAGATGAGCTGTGGATGATTTAACCCTTCATGCTCCTTACATGATTATTTGAAACATTTGTTGAAAATTGAATACATGCTCCACATCCGGGTAAGCTTGCATGAATTGAGATTGAAAGATTTCCCCTCTGAGGTTGAGGAAACATAGTGTGTGGCAGCCTGATCATAGACCTTTCATTATACTATCTGCACATATATAATTATATACAGGAGATACCCAGGTTATACAGGCATGGTTCATATCACCATTTACATGGAGATGTATAATGTATACCAGCTGTACATATATAATTACTTTACAGAAGATAACCAGGTTATACCAGCATGGTCCATATCACTATTTACAGGGAGATGTATAACTTATACCAGCTGTACATATATAATTACTGTTTATTCGGGAGATACCCAGGTTATCCCAACATGGTCCATATCCAGCCAGAGGTTCCGTCACAGATCCGGCTCAAACTACCAGAAGAATAAGTGCTGCATGCAATACTTTTTCTTCCATCCAAAAGCTGGGCAGCTGGGGGGAAAGCGGACGGATCCCATTATAGTCAATGGGGTCTATCTGGGGATGTTCGATTCCATCCAGAGATGGAGCCATTCAACCACGGGAATTCCTTTTTCCTGCTCCTTGAATGGAGCAAAAAAGCGGAATGCCCAATGCAGGTTTAAAACCACCCTTACCAGGGTATCTACTGTATATAATTATACATGTACATCTAGTATAGTTTATATATGCTGTATATAGTGATATGGCCTATGCTGGTAGAACCTAGGTGTCTACTGTATATGCTTATATATGTATAGCTCATATAAGTTTTACATCTCCTGCATATAGTGATATACCAGGGTGTATCAGCATGGTCAATACCACTTTATACAGTTGTATAGCTTATACCAGTAGCACATATGTAATTATATACAGGAAATATTAAGGGTATACCAGCATGCTCCAAATCGGTATATATAGCGGATGTACACCCACCTGTATACAGTGATATGGACCATGCCAGTGTAACCTGGATATCTCCTGTATATAAGTATGTATGTGCAGCTGGTATAACTATATGAATAAATGTGGTACATTTTCTGTTGCACCGCATGGTCACCTCTCTCCTCTTCCCTTTCAGTGCACCACCAGCCGGACCAATCACAACTTCAGTCTCTCAGTGGAAGGGAGGACCATGCGCTGGGGAAGTCTGCAGCCTGTAATTGGCTCCCGACTCCTAGGGAAATGGCCCTCCCCTCCCCGAGTGCCACTTACAACCGGCCTGCAAGCCACTGTGGTGAAATGGAATATGGCGGGTCACTAAGGGTCCGGGTCTCAATTACGACCCCTCTGACCCCTAGTGGTACACCGGTGACTATACCACTATACAAAGTGCAGTCATACTATCAGCCTATTACTACTAATACTTTTTTCCTTGGAAGAGTTTCACTTGGAATGTTACAGTTTCCGTTATATACTCTATGTCAGCGAAAGGGAAAAAAGCCCGCCAGCAGCCCATTCAAGACTAGAAACAACATAATTTTTTACATTTGTGCAATATATAATGGGAGAGATACTGTCGGGTAAGGAAAGTGGATTCATGCACAACTCCCATTATACAATTTGTCTTTATTAAATGAGCGCTCTGACTTAGTTAATAAGTGCAGCTTACTGGTATCAGATTGATCTATACAAATTAACCTACGACTCAGTGTGCCAATGGAAGCTAAATAAAGTGTGCCTAATGACACTTCCACGAGCAAGACCGCAGTTAATATTAGCAGATATGGTAAAAATAGAAAAGAGGCTATGATTAGCATTCAGCATGTCCCATCCATGAAAAATGCATAATCAAAACAAAACACAGAAAACATGAAAATTTAATGAGATTTAACATTACAACAGAATAACCAAAAAGGAAGCTCTTAATGATACTTATGTAAATAATAGATCTTTGAATTTTACAATGGTGTGCATCCATTATCATCAGCCAGAAGCACCGTTACAATAATTTTCTTGATTTGTCATCCTTCTTATGCAAAAAAAGATAAAAATGCATAAATGTATAATGTAGAGTATATATAATTACTGGACATAATGAAAAAGATGGGTTTTATATTCTTGCATTTGTGGTGTGAAGGTTCCAACAGGACTTGGCAGGCACACTCTGGGAATACTAACGAAGGGGTAGACACACCACGAGATAGTAATAAGTATTTCTTGAAACTTCACTTAAACCTATGGCACAACACAAGTCAATCAAACTGGGAAGTCTTTCGGCCTGATTTAATCCCAAGACGAGATAGTCTATTCAACAATTGGTCCCAAGGAGTACAGTAACTCAATGCAAATACAGTTCAATTGCTTTATAATAATGTCTTCTGATAGGGAGGGACTTTCTTAGTTACAGGCACTTGGTGATTTGGTCCTTGTGGTGATGGCTTAATAAAGAAAATGGCTCACTCTCTTCATTCCCAACCATGGTGTCACCCGGTGGCTTACTTTGCCCCCACTCTCTTAATCAGCTGTTGTTGCAGTCTATATCTCTTTTACCTCTTATGCTGTATCAGCTCCTCTATGCCTATAATGTCAGTTCAGCTCTCCTCCATACCATCTTTTCTTGAGGGGTTGATGCACACATCAAGGGGGTAAGTCCGCAATGGCTCCACCAGTCACTAACCCTCCTTGGTAAACTGCGTCACGCTTGTAATTTGTCATGCTTGTTACTTTGTAGTCTGATACCCACCTCCACCTGACTTGCCTACTGGCAGGAAGCCACTCCCTTAAACTGAACCTGTCACCTCCCTAGAGCACCAAAAACTAAGTTTTAGGGGAGGTGATAGGGAGCCGAGTGAGGTTTTTTTTATATATTCATCCATTCCCGGTACAATATTACACGGTGCACTAGAAATCTGACTCTTTTCAGATTGCCATGCGCACATTCTTTTATACAAGTCTATGGGAGAGCGCATACAGCAATCTGAAGAGAGTCAGATTTCTGTGTGCCACACAATCTTCAGAGGGGAACACCATGTGTACTAGGGTGCAGGTGAGTATACAGAATATATCACCCAGCTCCCTGTCACCTCCCCTAACAGCAGTGTAACTTTGTTTTTGGAAATGTAGGGAGGTGATAGGTTCCCTTTAAGTACAGTAAAGTAGTCAACACTCATGCCCTTGTGCTCTCACATAGCTTGCGCCTTCTTAACCAATATGTGGCCATAACTTCCCAGCACCATACTAGTTTGGAAAGGTTTTTCAAAACCCACTAGGATTCCTGTATCCCGTATTATCATTCAGTATAAATTCATGACCCGACTGAACGACAAACGAGAATTCGCTCACTTCTCATTCATCGTTCAGTTTATGCATGCAGAAAACTGAATGATGGATCATCCTGTGTAAACAGGCAGTCATTAGCTTAAGAACAACTATCTGCTTATAGTGAATGGAGACGGGCAGCCCAGAATGATTCCGTGACCGATTCTGCCTCCATTCACTTGGAATAACAGTTCCTGTGTAAAAGCACAAAAACGATTATCACTGGGACGACCCATCGGGCATCTGCTCACTACAGGTAAAAGGGCCCTTAGTGTAAATACATTGCTTAATTTATCTTTTACTGATTCTGAGTTACAGCCTCTAATATAATCCAAATCTGCATTTCTACTTTTTCAGGCTTTATATCTGAAATCTCCAGCTATTCCTAAGAGCTTGTTCTGGTGGTTTGCTTAGTGGTATTTACACCAGACACTGCACATTATTCTGATGTATTAAAAAAATGTACTGTCCTAATGCATTATGGAAGCTCAGCAAAGGTATAGGTATCAGAGTGTTCAAGCAAGCTATAACTGTTTCCATTAATCAAACTACTAACGACCACTTGTCCGTGAGTATGTGAGTGCTTCTCATGTTCTGCCCCTTGTGATGTCATCAAAGGTCCTACAACATATATAAAACACAGAGCCTGACCACCAGCAGAAAACACAAAGTTAGGGCTCTTGAAATGAGGAAGACAAAAATAACAAAATGAGAATACAACTAAGCCGTTGTTATCTCAGACACAGCTCAGCAGTCCTGACAGAAGACACTGACCTACTGCCACCACAGAGATCCAGTGGGCTAAAAGATCTGCAATGACATCACTGCTGTGGGAGGAGCCATTGTGCAGTTTGGTAGAAAGTACTGTATACTGCATAAACCGACAGCAGCTACCAGGGCCTGTGATGACATCACCATCATGTGATCACCTGTGTGGGTGGAATTAGGGATCACATGACCAGGGGTGATCACTGCATCCAGGAGTCTGGTGATGTGTGGAATAGTAGAGCTGTGTGTGTGATGTGCTGTGTGTGATGTGTGGGAATCAAGATGGATGTACTACAGCTGTGTGTAGCATGTTGTAGAGCTGTGTGTGTAATGTCTGGATGGATGTAGTAGAGCTGTGTGTGCAATGTGTGGAATCAGGATGGATGTAGTAGAGCTGTGTATGTAATGTGTTGTGTGTGTAATGTGTGGGGTCAGAATGAATGTAGTAGTGCTGTGTGTGTGATGTGTGGGGATCATAATAGATGTACAATGTAGCAGAGCTGTGTGTGTGTGTGTGTGAATCAGGATGTAGCAGATCTGTGTGTGTAATGTGCTGTGTGTGTAATGTGTGGAAATCAGGATGGATGTAGTAGAGCTGTGTATGTAATGTATGAGGATTACAATGCATGTACCATGTAGCACAGCTGTGTGGCACATTACACCACCAAAAATACTGGTACTATAATTTCCTAATAATTACCAGTAGACAACACAACTGTGAATACAGTAACTCAGGACCAGTAAAACATAAGTGATACAATATGTAGTATTGAGCAAACTTTGGAAAAGTTTGGTTTGGCCGGTTCACCGAAACTCAGCAAAAAGTTTGTTTTGGTCTGAATTAATTTGAACTGAACAGGAACTTCATCAATACCCCTAAAACTAGTGTATAAAACTGTCCAAGAGCCATCACATACCTCCTCATTTTCTGTGGATTAGTGTGATATACTGAGACTAGTGTAATCAAAGAAAATCATTCAGCCAAAGGGGGATTCTGTGGAGCAAAGAACTCGCCTATAAAATGGTCAGAGAGGAATGTCAAGCAAATGGCAGCTGATTACATACAACACTGGTGCTCCATCTAATTTGTCCAAATGCACAATTTGTCATTCCTTAGTACAGATGCTCTATAACAGTAAAAACCAGTTCAAGTACCATTGTTGTCTAAGAGAAACAAAGACAATATTCTCGGGACAAAAAAAAGCAAAAATTGGATCACTGAGCATGTAAAATGTATAATGGAAGCTTTAGAAGGGTTGTCCAGTCTTATGTTAATAATGCTTTATCATTGTGTTATGAAAAGTTCTGTCGCCCAATGGCTATCAGCTATCATGAACTTATCAATTACTATCAATTTATCTATCAATTCAATAGAATATTCCTGATTTCTACTGCGGTCAGTGAATAGAAACATTGAACGAATTTGTAATGCTAAAACTGGTGTAAAAAGGTTAGATTTTTAAATTTACACTAGCTTATGCCAATTTTTCAAAAACTGGGTGTGAATTATCTTTATGAGGAGTGACCATCCGGTCTGACAGATATAAGTATAATTTATGTCAGAAGCAAGCTTTTGTGAACTTAAAGGGGTTGTCTCCGCCGAAACGTTTTTTTTTTTTTTTTTTTTGCATAGGCCCCCGTTCGGCGCAGGACAAACCCAAGGGATGTGTTAAAAAAAAAAATATATATATTACTTACCCGAATTTCCGCTCTGCGACTTCTTTCTTCTTCCTACTTCTTCCTTCTCCAAGATGGCCGCCGGGATCTTCACCCACGATGCACCGCGGGTCTTCTCCCATGGTGCACCGTGGGCTCTGTGCGGTCCATTGCCGATTCCAGCCTCCTGATTGGCTGGAATCGGCACACGTGACGGGGAGGAGCTACGCAATGACGCGTAGAAGGGGGCGGAGCCAGAACGCCGCTCGTGCCCGGACCGAGCAGAAGGGAGAAGACCCTTCTGCGCAAGCGCGTCTAAAAAAGCAAGAAGACAGCGAAATTAGACGGAGCCATGGAGACGGGGACGCCAGCAACAGAGGGGGTAAGTGAATAACTTCTGTATGGCTCATATTTAATGCACGATGTATATTACAAAGTGCATTAATATGGCCATACAGAAGTGCTGAACCCCACTTGCTGCCGCGAGACAACACCTTTAACACAGCACAAGTATCTTTCCTGGCCTGAAGGCTTATTTGTGCTTATATATTGTAATAAGACCAAGGTCTATGTGAGACAGACTTTCTTGCAAGGGGGTATGCCGAACTTGAATGTCACAATGCTGCAGACATTTTTTTCTAGAACACTTGATTATTTTTTCCTCACTATAGCAAGGGATGTAATATGTAGCGGTTACAGTCACTTAAAGTGGAACACAAACCTAATGGTTACACACACACTTAGAGGGAAACTGATACTTGAGTAGTGGAACAGTTGCAGAACATTCAGCAGTATCTTCCCATGGCCAAGACTACTGTGTGTCACACCCCAAAGCCTCTAGGAGATCAAGTTATGCCAAAGATAAATTTTGGCTCCTGCCTGAACCAACATTGCCCCTATGGGTCAAAGAGAAGGTACCCCCTACCACAAATTACTTCACCTAGACATTTTCCATGAATTTCCGACAGCCACATTTATATGGTTGCCCTGGTACTCGTGCTCCTAAGGGCTCTAGAGATTGCTAAATCACTACTTTCCTCCTGGCCATCCATAACTGCGACCAGCATGTTACTTAAAAATTGGAGTCCAAGGGTCTTTGTAGTGATTACTATTTCTTTAAGAATTCCACTTTACTTTGCAGCATCTTCACAGCAAACAAGTAAATTTGAATGCATACTTTCAATTTGACCACCTGGTATATCACTTGTACTGTTAATAAGAGAAGGGTTTGCTACAGACTTTGGTTTATAATTCACCTTGGTTGGTCTAGCCAACTGTTTATGTACCTACTTGCTTCAACCTCAGTATGCACCCTCAGTCCAGGGCCTTTGACCAGACCCTGGAGCAACTGGTCCTTATTATGAGCTGAACTTGTTTAGAGGCTACTATGCTATTTCTTTCACAATATGCAGCCACTGACTCCAATGTACAACACAACAGTCTCTCTCAAACTCACCAGCCTCTATGACGCTCTCTCTAGTGACCCAACTGATGGCTTTCTGACTTCAGGTCACAAATTTAAGCTTCTCACCCTTTCAGAAGTCAGTCACCTCATCAACACCTACTCAGGCTTTAGTCACTCCTTGCCTCATTCTCAGACCCTTGGCTTTTTCCTGAGTGGCTGACTAAAGGCCCTTTTACACGCAATGATTATCGCAAAAAATTCATTCAAAGAGCCATACATTAGCAATAATCATTACATGTAAATGTGGGCATTGTTTATTTTTCAATTGAACGATGGATTTCAGTACACACAAAATCCATAATTGAAGCCACTGAAAGACTGAGCAAATTCATTCCACTTAAATGAATTTCGCTCATATTTCAAAAGAATGCACCATAACAGTGTACAGATTGTATTTGCTTTGCCTACATAATAAATACACTGTGTACTCAGGAGAACAATGGAATCTGCAGGAAGAGGTTTGCTCAGCTGTGTAAACAACTTGTGGAGGAAGAAGGTGATTAATGGTCCTTTTACATGCAAATGAAGATGTTTAAGGCCATTAATATTTTATGCAACTACATTGCTAAAGGCCCATTTACCCGAAAAGATAATCCTTAAAAGAACAGGTTTTGAGCGATTGTTCTGCATAAACTGCTAATGGACACTAATGTGGGACTGCAAGCTGAATACAATGCAATCAGTGCTCCTGTGGAAAATACAGCACCATGGACAGCAAACACAGCGTAAGGGTTTGTGTTATCTTCTCTCGGACTGAACAATGGATTTTATGCTCACCTAAAAATCATTGTTCAGCAAAACAGTGAAAGATGGGAGCATTTACACACAATAATATCGGTCAAGCAATGGCTTTTCAGCAAATTTTTTGAGCGATAATCGTGTGTAAATGGGTCTTTAATCTTCTGGCTGTTTGAAAGATTATCTTAGTATGTAAAAGACCCTTAAGCTTTTGGTGTATTCCCATCCATCATCAAGTCAGCATGTACTGTGTTATGACATTTCTTCAATGGCTAAATGGTTCTAGCTGTAGAGGTTAGATAAATTGCTATCATGCCTAATTTTTAGATCAAATATCCACTGAACACCTTTAGGATTACTCTGTAGTCAGCAAGGCTGTATCCCCATCCATAGTAGAATGACAGAATATTGACATTATATGCACTGAAGCACCACAGCTGACTTTTCCATATATGATAGGATTGAATATAACTCTGCGAAAATGCATACCCTCTGCATGACCAGGTGCCGAGCACATCACACTGTTATTTAGTGCTGCCGTTATCAGCAAGAAATAGTATACTGCCTATAGAAATAGTATATCTGCCTAGAATAGAAACCATTGTTTATTGACTAGACACCTAATAGATTAAGCAGCAGCTAGAATAGTATAATGCATTTTTATTGAAATAGCGGTTCCAAGTGCAAAGTTTCCAAAAAAACATTGTTTTCCCCTCTGCTGTGTACCAAATTCACCGACTACACATTGACATATGTTACTTTGCTAGACACATCCTGAACTTTAGTAAAACACCATGAAAACCCAGGAAATATTTTAATTACAAGGTAATATCAAGACGAAGCACTTTGCCTGACAAATAATGTAATGTAGCCTGAGACAATGGGAATTCAATATCAAAAGTATTTTTTCTTCTTTTAGTTATTGATTGGGATTCCTCACCGGGTGCTCAGATACAACCTGAATAAAACGAAGTTCTATGGAAACAACTGTAGCAAGAGATTCTTTTTCAGACTTGATAATCAGCTCCAATATATGTGATGTACTTCACCCCACCTGCAGCTTTCTGGATACGAGGTTTGATTTGTGTCAACTGAAATCTTTTGACTGTTCATCAAGATGTCTAAATATGCCATCATTACCTAGTGTATACCAGCTCTCTCCATCATTATGTGAAATGTGAGAGAGAAATAAGGATTCCTCAAGCACCATTGATTGCTCCGGGTTGCTGTTCTACGGAGACGCTGATGTGAAGCTTTCATTTTCTACCATTATGCTCTTCGAAAAGCTTAGAACTGGGTATTTATTGCACTGACTTTATCTTGCTTGTACACCTGAGATAAAAGTCGGTTTCTGAAAGCTGAAACAAGTCTCAATCCCTCTTTGCCCAACCTTCCTTACATCCTCTATTGTCACAATGATTTTAGACCATATGTCCCATAAGATGGTCTTGCTATAGTGTGCTTGCATGAGAGTCATGGGGTTTCCTTAGTAGCTTATTTCCTGGCATTTCCGTTTAAAGTCTGTGAAGGGAAATTAGTTACCATAGTGTTGCTAACTCATGCGTTCAATCCTATTAACATCAGCTTCTGTGGCATTTAATGGCTGAGTTAAAACCCGTGAAATCCTACATAAACTCACATCTTGTGCTTACTTGTAAGGATGTGCTAATCCGCTCTCTTCATTTTCCTCAACACGGCATTATAAACTCCATCAAAATAATATTAAACACAGCTGTAGATATTATAGTCACAGAGGAGCGAAGTATAAATAGAAATTGATAAAAAAGAACAAAACAAATGAGGAAGATATAGAACAAGAATGGATAACGAAGCACCGCCGCTGTTACGAAGTCACATGTCCCATGATGCTCAGCTTGATTCTGACGAAGAAGAGCATTTCGTCTTTTGGTCTAACTAAGGCAGGCTGGAATGTTCGAGTGAAATATGGCTAAGGCAATGATGTAATATATTATAAATTTCCATGTTTAGCCTTAGAAGACAGACTTATTATGGATATGGCTTAAATGGATTACACTATAGTTTTTATCATCACACAGAAAACCTTATCTCATTATGCACAAGGAGACATTCATGCAGAACATGAGAAAAAGCTCAGCTCTAAAGTTTAGGTACGTGATTGTCTGATAAGAATTAGATAAGAAGCACAACAAGTTTATAAAGGGGCTCTAAAAATATTCACACCCCTTTCATGTATTTCTTTTAACAAAGGGATCGGAATTAGTTTCCTCAGAAATGTATAATTAAAATCACACAAAAAAAAAACAAAAAAAACACCACTTGCCTAGTAAACGTATAGAGCCTCATGCAAAAAGTTAGTGCAGGCAGAAAGTGAAAAGATTCGGGGGGGGGGGGGGCACCGGGGGTGAGCGGGGGGTTGCAGAGGAGAATGGGGGGGGGGGGGGGGAGAGAGAGCTCCCCTCTGTTCCCCACTGCTACACCTCGCTCCACCACACCACCCCCCCGAATCTTTTTACCCGAGTAGTCAGTTACTCGAAAAAAGCGATGCTCAATTGCGAAATCGCCCATAATGAGTACGTTCGCTCATCTCTAATTGCTACCCATAAAATCTAATCAGATCATTTTTCATGCTACTTTTATATTCTTAAAACAGATAAGGGAGATGGAGCAATACCACTGATTGGAAGGCAGCATTCCTGCAAATCAATGTTAGAGTCTTTATACAAGCCTTGTAGCAATGACTGGGAATTGATCATTGTTGCAAGGCTTGTATAAAGAGTCTAACAGGGACTTGCAGGAATGCTGCCTTTTAATAGGCAGAGGTATTGTTCCATCTCCCTTATTTGCATATTACCCAGAGGAGCATGAATGGCCTTATAAGTCTCCCCACTCACCTTCCAGGTGCTCTCCCTAATGACAAAAGATAGCGTTCCTGACCCACTCTAAAAACATTAAGGTGCCCTTATACATTAGACTAAAGTGGATTAAAACAAAGGATTTCAAGCAAAATGATCGTTCGGCAGGTAAACTTTAACAATGAACTATTTGCTTCAGCCAACCGATGACAGTCAGTCATCGCCACAAATGAAATAGGCCACGTTTAAAATTTTCGGCCAATAGTTGGACAAAAGATCTTTCGCTTAAGGAAAGATCTTTTGTGTGCAAACAATGTTTCCTTGGAAGAATGTTCCCAGAAAGATCTTTCTTCCATCGCCCAGAGTCATTGAACATGTATGGCCAGTTTGAACAACTGTGACGGTCAATATGGACTGAAATTTCCTATAGAACCGTTCAGATGAAGGAATTTTAGATGCACAAAAAACTCGGACCTAACAACGATAGAACATATAACTGCAAAGCTCGCATCGAAGGTATGTCGTGCATGAAAAGATAGGACCTGACCTATCCTTGGTGCGAGCTGCACATGAGCTTCCATAGACTTCTATGGGAGCAGGATAACACGCACCACGCACCTCCCGATCGTGTGAATGGGCAATTTCACTGCTAATTAAGCTCAAGACTAAATAGCTGGAAATCACCTGTTTATGCATTTTTTAATGGAGTATAGCCGCAATCTTTTCACGCCCCTATACTGCGCTAAAACTACGCTCGTCTGAAGGTGAAGCACTGAGCAAGAAGCCCGGGATCGAGCGTTGAATTCTGCCTGTGTAAATCCTCTGCAGGAGCACTGATGACCTTAGCAGTGACATCAGTGCTTGTGCAGTTATTTAGACCACCATCATCAACACATTTAAAGGGGTTTGGAATAATTTAGCATTGATGGCATATTCTTGAGCTCATGGCTGTCGCTTAGCCCTGTTGACTTGTGAATGATCTGCAGTACCTATCACAGCCACCTGGACAAGTATGTCATTGTGTTCAATACTGCAGTGAAAGGGCCCCGATGCTCCCGCAAAAGGTTGGATTTCCACAAATCATATATTCATGGATTATCCTACCTTATCATGATTTACGCTATCCTCACTGTACAGGAAAAATGCCAAGTGGATCTCTGCACTTTTATTCTCTGGATTGTTGGTAGTCCCAGAAGATGGACCCCCACCAGTTATAATGATAAAGAATACAGATGTTTCCCTTCTTACCTTAGCTGAAAATTGGCTAAGGGCTCCTATTTCTCATTAAATCAATTCAGCACCATATTGCAACAGGATATCAAAACCCTTGACACAGGACAATCACTGGGTTGCCACACATGTAAAGGCCCTTCAACAGAGGCCGACAGCCTTTTAAACCAGTGTTTCTCAACTGTACTCCTCAATGATCCCCAAACAGGTTATGTTTTCAGGATCTCCACAGTATTGCACAGGTGATGTAATTATCATCAGTGCCTCAGACATTGCCACAGGTGTTCTTACTATAGGATATCCTGAAAACATGACCTGTTGGGGGTCCCTGAGGACTGGAGTTGTAAAACACTCTTTCAAACGACTGCACGAGCGCTGATGTCACCGCTTAGGTCATCAGCACTCGTGCAGAGCATTTCAACCATAAGACTTACTGTTGGCTCGCGGGCTTCTCGTCCGCTTCTTGCTCAGTGCTTTACCTCCTATGGGAAGCACTGAGCGGGGAACATTCACAGAGGATGAGAAGCCAGTGAGCCAACAAGGTTTTTAAAGCTGACTGAAAAATTTCTTTGCATGCACACTTAACGATTATCGCTCAAATTCATTCGTTTGAACACATTTTGTGTGATAATCGTTACATGCAAATAGGCCTTAAAGGGGTTGTCCCGCGCCAAAACCTAAATTTTTTTTTTCCACATCCCACCTTAGCAGACAGTTAAATTACATCCATTTGTTATTTAAAAAAAATTTTTCGCTTACCTGGATCCCCGATCTGCAGCTTTGAAGTTTCTTCTTTCAAAGATGGTGCCGCTGGTCTTCTCCCATGGTGCACCATGGATGTTCTTCTCCAGTCTGCGTTCCACTGCTGATTACAGCCACCTCATTGGCTGATCGGCACCACGTGACGGAGGCGGAGCTACGATGACGCGGAGAAGAGGAAGGAGCCAGGACGCCGCTCGTGAGCCCGGACACATCCAGCAGAGGATTCCTCACTGCGAAAGCCCGACTGTTCGTGTGACCAGAGAAGAGGTTTGATCGTCGCCATGGAGACGGGGATGCCAGCACCAGAGGGGGGTAAGTGTATAACTTCTGTATGGCCAATATTTAATGCATGATGTATATTACAAAGTGCATTAATATGGCCATACAGAAGTACTTAACCCCACTTGCTATCACGGGACAACCCCTTTAAGATAGACCTCTTGTGAGAGAATATTGCAAAATCATGTTTTTTGGGGGAAAAGCTGTTCATTTCATGCGGCCCATCTCAGGTTACAGTATGTTAAGTTAAGGGCCAAGTTAAGGGAAGACACATCTCTAAACTAGTGATATACTGTGACATTCCGAGATGAGACTATCCCTTCAACCCGCTACAGTTCTCTGTTCCCTGGATTAAACTCTGCTGCATCTTTTCAACTCGGCAAAAAATAATGTTACTTTTTTGTTTAAAAAAAATTAAGCTTAGTAAATCATATAAAGAATACTAAAATGGAGCATTAATATCTAAATTCCCCAGCTGCCACCACTCATATCCTGTAATCCTAACTCTTGTAATAGTTTTTAGAGGCAGGGAAATGTTCTGTATGAAAAATACTAATCCCTTTCCTGAGAAAATGTGATGAACACAAATAAATAATTATGCATCAGGCAACAGTGGAAAAGTAATAGAACAGGAATGAAAATCTCAAAATGCCATGAATAAGCAGTTCAGGTAGAGGAAATTTATAAGTTATATATAGGGCGAAAAAGCACATCTATTTCTTTTTTTTTTCCGGAACTCAGATTTACCGTGTTCAGCCAAGGAATAAATTCAGAGTCTTGAAGTACAATGAGAAAACATTTGTTCACAGGCAGATGTTCATTGTCTGAACCTATACAAGTTCATACACTTGATAAATGGATAGAAAGAAAAGTCAAATAGGAACAATGCCCCAATTAAGGGGATGCGGCCACAGACTTTTTCAATGTAGATGTGCTACACTGGTGTACATCCTTCACCATACAACGCCACTAATTCCAGGATGTTATATACCAATTTCAACAGATATCTTCAGTGATGGTGCATTCTGCTATCCATGTCTAGTAGATAACCAGTTTTCTAAGCTGTACGCAACACTGCAGCCAATTAAAGCAAGCTTGATGGCTACTTAAAATGTAACCTTTAGAAAATATACATTAAAACTACTGTATATACTCAAGTATTAGCCGACCCGAGTATAAGCCAAGTCAATAAGTTTTACCACATAAGCCTAGCTATACTCGAGTATATACTAGGTAAAAAAAAACCCGCAATACTCACCTCCAATCCGGCGTCTGTGTCGCCTGTGTGATGATTTCCTCGGTGGTGCGGCAAGCTGCTTCAGATTTCTCCCTGCTCGGCTTGGAATTCCTCTGCCGTCAGTGCTGTGTAAGTAAGTGCTGTGATTGGATCAAGCACCAGCCAATCACAGCCAAAGCTTAATAAACCAATCACAGCCATTCAGTGATGTCATTCACTGAATAGCTGTGATTGATCGAGCGCCGGCTGTGACTGGCTGGCGCTTGATCCAATCACAGGGCTTACTTACACAGCACTGATGGTGGGGGAATTCAAAGCCGAGCAGAGAGATGACAGTGGGGAGAATTCTCAAGACCATCGTGCCGGGGACACAGACGTCAGGTGAGAGGTGAGTATTGCTGGGGTTTTTTTTTCTTCTTTTTTTTTTACAAGGGGGGCCTTTTTAGCATAAAAAAGTGCCGAAAAATTCGGCTTATACTCGAGTATATATGGTAATTCCCTCAGTTCAATATAGATAACAGATTCTTATAGAAACTCAAAAACCGGCAGTACTTACTGTCCAATAAGTTAAATTACAGATATTTAACAGTTGGCAATATAGTGTAAATATCAATACAGTGCAATAGGGTACACGTCTGCATATGCCCAGCATTACTCACAGTTGGTAGAGATAGTATAAAAAAAACTGCAGGATTTAGTCCAGTTGTATCAAGAAAGGAACCTGCAGTCCGATACATCTATCCCTACACTAATCCTGTTATGCCACTACCTAACCACAGAGTAACAATCCTGAGAAAGATAACCTCACTCTATGGTGACTGTGCCTGCAAGGTCCAGTAAAGCACCCCATCATCATGTCTCGTCAGCATCCTCAGTTACCAGCGATAACCAATTACCAGTGAGCTGGTTATTGCTGGTAATGGAGGATGCTGATTATGCATGATAGGATGCTTTAATAAACATTGCAGGGACAGCCATCATGGAATGAGGTTGTCCATCTCAGGATGGTTACTCCATGGCTAGATAGTGGCATAAGAGGATTAGTGTCAGGATAGGGGCATCAGATTGTTGGCTTCTCTCCTGATACAACTAGACTTTTGAGTATCTATTAACTTGGTTTTAGTGCACGTTTATTAAAGATTACATTTTAATAATAGGGATATTGTGATTGCTTTGATTTTGTTATGATTTTGCTATACCTGAGTGTTATCAGATTCTCTGACTTACTTAGGAGGTCACTTTAAGCAATACTATATCCAATATTCTTGGTTGTTGCGACTCATAATTAGTGGGTTAACACTTCTTGATCAGTTTTATAATTTGGCTTTAATATCTTAATAGCATCCAGAAAACTGTGGGTCACACCACGACCTCCTCCCTCATCCAGGTTTCTGCCAAAATGGCTGTGGTTGTCACCCAAACCTAACTTGTCACTACAGGTCTCTGGGAGGCTACCTCCTGACACAGCCCACCCTGCCTGGGTGTTTCTAACTGAGTTGCACCAGCCACTTGTTTATGATTGCCACTAGACTACTTCCACTCATGGAACTTCCTCCCAACCACACAGCTGTGAATGTACAGACATAAATGCTGCCCAACACCCAATACTTCCAGAGCACTATTGCTGACCAAGAGGTGGTCCAAACAGTTCAAGTCCAAGTCTGTAGATTGAGACACTTCTCTTTAAGATACCTGCTTGCACACACAAGTCGGAACAACAACAATATAGTAATTAAACTTAACTTAACTTGGAACATAAATTGCATATTTTTTCTGCAATTCGTCAAATTCTGACCCCTGGGATTTCTTAGCAATAATTGTATCTTCTTGGCTTACAGAAGGAAGATTCGTTACAAACACTTATCATCATAGTTAAAGGGGTTGTCCCGCGGCAGCAAGTGGGTCTATACACTTCTGTATGGCCATAATAATGCACTTTGTAATGTACATTGTGCATTAATTATGAGCCATACAGAAGTTATAAAAAGTTTTTCACTTACCTGCTCCGTTGCTAGCGTCCTCGTCTCCATGGTTGCCGTCTAATTTTCGCCGTCTAATGGCCAAATTAGACGCGCTTGCGCAGTCCGGGTCTTCTTATCTTCTCAATGGGGCTCCGTGTAGCTCCGTGTAGCTCCGCCCCGTCACGTGCCGATTCCAGCCAATCAGGAGGCTGGAATCGGCAATGGACCGCACAGAAGAGCTGCGGTCCACAGAGGAAGAAGATCCCGGCGGCCATCTTCAACCGGTAAGTAAGAAGTCACCGAAGCGCGGGGATTCAGGTAAGCGCTGTGCTGTTTTTTTTTAAGTCCCTGCATCGGGGTTGTCTCGCGCCGAACGGGGGGGGGGGGGGGGGGGGGGTTGAAAAAAAAAACCCCGTTTCGGCGCGGGACAACCCCTTGAAGTAATATATAACTTATTGAAGAATATTACTAATTGAGTATAGTAAGACTATGGAAGATAACCAAAAGACGAGATGATGGTTTATTCCTGAAATGCACGCAAAAGAAATGTAGTCTTTATTTTGGAAATGCATAACATTTTTACTTACTTTTATTCAACATGGAAAGAAAATAATAGACTGGAAGTAATTGACAAGTATCTGTTTTCATTGTGACTAAATAATTATATATACCAAGAAATAGGAAGTATTTACTGTAACATCTGTGGGAACGAATTTATGAATCTTTCAAATGAAGTAATTTATTGTTCTATTTTATTGGCCCAAATACTTGTCACTTGAAAGTGTTCTCGCAGTATGATGCATCACAGCTATAGCTCTCCAGGCAACAAAGATTTACAGGAAATGCTTAATACAAAGTGGGCTTGTTATTTTGGTGAAAATATGATACAGTTCACAGTGGGGGATTTCTTCTAATAACCAACATCAGCTGTCAATCTTCTGCTCGTTTCTCCATTCATACATTGTTTTTACTATATCCCTAAAGAAGCTACATTTTGACATTTCAGTCTTATCTGCTTATAAGCCTGGTTTTGAGAAATAAACTAAATGTAGTTTCATTATTACTTGTCAAAAAAGTCATAATAAAGTTCCATAAATATTGATGTAACCAAGTGTCTGTTGTGTCAAGAATTCATGGCAAAAAAAAAGGTTTCCCAGTTTTTCAAGACAACAATTCAATACATCTCACCGCTCTACGTGGGACCCCAGAAGAGATAGGAAGTTCAAGGATATCACCTTCCATTTCACCTGCAGAAAACACCCCCAAACCTCCTCCAAAACTTAGCCAATAAGTTTTACTCAGCTGTTGACACAATAGCCGTAACTCACCAGACGCGATTCCTCAAAGACATCTGCACTAAAACGATCAACCTATATATAGTGCAATAGAGGGGGACTTGTTATTTGTATAGCGCCAATTTATTCCACAGCGCTTTCAGGTAATTTTTATTTATTACCCCCCAGCAAGTTGGGTACTCATTTTACCGACCTCGGAGGGATGGAAGGCTGAGTCAATCTTGAGCCGGCTACCTGAGCTTTGCGGGGATTGAAATCACATCTTTCAGGTCGTGAGCAAGAGCTTGAAACTCAGTGCAACATGAGACCCCTATAATAAATAAACTTTAAGTAATGTTTAATATAAAATTCCAGTGTAAAAATGCATATAACATAAAGCTGCAGCAGTCCACATCACATGCCCTGCCCAACCCAGTGTTTCACCAACAGGCTTCTTCCAGGGCATCTGAAACCCTCGGTCGAACAATGGATTTGAAGTGGACTACTTCAGCTTCATGTTATATATGCATTGTTACACTGAGTGGGAATTTCATATTAATCATTGCTTAAAGGTTACTGTACTATGTTTAGTTTGTTTAGTGCTGATGCCTTTGAGGAATCGCGTCTAGTAGATTAAGCTTATTGTGTAAAAAGCTGAGTAAAGCTTTTTTGGCTATGTGTGGAGGAAGTTGGGTAGTGTTTTCTACAAGTGGAAGAGGTGATATCCTTGGACTTGCTTCCTCTTCAGGGGTCCCGCATAGTAAGGTTAGATCTATTGAATTGTTGTCTCGATAAAATTGGCTCCATTTAACACCCCCCCCCCACTCCATGGTGACTGTTTAATATGCTTATGCTTTAGGAGTTTCTGCATAATAAAAGTTTCCTGGTTTCTTGGATTTCTCTAATATAAAGATCCAGAAAAAGGGATTTCACAACACTTTAAAAAAATTCTAATGCTTATTCCATATTTTATTAAAACATAATTATCCAGGTTCAGACAGTATGAATCATAATATTTTAGTATAGCTACTTGGTTAGTACTAGACATTTCATCCACTTCGAACTTTTCCAGTGGTAAGCTTATGTGGCTTGTATTAAACACGGTGTAAAGCACCTGATGACTTTCCCCGGGTAATGTACAGAAAATGAAATAAAAAAATACAATTATAAAAACTAGGAAAAAGAAGAACAACACTCCCTTTTCAAAGTGAAAAATCAAATTCAAGCTCTCTTTGGCAACTTCATAAGATCGACACAAGAAAAAAAGACCACTCACATATTTTACCTGCCTTTTGTGCCCTTAGTTATAGCATGTTGATCATAAGCATATAGATAGTATATAAATAAAACAACCAATAGGCTTAAAATCACATGACTCCACATAATTAACAATGGAAAAAAAAAATCTGCAAAATGAACACAATTAGGAAGAAAAAACCACCTTATATATTGGTGACATCCAATAGCAATGCAGCATTAGAGCAGAACAGCAATTTTAGTCGTTAGTAGAAATGAGCGAGCATACTCGCTAAGGGCAATTTACTCGATCGAGCATTGCCCTTAGCGAGTACCTGCCCACTCGGAAGAAAAGGTTTGGCTGCCGGCGGCGGGCGGGGAGCGGCGGGGGAGAGCAAGGAGGAACGTAGATCTCTCTCTCCCTCTCACCCCCCCCCCCCCCCGGCTCCCCCCTGCTCATTGATGCAACTCACCTCTCACCCGCGTCGGCAGCCGAACCTTTTCTTCCGAGCAGGCAGGTACTCGCTAAGGACAATGCTCGATCGAGTAATTGTCCTTAGCGAGTATGCTCGCTCATCCCTAGTCGTTAGGTATACTTGTGAAGAATGAAAATCCAGCAACTTTCCTTATTGAGAACATTGCGGTGATAATCACTGCCCTTTGATGAGCCTTTAGCGCTTTCTATACCCTGAAATTTTAGAAAGGTAATATCCCCATTGTGGATAATCTGGAAGTGTTGTGAATGTAAGAAAATAGTGCAGCCTATTTAAGTATGTAGTTTAAAATACTGAATAAAGTGATACATTCCCGTTAAATGAGGGTTAACAATCCGAAAAAAAAGACTACAAATGGGTAAAACTGGCAAATTCACCTAAATATCAATACCCCATAATTGTATCTAAGTGTTCAACAGGTTTACCAGAGGTGAAGCTACACTTTAAGGAATTAATACAAAAGTAGAGGCAAGTATATTGCTTGATATAAGAGGATAAATGTTAAGGATTAAGAACTAATTTTCTTGCTTATTGGATTTATTCAGGTCTGTGAGCCAAATTTGTACTTGAAGTATTCTGAAAATATAAAGTCCTGTTGATATCTAATAATTACTAAAACATTGAATGCATATCAGTCAGATTCTTGTTGCTAATGGATTTAGTTGAGCAGATGGTTGCTGTTTTGTAAGTGGTTAGTAGCTGCCCCAAGGTTTCATAATTATATATCCAGTTTATGCGCTACATAAAAGGCTAAGCACGTCACTTTCATTTGACAACCAAAATCCTCCTGAACTGTACATCTGCAGTTCTAGGAACATAAATTCGGAAATCAAAGTTTAACTTTTTCCTTATTAATATTTTTATTTTATTTTTTGGGGCGCCTAGGTTGATTGCAAGTTATAGGGCCGTATAAAAGAAGAGAACATGTTTTAGATATTCTTTCCTTCTAAATATATTATGACTTTTTAAATATAAATTGAACAGAAATGAAAAAAAAAAAATTATAATACACACAAACTAAATTTGGTCATTTAACTTAATATGGCCTTAAATTAAAAACTTTTTGTGAAATGGTTAAAAGGAGAAGAGATATATGAATGACTAAAGGGAGAAACAAAGCCTTATGTCAGAAAATGTGAAGAATAACTGTTTCCACATAATGACTACATATATTATTCCAAGAAGATTTATATTTAATAAATAATTAACTTTACATGAGAAAATGAAAAAGCTCATAAAGGCTCTGTGATCATACTGTGGTGTGAGACTCCAAGGAGATAATATGTACATTACCATAAACACAATCCTGGATGGTATAAAGATTTCAATTTATAGAATTACTGAAGAGAGCTCATTCTTTCAGGTACATTGAGCAAGAATATGCAGTAGTCTTAGATCTGGAAAATGCGGACCATTCCCAAAAGCACAATGCCCATTAATGCTCGAACCAAGATAAATCAAGTATAAAATTAAAGGCCATGTTCAACTCTCAAGGAAATCTAAGCAAAGGTGGATTGTACAATATATGTTTTCTTTGCTCAATAACCAAAAAGAGCATTATTTTAGTCTACATTTTCTGTTCGTTAAGACGATTAAAGTTTTATTACACATTATGATCAATTTTGAAAGAATGGCTTTTGATAAAGTTAAAGAAACAGGAACAAATGATACTTAGGCTCATAAAATCTAGCATTGCAATTCCTTTAATAGTCAAACTAATGTGAAATAGATGATTAATGAAAAGTTTAAAATAGGTGAGGATGCATGATTAAATAACATGATAGTATAAATATATAAAACAATAAGGATAATGAAAGTAATATGCTGTCTCAAAAATCTCAAAAGATTTTTCTTAAAGCAGAAATACACAAGATTTTTAGAGGACTAATGACAATATTGTGTTATTTCTAAGGTCCGTACATATAGGAGAAAAGTCATCTTAATCCACTAATTTTCACAAGACTATTTTATGTTTGGGGAGCCACCCAACACTCTTCAAACAGATGATGAAAGTCGAAGAGTCAGACATATTGAATTTTTCATGGTAGATTCTTTTGTCCTCACAAGACATAAGCCACTGGCAGAAGCTTACTCTCCTCTCCCCATTAAAAACACATGAATGCTCAGCCGAGTTAAGTGTGCATGTGTATGGGTGAGGCAGAAGTAATAGTTGTTGGTTAAGTACTCAGAGACAGCAATAGAAGATGTATGGGCAATTTTAGATTTAAAGTATTCAGATTACCGCTGGACAAAAGAGAGTATCAAATTCCATAACATTAAGCAATTTGGTACAGCCATAAATGTCTGACTGATGCAAGTTCCACTTATAGTATCCCCATCTATGGGTAGAATGGGAGCCCCCTTGTCCACAATCAGAACTTTAGAGAGGAGACCATGCTTCCATGTGGCTCTCTGCATTATACATCATGGGTCTTGGGAAAATAATGGAGATATCCACATGCATAAGTGACTATCTCTAACTCATATACTCCTTTTTTCATTACTAAACAGGGGTCAAGAGACCCAATTATTGTGATAAACAAAGAGGGGGATTCTACAGAAAAAGCTACAAAGTTCATCATTAGTATGTGTCCCTTCCTGCTCCTAAGCAGTGTGTCATTCCAATTCTCTGTACCATGGAAATTACATGTGAGCCCCGAGCAAAAAGTTGTACAGCCCTTCGCTATATGATAGCAGAACCTGCTTTGTCAGCATCCATACAATTTTTGATTCAGCTTTGGAGCAGTTTTGATGCAGCCTTTGAAGCTCAAGTCAAGAGTGGATTCAACAAAAATGGATAAAAACAAAAGGAAATACTGATGTGTTTCCTCCCTGTTGGATCAACTTCTAGTTTTGTCTACAAAAAATTACATTAAGATGACACCAAAAACTGCATGTATTATTCTATTCTTCTAAAGAAACATCTAGGTGCAGTAAAGTCCTGTGAGCACCGCCCTTCTCAATCACATCAACATAAATCTACAGTTCCCTGCACTGCGGATGTGGCTATTTCTGTATTGTATGGACTCTTGTCTGTCTCTCTCCTACATGTCTTATTGCAAACATCAGGTAATGGAGTGCACATAACATTGGAGGAATAAGATACCGTGTTTCCGTGAAAATAAGACAGTGTCTTATACTTTTGTTTGCCCCAGAAAGGGCACAGTGTCTTATTTTTTTTTTTTGGGGGGGGGGGGGGGCTTTTACTTACCTGGTCCGCGGCTCCCGATGCCTCCCGATGGTGTCCGGCGGCGGCGCGGCAGCCTCCTCATCTAACAGATGTCTTCTGCTGACGACGGGGCTTTGAATACCCCGCCTTCAGCAAAGTGAATGCTGTGATTGGCTGCCAGCGCTCGATGAGCCAATCACAACCGGCGCTCGATGAGCCAATCACAGCCAGTGATGTCATTTACTGAATGGCTGTGATTGGCTCATCGGGCGCCATCTGTGATTGGCTACCAGCGCTCGATTACCCAATCACAGCGCTTGCTTTGCTGGAGGCGGGGTATTCAAAGCCCTGTTGCCAGCAGAAGGCAGCTGTGAGATGGAGGAGGACACCGCCCGCACCCTGCGGCGATGCCACAGCAGACGCCGCCGGGACGCCGCAGACATCATTGGGATGCTGCGGACCATGTGAGTATTAGTTAGGGGGGGGGGGCACCCGAGATAGGTCCTATTTTCGGGGGAGGCCTTATATTTCAAGCCTCCCCCAAAAGTCCAATAGGTATTACTATCCGGTTAGGACCTATTTTCGGGGAAACACGGTACTAACACTGACTGATAGGGTTAGAAGACAGAGGATGAGGGCCCAGGGAATGTACTGATTTAATCAGACTTAAAATGCTAAGCATCACATTAGAAATCTTCTTCCAAAAAGCTTGAACCACCAGACACTCCCACCCCATATGCATCACAGGCCCCAATTCACCACAACAGTTTTTAGGGCTTTTCACCTGCAGCAAAAATCTGAACATTGCATTTTTGGCCTAACATCTGGTGCTTTTTAATCTCTTACGACCACTCACTGTAAATGTATGATAGGTGGTCACGGGTGGTGCATGGAACAGATTCGGGAGCCGAGCATGCTCCATATCTGGAAGATTTCAGTTGTTTTGAACAGCTGACTGATGCTGGCAATGACTATAATTGGAGTTAGCTCCAATCGCAGCTGTAAACTTATTAGGTACCACTGTCAAAATTGGCAGCTTCAACTAAGCATAATTTGTCTTGTACACACTATTAAAATATTGAAATATTTATCCCGCATAGTGAATGTCATAAGAAAAAAAACATAATGCCAAATGTGCTTTTTGGGGCACCATGTCTCGTAACAAAAATGTGGATAAAAAGCAATTAAAAAGTCACATGTACTTCAAAATGATATCAATAAAAATTGCAGAAAAGAGCTCTCATTAACAGAAAAAGCAAAAAAAGTTATGGCTGTCAAAATATATTGACAACATCAATTTTATTGTTTTAAAAGTTTTAAATTTTCAAAAAGTAATAAAACATTAAAAAGCCTGTATAAATTTGGTATAGCTGCATTTAAACTGGCCCACATAATAACATTAAAACAGCATTTTTGCTGCACTAAGAATGCTGTAGAAACAGATTCAAAAAACAATAGTGTATTATCAGGGTTTTGGTATTGTTGTATCTTGTCTCCACCATAAGAATGGGTGGAGACAAGATGCATGCCCACAACTAACGCCCCCCTCTGGATTGGCTGGGCAATTGGTGGGCATAATCTCCCTGCTGGCTGCTGTTAATCACCCCTCTGCCGCTGGACCTTGTCCTCTTGGGTTGCTATACTCCCCGGCACCCTCACATGTGCGCTCACCGGATCCGAAGCGCCGTCGCTGCGGCCATGTCCTTCCTGCACTGCCACACATCAAGGGACCTCTTCAATCTGCTCTCACTTGTCCCTGATCCTGCGCTGATCCGCCACTGCATCCTCCCTGGTCTGGCGGCATATATCTATATTACACTCTAGTTCGGCACTATGGAGCAATTCCAGCAACTTGATTGGTTGTTTGGCTTGTCTGATTCAACCTCATTGGTTGTTTGGGTTCCCTGATTCAACCTGATTGGTTCTTAGTGCCGAACTTGAGTGTGATATAGATATATGCAGAGCTGGCGCTGTGCTTGTCCTGTCACTGTTCCTACAGGTGTGTTCCTACGGGCTTGCTGGCATCGCTAGCGGTTGACTTCTGACGGCAGGTTTCCTTAGGTCCCTGCTGTGCTCTCTACTCCCGGCCACTCACTGCTGTTCAGGCGAGTGGCGCCGGCGGTAGCAGACAGCAGCAGCAGCACAGCATGGAGTGTAGGAGCCGCTGCGGCCAGCAGCCCAGCACAACGATCCACACAGCTGTTCAGCAGGGGCCGCGTTACTTTCCTCCGTAGTCGGCCCGCCGGTAGCACACAGCAGCAGCTGCAGTAGAAATTGGAGCAAGGAGACTATTGCGTGGAGAGGGAGTTTTGGCTTGGATGGAGGGTTAGTTTCAGTGTTAGCCTTACATTATTAGATCAGCCCTGAATCTCCAGCCCAGCCAATCCAGTGGGGAGCATTGGTTGTGGGCGTGCATCTTGTCTCCACCCATTCTTATGGTGGAGACAAGATACAACAATACCCAGGGTTTTTTTCCAATTCATTCTACCTAAAAAAAATGTAAAATCTTTTCAATATATTATTGTACATTAAATGATACTATTGAAAAAAAACAACTCATCAAGCAAAAAAAAAATTCTCTGTACAGTGATCCCTCGTCTATCGTAGGGGTTACATTCCAGAGACCCCCGCGATACGTGAAGATCTGCAAAGTAGCGGCGTTATATTTACACTAATGAATCTGTTGGGTGAACTGCCAAGCAATTACAAAAGTGAACAAACAGACCGATGCTATGATCAGTGAGCCAAGCAGCGCCCCATACAGAACACATTCCATTAGCCAATAGTGTGCGTGTACAATCTCGCATTTGCAAGCTCTAGTGGCATACTGTATTTCCTCAAAATTCTGTGATATAGCGAAAAACTAAGCAAAAACAGAATTATATATGGTCTATCTAAAATCTGCGATGCACTGAAGCCGCAAACATTGATATAGCGAGGGATCACTGTACACCCACTTTTTAAGTTCTTTTGATAAGTGAAGTACAAGTTCTGAATAAATAAATGTTTTTTTTTATCCAAATAACAGAATTTTCTAGCCTAGACAATTCTTATTGTAGTAGGTCACAACAATATAGTGTTGTGGTCCACAGCTATATAAATGTCAGTATTATATTTGTAGATTAACTGCAGCTTGGTAATTAGCTGTAATTATTTAACATGAATGAGTGATTCTCTCAGCATGAAGCTTACTTTGAAATACAGAATGTGGTGAGAAAGAATTTTAAAGGTAATATTCACAGTAAGTTAATAGACACTTGTTAACTATATACTAGGGGTAATATACTAAGACTGGTGTTTTATATGCTGGTCCAAGGCTATGGCTACATAGTGACAGCTGTCGGATGACAAGGAGATCAAGGTAAATATTTGGTGCATTCCACTTCAGCTCATTTTGGATTAAGGCTGGGATTATATGCTGACAACAAGTCACAGACAAGTGGCACCAATTTTTTCGTTGTCTGAGTTTTAGGTAACTTGTTATATAGCACATCACTATGTAGCCATCACCTTAATTCCAAATCAATTGGAGTGTAATTAACCAAATTTATTAAGAGGCGTAAATTTGACGGTCAGGGCACTAAAAAGTAAAATCTACAATCTAAGTGTTTATTTACACAACGTAGATCGGCCGCCGTTTTCACGGCGGGCCAATATATGCTTCCATCTGAGCAGTCAGTCCCTTCCCTCCCCCTCACCGGCTCTCTGCCTTTCTCCTTAACTCCAGTGTTTGCAATGGGAGGGGGTGGGACGAGGGCAGGGCTAAGCTCCACTCTGTCCCGTACACTCCCATTGCTGGCTGTGGACAAGAAGAGGGGACGGGAGCTTAGCTCCCCCCCTGTTCCACCCACTCCCATTGCAAAGCACTGGGAGGGGAGGAGAGAGGCAGAGAGCCAGTGAGGGGGAAGGAAAGGGGGGGGGGGGGGGACTGCTTAGATAGAAGCTATATCGGCCGGCCATGAAAACGCCAGCCGATATACACTCGTGTAAATAAGCCCTGAACATAGATTTCATTTATAATTTATCAGTTTCTAGTTTAAATGGGTTGTCCCCTAAAAAACATTGATTATAGTTAAATCCAGTCCATAATTATAAAAATTTTGCATTTTGAGACCTATTAAATAAATTGTTTCTATCTTCCGATTTTCCGGGACTAATATTAGAATAGCACAATGGAAGGGAAAGAGAAATGGCTCAAGGCACAATGACTTCAAAAAATGGTGATGATCTTTCGAGAAAAAAACTCTTTCTCAGTAAATGTAGGTATCTACACTTCAGACACCAGCAGCTACATCTGCAGCCTGGTTCTCTCCCTATAGTTTCCTTATTTGCCATGCTGGCATGGCAACTTAAATACTCACCGTAGCCATGCAGCATGTTATGCTCCAGCATTTACTGAAGAAGAGGTTTTTCTTAGTAACACGTTTTTCTGCTGGTTATACTCTTCATATAATAAAATATTCTTATATCGTATTATCATCACAATTTTTTGAAACCATTGGTCCTTGAGCTATTTTTCTTTCACTTCCACTGTGTACTTCTTGATCTGTCTTGTACAGGTCTACGTCTGGCCAGCAGCGCCTCCCATGTACACTGGTACCACTATTTACAAACAAACTTTGTAAATCCATCCATAGAGTAGCTCCACCACTCTCCTTTCACCCTAATATTAGAATAGCACCACCTGCTGGTTGTAGTGAAGAGCCTTTCTGTGTTCCATCACCTCAGTAAATGTTCCAAGGTGGTCACACATGTGCAGTCTTGCTTCTCTGTAGTAACGCTGTCTCACTCTCTTATCACTAACTCATCATCTCTTCTGACAGCAGAGAAGACGCTGAAGCTTTAGTAGCAGCCGCTCACCAGACCAAGGTTCCCTCCAGTGAAGCACAAAGAGAAGCAAGACTCTTTGTGACCACCTTGGAAGGTGACATTATTCTAATATCAGTCCGACTCCTGGGATATAAGTGTAAATGCAAAAAACTGTTTATAATTATGGGCTTAACTAGAAACAATGTTTTTGGTTGAACAGCCTTTTTAAATTTGCTAGGCTGTGGTTGAATTTGCCCCTTCAAATTATGCTCCACCCAAAAAAGGGGGGGATTTAATAAGGACTATTACTTATGTACAATGAAATAAACAAACAGGGTAAATTTATTCTAGAATAGCAAGATTCTGGTGATGAGAAATACTCTTTATTTAAGGGGTGGGCCAATGTCAGCGATGGGAACAATACTCTGTATGTGTTGGTTGGGTGGATGGAAACAGCCAAGTGAGGCTGGCCTATGCTGTCTCCCATAGAAGTCAGTGGAGTTATTAAAACAGCATAGCTTGCAGAGGTAGGGCCCATATCTATCTGACTTTTATGGCACATCCACGGGATATCTGAGATGAGAATAACCCTTAGGCTTTATTCACACAAGTGTATGTTGGCCCTATTTTCATGGCTGACTGATATACACTGCCCATCTTATGCATTGGTTTACAATGCATCAGTTGAGATGGGCGTATTGCCGGAGCGTAAAAGCTCCCAGCCGGCCAAGATAGCGCTTATGCTGCGCATTTCGGCCAGGCGCTTTATGCAGGCCAGGAAAGATAGTCCTGGAACTATCTTCCTGCTGGAAAACAGCAGCGGCATTCATAGACTCCTATGGGAGCCTCTAGAAGCTGAGGGAGAAGGGAGGTGGGAGTGGGTTTAGCAGTGTGTCTGCTAAACTTACACTACCTTCCCTCCTCCTCCTCTCCACCCCTTGATTGCTGTTGGCAAAGGGATGGGGCAAGAGCTAGTTGCTAAGCTGCCACCCCATCCCACCCCCTTCCATTGCTGATAGTTGGTAAGGGGATGAAAAGGGGGAGGCAGTTTTTTGGGTGTTCTTTCTTTGCTAAGAAAGCTGTATTTCCTAATTTAGGCCGGCTGCACATGACCGGGTTGGATTCCAGATGTGGAATGCCGCAGCGGAATCTGACCCTGTGCTCGGCCGTTGACCCCGCATACCTGTCTTCTTTTCTTCTTATCTGAGCTGCGTATGGTCCGGACATCTCGCTGTCAGACATGCGCAGTACAGATTTTGCCACGCCGTCACATGGCGATGACGTGGAATCCGCTACCTATCCGCAACATTAATTGTGGATGGACCACAGGTCGGATGGTTTCCATAGACTTTAATGGAAGCCGTCCATGTGGACACCGCACTAAAATAGAGCGTGCTGCGATTTTTCCTCCAATTGATTTCCATTTGTGTGCAGGAAAAAGTGCTTTTCCATTGCATGCTATGGAAGGTATTTGCTGCGGAACCCGGAGGCGGACACCCGCTCCAGATTCTGCAATGCAAATATGCCTGTGTGCAGACGGTCTGACTTCATATGAGCATTAGCACAATTGCATGTGCCTCAGTGCAATGTATTTTCGTACTGAACAAAGCTTTTTTTGCATATATATCAGCGTATTTTACTGCACTTTTTCTGCCTGCCTGGCATGTTTATTTGTGCGCAGCAAACAAACGCACCGATTGAAATGGCTAATTATCTCCAGATGTGTTCTTTTCTTAGTGCAATTACATTTCACACATCTCCTCGTATTTTGTGAGTGTATTTGTGCACCCCCATTGACTTCTAGGGAGACCTTTGATGCGCAAATACGCAGTAAGATAGAGCATATATCTATTTTTTTGTTCAACCGAAATGCGTGCACAAAATACGGAAATGTGAACGAACCAATTCAAATGAATGGGTTCTATTCTCTGTGCACAAATATACCCATGCAGAGGTGTAACTAGAAACGTTTGGGTCTGGATGCAAAATCTAGAACAGGGTCCCCTACCTACCATATGCTATTTATAACACTAGTGTCTTCTTATGTGATGGAGAGATCTTTGGGCCCCCTAAGGCTCCAGGGCCCAGTAGCAACTGCTACCCCTGCAGCCCCTATAGCTACGACCCTGGCCATGGTTACAAAAAACAAACCCCAAGGCTGGCTTCACATGGCCTGTGGTCTCGGTTTTGACAAGCGGGAATGATACTACATGCAGGAAAGATAGGCCAGGACTAGATTTGAGCGAACATGCTCGTCCGAGCTTGATGCTCAATCGAGTATTAGCATACTCGATGGTGCTCGTTACTCGAGCGAGTACCACGCAGAGTTCGCCCCCCTCCCCGCATTACCACTTCCTGCTGTGACGTGAGAGAGAGAGAGAGAGAGAGAAGCACCCAAGCATTTTGGTGCTCGTTCATCTCTAGACAGGACCTATCTCCATGCTGTTTTTTTCAAGCTCTTGCACTATGGCGCAGAGTTTAAACGGCCGAAGAAGGAAAAAAAATACCTGTTCATGTGCAACTACACACTGTGGTGGCAAACATAGTTGTGCATAAAACCACGTAAAGCCACCCTACTACATTTTCTTTTTGTTGTATTCACTTCTGGCTTTGACTTAAAAAATTGCATCAAAAACTGTTACAAAAACCTGTGTGTATCCAGCCTTTGGATATCCACTGAAATAGTTTTCTTTGTTTTATTGCAAAGTTTTTTAAATATGTTTTTTTTTTTTTTGCAAAAGTGTCTGTGTAAGACCAGCATTAATGTGTGTTCACACATGACAGATTTGACCCTTTCAATAGAATTCAAGTTGAAGGAAAGAAACCTGCTGCAGATCTGCAGCAAATCGGCAACGGAAGGGCTTTAGATATAAGTAGAGATGAGCGAGCATTGCCCTTAGCGAGTACCTGCCCGCTCGCGACAAAAGGTTCGGGTGCCGGCACGGGGGAGCGGTGAGTAGCGGCAGTCAGCAGGGTGGGAGCGGGGGAGATCTCCCCTCCATTCCTCCCCGCTCTCCCCCGCAGCTTCCTGCCCGCCGCCGGCACCCGAACCTTTTGTCTCGAGCAGACAGGTACTCGCTAAGGGCAATGCTCGCTCGAGCAATTGCACTTAGCAAGCATACTCGCTCATCACTAGTTATAAGCCCTTCCCTGAAAAACCAGTAAAAGTAGTGTTAAAAACAAAAAAAAAATACATACTCACGTCCCTTCAGCTGCCGATGCTCAGCCGAGTCTTCTGTCCGCTGTCCCCGGCTCTGTTGTGCTGATCTATCAGCAGGCGGGGATTTAAAATCCCCGCCCGCTAAAAAAGCTGATTGTGATTGGCTGAGGCGCTCAGCCAATCACAGGCAGCTCTCGCCTGTCATTCATTCATGCTCGCTCATCTCTAGTAACAATACATAGCTATTTGAGATATTTTCTATAGAACAATATAGGAGTGCTTGAAGTCTATCATAATTTGTCTCTCTCCAACTCCCAATCATACACCGCATTTCTTTGCATTTTGGTAGTAGTTCCGAAAGTTCAGATTTAAACATTTTATGTCTTTTTGTACAATCTAAGGATAATCCGTACTCTTCCATACTCCAGTGGAATGCCATTTGCTCCTAATATATTATACATTATGATGGATCCTCAAAGGTTCCTTACACAACTGGAAGTATTATTACTTTGAAAGTTCTATGGACAAATGCTTTTCCACACTTCCTACAACTGTTCAGTCACTTACTATGATGAAGAAAAGGCAGCTCACAACTGAGAATGAAAAGCATCAGAGCAATTCATCATGAATTTCAATTCATATTTCTTGCAGTAAACAGCCAATTGTTATTTCAACCAACTAGCGAGCAAGCCCTGAAAAAGTGCTGATGAAGTGTGTCATATAGAAGCAGGCGAAAATACAAAGCAAGATATTTATGCCATTTACCTTTCCTCATGTTTAGTTAAAAACAGAAGAAAAATGATCTCCCACATTTAGTAGCTTAAAGAGGTTATAGTCATATAGAAATGGCAGAAGTCAGAAATTGTTATATGTACAGGATAACGCCAGCACAACACATGGTAATTTCATAAAGAGTTGCCTGGGGTTTTCCTAGGACTGCAGGTTGGTGTTATAACAGGGAATAAAATTAAGTTAGGATTCCACTAAATTAAGCTTAAAGGGATTTCCCCATGACTAAAAATTGCTTCATAACCACTCTGTCCTTTCTGATTGCTGATGACCAGGCCCAATGGTGGCTGCGGCCAATCATTGGGCACAGCAGTGACCTTCCATAGCCAGTGATTGGCTATAGTAGTCACATTTGTGCTCCTGGAACCAGTGGTTCTGTAGGTTTCCAGGAGCACATTGCTGCAGGTGTGGTTGATTTGGCTGGCTAAGGGCATGTAATTCTCCAGGCAGCCAATCATCATTGGTCTGCTGCATATAAATACCAGCCAATCTTTCTAGAGGGCGCTGGTGATTTTCCCCTTCTACTATTTTCCTCATTCTCGCTCATACCCCTGGTTTTTGGAGTCATGCATGTTTTGCTCTGGTGTTGCTTGCTTGCATGAGGTTCTAAGTTGGATTCCCCATTTGTTGGTGTGAACAGTTACCTGTTCAATGTGTATTTCCCTTGTCTGTTGGTGCGTGTGAATGATGTCCTGTCTCTTATGATCTAGGATGAGCCAGACCCCTAGGTTCCAGTATGGAGCTGTCCCTACAGGGACAATCACCCCACTTGTAGGCAGGACTCCTGGAGTTAAGTTGTCTTGTTAGAGTAGAGACTCACGAGACAACGAGGACTTTTGTGGTGGGCTCATGAGCTTACATACTTTGGCCAAATTACTAACTAATACCTTGTATTTATTAGCTGTTCCATCTGATTATGCATATTAGTATTAATGGTAAGTGTTTTGGCGTTTATCTGTTGGTTGTTAGCATTACATTGTTATTGTTATCTGGTGTTCGTGTTGCTGTGTATGCAAGCTCTCTCTCCCTCTGTGAACACAACCTTATGTTCATCCTGGGCTCAGGGTCAGTGTAATAGTCTGACTCTGCCATAACTAGGTTGCATCCATGTAGGTCATTTTCCCCATTGCTTCCATCTGGTATCTGAGCTATATGTCTAGGCCAGTCTGTGAGTGGTATTAAAAATGCACTATCCTATTGGTCTTTAAACTCCCTTGTGAAGATATGACATTGTGTGCAACCAACAGTACTGTCATTATCATCATCTTTGTGGCCATACAGTATATGGCTGTTAGAACTTATTGCAGATGTGAACAGCAGTCAAGAAAGTTGTGTTGTTTCGCATACAGTATTCTCATCTAAAAGGTTCTCTATTTGAATACCTTTTCAACAGGTTCTCTAAGGGAATGTTCACATAGGGCAGACTAGGTGAGCAAAATCCATCAAGATTTTCCGGAGAGAATCTGCCAGGGTTTGGTGCAACACTGTTTTTAGATTTGCCACTGCAAAACAGTTCACATAAAGGAAAAGAAAATTACTCAACTTCTTCCCGCTTCCTTGTAAAGTGTTGCCTGCTCCCCTGCTAGTTACTTGGATCCAATGACGGTCAACATAGCACGTCATTACTGGAAACCAGCATAGAAAGACTTCTCTGTACATCTCGGGATGTTGCTTACATATTTTGGGCAGGAATTTTTCAGCCCCATTACTAGTGTTCCTTTTAAGCTGTATTCTCCAAAATGAAAGAGTTAACATAACAGTCTAATGATGTCAATAAGCCCAATAACAGCTCTTTGCAGGATGTGAGATTTTTAACCCACTCATCACAATCCACATCGAGAGCGTAAGCCTTGGCTTCATCTACACACTGAGGAGAAGTCACACTGACCAGCCTGACTTTTCCAAAGAGCAGCTCTACCCCATGACCCCATTACAGGCATGGAAATACAACCTTCAAAGTTCTTTTTCTATACTATGCCATTCCTGCCACAAAGTATACCATCCTAGATAACAAATTGGTGGTGATTTGGGGGCCTAAGCTCTCATGACAGCTTCTCTTTAAATCTGCAAAACAATAGACTTTGCAGCCATGGCAATTGGAACAATCCACCTCAGAAAACTAATCTAGTTACACAATTTAGTGTCCACAAGAAAACAGATATATTTTCCATTTGTTTTAAAGAAGACATTAGAAATGGATTAGTATTTTTTGGCATGGCATGGCCTTCCCTCAATTCTAAACCAATTTAACACTTCTTCAATATATTTGCAGTGAGTAAAAGTGAAATAATTAACATCACGCCATTGATATGATGTAATGTGAATTTGAATATGGTGAATATTTGTTTCTCACTGAAGCAACCTAGAGAATAATTTTCGGTTTTCATAATCATGAAAGCATCCAATAACATTTTTCCAGCATAACAAACTTCAGCTTTGAGGAGACACAAATTAAGCAAAAAGAAATCATGAGTAATTAATAGAAAAGCAATATGTGCAAATCATAGGCAGCATATTACCATATTAATTAGAAAAATAGTAATCTTATTAAACAAATCCGTACCGTGATTATCAGTTTACATTTGACAAATAAACCCAAGATGGAAAACACAATTTTTAGCCAATGTAATTAAGATGAAAATGATATTACAGAATTTCCTAGACCAGTAGTTCACATCACAGCTCGGTGCTGAAAAATGTGCATGTGAACTATAGAAGTGTAATAAATAATTAGTACCCATCAGGAATGAAGAAGGGAACCTGAAGGTTCTAGGTGTTACATAACTGACTCACCTCTTCGTCCACAGCTACTTTATGACCAACATTGGACGGCTGTTAGATGTGCCGGAACAGGAAACCTAATCTACATTTTCAAAAAGTTTCTTTAGCATACTGTATATATTCATCATCAATGAAGTTTGAAATGTGAACTTTATGACTCATTGTATTTGGGGAAAGGGTAGACAGCAAAAAACATATGGGCATTACATTTATACTTATTTTGTGCAAGTCAGCTTGATTTTGAGAAAGTTTGTACTGCTAGTACTATATAATATCTAGTATTAGTTTTCCTATAGTTGGGTTTGTACGTTTTTTTTTCTTTCGGAAATTCTAAGAAGATTACAAATCTGCTCCGTTTGGAAACATTCCCCAATGTCCATTATAATCAATGGAGGAACCTTTAACATGAATTTAGTGTGCATTCTGGCTTAAAGTTACATGGGGCAGTATCTCAGTATCCTGAGTTGGGCCTTCACTTTTTACTAAGTACACTTAAACTTGACCTCCTTAAAATGTGCCATATATATATATATATATATATATATATATATATATATATATATATATATATAAAAACCTTCAATTTGGAAGTGTGAAAAACCTCTTATATTAGGATCTAGACAAGATATGCTGGGTATCTGTTACAATAACTTTTCTATAGTTGTTGATATCTGTAAAGCATTTCCAAATGTACTGTAGACTAATTGCCTGAGGAAAATCCATGGGGCTTTACACAGCAAGTAATGTGGCTGAGATTCCAGGAAATCTCATCCACATGTTGTGAAAATATCAGCAGCGTAATTTGAACTGCGGATATGGATTTTAAATCTGCAGCATATTTTCAATGCAGATTTCACCCATCCAAAACAGGAGGGTAAAATAAACTATTATGTCCTCCAAAAAAAGACTGAAACAAATGGAAACCAGGTCAAATGGATCACTGATGGCCAGGCTCCTCTTGCTAAACCCCACCCACTTTTCTTCCTACTTTTCAAAATTGGTGAAAGGTGTGAAAAGTGACACATTGCACACTATAATTTGCGATTTTTCTATGCTAAAAAAGTGCAGCAAATCACTTGATAAATTCCCCTCATATTGTAGAGGGTTCTTTCATGTGGATTTAACTTTAGACATCCCATAGACATACATTTAATCAACAGTATCTTTACATAGTGAGAGAAATGGAAAGGGTTGATGCACAAAGATTGGTTGCCAGTGGGAGTCAGCAGAAGGGAAGGGGAGTAGAAGTCAGGTGTGAGAACACACAAATAGACTTGTTGGCCATCTCTGGAAGGGCAACTCAGATAGAAGCCCAATAAAAACATTTATGGGTGACATCAAGTAACTTTAGGAAATGTTCCAGAAGTTCAATGCAATGAATATCAAGAGTTCAGGGTTTTACAAAATCGTAACCACACACATTAGCTTAGTGTGGCACAAATTGTTAGGGCAGCAGAAGTGCAGTCCTAAGCTCTTGCTCATGACCTGATGGTTGCTTAGTTCATTTTAGCTCATCTGGTAAAAGGAGTGCCGAGCTTGCTGGGGAAGGGGTTAAAGATGCATGGAAAGGCAATGGCAACCCCCCCTGCAAAAACAGTCTGCCAAGAAAACGTCATGATGTGACTTCAACCTAGGAAATGGTAGTTCAAGTCCCCTAGTGTCTGTTGCATTACTCCAGTTCCACCAAACTTGGGAATAAGCGTGTGCTTCTGGTAAGTCCTTTCTTCAATACGTCACCCTAGGAGTCAGTCATGACTCGGTGCTTGCACCAGGGAATTTTACCTTTATCTAACCACGCACAATTACAATGTGAGTTACCGTGTTACTATATTCCTATGGAAAACCATATCTCTAAGTGCAGCATGGGTATTGTTAGACTCTGAATATACCTGGAATGCCACAGTGGAAGGATACCGATATACTGAATGTGAGGATTGCTGGTGCCATTAGACTTACAACTAGAGATGAGCGAGCATACTCGCTAAGGACAATTACTCGAGCGAGTATTGTCCTTCGCGAGTACCTGCCCGCTTGGAAGAAAAGATTCGGGTGCCGTCGCGGGTGAGCGGTGAGTTACGGGAGTGAGCAGGGGGAAGCGAGGGGGAGAGAGGGAGAGAGAGATCTCCCCTCCGTTCCCCCCTGCTCTCCCCACGCCGCTCCCCGCCGACACCCGAATCTTTTCTTCCTAGCGGGCAGGTACTCGCTAAGGACAATGCTCGCTCGAGTAATTGTCCTTAGCGAATATGCTCGCTCATCTCTACTCACAACACTAGGCACTAGACCAAAGGCACACGTCTCTGTGGCCAAGTACTAGCACTACCACTGCTATTATTCTCGAATTCTCCAAAGACTGCTATATTCAAGGTCTCCCTAATAAAATACGTATGCTTGCCTTTGTCAGCACTGATCCAGTTTGTGCATGAATGTTAGTTTTTGCATGTTTGTTGAAGTTTAATTAGTTTAACCTCGACTTATGTGAAGGCAAAACTATTATTGTACATTTTGCTACATATTCTCTTTCATATACCGATGTCCAACCATGTAATACTTTGCTTTACTGCAAGAAGTATGAACTTCACTTGCTAAGTGAATAGGACTAGTTTAGGTTTCTACAACAATATCAAAGCAGAAAAGTAAACTTTCGAAATATAATTTGAAGTTAAGCTGGAGAAAAAGAAAGTAAATATGCCAGGCACTTGATTTCAGTCCTAGCTGTTTCTCGCCCGCTAGCACTCACAAAGGACTTGATTGGTATTCTTGTAACTGAAAATTTGTTTGTACTAACCCAAACTGCTGTTACTAAACCAATAAGGGATTTTTTGAAGTAGGATTTTTTTAAAGACCTGTTGAGAATAGCTGTTCTCTCAATCATATTTCTAACTTCTTGATTAATACCCAACCACCTTTTACTGTTTTGAGTACCAATCATTAATGTCATTCAGCGGCTTGTTTCTTAATTGCATTCTTAAATAGAGAGCACAGTATCGCAATGAAGTAATCCAGAAAAGCTCACAATCAATCTGATTGTGTCCAACACTGCTGCTGCACCTCTATTAACCTACATAGTGTGTTGCCGGTAAAGCATGTCAATGAAGAAATTACTTAACTCTGCTTTCATTTATTAGTTTTTAAAAGAAAAAATATGAAGAGGGAGATTTTAATGAAACCTGTCATGAGTTTAAATTGTGAATGTGGCCCCTGACTCTTCACATCAACAGACATTGACCCCATGGCAAAAAGTGTGCCCGGTAGTTAAACATAATAATCTGGACTTCAACCTTTACTTTTCAAAAAGTGGTAATATCTTATTAGGATTTAAGCTCATTGCTTGATGATATGTCTCCGGTTTATATATTCCTTCATTGTATTAATCAAAAGAGACGTTTTAGAATATATAAAGCTTAGGGCCTAGTTTATACTGGAGCAAATTCTGAGAGTAGGAGAAACTTAGAAAATGAAATTATACTTCTATCCTTCGGATTCCTTCTGTCCCCATAAGACCCACAAAAGACCCTTTTTGAGAAGCTGGCCCTAGGCTGTGAGGGATGGAATATATTTTGCAACTAATCAGAGTTGATCTCTTATTTAGCTGGTAGAAAAGTGGGATCTGTCCATCACTTGAGTTGATCCTACTATAAGTGATCTTAGGGTCTCTGTTTACACCAAACCGTTTATTGTTTGAATGAGTGAATGATGACAGAGTTCACCCTCGTGTAGCCTGGTTAGGCTGCCTGCATAAGGGCGGATTTGCTTTGCGGAATTCAAGGGGGCGTCCGCCTCCGTATTCTGCAGCAAATACCGCCCATGGCATGCTATGGCAAAATGCAATTTTCCACTTGCGGAGGAGAAATCACAGCATGCTGCGATTCTGTGTGGATTGTGGCTTTCATTGAAGTTAAGTGGAAGCTGCTTGACCCATGGCTCTTCCGCAGTCATTGCGGAAAGGTTGTGGGATCGGCTTCATCACATAGCAATGGGGCGCGGTATAATGTGTACTGCGCATGTGCGCCGGCTGGCACGACCACAGCACAGATTATGAAGACTGCAGACAGGTACATGGGGGTCACCGGCTGGGCACAGGGTTGGATTCTGCTGCGGGATCCTGCATGGGGAATCCGACCTGGTCGTGTACAGGCGGCCTTATATAGGCAGATACATCGTTGGCTTGTGGAAACAAGAAACCGTTTAGTCACTCACATTCGCTGCATAAGTGACTAAGAATGCCTGAATGATCAGTATTTAAACCGAATGGTTGGTAAAGGAGCCAATGATGATTTTTATGCCTACATAAAATGAATAATAAGCAAAAAGTAAATGATTTGTCATTCATTTTCATTGGTTTAACTATTTTTGAACGATAATCGTTCCATATAAAAGGACCCTTACTGTCAATAGATAAGATAGCTTCACTAATAGATGAGATACTGTGCTTAACTTTTTCCAGTGTTTTTGAGATGTTCCCAAAGTCTAAGAGACTATACACACCTTTGGGGGTCAAATTTTTTTCCTCACTTAACTGCATGTATTTTGGGCTGGCAATGATTTTTGCAATAAGGTTTAATAAGGATTTTGCACCATTTGTCTTCCACAGCTTCAGCTTATTGCTGTATATAGACACTGCAGTCTATGTTTCAGCAGGAGATGCATCAATGTGTTGGACGGCTTAGGCCTCGTTCACCTTTGTGTTAGGGATTTCCATGTCTCGATTTCATTTTTAGAGCAGAAAAAAAAAAGAATTAGAATGGGATTATACATTTCCATTTCTTTCCCCACATACAAAATTCGCATGAAAATAGAACCCATTGTTTGCAATGGGTATATTTACATGGCCAATTTTTCTCTTGCAGCGATGTTGCAAGATAGAAAGATTGCAGCATGTCCTTATTGTCCGGTGATACTGGCCATTATTGTCTAAGTGAGAAAACAAATTGCATTGTGTTCATATGCAGATGCAATTTTCATGTGAGTGCAATGCTATATTGAAAATTTATCCTATTGGAACAGGATGTGATTTCCACGCGGATTTTTCACACATGCGAATATTGCATTTTCTCTCAAATTGCACTGCAATCATAGCAAAAATCACAAGTTGATCCGAGTTGCTCGGATCATTATCAAACTTGTCCGTGTGAATACAGCCTTAGGATATGTTCACAGATAGATAATTTGCTGTGGATCTTCACTAGAGTTGGGAGATAGAAAGCGAGAGAGAGAGAAAGAGAGAGAAAGAGAGAGAGAGAAAGAGAGAGAAAGAGAGAGAAAGAGAGAAAGAAAGAGAGAGAAAGAGAGAAAGAAAGAGAAAGAGAGAGAAAGAGAGAAAGAAAGAGAGAGAAAGAGAGAGAAAGAGAGAGAAAGAGAGAGAAAGAGAGAGAGAACGAGAAAACGAGAAAAAGAGAGAGAGAAAGCGAGGGAGAGAGAGGGAGAGAGAGAGAGAGGGAGAGAGAGAGAGGGAGAGACGAACCTAGAAAAAAAAAAGCTCGGCGTCCCACATACAAAAATGCTCAAGTCTCCCTTTGTAGTGAATGGGGTTCGTTACTCGAGTAGAGCTCTCGAATGTTATGAAAAGCTCGACTCGAATAACGCGGACCCGAGCATTTGGGTGCTCGCTCATCTTTAATCTTCACCAAAATCCACTACAAAATCTACAGCAAGTCAGCCATGTGTGAATGCACCCTTACACAAGAAAACCCTACAAGGTTGTCAGCTTTTGAAATACTGGCCCCAGCTAGTCTAGCACCAATGACCATGCCTTATTCAAAGTCACTCAGATTGCTCAATTGCAACAGTTGATGATATAAGCAGGTCGATGAGCACTGGTTAGAGGCCTTTTACACTGGACAATTGCTGAGGATAAATGGCCACGTGAATGATCATTCATGACTTATGTTCATTCGTGTGGCTGTTTGTTTCCACAATTTTGTCAGTCTATCTTATATGTAAACAGAAATACATATATGTTGGTCAATAAACATTGAACAGCCACATTTGTGCTACAATTTCCCACTTTTTACAGCTCTTAAAAAGTGAGGAGGAGGCAGGGCCTTCAGCTGCCCAACAGATTTACTATTACTTATGCCACTTTCACTTGGCACAAATTACAGAACAAATCTATGCCTGCTAATATCATTCACAGCTTTCACTTTCTGGCAAAAAGACAACGAAAATGCATCAGATTTATTAAGATCTGCATTCCAATGAAGCATGGTGCACTCAATGTCAGCCTTAATAAATCTCCCTCGCCAAGGTCAGTTTCACACAGTTGCATTTAAGCCTGGAATACGGACAAGTGTCCCAACCTGATTGTGGATCTACTGAAAAAAAAATACAGCATTATAGTGATCTATGATGCTCCAAGTTCGGGTCATTAGATCCTTGGTGGGGCCTGGACACTTGTATGTATTGTAGGTACAGAAATGCACCCATAACACATTCACATGAAATTAGTGTAAGTCAAAACTAATCAAGGCCTTAGAGTTTTCCAACTTTTTTTTACCAATATCCTGCACTTTTCCTTAAAAATACACTTCTCAAAGTGACTGTTTCATGTATATATAATAGATGACGTTGGATGTTGCTTAAATGTATAAAGTGGCCCACTTTAGAGATACAGGGCAACCCGCTGTTATATCAGCCAGGGTTGATATCCTGTATGGTGGGTCACCATCCATCTGTGGCTGGCATCTTTGGTATCGCTCACATGTGCAGGCTATTAGTATATGCAATCACTCCTCCCCAATCTGGGCTGGGTTGAGTGGGTGACGGTATATTAGCCTGCCAAGAACAAGCTGCTCCTCCACATTATTGTCTGGCTGACTGCATATCTCCAGGGCTTACGGCCATTGCGCCTGCCCTACAGCGATTGTGCCGGTGGCGATTTTGCCTGCCTTATGGCGATCGTGCCTATGGCGACCGTGTCTGCTTTGCAGACCTTCAGGTATTGTATTTTTGGCTTTTTCTGTGAATAATGTCTTTGTTTTTTCCCTCACCTCTGTTATTTTTTGTAATTTATAGTGAATTAGCGTAGGTACTGACGGAAGCGGTGTGGCCTCGGCGCGGCCCGTCAGCCTATGTGTTTTGGCCAAAATGCAGTACCAACACCCGCATTTTATTAGTATGCATTAGTACTTTTGTATGCAGTTTGCTAGTTGGTGGGGGAGCCCAAGATGTCAGCCAGTGTGGCCCACTTTAGAGATACAGGGCAACCCGCTGTTATATCAGCCAGGGTTGATATCCTGTATGGTGGGATCACCATCCATCTATGGCTGGCATCTTTGGTATCGTTCACATGTGCAGGCTATAATTATGTGCAGTCACTCCTCCCCAATCTGGGCTGGGTGGAGTGGGTGACTGCATATTAGCCTGCCAAGAACAAGCTGTTCCTCGACATTATTGTCTGGCTGACTGCATATCTCCAGGGCTTACGGCCATTGCGCCTGCCCTACGGCGATTGTGCCAGTGGTGATTGTGCCTGCCTTATTGTGATCGTGCCTATGGCGACCGTGTCTGCTTTGCAGACCTTCAGGTATTGTATTTTTGGCTTTTTCTGTTAATAACGTCTTTGTTTTTTCCCTCACCTCTGTGATTTTTTGCTTAAATGTATAGGTGCATCAATGCTTGTATTAGGTGGAACTTCAAAGGTCGCTTCTAAGATTGATTATACAGACAATCCAGCAGAGAGAAGGGATAGCTCAAGATCCATAACCTAAAAATACGTAGGCTACTGCTTCTTAGGCTAGGTGCACACTAGCTGTGATGCAAGTTGCCCCTAGAGACTTAGGCTCAACATGCATCAAACAGCACATGGACACACATCCATTTTTACAACCAGCAGGTGTGGACCCACTATGCCAATTAACCGGTTTGGCTTTGGCCGTTATCCTGGTGGTTCCCAGTATTCACCCTTTAACCCCTGTACAGGGATCTGGCCTTTGCTATGAAGAACCGACCAGGCCGCTACCTCCTGGAGTAGTCCTGATGCAGTTGGTGACAGTCCCACAGGTATTGTGGACACTGGTGCAATGCACCATGAGACATAGCATAGAGCCTGGATATGACCTTATGTTGTAGCAGGCGGTATATAAATGAAATCCAGGTCACAAGACTGAGGGTCAAGGCAGGCAGAGTTCTAGCAAGTCCAGGTCACAATTCCAAGGGTCAAGGCAGGCAGAGTTCAGGCAAGTCCGGTAAACAGGTCAAAGGGTCAGTACATGGTAGATCAAGATCAGAATAACTAGCTAGGAACAGGAAACAAACATCACCAATACTCGAGCAAAGGGGGAGGATCCCCAGTTCAGCTAAATAAGGAGGTAATGGCTAATACCCTGCAGCTGGGTGAGAGCGCTAGGATTAACTCCTGCAGTGCTGATGGAAATCTCGCAGCACTTGGAAGGATCGACTCCTGTAGTGCTGATGGAAATTAAAAGACTTTTCATGCAAAAGGAGCGGGGCGACGACTGCATCTGCCAGCATAAGCAAGAGGATGGCTGCCACGGGTAGTCGACCTAACGTCTGAACTGTCCAATATAAGCAGACACTGCACTTTGACCTGCATTGGTATGTCCAATTTCTTATCCGTGAAAAGTACAGGAATAGGACATGTCACGGTTTTTGTTTTGCCATTGGTCATGTTTGCCAAAACATTCATGTATATAATCTCATAGACCATGTGCCACCCATTGATTAACATGGATAGCACATGGTCCTCAAATACACTAGTGTGCTGGAGACCTTATATTTTACAGTAGAGGAAGATATGGAGCGATTGTGCTATGCTGTATATAATCTGTATTATTACTAGAGATGAGCGAGCGTACTCGCTAAAGCAAATTACTCGAGCGAGTATTGCTATTTTTGAGTACATGTACGCTCGTGCCAAAAGATTCAGGGGCCGGCGGGGGTGAGCAGTGAGTTCCGGGAGTGAGCATGGGGGAGCAGGGGGGGGGGGGGGGGAGAGAGATCTCCCCCCGTTGCTCCCCACTCTCCCCCGCCGCCCCCCGAATCTTTTGGGATGAGCGGACATGTACTCAAAAATAGTCACTCGAGTGATTTGCCTTAGCGAGTATGCTTGCTCATCTCTAATTATTACCTGTATAAATGGAAGAGCGATCTTCCAAAATTGTGTTATAAAGATACAGGATTGTACAATACATATCTAATATCCGGTTTTCTGAACACATAATTGTATATTTCATTGCCGATGTTACTTTATATTGGTCTGAATGTTTGCAATAGCAATAAATAGTCACATAAAGCTACTTAATTAATACAATATTTTAAAGGATGTCCTGTGATGGTTGTGAAATACACTTTACAAAATCTGTGCTATATTGTGCCTATAAATAGGACATCATTATAAAAATGTGATATTGATTACAGTCCCACGCTGAACCTCAAGACCAATATGCCATATGCAGTATCTCATGAGAAAACTCAACTATTTGTTTTACAATGTCTCAAAATGTCAACCCATAATTTACTAGCATCGATTCATTTGGCTCCATTGGCGATGCACACATGTGGAACATATGAGGCATTGTTCAGAACAAAATGACCACATTGACATTACTATGTGAAAACAAATTCCTAAAATACTGACAATTTCCTCATATTGGAAATGTTATTTTCCCTTTGGAGATCAAAAGTGTCAAAAGTCAGACGCGCATCAAATCATATGCAGCATCATTTCAAGAAAGCTTATTTATCCCAGAAGTTGAGCTTTAAATCTTGCCAGTTTATGAAAATAGACATTGATTAATTCTCATCAAAGTACAGAATCCACATAACTCAATGGAAAATATTTCCAGCACCTCCCGTGTCAACCATCCTATGCTCATAAGTGTTCACTGAAAACTCCATGAATATTAATCCTGCTGTTGGCTTCATGCAATTTCTAATAGATATTAATAATTAGTGTACTGGGTTTTCAGCTGGATTTCCCTGTTTATGAATATGAGTTAACCTAGATTTACATCTGTATTTAAAGAGGCTTTAATTTAATTATAGAGTTTCTAAGCGGCTTGATAACAAAATAGAAATGTTGCTTGCTTGATAGTGTTTAAAGGCCCATTTAGACAACGATTATTGCTCAAAATTCACTCAAAAGCCATCTTTTGAGCGATAACCGTTGCATCTAAACGCGCTGCCATCGTGCACTTTTCGTGCACTGTTAATTCATCGGTGACTTCTGGCAAGCTAGAAATCACCGATGACTGTTATCAGCACCCCACGCTGATTTTCTCAGCAGGTGGCGCTGATACTGTTCTTTCAGCTGATATCCCGCTGACAGTTCTCAGCAGGACAACAGCTGAAAGCTCCCAGAACAATGCAGCTGTTTGCATATACAAAACAGCTGCATTGTTCTCGGAGCTATCGCGGCCATATCCTGCTCCACCTGCATAACTCTTAAATAGCTAATTAGCTACTTAGAGTTATGCCAAGATGATCGCTCAAAACGGTCACAAAAACTGTTGCTCAAACTGTCGTTTGAGCGATTTTTGAGCGATTATCTTTCAGTGTAAATGGGCCTTAAAGCATTACTACTTGCAGCATCCTGTTATTGCCTTTCTTTAGGTCAGCACATCTGACTGTATTATTATTATTATTGACTTTTGCTAAAGTTTGGCCATATGTGCTTTCATTTTTCAATAATGAAAAGTGGTATGTTCCAAAGATGGCCTTACAGATTAGCTTAAAGTTGGCCCAACAGATGATTACAACTAAAATGATTATTGGTTGGGTGAAATTTAACAACCAACGATATTACCAGCCACCGATGACAGTCTGTCATAGTTCAGCTAAAAGTAACATTTTCATCCCATGGTTGATAGTACTTGACTGTTTATGATGCAATTGGCTGCTACACAAGTAATTGTTCCATGAAAAACCATTCCATGGGGAAAGATTGTTCATCTTTGCCTGAAGTCATGGAATATGTAAAGCTAGTTTGAACGATAAACTGCCATTATGGACAGTGTAAGACATGTTTAAGACTGCCTCAGCATAACAATAGTTCACCAAACAACCATCCAATCAATTGTTTGTTCAACTATCAGCCTACTTTCATCTAATTAATATGGCAACCTTAAAAATTAAGTCCCACATGGGGAGCTTTATGGCACTTTGCGATAAATACTAAAATTTTGGTTTGCCATAACAACTCTTTTTGTTTTGGTCAACAAAAAGAGGCCTTAAGGAGCATTTTATGACACTTAGGGGGCACTATTATTGTGTGTAAGGCACTAATAGGGTACCTTTACTGAGTTGGGCACTATGAAGGCATTTGGGCACTAAAATGACACCATTACTGTGTAGGGGCAGTAAGGGAGCATTTTTTATTGTGAAAGGGCTATAAAGGGGCACCATTACTGTGTGGGGATACAAAAAGTAGCACATGAATGTGTTGGGGCACTATTACTGCTGGTACATCTGTTTGTCACTATCATTTCGATTTTTTTTTAACAGTTTTCCCCTGGTTTCAGGTCTTCCTCCTTTTCCATCTTTACTCCACTATCAATTTGCTTCTGCCTTTCCCTCGGTAATCCTCTTCCAAACACACATCTTGTTTGTTTTTTCACAAATATCAATGCTAAATTATTTTCTGCAAATTGTGATCTGTAAGTTGTCTCTTGAGTTCTATCCATTCCAACTGTAAATGGCTGTAAAATGCCTGCCTTTGCACTATGTCAACCCCGTCAAACCTGTAATAACCTGCTTAAGGCCTCCTGCCCACGGCCGCATCGGAATCTGCCTTCGAAATCCCGCAGTTGAATCCGACCCGGCACCCATAGAGACCCCATACTCACCTCTCTGGATCTGCGGTGAGAGTCTCTGCCGGCAAGCTGGCGTGCATGTGCAGTGCAGCGCATGACGTGCCGGCGTTGGGCGGAGATGTAGTTTCCCGTGATACTTTCGAGTATCACGGGATGGACAGCTTCCATTGACTGCATTGGAAGCCGTCCACATGGTTTTCTACGATGAATAGGACATGCTGCGATCCCCCCCCCCCCAAGCGGAAAATCACAGTTGATTTCCGCTCGTGGGCAGGGGAGAATCGATTACCCCAGCATGTCTATTGATGGCTATTGCTGCGGGATTCGCGGCGCATGTCTGATCTTGAATCTCGTAGCGATTATCTGTCCGTAGACATTTAGCCTAAATCTATTTGCAACCAGTATTTCAGTTTTGGTAACTCCTCTTTATCTTTTCATAAACACACAGAATAAAGCATTGTCACAGCCTGAAATTGCATATCCACATCACTTATTTTCCTAACCGCATGCACAAATATAGCACTAATTAATAACCCTACCTCCGCCGGTAGCCCCACCTCCTCTCCTTCAGACACTATAGTCTTGCTGAATGTATCCATTTGTGTTTATAATAACACACATTCAAGATGTGAAATCACAATAAATAGTTAAATGATATTCTGGGACTCCAAACTTATTATCAGCGCTGGAATTTCTTGCAGAATGAAAGTGAATCTATGCTTGAATGCTTGCATTAATTTCCATTAATTTCAAGCATTTTAACATTTAGTAATTGGCTTCCTTTTACTACAAGACAACCAACTACCAATGACTGCGGAGTAAGATAACATCCATAAAAATGCTTAAGAGGCCTACTTAATTCAAAAAGAGAACTATATTTCTCCAATGTTCTTTATAGTATTTGTCTATTAACAAGCTGCTACCAGCCATAAATGTCAGATGCAGAGTAAAATATACATCTTTATGCGTCTTCCAAAGTGCTTACACAAATAGATTGATTACACCAGGCAGACTATAACAAAGGAGTACATTTTTTCACTGCGTTAGTTAAACTGGGTTAAAGGTTCAACCCTAAAAACTGTTATTTATTCACATTTCCTAAAGCAGCTCTGCTTCTCAGAGAGGATTTATGATATTTTTCATTTTCTGGTTGGGCTTTATTGATTTAAAATGTCTTCTATGAAAACAGCCTCAATCTGTCTTGTCTGGAGTCATTAATAGCAGGTCACCTGTAGACAGCAAAAAGCTTTTCATTACCTGCAGCTACAGTTTACTAAAGTGGTAAAAAATAACCTATTTATTTATTTACAATACAATATTGGCATTTAGGAGGAAAGACTGATGTAATGCATCATAAGCGACTCAAATCCGTAAAAAAAAATGGTCAAAGAAGGAAAATTTTGACTGATTATAGTGAGGTAGGAATCAATGATTCGGAATTCAGAACCACATAGGTGGAGACCTTACAATCCTGTGAAAGATCAGGTGAGTATTGGTATCATGATGAAATATACAAATAAAAATCGGGGCATATTTACTATTCTGGCAGAAGTTGGGCCTTCTTTTCATCGCAGATGAATTTACTAATGACTTGCGTCAAACTGAACAGATGTTAGGCCTCACTAGATGCTTTTCAAAAAGGGTTTAGAAAAGGGGGTGAAGTTTGAGAGGTGTGAAATTTTAGACAGATTTATTAATTGAGACATTTTGAAAAGTCTCAGAAACTTTTTGCAATGTCACTGCAGTAGGTGGGGGAGGCAGAAAAAGTATAGGGACATTTCTAAACATACAGTGTTGGAAAATGTGACAAATATACTAATATTATGTGACAATATGATAAATTTGCTTAATTGTCCAAAGGAGAAATGATGGACCATTGCGCAACCCTTGTGATGTGAAAAAAGCCTTCTGCATGTTGGTTGATGCACTTTGCTATTACAGTATATAGTATATCATGCATTATGACTGCTAACGTTAACCTATGTGTTTAGTACTAGGATTGCTGTATGTAAAATCGCCATAAAGCTCTGGCTTTGAACATTTGCCACATGAAGCATCAAACAATAGAGAAGAACAGATAGGTGTAAACATAACCGTACGTGTGCTTTTCAGTACTCAATACAAGTTAGTGATGTATATTACTGGGGGTCCTACATTTCACTGCATTCCTACTTAGAAGCACTTAAACAATGCTTTTGGGTTTGAATCAACTCAAAAGGAAGGATTTTCAGCACACTGAGAATTGAAAGATTCCACGATGCCCTCAAATTTAGGGCGGCGCCAGATGAGTGTATTTTTCTACGTTTTTGGTCGTGAAAAAGTCCTGCTTGCAAAACATGGTTCTGGTAGCCGGCTCAAAATTGACTCAGCCTTCCATCCTTCTAAGGTTGGTAAAAGGAGTTCCCAGCCAGGAGGGGGGAGTAAAGATGGCTGGGGAAGGCAATGGCAAGCCACCCTGCAAAAACAGTCTGCCAAGAAAACATCACGATGTGACGTCACCCTAGGAGTCGGTCTAGACTCGGTGCTTGCGCCAGGGGACTTTACCTTTTTTTTTTTTTTTTTTTTTTTACACCAAATATGTGGTTGTCCACTTTTTATTATGTCCTAAATTATGCAACTACCATAGTGCAAACAAGTCATGTTAATAATACATTTTGGTAATATTTATGAATAAAACCGTAAGAATTGTGGCTAGCGGAAAGTTTTCTACTCCAAATCGGATTCAAATGAGGTTGCCTACTGTTATAACTTCGAGGTTCATTGTGCGTCAGAACCATAGCAAACAAAAAGATGCTCTAGCACACAAAATGGTCAGTCGAAGGCATCTTTTAAATAAGTGCATATCGGCTGGTCGTTTTCATGGCTGGCCAATATACGCTACATTGGGAGAGGAAAATCTGGTGAACGGGCACACAAATCAAACGTTTGTGTGCCCGTTCATGTGGCCTGGTGAGGCAGGCGCAAATGCGCCAAGATCATCAGGCCATCACCCATTTCCCCTCCCTCCCATTCGCAGGCTCACCTGTCATTCCTCCTCGCTCGTTCTGTGCAATTGGAGAGGGTGGTAATGGGGTGGAGCTAAGCACCGATCCACCCAGCCTCCTCCCATTGATGGCTATGGACAAGGGGCGGGGAGAGAGTGAGTGCTTAGCTCTACCCACGTCCCCCCCTTGTCCATAGCTATCAATGGGAGGAGGCGGGGTGGACCAGTGCTTAGCTCCACCCCAGTCCCGCCCTCTCACATTGCACAGAACAAGTGGGGAAGAACAACAGATGAGCCTACATGGGGGGAGGAGAACAGAGGGAGGGAGTTTAGCAGCCATGCTAAACTCTCTCCCACCTATGGCCACTGCCATGGGCTCCCATAGGCATTTTTATGTCTCAGAAATTTACCCATGTGATCTGATGCATTGGAATCCAATGCATCAGATCACAGCGCCAGCCGACATGTGCTCATGTGAAAGAAGCCTAACTCTAAAAGTTCAGCCCCTTTACAGCTAGAGTCTTTGATAAAAATGTCTAGAAAATTGCTCATCTAGTACTTTCCTAGTTTGCATTTAAAAGAAAACACATTTTGACGTAAGTCCTTTCTATTTTGAAGGAACTTGGCAGTTGACAACTGCAGGATTGCTGTTAACACAGTAGGCGGCTGCCAGTAAAATATAGTCAGCTAATGAATCCCTGACTACAGACAGGCACAATATAATATCTTGAATTGTCAGAGATGGGCAGGCACAGGAATCTGCCTGCAGCTGCCAGCTAAGGCTGCCATATATATTAGGCAGCTGTGTCCAGAAAGCTTGTTCGGCTGACAGCTATCTTGCTGAACATCTACATACACATGTACACTCAGCCAAACATGCATGTGTTCTGAATGTACAGATGGAAGAAAGATGCTGCGAGACAACTTTGGCAGTGGCTTATCTCTGGAGAACAAAAGGATTAGACAGTTGAAATCCAACTGCCTGATCTTGATCGCCACTGACATTTACCATCAGGGAAGAGTCAAGAGGCCGCATAAACATTAGATGATTAGCCAAAATCTCAGCTTCGGACAATTTACATCTAATGATTATGGACACCTTTAATCAAACCACAAAGCTCTGAATAGGAAAATATTTGTTGATGAAAGTTTATTAGGAAATTCCTAAACTGTCCTATACTTTCAAGTAAATCCTTTATGTTCTTTAATTACTCAAGCTCTTGTTTGAGGACATATACGGAATCAGAAGGGGGAATGTAGTTCCTGCGAAAATACTTAGAATATCAATGTAAAAACAGAATTGGTCAGGGAATTGTAATGGGTAGTTCACCAAATAAAGCATGGTTCACGCCACATTCAGACATTATGTTCAGAGGGAAGAAGTTCACCAAAGTAGCTCTGGACATTTGTAGCTGTATGCCTGTATGTCTACCATTGACTTCCATTTAGAAAAATATACATATTGTACCCCACAGACACATTTTTGCATGTAGTTTAATTGAAAAGTGTAATAAACTGCAGTACCTTTTCACTAAAGTTGAGGCATAGTTATAACATTTTCAGAAATAAAAATATAAAATATATATCTACTAATAGATGTTTTGTCTTAAAGAGGTATTCCGGAATTTAATAAAATATTCAACAGGTCCCCAATGTTTCCAGTTATTGCCATTATTTCAAACGTCCATCTAAATCCTCAAAATTAACTCCACTACCTTTTTTGCTGACCCGTGCCACCGCTGATTTCCAGCCAGATTCAGATTTCCACATTATTCAAAATGGCTGCAAAAACTACATTTCCCACAATGCCCCATTTCCAGTTACTGATAAGTGTACGTTCACAGCTGTACAAACTGTATAAAAAAATCTATTCTCCCATGGCAAATAAAAACATAGCAGCAACATTTTGACCTATTGGTCTTTATCAAGCTTGAAAAAGAAGGCCAATAGGTTGAAATGTCGCTATGTTTTTATTTGCCATGGGAGAATAAAAGTTTTTTATACTTTTGCAACCTTGACGCTGCCACTAAGTTTTTATTCTGGATCTAACCTGGGAACAAGTTCAAGTTCTGGTGTGGCTGCTGCATCTCCGGGGGATACCAACTTTGGTGGTGAGGAGCGCTGCTGGAAAATCTGAAGCCATTGAGTATGTCTGACTAGTAAAACAGTGGAATCTACAAGGCATAACCAATTGGATACCAATGTAGAACTAAGCAGGAAGGGGGACAGATCACAGGTAAAGCGGCTTTGTAAAACAAGCCATAACATTACATTGTAAAATTACAAGTTATCGCCTTACGAAGCATGGAGCTTCCACTTTGAATCGCTGGAATACCCTCTTAATATCCTACCATTTTTAATGGTTTCTTCTCACTAAAGCTTTATGTCACGTTGATTAATGCAGACATACTAAAATAGGTCCCATTTCAGTTTAAATTCTACTTGCAATACTGACTTTCCTCAGCATGGAGACCTCAATCAGACCTATTGATAAAAGGCGAGCACAGATTCTGCTTCGGTTTCATGTTGAATGCTAGTTGTGCAAAGACCATGAATCTCTCCTGCAGTTCTGGATGCCTATAGAATGTGTTATTGTTATTATTTTCAATGTATTTTTGTTTCAGTTAACAGTTTTTATCATCAGTTTAACAACCGTTTTACCAATCTTCACCATTTGAGGCTTAACGAGCATACATAAGCATGTAGTCAATTGAATTGCAGACAGAGTACATAAAGTAAGGGAAAACTACCTTAGAAAAATCATCAAAATATTGTTTGTGTTGAACTAATCAGAGTATTAAGATATATCCGAAATAGTGGTGCAGCTTGAACCTCCTGGAACCCAATAAACAATTTTACCAGGACCATGTCATTTATTGTCACATATGTGAAAGTGCTTTTGGGTATCTTCAAACACCAAAGTCTAGGTGCGACTATCACTTCTATATCCCCACTGCCTGTGGCAATTAATGAACATGGACCAGTACAGATGCACATAATAGAGGAACCACATTGTACTGTCTCAATATTAATCTGATGCTTCCATAACAAAGAATTTCTGAAAAATCACCACATTACGAAAGCAGTTGATTCCATCAGGGGTGTAGCATCCTCCAGAGCTATGCATAAGCAAAATGAATTGTTTTTTTTAATGATAGATATTCATGTTGGAGATGCAGAGATACAGGATCCAAAGTGGATTATGAGCATCACCATGTTCTAATGCAGTGGCCCCAACTAGTAGCTCTTAGCCAACAACTGTGTGGCTCACAATAGAAGCTTTCAATTATGGCCAAATGTATTAGTTACCATACAACTTCCTCCCTGACAGTATTACAAAGATCCTGATCCCCATATGGTCCCAGTGTGGATGGTGTAATATCAGTTTTTAAAATTTCATTCTAAAATATTTGCAAATATTTGTAATTCCATGATTTCTTATTTTTTCCAGGTTTAATAAAGCTTGCCACAATTTTTTTCACCTTAAGGCCTCATGTCCACGGGGAAAATCAGATCCGCTGCAGATTCTACATGGAGAATCTGCAGCGGGTCCCTCCTGCCCCGCGGACATGAGCGCTGAAAATAGGAATTTAAAAGAATTTACCCATCCGGAGCGGGCGGGGAAGGTCTTCTCTTCCTCACGGCCGGATCTTCTTTTTCGGCCGGCGGATGAATTTGTCACGCCGGCGGCGCGTCGCCGGCACGTCCCCGACGTGCAGCACGCATGCGCCGGGCACATCCGCCGAGCCGAAGCAAGAAAGATCCGGCCGTGAGGAAGAGAAGACCTTCCCCGCCCGCTCCGGATGAGTAAATTCTTTTAAATTCCTATTTTAGGTCTCCCGCGGATCCGGACGGCTTCCATAGGCTTCAATAGAAGCCCGCGGGAGCCGTCCCCGCGGGAGACCCGCAGGAAAATGGAGCATGGTCCAGATTTTTTCATGCTCCATTTTTTTTTTTAATCCCTTTTATTGACCATCCGCGGGTATTTATCTACCTGCGGGTGGTCAATGCATCCCTATGGGGTGCGGATCCGCGCGCGGGAGAAAAGTTAAAATCCGCTGCGGATTTTAATTCTTCTTTTGCCCGTGGACATGAGGCCTGAATGTAGCTCTTGACCGCTCTGAAAGTTGACTGTGGCTCATAAGATGCAGAAGGGTGGGGATTTCTGTGCTACAGCCTCTTTGTCCCTCATGACTTTCGATGAACTTGGCAGAAAAATAAATTAGATTTTTAAAAGTAGAAAGAAACCCTTCAAGTAAGCATGAAGGTCTTTCATTGTGTATAATTTTATACCCAATCAGCAAAGGTTTTCTGAAATTATAGTCCAGGCTCCGGGCCTTCTCTTGGAGTGATTTAAGTTATTAGAGCATTTTTATCTTTTTTTCTCTGAGGACTAGGTGTTTTTTCCACAATATATATTACAAACGTCGTTGGGTTCACACAATGTGTCCTTTTACCATCTACTTTGGGGCAAGACTTTGGTCAGCAATTTTTCCATTCAACAAATATCATCATTGATGGTTATTTTTGGCTGACCATGCCGTTGCACCTCAGTCTTGTTTGGTTGTGACTGGAGGCTCATGGGTTTTCTCCATACCAATACCCCTGTCAGTCTAGTGGTATATTTCTATACTTTTGTATTAATTTGGTATTTATTAGCCCTTATTTGATATTTTAGACAGTTATTATAAAAGTTATATTTTAAGGGTGTGTTCAGTGACATTTTTCAATACTTATGCTCCCCTTCGGCTACTCTGTGATTTCAGTGAAATTATAGTCCAGTTCATTATAAATAATCATTAATTAATTCATAGTTAATACATCCAAAAGGATGCACATGGGAGTATTTGTACTGCCCAATGCACATGGGAGTATTTGTACTGCGGGATCTGGAGCTCCGGATCCCGCAGCAAGTACAGCCCATAGGACATCGCTGATGTGCCACGTCTGCCCTAAGCATGTGCAGCTATACACCAGCTGGCACTTTCACAGAGCAGAGTGAAGACGCCGGACAGGTAAGCTGGAGCAGGGGCACAGGGTCGCATCCCGCTGAAATGATCTGACAGTCGGGAATCTGACCCAGCCAACTGCATACTTACATTTTTCATTTCCACATCATTATTTATATATCACTTTGTGTCACATTTTTGAGGCAATGTTTTGAGCCAAAACATTGATCCAGCAGGAAGAAGCTGGATCAATGAATTGATCAATCGATTGAGCCAGTCAATCAATTAAGCCAATTGATCCAGCAGGAAGAAGTGTACGTTGGTACTGGTGCAATATGGCTCCACCAGATGTATGGGTGGAGACATAGGTTGGCTGGCCTGACTTACAGGGAACACTCAGGTGATTGCCACAGCTGCAGATTGGGTGCTACAGACACACCTCCCCAGAGAAACATGTAGGGACCATCCATCCGACAGCGAACTGCCCTCCACTACCTTCTGTGCTATCAGCGTGCACAGTGCCGCCGCTAAACCTTGCTGTCCCACCGCCTATGTGTCTGCTCCCAACTCTGCTCTGACTGTTGCCGCCCTTCGCTCCCAACCCCGCTCTCACTGTCGCCGCCCTCCTCTCCCAACCCTGCTCTCACTGTCACCGCCCTCCGCTCCCAACTCCTCTCTCACTGTTGCCGCCCTCCGCTCCCAACCCCTCTCTCACTGTCGCCGCCCTCTGCTCCCAACCCCTCTCTCACTATCGCCGCCCTCCACTCCCAACCCCACTCTCACTATTGCCACCCTCCGCTCCCAACCCCACTCTCACTGTCGCTGCCCTCCGCTCCCAACCACGCTGTCACTGTCGCCGGCCTCCGCTTCCAACCCCTCTCCCACTATCGCCGCCCTCCGCTCCCAATAGACTGACACTTTTAGAGATGATTTTTCATCTTGTGCAGTGTACACTGTGTGGAGGGTAAGCAGCCATCTTCAGGGACCCTTGTGATTAATGTTTTTTCTAATCCAAGGAGGGCAGCTAACAAACACAGCTGCTGTGCCCAACACAATCATGTGCAGGTAGGTAGTCTCCTATACACCTTCAACAACTGTCGAATGAACAATTGCTCATTTGACAGCTGCTTCCCCGGCTGTCCCATATACATGAGCTTTCTTGTGTTTAGGGAGACAGCTGTAGGTGATGTCCTGTGTGGCACAGAGTGCTAAGGCAGCAGAAATGCAGTCCTAAGCTCTTGCTCACAACCTGAAGCTTGTGAGTTCAACCCCTGCATGGTTCCGGTAGCCGGCTCTAGGTTGTCTCAGCCTTCCATCCTTCTCAGGTCAGTAGAATGAGTACCCAGCTTGCTGGGGGGTAATAAATAAATTACTTGAAAGTGCTTCGGAATAAGTTGGCTCTATACAAATAACAAGATTTCTTTTATTTATACATATGTCTATGGGAAGGAACAAAAGTATTATGCATTGAAATTCAATGCCCTAGATCCTTCTTTCCCTCACCATCATCTGTCGGAGAAAAGTTGAGAGATCCCAAAGCACATCAGAGAGTCATCCCCCCCATCTTTGTTGGCAGGTTAGAATGACCAAAGTTTAATATCTATAAGGAACCTGAGAGATTCTGTAGGAAACAGTTAAATAGAGCCATATAACACAGGATATCACCATTAGCCATAGTAATGGAAAGAGCTCAGATGTTCCTCTCTGTTCCTGCAGATGACACAGTTCATGCTCACAATATTTTTCTATCAAAGTCCGTAAGTCATTTTCTGACTCCCTTTGTTATTTAACCCGAGATGACATTTGTCCTCATTAACCATGTGACGAAAAAAAAAAAGAAAAAAATATAAAACAACCTATAAATCCTTAAACTGGAACCTGGTGACGTATTCATATTCAACATGCAGACAGAGGTTAAAACTTTCACTTATTGGATGACAGGTGAGGAAATGCTCTAAGCTGTAAAATAAGAACAAGTAAGCAATTGGATTTTTGTAACAATGAAGTGATTATATTTATGGGACTGCCTTTAATTATTAGGAATGTCAGTAGAAAGCGGCATGTCATCATGTTTAAAGGAATGTTTAAGCGAGGGCACATTTGTTTGAACCGTACCATTAGCAAACATTAGTGATGAGGGCATGTGGCCCTAGCAGTTTTCTGAAGGCTGCTTCACAGACAGCTATGATGCATGAGAAGTCATTATGTGTACATTTACAACAAATTACTATAATCACTATTTTAAAACACATTTTCCATTTTTGAGGCGCTGACAAGATCAAAAGTGCTATGATCTTTTCTAATACATTCCAGGAACAAGCAGAACCCGACTTACATTACAATTACCGAGGCTACACATTTAAATGAGTCTTAGGATTTTTTTCCAATTTTGTAAAAGAAGATAGATTATGCTATTGTGATCTGAATTGCTGGACGCTGCAGATTGCTTCAGTCATGGAGTCTGATATGCAGAAGGATATATTATAGAAGTGGCTTAGCAGTCTGCCCGGCATGTTTCACAGAAGTAAACTATTGATAATAATTTAATTAACACACAGGAGGTTGGTTTCTTAATCCATTTTATTGGGTTTTAAAGAACTGAAACACTCGTGGGGCATGTTGCCTAGAATATGAAGTAGATATGTATCCAAGTAACATTCTGTCTAATTTGCCCTTACGATAGATTCCTTTGAAGAAAATAGTTATTACAGATGTTAAGATGTTTAACCCCTTAATGGGAGCTCAAGAGAAATGAAAATATAAAGGGTTTATTACAATAAAATAGAAATCCTCTTCGCTTGCATTGAAGCAAGAGGCTAAATTCCCGTTATAGATGTGGATGTGTTGCCTTTCAGACAATGAAGGGTGACGTATGGATCCATAGTTCAGCATTACATCCTTCATTGTTTCTTATGTGTCGTACATAACTACATAATCACTAAATGTCAGCAACTAAAATATCCACAGATTTGTTTATCGCTTCAGCTAAATAATAAATACAGTGACTGCTTACTACCAGCAAGATCACAAAAGTATGCCTGAAAACATATTTGTCATTTAAAACCACAGTTGATTTAACCCCTTAAGGACCAGACACTTTAGGGATTCTACTACTGATGAGCGAGCATGCTCGTTTAAAGCTAAGAAAAAACACTTGTCTGACCAAGCCCTTAAAGTTGGATATTGTGCAAGTCATAGATGTAGTGCATTTGTATTCATAAAGACCATGATATTTTTAAGGAAGATGGGTAAAGGATCCCCGGACACAGCCATGTGCATAATAACTCCAGTTAGTGCTCTATGTCTTAGCCAGACATAGTTAGAGATCTTCTTAAGGCCCATTTACACACAAATATCGCTCAAAAGCTATTGTTTGAACGATAATCGTTGTGTGTAAATGCTCCCATCTTTTACTCTTCGGCTGAATGATGATTTTTAGGTGAGCATAAAATCCATCTTTCAGTCGGAGAGAAGATAACACAGACTGCATGCTGTGTTTGCTGTCCATGGTGCTGTATTCTTCATGAGAGCACTGATTACATTGTATTCGGCTTGCAGCTCCGTGGAAGAACAAAGGAACTGAACGCAGAGAACAGACCACCTGCTTTACCTGTATACAGCTCCTGGAGGCTCATTTTCAGGCAAATGAAGGTGATAAGCTGCTAATGGACATTAGTGTCCATTAGCAGTTTATGTAAAACTATGGCTCAAAACCTTTCGAATGATCTTTGTGTGTAAATAGGCCTTTACTTTAGGTTACCAAAGTGCTTCATTAAATAGCCAGTCAAAGTGAACCCAAACATTTGTTATTCACACAGGGGCCCCATGATAATGGTAGACAAAAAGCAAAGCCAGAAGTTTTACTTTGATTTCCAAGGCTACAATCACTGTTCTGTACTGCTGACATCCAATTAAAAAGACCTCTGCTCTACAGAAATGATCTAACTGACCATGGGAATAGTGCTGGCAATTTGGTATTTCATCATTGATTCCAGGACCCTTGCCATCATTGAAGGATGTGGATGTTCGATCAAGTACAGTATATCTTATCTCTGTATTGCTGAAAAGAGCATACTTTATGCTTTTAGGCTTTAACCCTTTCAAATCCACCGCCTGAAGTCTAAAGACCTTCTGATTGAAAGCTGTACAGTTTCCGATGTTGAAAGACATCCAGCAGGGTATTCTTACTGTATATTACTGGCCGCTCTGTTGTAGGGGGGGCCTCTTGAGCATGTCCAATACCACAGTACTGGCTCTAGCCAGTAGGTGGCGCCATTGTATAATGGCAGAAAGGGAAAACCCCCTAGGAAACCCTGAATCCAAAATTGGATTGCAAAGGGTTAAGCAATTGGGCATTAGTAACGGAATATGATAACTTTATCAAGCAAAATAAAAGTATTTTAGAATCTGTAATTAAAAGGAACACAAGTAACATATGATTATCAAGACGGTTTGTTTGCAGATATGATACTGAAATACTGGTCATACTTAACAATTTGTGTAGTATTGCACATTTCAGTTCTCCATTATTTTCCTTAGAATCCCAAAAGACTCATAAATCTTGGCTCAGCTATTTTTTCTTTGAAATTGCAGTATTTCCTTGCGATAAGCAAATCAATTTAGAATTGTTTGAATGTTATGGATTTTGTTGGCTTTAGGGTCAGGAATCAGCTGCCAAGAAGAAAGGCACTAAGCATTGCTCATATGGGATTCAAAAGTGACAATACCAGTAAGAGAATCAGTTTTACAATGATAAAACTTTTTTTTTTTAATTGCAAAGGTCCCATTCACACAAGTGCTAAATACTGTATACATCCCTGGCATTACTTATCAATCCTTATCCAAAGAGACACTGATATATAAAAGCCTGAACTTTTGCTCTGACAGTCAGTAACTACATTAATCTGCCTGAAATGATGAATACAACATATTATTCTCTTACTGCATTGCATTAGCCTACAGTAAGTCATGTGTCCCCAAGTACAGAATAAATTATACCCCCAAGCTGAGGAATCGGGTCTAAAATATTAGGTAAATGACTATGGTGAAAACAATGGGTAGTAGGTCATAATAATGGTAATGAAAGCTGTCCTCACAAATAGTAATTTATCACTGATAGTAAAGTAGCTATTTGCTAAATGTACCAATTAAGGGCATTGCAGTCTGTTAAATTGGTGGCTCTATATGCTCAGTATATATCTAGCAGACATCTAAATGTTTAGATCCGGAAGATGACCCTGATGTAAGAGTCTCTTGTGGGTTAGGAGGAGTTCTAAGCATTGATAGTAAAACCTTTCCGCCACAGCAACATAGTCCAGGGGGCTCCTGGGGACACTTTAGAGCATTGTAATATGAACATGGTTTGTTCATTTGGCCAATAGAAAGCTGGGGATGACACTCGTAGTTATAGTTTGTATTGTATCTAAAAGCTTCCCCCTTTAAGAATTTCCAAGCTCTTCTTCTCAAAATTGAGTGTCTTCCTCGGTCTGAAGAATGTCGGGCATGCTTCACTTCGTCAGTTTCTACAATTTGAGCGGCCGCTTGTCGCCTGCATTGATTCTCGAATCTGCTGTTAGTTTGCTCCGGCATCTCAGCTAGTCAGACGTCGGCTTGTCGAGTGTGTTGATTCTCAAGTTGGGCGTTAGTTTGCTCCAGCGCTGCAGCTACTCGAGCGGCTGCTACTTTAAGTACAGCTATTGTCCTTCTGCCCAAACAGGTCCTTCGCTTGCTCGGCATCTTATATCTAAAACACAAAATCTGTTTGTTTGTGTCGTATACAAACCCCCACAGTTCTGGTCTGGTTTGAGTAAAATTTGGCTTTTTTTGTTGCCAATAGCAACTAATCATAGCTCAGCTTTCCTTTGTTATTCTGCTGAGGTAAAATGAAAGCTGCGTCATCATTGGTTGCTATATATTGTACTGCTGAGGTAAAATCAAAGCTGTGCTGTGATTGGTTGCTTTAGGCAACAGTTTTCAATCCTCAGTGCTGAGATAAAATGAAAGCTCTGTGATTGGTTGCTATGGGCAACAGTATTTAATCCTTTTAGTGCCGAGGTAAAACGAAAGCTGCTCTGTGATTGGTTGCTATAGGCACCAAAAACTTTTTTTTACTGTTTGTTGATTTAGTGTTAGACAGTTGTGATAAATGAGGGCCGGTGTTCATAAATTTGCTCTATATATTCCTGTCTGGAGACATACCATTTTTGCCAACGGTTATCCCCACGGACATCCAAGGTGGAATTAGGAAGGACAAAATGGGCCAATGGTTGGTGGCCTCCAGCAGGGTTAGACTGGGGCTAAAAAGCAGTCCTAAAACAAAAATTTTCAACGCTCAATCTGACTCTTCTAGTGGGAATTACAACCAGAAATACTAAAAAGACTTTGTAAAATCCATTGGTGAAAGCAAATTTGGGGGTTACTGCATTAAAGTCAAGCGAAGGCCAACAAATATAAATAAAGTTGGCAGGACAACAACATTTCGGAATTGTTTTTAGCCTATAGCCTTCTCCGGGTCGAGATTATACTGTGTGCAAAATGTCATGTCAATCGGTGGTACAGTTTGTGCGTGATGCTCCAACAGGCAAACATTGACAAACATATAGAATATGTACATTGCTGTTGCTTACTGCCCAAAAAGCAGAATATGAGGGACATTAAATACAGGGTATAATATATAATGCTTCTTTATTGGGACTTTAAAATGGATGTAAATACAACATTTTTTATATTTCCTTGGCAAAAAATATTCTTACAAAATACACATGTAACCAGGGCAAGGATAACTGCCGTGTCAAGTCCTTAACAAAAGGCACAATCAATCCTGTGAAGTTTAATCATTCACCAGGCTGAGAATAGTTTGTAAATCAGCTGTAGGTGAGGAGAAAAATTGCTACAAATGGTCATTAAATCTTACTGGGAAATTCCTACCTGCTAAGTGCTGTCAGTTGCTAAATAGCAAAAAGCTTTGAAAGCTGGCTGTATCAAAGGACTGAAAGAAATCTACTACAATAACGCCATGTTCAAGTAAAGCTCATTTTATGAGCAAATGTTAAAGGCCGCGCCGGTGAAATGTTTTTTTTTTTCATTCATTATGCAACTAGCCCACTATATATACGTTGGCTAGTATTACTTTGTTTAGTTTTTTTTTTCTATCTGAACATTTCTGGGGTGCCTTCGCCTCAGACGGGTCATGTGATCTCAGTGACCACCTTGGGAATTACTTGGCTTTATGCTGCCTCAAGAAGTCAGGTTTTCAGTCAGTATAATTCCCGTTTTAGGATTTTGCATGGACTGTACCACACAGGCTCTTCACAGGGGGAGACAAAGACTCCAATCACAGTTACTGATGGTGATTAAAGGGGCTTATCTCACAGTTACAATGAAGGAGATGACAGCTCATCCTCCCTGTCTATATACTTATGGTCTTTCTTTAGCTTATTTAGGTGAATACAGAAAGTTATGCTAATAAGTGATGCTATTGGCTCTATTTTGTCATGTGATGCCGCTCTGATGCATCATTGTATTGTTAGCACAGGAAAAGAACATAGGAAGAAATCTAAAAATCGAAAGGTTTTCTGATAAGTATCAGGAAGCTGCACTGCATGAAAGTGACTGTAATATACATAGGAGACTACTACCAGTCTGTATAGTGCCTTGTTGACAACTGGGGTCCATGGCTTCATGGGGTCCGTGCCCCGCATGAACTCCATCATCAGTCTGAAACAATTTGCACTAAGACCTTTCAGACCACGCCACATGTTGCCAGTCCTCTAAGCAACTTCAGAAGCCCAGATGAGGCGCTGTCTCCAGAGTTGTAGTGTTAACAGAGATCTGGTGGGTCTTCTGCTCCCATGGGACACTAGACTAATTTATGCAATATGTGCGTGGGGCCTCCTGTATTGAATGTGGATGTGATTTCCATGAGAGTTGCCTATACACATTGAGAATTTTAGCCAGACACCATCGGTCAAGATCATTAAAAAGATGTTACAGGCATAAACTATTGATGACCTATCCTAGCTGCCATCACATGAACTCGGTTGATCATTACAGCGAATCGGAGACTGCAGCATTCCCTCTCATTCTCATGGTGTCGGCAATCATATCCTGAACACCATTATGCCAGGAGTTGAGGAATGTGATGCTGCAGCCTCTTATTGGCTGAAGCGGTTACGTGACTTCCTGTGATGCCAGCTATCAAAGCAACTACCAGGACCACAGCCAGGCTGTAGAACTGGATCTCAGAGGCCACAGAGGCGTAAGCAATTTTCAGTTTGTGAACCCCAACAGCCCTATAGAAGCAGGTTTGTCCTGTAACTGGACAACCTCTTTAATTGTCAGGGACCCACCGCTTGGGATCCCCAGGGATTAGCTGGTCACTCAGCCTGTTGTCCATGAAGCAAGCCAGACTTGTGTCATAGCAATCAAGAGCAGAATTGCCCTAGCGGGCTTCACTCCTATTGAGATTAATTACCCTTCCAGCACTTCTGCCTCAAACACCAAGGTTGGACATGGAAGCTTAATAGTCGCTTCAGTTCCCATTGATTTCAATGGAAGTGAAGCCAGTTAGGGCACTTCTGCTTCTGTCTCCTAAATCACACATCTGGCCCCGCGACACTAACAAAGGGCCAGTTGGTCAGCTGTTCGCTAGGAATCCCAAGCGACAGGTCTCCAGCAATTAACTTGCAGGGGGCAGGAGCTCAGTTTACTGCTCCCTGCCCGGCCCGCCTCCCCCCCCTGCAGAGAGAGACAGCGTTTATTGGCCGGGCGTGAAAACCCAGCTGATAAAAGCATGTCGGAATAAGCCCCAAATCTGTATTTAGTCAGTAAAAAATATTGGCTGAGTACGGATTGAAAATGCTTCCATGTGAATGGGTCCTTTGGGGTTATCTCAACCTGAGGCTGGATTCACATGGACATATATAGGATGGGTTTTCACCCCCGGCTGAAGTACGCTACCCCTCTGATACATGGGTTCACAATGCATCAGTGCACATGGGCGTATTTTCATGGCGTAAAAGTGCCCGGCCAAGTGCATTTCGGCTGGGCGCTTTTACGCCAGCGGCGGCTGCATAGACTCCTATGGGAGCCTATGACAGCTGTCGGAGAAGGGAGGTGGGAGGGAGTTTAGCATCATGACACTGCTAAACTCCCACCCCCTTCCCTTCTCCTCTCCTTGCCAGCTGTTTGCATTAGCTGCGACAAGTGGTGGAGAGGGGGCAAGAGCTCAGCACACTAGCTCCTGCCCCATCCCGCCTCCTCCCTTTGCCAAGAGACTGTGAGGGAGAGTGAAGGGGGAGACAGATTAGCAGACCTAAATGGTCTCCTCCCACCCAACGGCATTGTGACCATGGCATATATATGTGCCAGGCCAGGGCGATTTGAACGGGTGCACAAACGCTAGACTTGTGCGCCCGTTCGCACGTTTTTAAGTCACCGGCGAACATAAAATCGCTGACTCCCCTGTGATTCCAGCCTGAAACACATAAGCAATTACCATCTGTATGTCCCTTGTCAAGGGTTTTAAGGATGATTTTCAAGAAAAGCCTAAGGCCTCATGTCCACGGGATAATTAACATTTATAATCCACAGCGTTTTTCCCACACGCAGATCCGCACCCCATAGGGATGCAATGGACACCTGCAGGTAGTTAAATACCTGCGGATGTCATTTTTCCCTTCAGGCGCGGATCCGCATGCGGGAAAAAAAACGTGACATGCTCCATTTTCGTGCGGGTCTCCCATGGGGACGGATTCTGCAGGCTTCTATTGAAGCCTATGGAAGCCGTCTGGATCCGCGGAACACCCGTACCTGAATTAAAACTCAGCTGTCCGGACGCTGCGGATCGTCCCTCCGTCACGGCTGGATCTTCTTTCTTCGGCCCGGTGGAGGTGCCTGGCGCATGCGCGCGGCATGTTGCCGGCGTGCTGATCACATCCGCTGGGCCGAAGAAAGAAGATCTGGCCGCGACGGAGGGGAGACCCGCAGCCTCCAGGACAGGCGAGTTTATTCTTATTTTCAGCATCATGTCCCGGGGAAAGGAGGGACCCGCTGCGGATTCTGCATGGAAAATCCGTGGACATGATACCTTAATGGATGCTAGTTCCTCATACCTTCCTTCCAATGTGCCTTGCTCCAAGCAGTTCCGTGTATCCAGACGGTGCAGATGAGCTGGACTTTTCTATTACCTTCCCATACTGCATATGTAGTTACACTTCATAGGGGCCTGCTAATCAATATGGGAAGCTACAAATGAAGATTACTTCCTGGGAAAAGCTTTCTTATTGGAAGTCTCATCTAGTTTTGAATTAGCATGACTAAATATAAATCAAAGTAGTTATCAGTTAACGAGACATTTAGTGAGCAAAAGCCTGCAGACAGCATTAGCAGCTAAAAATACGCCGTTATTATCCGTTCATCAGGATGTCCATTGCGCTGCGCCCCCGCCGAACGCACCTTATTGGTGAAAATACAACTTTAATGCCTCATTTATCTCTCTATGAAAATTTTTTCATGGCTTGAAAAGCCTGATATTTTTTCAACCTATGTTTTCGATGATGCTTGCCGCAGTTATCACACTTCATTAAACAACATCAATGTGTCATAAAAACAACAGATTTCACGAGCCCCTTGGCAGCTAGGGTTAATGAAAAATTTGGCCAGCCTTGTAGCACCATGACAGCATGTTTCACTACTAAAAAGGAGACTAGGGATTGAATACAAATGCTGCTTTCAAATGTTGGACGGTTAGAAGGCACTGTGGCGATAATGAACCCTACAGCGTTCTGAAAGCATTTATTCTGTAGGGAGCAATCTTTTCAAAAGAAAGAACAATGTGTCCACTGGCCTTTTACGACATCAGATAGGTTAGTAGCGAGAATGGAAAAGTTGCTGTTTCTACAAAATCTCCTCTCTTTAGACTGCTTTATTGTCTTTCCACTACCTATTCTCAGATTGGAAATAGTGTCGTAGAAAACACGTATTCCCTCAAGCTGGACAATATTTACACGTTACACATTACATTTAACCTCTTCAATGATTTGCTGGAACGCCTGCACAGGTTTACTCAATAGATCAATTTTATTTTATTTTTATTATTGCTACTTATTTCTAGCAGTGCTGCTCTGCGTTATACGTTATGACTGATACATCGCCACATACAAATGTAGCGGTCCATCCAAGTGCAGTTCTGTTTCCATTTCAGTGGATAATGTTATAAGATTGTATGTTGTTATTAAGTTTAATGAGTATCTCTCATCAAATGTAAGGCCTCATGTCCACGGGGAAATTCGGACCCGCACAGATTCCCTGTGCAGAATCCCGTGGCGGGTTCCTCCTGCCCTGCTGACATGAGGCCATGAAAAAAAAAAAATATATACCCTGTTTCCCTGAAAATAAGACATAGCATGATTTTCCAGAATTTTTGAGGATGCAAAATGATTTTTTAGGCTTTTTGAGGATGCTTGAAATATAAGCCCTACTCCAAAATTAAGCCCTGCTAACAGGTAATTAAAAAATTCAATTTAAATAGTGTCCAGGCAGCTATACATGTAAAAAAGTTAAACCTTTTTGAACAAAAATTAATATAAGGCACTGTCTTATTTTCGGGGAACCGCGGTAGTTACCTGTCCGGACGCTGTGGTTCTCCCCTCCGTCACGGATGAATCTTTTTTCTTCGGTCCGGCGGTTGTGCTCGGCATGCCGGCAGTGTGCCGTGCGCATGCGCCGTGCACACTTTTTTTTTTCTTTAACTCCTGCTTTCCCACGGTCCCGCGGCACAGCACAACAACAGATGTGAGTGTGTGTCGGGACTGGATGGTTTCCATACACTTTAATGGAAGCTGCTGGAGCCATCAGTGTGGGAAAACCGCACAAGATTTAGCATGCTACGGGTGGTTTCTCGTACATGCGATACGCGCACCATGGAAAAATGACATCTGCAGGTATTTAATTATCTGCGGGTGTCCAATGATTCTCTATGGGCATGGATCATGCATGCGGGAGACCCATGTGGTGTATTAATTCTCTTTTGCCCATGGACATTGGGCCTTAGGTTAGTTTCACCCCCGTGCTTAGGGTTCCACTTTACTGCTCTATTTGGGTAGAAGAAAAGGGGAATCCCCGTGGCCAAATGGCTCTGTTTCAGAATGGAACGAACAGCGCTAAACGGACCCCATTGACTAAAATGGGCTCCATTCGATTTCTGCTTAGCTGCCTGGCTATTAGATGGAAGAAAAAGCACTGCAAGCGGTACTTTTTCTCCGGGTATGTTGAGCAGGATCTGCGACTGAGCCTCTGACCAAAGCTTCCAACTGGCCTTAGAATAACAAGACTGGCTTATGGATTTTACTTTTCTCTTGGTCCAGAGAGTAATACACTTGTAAGAGCTGCATGTCATCTGTTCCTGCTGAAACTTAAAGCAAGAAGATTCATGTATAAGCAGATATATTGAAGTTGTAGGGGAAAATGTATGTATTGATGTATATTGTGCATATTGACCTACAACATTGAAACATTGAAACATAGTCCTTCACCACTATCTTCACATCTCCTGAACGTGATATCATATCATCTCAGGTGCTAAAGCTGCCAACACCAGTCCAACCATCATCTAATTGTAAACTGTTGTCCAGTATTGAAACAAACCATCGCTGTTGTGCAAACATGTCACCGCAGAGGGTTCAACGCCACCGCGAAGCTAATGCAGCTTACATAATACAGCGACAAGCCACAATTTCACCTCAGCCACCAGCTGAAGTTTGTAAGTTTCGTGAAGCAGATATGCGATAGCTACGAGTGAACATGTCTCCTCAGGGAGCTGCTGAAGTTCGTAAATCACGTGCAGCTCATATGCAAAAGCAATATAGCAGAGCTGTGTGTGTGATGTGCATGTAGCAGAGCTGTGTGGCCCATTGTGCCACCAGAAACACTGGAACTATAATTTACTAATAATTACTAGTTATTATTAAGGAGGGTGCAGGGTCATTCTCACCATGACGCAGATTGAACCTCCTGCATTGGATGGCACATCCTAGCGGGAAAGAGAGTTGGCACAGCAAACTGAAGAGGCGAGAACTGATCACCACCAGTCTGCTGCAAATAAATACCAGCCGCTCTGGCTAGAGGGTGCTAGTTTCCTCATTTTGCTCCCAGTACTTTTGTGTTTGCATTCACGCATATGGTTCTGTAGGTGTGAACCGTGACATGTTCTGCATGTCTGTGCAGGTGGTCAGACATAAGGTAAACAGTCCTGTTCAGAGTGCATTGGTGTGAACAGTGAAATGTCTGTGCAGATGGCCAGACGTGGTGTGAACAGTCCTTTTCTGTGTGGTATGCGTTCCCTTGTGTGTTGGTGTGAACTGTTTTCTGTTCTGCTTCTATCATTTTCCATCGAGGGCGAGCCAGGCCCTTAAGTTCCAGCGTGGGGCTGACCCAATTGGGACAATCACCCCACCTGCAGGCAGGACTCATGGGGTTGTTGTCTTGTTAGAGTAGGGACCCACGATAGTATGAGGACCCTTGTCGCGGGCTCATGGGCCTAAGTATATTGTCTAAAATCCAAACCAATACCTCATAACATAGGAATTCCATCTGTTTATGCGTGCGTTTGTGTTAGGTGAGTGTTTTGGGTGTTTGTCAGTCATTATGTCATGTCTGCTCGCGAGTCCCACTCGCAGTTCACTTTCTTTTTAGTGTTTAGCATGTGTGCAGTTGCGTGAGGATCTCAGGGTTACGGATCCAGTGCATCCCATTTGGACATGACCGTAATGGAAAACAGAAGTGTTCAGCATACTGAAACAGTCGAACCCTATTTCAGGTAAAGCTAAAATTGGAGTTTTGCATACACCTGAGGCTCGGGTGCTTTGTCTCAGCCACACCCACTTAAATACCACCACCATCACCTCATCTTCCTCTTGAAGATAAGGTTCTAGTCGGTTTGAGCTAATTCATACCAAACCAAACTTTTTGCTGAAATTCGGTGAACTGGACGAACCAAACTTTTGAAAAGTTTGGTCGTCACTAGAAGAAGCTCCAGTCATGAATAGTTAGAACTATAGTAATAGAGCATATAATATAGAATATAACAGGGGTATTCAAAGTGTGAATCTCCAGGAGTAAATAAATATTCATACATCTCTATTGCAGGATTTGTTGTACACTCTAATGCAGTACAATTAATTAGAGAGTAATTGAACTTCTTCCAAGCTTATAGTGAGTTTTATGGTTTTGTAAAGAGAGTCATGTGGTGCTTATAAATAAAAGTGTTGAGCATGCATATCCTCTCAGAAGAACATACAAGGTTAATGAATGGAACTATAATGTAAGTAATGTAAGTAAATTTGAGATGTGTCATGGTATATTAAAAAATGCATAGGCATTCATTTGGATGTGACCGCACATTATTAATACATTCAGGGAATCTTGCTATTACTGGGTAGCATTTGGCTGAAAAAAAAAAATAGCTAATTAAATTACGAGTGAAAAAAACTCTTAGTAATGATATTACCCTCAAGGCAAATGCAGTTTAGGTCATGGACACTTTTTCCTCAAAAGAGACTTATTTAATAACTAAAATATATCTAAATGGTACAACTGGCCAAAATAAAGACACAATGGAAAATAAGAGAATGAAAACATTTGAATGAGAACATAGAATGATTTAAAGGTACTAAGAAGATCCATTAATGTTTATAAAAGTAGTATCAGAACTGGAAGTTAGATATTTTTAATTATAAAATCCGCACGAGTCTCCTGCGTGGGAGATCCGCAGCTCCAGAAGTCCATAGGGATGCATTAGTATCCGCAGGGCAAAAAAAATGCATGCGGATGTGATTTTTTTCCCAGGTCGCACGCCTGGGAAGAAATCACAGCACGCTCCATTTTCCTGCAGATCTCCCGGACAGACGACTCCCGCGGCTTCCATTGAAGTCAATGGAAGCCATCCGAACCCGCGGCACACCTGAGGTGTTTTTGTGCTGTGCCGCGGATTCGTAGGTGAGCAGGAGATTAAAGGGGTTGTCCCGCGAAAGCAAGTGGGTCTATACACTTCTGTATGGCCATATTAATGCACTTTGTAATGTACATTGTGCATTAATTATGAGCCATACAGAAGTTATTAGAAGTTATTCACTTACCTGTTCCGTTGCTGGCGTCCTCGTCTCCATGGTGCCGTCTAATTTTCAGCGTCTAATCGCCAGATTAGACGCGCTTGCGCAGTCCGGGTCTTCTTCTTTTCTGAATGGGGCCGCTCGTGCCGGAGAGCGGCTCCGTGTAGCTCCGCCCCGTCACGTGCCGATTCCAGCCAATCAGGAGGCTGGAATCGGCAATGGACTGCACAGAAGAGCTGCGGTCCACCGAGGGAGAAGATCCCAGCGGCCATCTTCAACCGGTAAGTAAGAAGTCACCGGAGCGCGGGGATTCAGGTAAGCGCTGTGCGGATTTTTTTTTAGGTCCCTGCATCGGGTTTGTCTCGCGCCGAACGGGGGGCTGTTGAAAAAAAAAAAAACGTTTCGGCGCGGGACAACCCCTTTAATTTAAAAAAAGTGTGCACAGCTCATGCGTGGGGCACGCTACCGGCGTGCCGAGCACAGCCGCCGTGCTGAAGAAAGAAGATCCAGCAGCGTTGGAGGGGGGACCCGCAGAGTCCGGACAGGTGAATATGCTGTGATTTTGGCCTCATGGCTGCGGGCACGGGTGTAAACTGCTACAGATTTCCACTGTGTGTGCCCATGGACATGAGGCCTAACAGTTTTATTAATTGTTCATCCGTAGTGGACAAATACATAGATATTGTTATGATTCGCGGCTGTGGCCTCCATCTTACCTCACCTCCCACCAATGGCGGTCAGGCCTCCTGCTTGCGCAAAAGACACATACGTGCGCACACTTGCATTGTTAAAGAGGCAGCACATACTTTCCTATTTTATGCCCTGCCAATCATGGAGGACCTCTGGTTATATCCTGCATCTTCCTCCAGAGGAAGGTGTCTAAGCTCTTGGTCTTTTTAGTCCATCTGAAGCGGCTATTCATTTGTGCTAATTTCCTAGTTTTTGACTTTGGCTGTATGCCAACTACTCGGCATTTTACACTCCTGACTTTGGCTTATTGTATTGACCATTCCCTGTCTTCTGCCTGCCCCGATTCTTGGACTGTTGTACAATATTGAATCTGCTCTGTGTGCCCTGACCTCTGGCTTGCTTCTCTTATCAAAACTACGATGCCTGTTCTCCATTCAGAACTTTTTTTCTATGTCTATTCATATGCTCCAGTACAGAGCTCTGGTTTATTATAGCATAAGCAGCCCCATCCGGTATAATGTGAATTGTAAAAAGGCTGACAGAATAAGGGGGCTTCCTCTGTCACCCACTGGACCCCTCTGATGTGATTGTGGAATCCCGATGTGTTGCTATGGCACCCAGAGGCTTGAATATGGCTTCCGAGTCTGCCAGCTAGGGTGGCCTATGCTGCTCAGCCTTTGGCTGAGGTTTTGTAGGCTTTACAATACACTACTATACTGAAGCATAGTAGTGTGTTATAAAAATGATAAAATGTGATGACATTCAAATTCCCTAGTGAGTCAAAAAGAAAAAGTAAAAAAAAAAAATAATGTCAAAATCCCTTCTTTCCCCCTTTGCTATGTAAAAAAGAAAAATAAAGCACAAATCTGGTATTGTCACATTTGTAATGAGTCAGAGAAAAAAGTTAGCACATTATTTAACCTAAATAGTACATGCCATAAAAAAAATACAATAAACATTGCAAAAAAAGCTAATTTTGTCTGTCTTGTCAATCTCCTTAAAGAGAGAAATTTATAAAAATCATGCTTCAAAGTGATGTCATTAAAAAATACAAGTTGTCCCACCAAAAACAAGCCCTCATACGGCTGTGCGGATGGGAAATTTAAAAAGTTATGGCTCCTGGAATGCAATCATGAAAAAAACGGAAAAATTAGTTGGTCCTTAAGGGGCAAACAAGCTTCGTCACTAAGGGGTTAAACCCATTAGAATAAAAGTTATGTTGTAAATAGAGATGAGTGAGCGTACTCGCTAAGGGCAAATACTCGAGCGAGTATTGCCTTTTACGAGTACCTTCCCGCTCGTCTCAAAGGATTCGGGTGCCGGCGGGGGGAGGCGGGGGGAGAGCGGGTAGGAAAGGGGGGTGAGATCTCTCCCCCCCCCATGCTCACTCCCGCAACTCACTGCTCCCCCCCCCCCTTAGCGAGTACGCTCGCTCATCTCTAGTTGTAAATCCTATATTTTTCCAGTGATTGCCATCTTGATCACTGGTTATATTGTATAGCGACAGGTGGATCCTATACTTCTCCTAATATACTTACTACAAGTACTTTGCAGTACTTTGCAAATCATATATTTCCTTTTATAATGGCTGGTTTCCCTTTAAATGCGACACAAACATCCATAATTACGTGTATACCTGTTTTATCAGTTCCTTTATACACTACACATGCATGGAAGGAAGGATTTAATTCGCCTGGTGAATTCCTTGTGTTTTACGATTGGTAGTAAGTACAGATTTACCTTTTCTGACCTGATCTGCATAAAATAATGAGCAGGTACTTGCTGCCAATGAGAACTGTACATTTAGATTAAGATTCCATTTCCTGTAATGGCAACTGTATAATGAACTGTTTTTTAAACTTTTTTGGACACTGCAGTAATCTCACTCAAGTAACTATGTTATATATTCCTAGTTCTGGGTATCTAGGGATTAGACAAAATAAATGATTCATGCAAACAGCTTCTCCAGGCAGCTCAGAACATTTAATGCGCATCCATGATGACAGAAATAGCATCCAGGATGTCCCGATGTCCTGAATCTGAGGACACAATGTTTTAATGCTCCAAATAACCAACAATGCTAAAGAGTTGTTACAATGTTTCATGTAATAAATACAGAAATCTTTTGGGTTAGGGTGCTATACGGTTGATGTCATTTGTGTATTACATACCCATAGTGGCTTCATGTCCTCACACATGGGGAAGTGGATAGCACTGCCTGAATCCCCACTTGATGAGTTGCTTTGATAAGTGCAAAAGTGCATGGACACAAAGTTAAAAGGATATTTAACTAGATACTGTATAAGAATACAAGCAGGCATTACATTTGCAGTACTACATGAAAAAGTTTTTTGCCAATTTATTTTAGTAGAGTAGAATGAAGTTCAGTTCCAGGATCATGAGTAAAAGTGATGCATATTGATTGGGCGTTAATAGGCAGCCAGGTCTTTTACTATAGCAGCATATTGATTGGGTGTTAAGAGGCAGCTACGACTTTTATTATAGTAGAAGTGATTTATGAAGTGCCATTGAATGCAGAGGTTGTCTGGTTGTAAACTATTGATGGTCTATTCTTAGGAAATGCTATCAACAGTTGATCACTGGGGGTCTGCTATCCAAGACCTCCACTGGTCAGCACACGTGTGCACTTAGTTAATTTCTGCAGGAAGCAGACAGCTTCATTCTCTCAGCAGGGACCAGAGTTGGTACTATACCCATTCATTTCATTTGGAACTTGACCTGTAATACCAAGCCTGGCCACTACAGTAAAGAATGGTGCTGTCTGCTTCCTGCAGAAATCAAGCTCAGTGCACAATTACAGTGGCTTGACGAACAGTTGATTTGCAGCGGTCCCAAGTGGTAGAGCCCCACCAATCTGCTATCCTGCTAATAGGTTTTCAATAGTTTATAACTGGACAACCCCTTTAAGAAAAAATGGCTTCCTTTAAAGCCATCTGTGCAGACACATACTCACTGCATTATGTAGCCACACATATATAAATACAATACATATCAAGGTAATTATATACATTGTAGCAATTTCCGTGAGGGGGGGGGGGTGGGCTTAGCAATGACACACTGGTGCAACAAGTCCAGAAAATTGACTTCCATTTTATTGTAGATTCACATAAAAGGGGTTCCAGACGTAAATAACAGCACAGTCCCCTTAGCGTATAATATGCGAAAATGCAAGACTCCCAGTGCTGACAGGACAGTCTCTTCCTGAGATACAAAACCACTTGCAGCAGTCTTTTCAGAAATCCAGACAGGAGTTGTGTTCACTCCTCAGCTCTCTGATCCTGACTGCAAGGTATTGCAGTCATTTTTGGCCCCAGTAACAAGCTCAGTGATTTTAGCTGAGCTCACTGGGACCCACAAGAAAGTCTTGGACTGGACCTCCATCTCACCCAGGATAAGTGTCTGGGCAAGATATACACCCGATCCAGCACTTTACCCTTCACTTGTCTACAACACACATATACTGTACGTATACACAGTCTAGTGTAATAGTTAGACAGTACAAACCCAGACTACATGGCCTTAAACTGCACATGATTTATCACAGTGAGGTCGCCTGCAGATAGCCGGGTCGGATCCGGCTGCAAGAATTCTCGCAGCGGGACCTGACCCGAGCGCCTGCAGAGAGCACCGCGGACTCACTCACTCCCGCAGCTCAGGCTCTTTCATGTGCTGGCTGCCGGGCAGCCGGCGCATGCGCAGAGCGGAACCGGCGGCTGGTGAGTGACGTTTCTGTGTTGGGCTCTGCGAGCCCCGCACAGAATTAGAACATGCTGCGGTTTGTTTGCTGGCGTCCAGGGGCGGAAATTCTGCGGGGAATCCCGCCGCGGAATTTCCGCCCGTCTGCAGGCGGCCTAACTCTGCTAAATGATAAATCTGACAAATATTTTGCTAGTCAAACTTTTTGTCACCTATTCGTTGGCTAAGACTACACCAGAAATTGCACCTACTTTTGCTAATAGTGGACATTATTATCATGTAGGGGTACAAAAAATTATTTCTGGTGCTGTTTGTATGGTGTGAGCTTGATCCTGGTGCTGCATTTATGTACTGATCCCAGTTCTGGTGCTGCACTTATGTTATAAAGTTGGTTCTTGTCCTGCATTAATGTTATGAGCTTGGTTCTTGTATCTATTTGCTGAGATGGGTTCTGGTGCTGCACTAATGTTGTGAGCTTGGTTTTAGTGCATATGTATATACCCAGGTGACTTCTTGTGCCATATTTACAAACAGGTAAACACATATTTATAAACAGATTACAAATATGAAAAGAAAGTGGCTAACTGCAATCTGCCAAACGACATACAGCCAAATGCGGCACCACTGGCTCACAATTTTGGTGGTAATTTATGCTGCCATTGGCTACAGCAGGTGAGTGTGGCTCACATACACCCATGCCCCCTCCCATTTACCATCCAGCCCCTGATAATTATGCCTTCATCAGCGTAAAAAGAAACAAAAAAAAAATCTTAAATTTTTGGTCCCTCTAATTACTTACATCAAATTACCTAGCGATTGCCGTCAGAGACTTTCTTTCTAGAATGCTCGTTTACTCGTAAATAAATAAGATTGTACCAAAAACACACAAAAAGTATCAAAACGTCATCTGCGTTAAAGAGTTGAAAATCAGCGCTATTTTGAAATGTCCCTTGGAAGTTGGATATCATTTCTGAATGGGTTGATGTGGCCTCATGAGGTCGACGTCTTCTAATTTTGTTTACTGGATGATTTGAAAACAAATTACCTTTCAAAGAATTGCCGGAGGCATAATAGATTTATTTTACAATAGGAAACACTGTTGAAATGACGTTTCAAATGTATTGCATTTATGTTCTGCGTTTTGACAGGAAATTCTATAAACATGGTCTGTTTCCTGATTCACCTCACTCAAGTCAGATAGAGGAAAATGCTGAAAACTGCATTTATCTGCGTACTATAAAGTCCCTAAACTGGTGAACTAAGCAATGGCCTACAATATGTGAAGGAATTAAGGTGCACGATGACAAGAGCAGCTTGGTATATCACTCTTCTAGCACAATATGAAGATAGATCAGAGTTTGTACCGTTTAATTACCAACTGATGCTGTCAATTACAAGTCCCAAGATCTCTCTGGATTTCTCTTGCTACCTTTGTCTCCCTTAGGCATCACTTGGCACTAACCGATGCTTAACTGATGGCTACAAGTATCAAGCAAATGAATGGTATGACAAGGACTACAAGGGAAGTGCTATCCTGTCACTTGTCATGAAATGCCACCTCAGGCAAATTACTTGTTTCACCTTACAATAGACATCACACAGGGCAAATTACAGTAGTTATAGAATATGAAGGAATACAAATGAAAGACTAGCAACAGGGGAAAAGGTATGGCTGGTTTGATTAGATGCAAATGGAAGCAAAAGAGTAAACTGCTGCTACAGTTCTTGGAGCACTAAGGGTATGTTTTATGGAATGTTACTTTGGATAGGTAACAAAATAATAATAATCTTCTTTATTTATTTGGTGCCAACATATTCCGCAGCGCTTACAAGACAGGGGAAATAAAAACAAGACTACGGTTACATGAAGTAATCAATTGATGGAAACAATAGGGGTGAGGGTCCTGCTCCAACGAGCTTACATACTACAAGGTAATGGGGTGATACAGAAGGTAAAGGGGCTGGAGATGTGCTCTGTATGGCGAGGTGGAGACAATGGTCAAATTGGGCCGTAGAGTGGCTGAATCAGTGTGACTGCAGGTTCCAGTTGATTATAGCTAGCAGGAAATTGCAGTCAGTAGGACAGGGAGCATGTTATCAGGCAGAATAAAGAGGGATTGGTTTAAGAGATATGGTATGCCTCCCTGAAAAGGTGCATTTTTAGAGCACGCCTAAAGTTTCGTATGTCAGTGATTGCTCAGATAGCTTTTGGTAGCACATTCCAGAGGACTGGTGCTGCTCTGGAGAAATCTTGAAGTCGAGAATGAGAGGTTTGAAATAAGGGGCACCGGGTTGGATTTCGATGGCAGAGCGGAGGGTGCGGGCTAGGTGGTGAAATAAGATGAGGAAGGCAATGTAGGGAAGTTCAGTGCTGTGGAGGGCTTTTTGGATGAGGGTAGTGAGTTTAAATTGAATTCTGTACTTGACAGGCAGCCAGTGCAGTGACTGGCACAGGGCAGAGGCATCAGAGAAGCAGCTGGACAAGAAGATGAGCCTGGCTGCCGCATTCAGGATGGATTGGAGAGGGGAGAGTCTGGTGCAGGTGAGGCCGATAAGCAGCGAATTGCAATAATTGAGCAGAGGGTGGATAATGGCAACAGTGAGCGTTTTTAGCGTGTTCACAGTGAGAAAAGGGCAGATTTTTGCGATGTTCTTGAGGTGCAGTTGACATGTTCAGGTGAGAGATTGGATATAGGGGGTAAAGGAGAGGTTGGAGTCGAATATACCCACAATGCAGTGGGCGTGCTGTCTGGGAGTTATGGTGGTGCCACTTACGGAGATGAAGATGTCAGGATGAGGTTGATTAGCAGAGGGTGGAAACCGGAGAAGGTACGTTTTTGAGAGGTTCAGCTTTAGGCATAGAGAGGACATAGTATTAGAGACAGGGGACAGACAGTCAGTGGTGTTCTGGGGGAATGTTGCTGTGATGTCACAGGAAGAGGTGTATAACTGGGTGTCGTCAGCATAGAGATGGTACTGAAAGCCAAATCTCCTGATGGTCTGTCCAATGGGGGCTGTGTAGATGGAGAAGAGGAGGAGGCCCAAGAACAACAGCAAGGGGAAGAGGGGGGAGGTAGAGCCAGCAAAGGAGACACCGGTCAGATAGGTAGGAGGAGAACCAGGAGAGAGCAGTGTCCTTTAGTCCAATGGAGCAAAACATACTGAGGGGGAGTTTACGGTCAATATTGTCAAATGCTGCAGAGAGATGGAGGAGGATCAGTAGGGAGTAGTCGCCCCTCAATTTGGCCATCGGGAGGTCGTTTGACACTTTAGTCATTGTGGTTTCTGTCCAGTGTACAGGGAGGAAGCAAGACTATAGGGGGTCCAGAAGAGAATTTTCTGAGAGATGGCTTACAAGGCAGGAGTACACCAGGTGATGTAATAGTTTGGAGATGAAGGGAAGATTGGAGATGAGTTGGTAGTTGGCAGCGTCGGTGGAGTCAAGAGTCGATTTCTTTAGCAGTGGAATTATGATAGCATGTTTGAATGAGGAGGGGAAGATGCCACAGGTCAGAGAAAGATTAAATATAGTGGTGAGGTGGGAGATGACCACCGGATAGAGAGTCCGGAGGAGGTGTAAGGGAAGAGGGCCACTAGTGCAGGTGGTGGGGCAAGCAAAGGAAAGCAATTTGGAGACTTCTTCCTCCATACAGAGAGTGAGCAGGAGCTAGATGCAGTACTGACGAGACTAGGGTTAAGGTTAGTCTGGAATTGGGAGGTTATTTTCTGCCAGATGTCGTCGATTTTCTTTTTGAAGTAAGCAGCCAGCTCTTCCGCACTGAGATCAATCACTGAGGGCTGCAATTTTGGGCTGAGAATCAAGTTTTTGCTCAAGTATGGGAACCCCTACTCATACTTCCTATGATAATTTATACCATAGAGGGGGATCCCACTCTTAAAATCCCAATCTGTTAGCCAGAGTGCAGAAATGCATTATCTTATATTTGGAAACATTGAACTGCAGTTTTAATTGCTTCGACCATTTATTAAGTAAAACTAAGTGGTTCTCAATGGTCAAGACACCACCAGGAATATCAACCCTATTGCCTACTTTTGGATTATCAGCAAACAGACTCACCTTGCCTATTAAACCTTCCCCCATGTCACCTACAAACATATAAAAAAGAACAGGACCCAGAACAGAACCTTGTGCTGACCATTTATGAACTTGTTCCCTTTCAGAATGCCTCCATTAACAGCACCCTGATATCTGTCTTAACGAACTGCCAATCCACTGGACTATCAAGTATTAAGTCCTATTTTCAATAAATTATTTATAAGCTCTTTATGTGTATAAAGGTCTTTACTGAAATCCAGAAAGGCGATATCCATGGCACCACCTTCATTCACTACGTTCTTGACACATTCAAAGAAATCATTGAGATCAGTTTGACATGATGTCCCATAAGTAAAGCTGTGCTGTTAAGGGTCCAACAGGTTGTTAAGTGGTCAGATATCCAGTTTTTATGAGAGTCTCCATTAGTTTAACTACTACAGATGTCAAACTAACTGGCCTGTAGTTCTTGACTTCTATTCTACTACCCGTCCTATGGATGGAAACAACATTAGCTATTCTCCAGATATCTGGAACATCCCCCCTTAGATGGGACAGCTTAAACAAATGTGTTAGAGGTTTGGCCACCAAAGATTGGATTTTTTTAAAGCGGCTTTTCCCAAAACATAAATTTGCTTCAGAACCACTCTGTCCTTCTTGGTTACTGCTGCCTAAACCATTGAAAGCTGCAGCCAATCACTGGTCACAGCAGTGCATGCATTATACACGTAGTAAAAATATCTTTAAAAAGTAACATGCATGGTGCAATTGGATCAAATTTTTGACAAAAACAGGTAATAAACATGTCTCTCAATACATTAGACATTGTTTTGTAGTTAAATGGGAGAGAAAACAGGCAGCAATACACGGATAAATGTGGACCATTGTGTTTTTGTGGCATTTTTGCCCTTACAAAATGCATGCAAAAGGTGGCATTTTTTAAACTGGTATTTTCTAAACTATTTTTTTTTTGGGGGGGGGGGTATTTTTTTTAACCATACACGCATTTTTGTTCTTGCCAATTTTCTTAGATTTCTCTATATTAAAAAAAATTACAGGAAAAAATGCATATGTACAAAAAATGGCTCCTAAAACATTCTTTAAAAAATTATGCAAAGGTTAAAATAAACAAATCACAGTAGGTTTTACAAGTGTTCTTTATGGACATAAAACTCCACAAAAAGGAGTATGAAAGGAGCCTGGGCAAAAAAAAAAAAAAACCTAAACATTTGATCCTGTGAGATTTCTTGCCCCTCAAGTTGTCATTATACATAACAGAAAACTTTGTTTACATTTTAGGTTTCGGACCCTTTAAAAAAGTTCTTGTTTTGCGAAAGTAATGTAAACAGTTGCAAGAAGTGCAATATTACTGTAGTTTAGGATGCGATTTACTAGCACTGAAAATGGAACAAAGCACTGCTAGCAATCTCACAATTCTCATCAGGGGATACTGAATAAAGTTGACTTGCGTTGCTCTGACAACCAGGGAAAGTTTACAGTGAAGAATATCCTACAATTATAGTCCTTTAAGGTAAAATATGCCATATTGCAAAAGCTTATTTTTAATTAGACTATGGAGGACATAAATCAGAGACAATGAGCACAGATACAAATTCAGTGCCTTTTTCACAGATTACTTTAGTAATTTGTCATCCAGCCACTCTATAGAGTATAATATATTACACTATATTGCATGGGGATAATTTCATCCGCTATAAATATCCTGTCTGGATTATTTTTCTAGGATGAAGGGTGTAAATAAAAAAAAATCTGCCATCTGTAATGGGAGAACCTCTCCTTACAGCACTGTTCTCCCCTGATAGAGGAACACTAGCTTATGCAAGTGATAGCCTCTCTGTATATTTGCAAAACTCCAAGCTTTTTTAAGATACCGGTCTCTTGGCAGACGACTCTTGTGTGCACTCCTATAGTATGAGGGGCAAATTACACAAGGGACTTTAACACATTGGACAAAACAAGTAAGTGAACCAGTCACAAGCAGTTACTGTACTCATAATAAAACCTTCATGAATGTCTATGTATATAGGACAGGTAGACCGTTGGTGCACAGGTAGCTGGATTAGGACAAGTACAGTAGATGGACAACACGAATGGAAACAATGGCTGCAACATTGGATCAGTATATTAAGGAATTCTGGGTTGTCATGGCTTGATTATAATGTAAAATGATTAAAAGTTTATGAAATTTTGTGAGTTGGAACATTTGATAGCACAGGTTCAGCATGAGAGAGGTCTAGTAGGCAATAGGCACTGAAGATGCTAAAATCAACTGATTATACTGTTTTTTTTATTAAATCTCTACTAAAAATAAGTAGATACCAGCAGGTCTAAGAAGAAACTGCCATTTCTTTTAATTATAGCAGCACTCCACCATGGCCATATAAAACAGCTAGCAGAGTAGAGGCTATAGTCTATAGGCTGTTTTCAATGACTGAGTACTGATGTGTCCAGTCATAGCCAACAAAAGCTTGAATTTAAAGAACTGCACTTTCAAAAACTTTTGACATGTCCTGGCAACCTGACAAAAGTTTTGATCAGTGGGGTCTTGGTGCCAAAATCCATTCTTATCACTAAAAAGGAGTAGTAGCACTCACCCAAGTGCTGAGCCCCTTCAGCTGACATCATTGCCTGTCACCTCCCCTCGAAGGGGCATAGTTCTCAGTTGAGGGGCACAGCCCCTTAATTTCAGTGATCAGTAGGAGTCTCATCGCCTGGATCCCTTCTGTTCTAAACTTTTGACATTGCTCTGATATGACAAAAGCTTTTTTCAAAAGTGCAGGTACTCTTTAATGATATAATATAACTTGCCATGACACCAATTCAAAACAATCTTGCGCAATCCAAAGTACATATATGTTGACATACTTTTTTTTTTAACAAGACAGCCTTTGGATTACAGATGTCTGATAGATGCCATCCATCATAGGCATGCATGACAGCTCTTCAGTAAAAAACATATACATTAAATGTATGCTTTTTGCTTGAGCGTCTATAGCACACAGATGGTTGATGCATGGTGTCAGACAGGGCATTTGTTTGACAACTAATACCATACATCTGATGATATGTTGAGTATAGACAAGTTATGGGAGGACACATCTGTATAGTTTGTGAATGTAACAATGGAACTCTTTGTAGCGAGTTAATGGACTCATAAGGAAGAGGCATCCATGCTGATTTCTTGCTTGCTGTGTTATTGAAATGGTCTACCTCCTATAGGAAATTGCTATCTAAGCAAATCACTACTATATTCTTGTAGACTCACTAAAGTAAACTTTATCTAGCATGGATAACCCCAATTCATTGTGATCAAAGTCACCCCTTTCTATCATGATACATAATATATGATTATATTGTCACTAGAAAGTTTACTTGGATCAAAGTGCTATTTAGTGCACCTTGTTATTGCAAGAGAGTATTCACTCATGCTACAGAGCTATGGGCACTACTTGTGGTGCAGCCATATAATGCCTCCCCTGGGCACCCTATGCTTCCCTAGAAGCAATGCTTTATAGGAGGGTGCCTTTGTAATACAGCACATAATGCTGGACATTGTCAACAGCAAATATTATCTGCATGGACTGCTACTATGGCATGCACAAAAAACAATAAGTAGCATAAATTACCAGAAAAGTAGAAATTTCCCAACATTGTGGAATGTGATATTTCAATATTTCTTTGGTTCATTAGGTTCATAGAGGAAACAGCACACAAAGTAATATTTGCTTTTCTCCAAGCTCTGAGAACATGCCCCACTATATTTGGGTTACTACCATGTTTCCCTGATAATAGGATCTACCTTGAAAATAAGCTCTACCCCAAAAACAAGCCCTAGCTACACAACATTAAAAAAATATATAAAGCATTACTTACCTAAGCAGGCGCCATCTGAGTTCCTCACACCACTCTGTGGAGTTCCAGGAGCTTGCTTGCAGTCCTCAGCAGCCAACAGAAGATTACTTCCTGGTAACAGAGTTCATAAACCCCGCCTCCAGGAAGTGATAGCTCTGATTGATTCTTGAGCACCGCAGCTGAGCCAATCAATGCATTGCTCGATGAACCAATCACAGCCATTCAATACCATAGCTGTGATTGGTTCATCGAGCGCTGCATTGAATGGCTGAGCTCCAGTGCTCGAGAACCAATTAGAGCCATCGCATCCTAGAGGCGGGGTTTACGAACTCCGGGAAGCGATCTTTTGTCAGCGACTACAAGCAAGCCGCCATAACTCCACAGATCAGCGGGAGGGACACAAACCATGTAGCACACTGAATTTCTTACCGCAATTACCACAGCGTTCTGAACGCCGCAGTAATCATGGCATAACACTCCCATTGATTTCAATAGGAGTCTCGCAGATGTGTTCAAACACGATTTTAGAGCACTGTCCTATTTTTTGCATTTAGCGCCCCTCATCAATGATGGGGTGTACTAAAGCCACTATCAGAGGCAAGAATGCTGCCTCCAAAAGCAAAAGTGAAATTGCGGTGCTCTGCCACTATTATAAGACATCCCCTGAAAATAAGACCCTGTGCCTCTTTTGGGGCAAAAATTAATATAAGACAGGGTCTTTTATTTGGGGAAACACGGTGGTAGGACGGACATTTTGTTATTACATACAGAACATTACACTGATATAGTTTACTATGCTCTCATGCATACTCTAGTGAGGTCATGTATAGTTTGTTTCTACTTATTAAGGGATTTAAAGAAGCAAATATTTTAATGAAGACTCGTCCTATGTTATCTAAACTGCAATGGTATTTAGCAGTCAGCTGTTTAGTGCATGAGCATTAAGTTAACTGTGTAGGACAGAGATGAAAGGTCTTCCAGACCCTGAAACTATATTGTGACCTTGTCATGGAGAACTCAAGGGTATTTACACTTCATCTGCATGATACCGCCGTGCATTCTGAATGTCTTAATTTCAACCTCACTGGTTTGCAAAGTATGTCATTGATTGCGTTATTGAAAAAAGTTGCTTAAATTGATTTAAGATTAATTCTCATAAATGTGGACATGCTTTCTCCTGATTGCAAGTTACAACACAAATCGAGCTTGAATTATCTTCGGCATCTTTCATAGTATTCTACATTATTTCTAGTAAACTAAGCAGCATACTTTTTGAGCAACTAATCATACAAGGTCTACAATCTATCGTTTTTTCTAACACGCCATAATAGGTAACACTTAATTTATGTTGATTTTGCTCCAATATCCAATTGCATTTAATGATGAATATTAAACATATCACGCAGCCATAGCTGTATACAATTATTCTAGCATTAGGCTTGAATTTCTTTTCTTCTCACTGTAAGTAATGATATTATGAATTGTGACCTCCAACATTGGTTGGGTCACCAGATGTTAACAAATAAGCAACTTTCTCCCCAGGTTAGAGCCCACGTAACCTTTCCTCAAATGGGGACTTGAACTCATTTACAAATATGCAGCTCAAGGACAAAAATACTGTACAGTACATTGCCAAATCTTGATTCAATTAAATGTCCTACTTTGAAGCCAGACCAATTTTGGATCCACTACTTTGAATAATGAGTAGCAGGGTGAGAGGACATTGTGATAGAGGATGGCTTGCGCTACTTCCCTTTTTGAAATCTCTGCATTTTAACAACTCATTGATAATTGGTTGTCTGACTAATGATTCATGAAATGTATTATAATTAAAGAAATAAGCCAGCTGTGTTAAGGAATAATTGTCATAAAGAAAACTGTGATAAAACTCATGAGACTTGTTAACTATAAATGGACTCTGAACTACAGAAAAAGTTAATTGTATATTGGGGTGCCGGATAGATGCTCTCAAATTTTTTTATCGTATCCCCAGCTTTGAAATGCAATTAATCTAATATTTTATGAGGTGGTTAGAGATTAAAGTTTAGATTAGGCACCATCCATGATTTATTATCGAAGGACTCTATATTGTATTTCTAACATGCATATGTGGTCTCAGAAGGTCTACTTGTTGGGCCACTTGTGTCGAATGATGCAGACTAGAGATGAGCGAGTATACTCGCTAAGGCACATTACTCGAGCGAGTAGTGCCTTAGCCGAGTATCTCCCCGCTCGTCCCTAAAGATTCGGGGGGCAGCGGGGGAGAGCAGGGAGGAACGGAGGGGAGATCTCTCTCTCCCTCTCTCCCCCCCGCTCCCCCCTGCTCCCCGCCGCAACTCACCTGTCAGCCGCGGCGACCCCCGAATCTTTAGGGACGAGCAGGGAGATACTCGGCTAAGGCACTACTCGCTTGAGTAAAGTGCCTTAGCGAGTATACTCGCTCATCTCTAATGCAGACACAAAAATTCATGTTAATCAACGAGATCTCTAATTCAGATGTTTAGCAGGCCATTTCAAGTTATATTGCATTGTTTCTAAAAGGGAAACTCATGAATATACAGAAAAAAAGTTTTATTTCTATATGGCTTTTCACTTGCTTCTATTCTATATAGGCCTGCAAATGGAACCTTATTTTAATTAACTTAATGAAAACTGGAAAACAGAATTTTCCAAACAAGGAATGACATAACCCAATACATATCACTGCAGATCTAGAATGGAAAGACATACCTACTAGTGTTTATATTCCTAGGTTCAAAAATAACCGTGCATCGGGACAGCCAATTCGGACTCCCAATGAAATCAATAGGTCAGCTTCCCTAAAGTACATATGTATGTATTCTTCTATCTCTTAAATCAGATCATGTTTATTGAATTTGAATACAATTATCCTTTAATTTCTACAGATTCATGCATGCACAAGCATAGAAAACATAGAACTCCATTACTCCACCCAAACAATATAATTAATTACAACTATATATTTAAGCAAATCATAATCTCCCCCCATCCACAAAAAAAAAGGTTTAAAAACCCCTACCTCTTCTCCACCTTCTTACCTCTCTCCCTCACCCCTTCAATCACATCAGCTTTTCTATGATACCGCAATGCAACCAGCACTCGGTATGAACTATTCATCATATACATGAGGCAATCTTCCCCAAATTTCCTCAAACTTAGGCCCAATGTTCACGGTCAGATTTGAATTGGGAATTCACGGTGGTCACCCACATTCATGATCTGCAGTTCAAGCCACCCATAGGGAAACATGGGCATCTGCAGCTGAATTAAAGCATGCAAATTTGATTTGCAGATCTTTGGATGCGAAAGACAAATTGCAGCATGCTCCATTTCAGTATGGTTCCTGCACAGACATCTTTCATTGAAGTTAATAGAAGCTGTCTGATCTGCAGCCCGTCCTTAGCTAACACTGCAGACAGGCCACAGGTTCCGCGAGAAAGCAGGAGTTTGAAAAAAAATATGTACTGTGCATGTCCGATGGTGCAGCGGCCGGCACTTCCGCAAACATCCGCAGTACAGAAAATATAAGACCTGGACAGGTAAGCAGAGTCCTCGGTCACGGGCGAGGTCACATTCAGCTATGGGCTCCCACATGTGGAATCCAACCTGCCTGTGGACATGAGGCCTTAGTCAAACAGCCTTCCTTTCCCCCTTCCAGAGATATAACTTTTGTTATCTTTGTGGCAACATCTCCTATTGTTGGGGGGGCATCAAATGAGCAGTAATCAATGTCTGTGCCTGAAACAATGCTCTCTAAATTCCCAGAAGAGTATGCCCATCAAACCCATCAAGAATAACCAATATACAATTTCTGGGAATAAGACAATATCAACAAGACACATTTTTATAATTATCTCTAGCACCCCATTCTAAAATCCATGCAATTTTACACAATCCCAGACCATATGCAATAAATCTGCACCATCCATTTACGTTTTGGACAGTTTGCGTTTAACCCAATACCCATGTTAAACAACGCTAATGGAGTACGATAAACTCTACTCACTAAATACATTTGCGATACTCATTGACTTTCAGATAGGAATATCATTGCAATCATTTACAATACTATTACTCATTTATCTTCATTAATATGGCCTGAAGCTTTTTCCCATTTTTTTTCCCCTTTATTAGGAATTGTTGTAAATAGTAAGAAAGCATCTGTCTATATAAATAAGCTATTACACACTTTATAACTCCACAACACCCAAGAAAATCCACTAAAGGGCGTATGAGCTGTAAGCATAGATACCTACCCAGCCTGAGCAGCAAACGCATGTCGAAACTAAAGGAACTGGGAAAATAACTATGAGGAATGACATATAACTCTCTAAATTGTTAAACTATGGAAAAAAAAAACCCAGAATGTATTTGTTCTTCTATAAATGCAGGTCAGTGTTGCTGGGGTCCTAGGTTCGAATCCCATCAAGGATGATGTCTGCATGGACTTTGAAAAACACAATCTTTATGTTGCCCTTGGAGAAGTTTGAACCTAGAACTTCAGCACTGCAATGCACCATTGCTAACAACTCAACCACCGCACTTGTCTGCTCTGCTCCAGAGGAGGAGAACAACAAGAATAAACACAAAGAGAATATAAAAACCCATCCAGAAGTTGCCCTTGGTCATGTTTGAACCTTGAATCCCAGCAGTGTAAGGCAGCATTGCTAACAACTGAGCCACCACGCTTGTTTTTTTCTGCTCCAGAGGGGGAAAGAACAAGAAGAATAAACAGAAAGTGAACATAAAAACAACATCCTGATGTTGCCCTTGGACAGATTTGAACCTAGAATTCCTGAACACTTCTTCTTTATTCACAAGGAGGAAGAGACGGAGAAGGGCAAGAATCATAAATACAAAGAGAACATACAAACTCCATGCAGATGTTGTCAATAATCAGCCATAAATCCTAGGGCTACACAGCAGCAATGCTAGTCACTGAGCCACCAAGCTTCTTCCTTCTGCTGCAATTATGAGCATTGTGAAGGCAGCCTAAGTGTGCCTTTACATGTGGTGAAATTGCTACAGGCATACCATAACTAAATACCCACAGTGGCAAAATCCACATCCAAATGGTTTGGGTTTGCCTATGTTTTAAATTGCAGAGAGGAGGTAGAAAAACAAGTAGAGATACACGTGAGCTGGCCGCAAGGCAACTTATAGAAGGCGCAAAATGGTTTGTGCTGTCTTGATGGTCCTAGTAGATTTGAGGACTACAAGGTTGCCAAGTGTTTATAGTGTAGGAATCAAAAAAGTCTAGAACTTTGGCACAAACTATATGTGGTATAAATATGCATAAGGCAGGGGCGTAACTATGGAGGGTGCAGGGGATGCGGTTGCACCCAGGCCCAGGAGCCTTAGGGGTCCCATAAGGCCTCTCTTCTCCATATAGGGAGCCTAGTAGTATGAATAAAGCATTATAGTTGGGGGACCTTTTACAGGTCTTGCATTGGGGCCCAGAAGCTTCAAGTTATGTCTCTGTGCAGCATGGTTTAGGTATGGGTAAGAGTACAGATACAGATAGAGGGGGAGCCGCAGCTCACCTTTTGCATCAGGGCCCCTGAGCCTTTACTTACGCCCCTGGCAGAAGGTAAATAATTTGAAAAGCTTTATTTTTAACCAATATCATAATGTATTTTGAGGTGGAAAGACTCTTTTTCAAACAACTGGACAATGAATTATATATCATACATTCTGGGACTACCTGATATGAAATCTTTTTGGATGTAAGTTCACTATTTTTCCCTTTGTTATATATATGCATCTAATTTTCTAAGTTAGGCTATATATCTGAACCCCCTTCCCTGTTCTTACTTCATAGTTAGAATAGATTCCACATTCTTTGTTGGGTTTTTATTGGATTCTATCACAGATTATGATCTCCTGTCGATGTATTTGAATTGTAAATGTCCTCTTTATTTTAAGCATCTCCTAATCCTGATGATCTATGTCTAAGATATTTTAATTTAATTTATGATGTATTTTAATTCTTCTTATTTTAGTACCCTGTTGGAATATATAATGAATGTTTTATATGAAATACATCCGTTAACTTATTTTTAAGGGTATTTCCTAATCTTCTTACATTTTTTAAATTTTTTTTTTTGCATCTCCATTGTATTTTTTTTTTTTTTCTTCCCTTTGTACTATCACCTGTAGGATGAATAGCTCACTATCCAGTTGTTTGAAGAAGAGGTTTTACATCTCAATACCTATTACGATAGTGGTTGCAAATAAAGCTTTTCTACCATTTACCTTCTCCACGTTTATACCTCATACGGTTTACGCCTAGAGCTTTTTGTTTTAAATTGCAGATCAGCAGCAGAATTTATTCCTTATATTTCAAGGGTTGAATTCCATAGCATTAATCTGTAGCACAAATAAACATGTCGCGGATTTAGAACGCAAAAATTGTTCAGGAATGGTTTGAGGAACCTGGCAAACAGTTCAAGGTGTTGAGTAGCCTTCACATTCCCAGATCTCAAGCCAATTGAGAATCCATAGGAGGTTCTGGAAAAACAAGTCTGATCCATGGACGCCCCACCTCACAGCTTTCCGAACAAATGCTAACATGTTGGTGCCACATACTACTGGACACCATCAGAGGTCTTCTGTGGTCTATATCTCTATGGATCAAGAGTGTTTTGGTAGCACAAGGAGGACCTAGAAAATATTAGGCAAGTGGTTTTAAAGTTATGACTGATCTATGTATTTTCAGTCTTACAAAACAGAACCCTTTCCAAAATAAGCAAAAAAGGAATTGTTCTATTCAAGGTTAACAGTCTCAGTTGGAAACTATATTTTTTCCACATTGCAAAAAGATATTATATAGTCCCAGTTATGTAGAGAAATGGAAGTGATAACTGTTCTGAGCGGATTTCTGGAGGACCCTCAATCTTTTATGAACTTACAAGAGGTGGATATTCACTTAGTATACTGTGTACCACTTGTGCAATATATACTTTTAGAGGTTTTCAATAAGCATCTAGAACATAGATTTCATAGGAAAGCTGAATAAACAATATGTATTTCTAAATGCCCAAATGATGATTTTGTTTTGGGCTCAAAATCAGCATATTCTTATGTATTTTTATCTGTTGAATTCAAAAATCACCATAAAAATGACCGATTAGCTCTTGCTTTGGAGATAATGTGACATGTCATTTTTTAGAGCTTACATTTTTATTTTGTGGGAATTTTTTTTTTTTTTTGGGGGGGGGGGAGTTGTCACACTTCTCAACTCACATAACACAACGTTCTCAATGTTTGTAGGTTATAAACATAATACATGTTGCTATGACTGAGTTTCATATTGTTTCTGTTTTTCTTTTTTTCAGAATTTCTGGTTTTGGAGAGCTTTGGAAGTGTAAAATTTGCTATATCAAAATGCCACGAAAATGTGTAAATTTAGTGAATAATTTTTGTTACATTTGTGGTGAAATAACATTTTCATCACAAAAACGCAATCAGACGCTTCTTGTGAAGATTGCCTATCATCATTATTTTGGTATGAAGGTAGGGGACCAGGATAAGTCATGGGCTCCACATATATGTTGCAACTCTTGTTCAGTTAAACTATGAGAATGGCTGAAAAATAAAAAAAAATGATCTATGGCTTTTGCTATGCCTATGGTTTGGCAGGAGCCATAGATGACTACTATTTCTGCTTGACTGCACCTATAAAGGCGGTATTTTAAATAAAGAAAACAGGAACAGCTCAATATTTGAATCTTCCATCTGCTATTCAACCTATTCCACATTTAGATAGTTTACCAGTTCCTACTCCACCCCAACATTGATCCAGGGATTATTCTGACTGCCATTATGGAGTCGGGAAGGAATTTTTCTCCCGAATGGGCTAATTGGCTTATGCCTCATTGGGTTTTTTGCCTTCCTCTGGATCAACAAGAGGGGGGGGGGGTTGAAACAGGCTGAACTAGATGGACATTGTCTTCATTCAGCCTAACATACTATGTTACTATGTATTATGAGCTTGAAGTAGAAAATGAAGAAAGTGTAGAAAAAGAAGAACCCAACAAGCCTTCCACATCCCATGACCCTGACTTTGAGGTAAAGGATAATACACCGCACAGACTGAGTCAAGCGGAATTGAGTGATCTCATTCGAGACCTTGACTTGTCAAAGGAGAAGGCGGAACTTCTAGGGTCAAGACTACAGCAATGGAATCTTCTCCAACGTGATGTCAGGGTCTCACAGTACAGAGAATGTCAGAGGGATTTGCATCCCTCAGATGCAACATGTCCCTTAAAATCCATTTTCTCCTCCCCCACCTAGACTTTTTCCCTCCTAGTTGTGGAGCTGTCAGTGATGAATATGGAGAAAGATTCCACCAGGATATTTCTGTAAGGGAACAAAGATATCAGGGCCATTGGAATGAAGCAATGCTTGCGGATTACTGCTGGTCTGTGTGTAGGGATGTTCCGGAACTCACTTACAAGAGGCAAGCCAAAAGAAGACAATCAATCTCATGAGGTCACCACATGATTCTTCTCACACTGAACCCCCCTGCCAGGAGTTCTTCCATCAATTGAGAACTCCTAGAATGTAACTGTCATTTAAAAAAATATTCAAATGTGCTCTTAACGTTGTTAGCACATGTAATTAAAATGTATCCTTTTCTCTTAATCCGTTAAAATAACATACTTCCACCTATTGTATATCATAGAAACTAGAGCCAATAAAAACTTTCCTTTGTCATATTTGTTTTTCTCACCCCGAAATTATTACGGTTTGACTCAGGAAGTTAAGGAAACATTCCAAAATATTTTTTTTGTTGGCCAGTGAATTAGAAATATTTCTCTAGTTAGGACTTTGTGTCTTTGCTTTGTCAGCTCTGTGCTGAGAGCATTTACAGGAACAGACATACATAGTTATTCTAATGAATAAATCACTTTACTTCAGCTGTATCATTCTTCTCTCACTATAGTCTCTGCATGGTTACCTTCCTCTCTAAATATTAATTTATTCGAAAGTTTAGACATTAAGCATAATTACTTTGCAGTCTCATGGTCAAACAAAGTCCTAAACAGACATGAAGGTACAGGTGAAGACTATTCCAGTCCTTCTTGCTTATGTAACTATGCCTAATAATCCGTCAAAAGGGTTGTTACAAAGCCGGAATATGTGCAATCATCATTAGTTTACACCTTGTAGAATAAATACAGTTGGGGTGTAAAAGAAGATATATAGTATCAAACATTGAGGGTACTGTCACACAACGCGTATTCACTGTGGGCTTTCAGCAGTGAAAAATCTGCATTGAATACATAGCAAATCCACAGTGACCAAATTCACACCTAAATGGTGCAGATTTGCCCCAGGCTTCAACCTTTCTATTTCGAAGGTTGAAATCAAAAGTCAAAATATACAGTGCCCATTGCTTTCGATAGGGCTGGTGGCAGCATCATACCATGTGCTAGGTGCACGCGAAGCGAGGTCTCCCATTGAAAACAGGTTCCCTGCATTCCCAAAGTGATGCAAGTCTATTTTGACATGAAACCGCCTCGCATCCTCGGGGATATCACGTGGATGGCGAGCGTGATATGGGGACAGGATTCACGGCCACATATTGCACTTGCCCATGTGAAGTTAGCCTAAAAAAGTTGACTCACAGTAACAACCTTCACGCATATGTTCTGCTAAGGAACATGAAGTCACAGAGCCGGTTCCTTCATTGGAGACTCCTACATTAGCTAGAGAGGACAGCAACTAAGAACAAGCATTTCCTTCTCTGCATTATGTAAATCTGGCCATGTTGTTTTTTTGAAAAAAAAAACCCTTTTAGGCTTTCTTCACACTTAGAGCGAAAACACATTGGCACAGGCGGTAATGCACTCGCCGATACGGAGATTAGTAGAGCATGAACAATATTCTTTTAGTCCTTTTTTCGGACTATTCAAACTCTGCGCCATTGTCCATGAGTTTGGGAAAAAAAAAGAGTGGGAGGATAAATCCTGTTAATACTACGTGCGACAAAGATAGGGCAAGTTCTACCTTTTCTCACGCGTACTATTCGCGCTCGGGAATCCTGAGAGTGGAAATGAAACCATCGTAATCAACTAAAGCAACTATCTGTTTAAGGCCTTAGATTGCGTTCACATACGGCAATCCTGCAACAAATCTACAATGTGAGTAAATGGGGTAACATGATAGTGAATGGGATTTTAACAAACTGTACTTCTTACACTCGCAGGGCCAATTCTCATGGCCGCGGGACACACGCACGCCATGGTTTTAAAGGCTATTTAGCCTAATGCGTTCCAGATGTGTTCTTTTTGCCGCTAAATTGTGCAGAATATTGCACCTTTTAAGCACATATTTGCGCACCTCTCATAGACTTCTCCGGATCCTTTGGTGTGCGAATGCGCACATAGATAGAGCATGCTGCTTTTTATTTTGGGCACGTGAAATGTGAGCACAAAATAACGTAATGAGAATGAACCAATTGAAATAAATTGGTTGTATTCTCAGCATATTGTGCGCCCAAATACGCCTGTGTGAAGGTCTTTTTATGGCGTTTTTTTCTAGCTTGTGTTTTTTTTTTTACAAGAGTTTCTTTTTGTGTGTGCATTTTCTTGGTCCCTCATAGTTTTTAATCTGTAGGGTTTTTTTTTCTTACAGAGAGGTGTAGTAGAAAGTGTCCAAAAAAGGACATACCTTGAGTATGCTGCAATTTGCAACACCTTGGAATTCAAAAACATGCAGCAAAGTGAGAAGAAAGGCCACACTGCACTGCTTGAAGTGGGCTTTATATTTTACTAATGGCCAACAGCACCATCAACTTCGCTGGACTGGCCACATTGTGCGAATGCCCGACTACCTTCTCCCAAAGCAATTACTATACTCACAACTCTAGAATGGAAAACAGAATGTTGGTGGACAGCAAAAGAGATTTACGGATGGGCTTAAAGCTAACCTTAAACTGTGGCACAGACATCGAGAACTGGGAAGCCCTGGCTCTTGAGTGCTCAATTTGGGGGTCACCGTTACCAACAGCACTGTGGATTTCGAAGAGGCACAAATGAATGGCAACAGGAAGAAACATATTAAAAGAAAAGAACGTCAAGCAATACCTTGTCTGAACCATCTTCCACTTGGAAACCAATTTCCCCACTGCGAAAGAACCTGGGGATCAAGAATAGGTCTCTATATCCCCCTACAGACCCACCACTAAGCCCCCATACTTGGAAGGCAATTATGCTCGGCCATGCATCAAGAATGCAGCAAAAAATGCTAGCTTTAAAACCTTTTTAAAGGAAATCTGTCAGCTTGACCATACTGTCCAAACTGCAGGCTTCGTGTTATAGAGCCGGAGGAGCAGACGGATATCTAGTTTTATGGAGAAAGATTCAGTATAACTTGTAATTTATTTGTTTAAAATCATTTATATCTCTGTTCATTCTGGGAGTAGAGGTCCATAGGGCTGTCCTATCAGTGATTGACAGCTACTCGTATATGACAGTACATACAGGGAAGGATGTTAATCACTGATAGCTCCGCCCCTTAGACTGTTCAGCTCAAAGAAAGCAAAGGTTTAAATGAATAAGTTAGACTGCATCTTTCCCTATAAATCCATATATCAACCTGCTCAGCTCCTCCTGCTCAATATACCGCTTGCAGTTTTGAACTGAGATTCCCTCTAAAAATGCATTATTTTTGAAAAAAAATAAAAATAAATAAGTATGACTATGTAAAAACAATATATGAATAAGTGAAAGAGAGCCATCATTAACAATTCTTGGCAAGCTGCACCAATAAAGTGGTCAACAACTTTAATCAATACAAAATACTTACTCCCAATCTTAATATGTCAAAAAAACTTTATGGTACAATATTTATCTGTACAATGCTCTAAAATAAAAAATAAATGCAATAAAATGAATCAATCCAAAATCACAAGGTATGCACAGAACTATTTTAATGTTAAAATATTGAATTTCAGGTTATTCGATAAAAATGGAATATTTTAGAATTGTATCCATAGCAACTGTCATGTTGCCATATGTCTCAAAGTATCTTAACAGTAGTGCAGGATTTTAATTTTTCATGATAATGTATGACAAGCTGCAGAGCACTGGGTGAAATAACATTCATTTTATCTAAATAAATGCACTAGAAAACTAGCTACATAATTTCAGTGTGATTTTCCATAATTTTCAATTGTAAAGTAATGGAATATAAAGGCAGCAATAGGTAGTGAATGTATTAAACATTTATGGACTTTCCAGTTATCAAATTAAGCACCACTTCATGACAAATCAATCTAAAATCAAAGATCAGCCTTAAGGGGTATTCCAGACATTTACTATTGATGCCCTATCCTCAGGATAAGGCATCAATAGTTGATTGGTTGGGGTCCATCGCTCCAGTGTAATTCTGATTTCTGATCCTCTGATCCATAGTCAGTACAGCAAGGCCAGACAGCTGCATCGGTGGTAAGGACCAGAAGTGTAGAAAACAGTTTTGTTCTCATTGAAGTCAATGGCAAAAATTATTTCTCTTATGACTCTGACCACAAAGAAGAGCTGAAAATGTAATAGAAGGCATCACTCCCATTGATTTCAATGGTGGCAAAGTTGCCTACTACAGTTCTAGCCCTGACCACTGATGCACTGACATCGGGTTGGAAGATCAGCTGACCGTTAGGGATCCCAAGTGGCAGATTCTTGATGATCAACTATCGATGACCTATCTTGAGGATAGGACATCAGTAGGAAATGGATGGATGGATGGATGGATAGCTAGAGGGATAGATAGAGGGATAGATAGAGGGATGGATAGAGGGATGGATAGAGGGATGGATAGAGGGATGGATAGAGGGATGGATAGATGGATGGATGGATAGATGGATGGATAGATGGATGGATAGATGGATGGATAGATGGATGGATGGATAGATGGATGGATAGATGGATGGATAGATATAGATTATATATATATATATATATGACTAAAGAATAAAATTATGATATATCAAATATGGAGCCTGACAGGGTTAATTTACTAGACACATTTATATGTTTTACTTATTTCAGAGTTTAGCAGCATTCAATAGTAGTTATCCACACTTTTCCCTCTAACAAGTATATTCCCCTTATTCTGGGATTATTTTATATTATGAGGAGTTAGTCATGCTCCCAAATTAATTTTTGATCAGCCATTGTTCTTAAATATCACTTGAAAACGTACAGAATTCCCAGTGAAACATATTGAAAAGATTTAATAATTGTTGCAGATTTAAATGAGCCTGAATTGTATAATCAGAAACAGACACTGTCACCTAGCTGCAGCATTGTGGGAAGTAATTGGTCAGATTAAATTTGGACATTTTCCCGTACAGGCATAGATTCAGAGCCATGCGAATTCTATTTCGAGACATACCCTGCTGAGCATCATTGCATGGGGTTGATTTTGCTTTTCAAAGGATCACCTATAAATGCTGAACAATGTGAAACAATATGCATGTTGATGAGATTAATTGAGAAGGGACCATTGCAGTCTTCAGTGCCAAGAAGGTACTTAGTGGCTTAACCAAGTTCAACCAATGTCATCCAATTCTGAAACTAGGTCTGGCAATCATCCTTGCTATTTCTCCCTGTATATGAAATATGGTTCAGCCTTGTGTTTCTCAGAAGAGGACAATTATATCTGTGATATAAAGGAAATGATTGTCTTTGCCACAAATATTGATATTTCATTTACTAAAGATTTTTTTGCCATAGCTTTGATCAGTCACTTAAAATAAAAAGAAGGTATAGTGCTATTGTACAGTAGATAAAGTGCTTGTAAAACTGAGTGTAAACTAGAAACAGTATAGAAAAATGTGCATAATGGAGAATGTGGCTGAACACATGTGCCTAAAGTGAAGGTACTTATAGAGGTTGAACAAAGTGATTGCATACTTAACAATAAACTCCTGGTTGCTATAAAGCAATACTGAGCTGTAGCTCCAAAAATGGCTTGCACTTTATGGTCATGCCAGCTGCAACTCAAGAACTTCTTCGGAATCTACTCTGGTTACTATTGTTGCTCTGATTCATTCCCGTCTGATTCATTCTACTAATTGGTTTTCCCCTCACTAAACTCTTCCTTCTTCAACTTATTCTGAATACTGTAGCTAGGCTCAAATTTTTGTCCAACTGATACATGGATGCCTCCACCCCATGCCAATCACTACACTGGTTGTCCGTCCACCATAGAATGCAATACAAACTCATCACTGCCACCCTTAAAGTTCTCATGAGTACTGCATCACCCTACATCTCCTCTCTCATCTGTCTACCACTGTACCATTGCTTTCCATTCTACTAATGATCTTAGACTAACATCTTCCATAACCCAAACCTCCCTCTCCTGTCACCAAGACTTTTCTCATGCTGCACGAGTTCTCTCGAATGTGCAGCCCCATACAATCAAGTTAATTACTCACCAATAACCATAGTTTTAAGCAGGTCCTAAAACACATTTCTTTAAGTAAGCCTATCACATTCCTTAACCCCTTGATGACCCAAGACATAACTGTACATTGTAGATTGCGCAGGATGAGTTTGGGGGTTACTTCATGCCTGGTAGCTATCAGACAATGGTCATGATTGTAGGTAGCTGACCACAGTATCTAAGCAGCTTCCAAAGGAGGGGCCCTCCACAATGTGATTGTGGGGTGCCAATAGGTTGACATGGCTGTCTAAAGCCTATCTGTGGCAATGCTTAAATGGACTTTCCCATAACATAAAAAATTGCTTCCCAATCACTCTGTCCTTCCTTGTTGCTGATGACCAGGATATGTAACTGCTGCAGCCAATCACTGGCTGTAGAATGTCAGTGCTGTGGCCAATAACTAGCTGCAGCAATCACATGCCCTGGTCAGCAACAACCATGAAGAACAGAGTGGCTGTGAAGCAATTTTTAGTGGGAAAACTCCTTTTAAGACTGCCAGTAAAAATACAATATACTGCAGTACAGTGGTATTGCAGTATACTATACAAGCAATCAGATGATCACCAGCTCTAGTTCCGATTTAAAAAAAACAAACTAGAAATAACTTTAATAATGTTAAAGTATTAAAAGATAAATATTTAAAAAGTCAAAAAACCTTCTCAGTATATGCATTAAAAAAATCAAGGCCAAAAAACAACAACCCATAGTTGATTTCACGTCTATAAAAGGTTGAACGATTAAACTATTGTACTAACTTGCATGCCAGAATGACATTTTTAAAGCATTCCAGTGTCCAAAAAAGTGAATAAAAAGGGAACAAAAAGTCAGATGTGCCCCAAAATGGTACCAATAAAAGCTATAGCTCACTTAAAAAAAGCTTTCATACAACTCCATTGAAAAAAATATATAAACGGTATGGGTTTGAGAATATAGTTAAAAAAGCAACTTTTTTAGTGAAAGGGTTTTTAATTTTAGAAGTTGTAAAACATGAATAAAAATTATCTAAAATTGGTATCCTTATAGTAGCATTGACCCTCAGAATACAGTGAACATGACATACATACCGTAAAAACAATACCCCAAAAATTATGATACAACAGGGTTTTTTTGTCTATTTCAACCCACAAAAAAAATTTTTACCCAATACATTTTAAGGTACCAATGAAAAATGCTATTTGTCCGTCAAAAAAGCCCTACACAGCTATGGCAATGGAAAAATAAAAGTTATGGCTTTTGTAAGGTGGGAATAAAAAAAAAGAGATTATAGTGTCCCTAGAATGACCCTAGTCTTGTACCTGCCTGACTGCGGAGACATCAGGGATATTTTTAATGTAAGGGGAAATAATAAGGAATAAAAGGAAGTTGAAGTGATAAGAAAGAATCAGTTATGTTGTGACGTACAAGAGACTGAATGTTATTTTGATTTACAGCTTTCAAATCTGTTTAACCCATCAGGCTCCTTCCCTTGAGTTATATCCAGGGCATAAAAAATAACATTTACATCTAATTCAACAATAGTTTTGGTGTTGACTACAGAAATTTTATTCCATTTTTAACCTATTTTTAAATGTTTTATTTCTTTAGAACTTGTCATAAAATGATGGAAGTTAGAAGTAAAACAAGCAGCTTATTAAGTCTCAATGCAAAATCTATATCAGTTTCCCCACATACCATGTACCACTTATAATACTGGTGTCTTCTTATGTGGAGGAGAAGCTTTTTGACCTCCTCAGGCATCAGGGCATGGTCAGACTCTATATGCCTTATGACTAATCCCCCGATGGAGTTGGTTTATACAGCTATCTAAAGTATACTTAGAATATAGTGTATCAAAATTTACAATATTTTATTCTCATTTCTAGTCCACTGTTACTGAAAACTGATCATTTTCATTTGAAAGTTTCACAATCTGCCAAGCCTAAAGTATACAATAAAATGAAACTTTGAACACTGTAATACATGCCAATACTAATAACATGTGAGTCTGGGGAGCAGACGCATTTAATAATGAAACTGCCACCCATTGGCTTTTACAGTCATGTGACTGAACCTTGATTGTTCTTGCTACAAGTTCAGTGGACTTGATTGTTCTTCCAGCAACCATACTTTCTTTGCATGCCTCTGGTTTGTGCTATGATCATTTTTTCATTTATCTGCCTTCATTAATGCTTTCTACAAGTTTATTCTAAAAATGGCGGGTTCTGTTTAAAAATGCAAAAAAGTAATCTTTCCTTGAGCCCTTGAATTTATTAAACTACTGTGTTGATATAGTGAGAAGTATCACTGTGGTACATCAGAGTTCACTCACAGTAAATATTACTGAATTATACATTTAAGCGGCAAAACACAAAAATATGTATTTTTTTTATATTTTAAGAAAAAAAATAGACTTTGGTATCACAATGACTGCTGCTTGGAAGAACCGAGATCTAAGCTTTATTCAGCTACGCAGTGTCAGAAACTGTAATTTCCATTCCTTTGTGCAGTAGCAGGTAACATGCTGAATACAGGCAGCACCTTCATGATTCAAGCATTGTATTTTAGTCAATTCTACATCTAGAACCTGCCTAAGCTCAGCAATGATAACAAAGAACGATCACTTTCAATGTGACAGAGAGCAATGACATATCAACAGTGGAACTTAAACGAAAATCCACGTTCACTTTAACCAGGTTCCATTCAGCTTTACATTTTTTAATTAAACTTGTTACTCCTCAGGAAATCGTATTGCAATCATCTTTTTGTCGCAGTTCTACAACCCTTGTATGGCCAAGAAAAAAAGTGTGTAAGGCCTGTGTGGATTTAATATCTCTATGACAACAAAAGGCACATTTTTGTTGGTGGGAGATTAAGCTTTATATATTTGGACACAGTTAACAAATGAGCAATTTCATAGAAATAATGGGTGACAACTGTTTTTTTCTCTTTACGGAAAACAACATTAAAGACAAACAACTGTATGTCTAAGAGTGGGAAAATGTGATAAATTACAGCAACTTAAAAATATATTTTCATGATGGCAAAACTGAAAAAAAATAACTTCAATTGTTTCGCTTTTACATATTCGACGTAGTCTCATCGGATACATATTTTCATTCTAGAATGCAATCTATATTATTAAAGGGAATGTACCAAGATTCCAAGTTATCCTCTATCCACAGGATAGGGGATAACTTGCTGACCAGTGGGGGTCTCATCTATGAGACCCCCGCTAATCTCGAGAACAGGGATCCTGTGTCCCTTATCCTTCTTACTGCAGTGTGGAAGAGACTGGAGTGCTGGTCATGCAAGCATGCTGGGTTCCATTCCAAAGCTCTCATGCGCTTGGGTATTTCTGTCAGCCCCATTGAAATAATTAAAGCACCAACTGCACATACTCAGCGAGGACTTCATTCTGTGAACTAGGTCTTGCTGTAGGTCCTTTATCATCTAAAATGAGGTAGGTCCCTAGGTTCCAGTGCAGGGTCATCCCTATTGGAACGATTGCCCCGCATTGCAGGCAGGTTTCCTGGAGTTAGTTGTCTCGTTAGTGTAGCGACCCACAAGACAACAAGGACCCTTAAAGTTGGGCTTGTGGGCTTAAGTATCTTAGCCAAAATACAAACTAATACCTCGTATGGTATCTATTTCATCTGTTATACATGCGGGTATGTGTTTTGCACATTTGTCAGTCGTTGTTCGTGTCTTCCTGCGATTGTGTAGTCTGTCTCTCTGTCCTGTGGTTTAGTCTGAGTTCACTTGCAGGCACGTTTCGTGTCCAGTTTGCAGTTCTGCAGTTCACGTGCTGGTAAAACTCTGCAGTGTGTTCATGTTCAAGTTTGACATTACACATTCATTCTGATGTCACAGCAGTTGGAGAAGCAACCCCTGCAGTGACAGGCATCGGAGGACACAGAACCCCCCATTCTTGAGATTGGCAGGGTTCTCAGTAGTGAGACCCCTACTGATTTGCAATTTATTCCCTATCCCATGGATAGGGGTTAACTTGAAATATTGGTATGACCCCTTTAAAGGAACACTCTGAACAAACATAATACAGTACTGGGCATAAAGAGGTGGTGCATGGCATAAAGATTTGTAGGAGAAAAACTACTGATGGTGCATGATCTATTCTAAGATGACGAAGATGAGAAGGGAGCAGGGGAAAAGTAAATTAAAAGGGCTGCCTCATAAATACAACCCCTAAAAAAATGCTAGGGTGATGGTCTGCCATGGGTTCATGATCAACTGCTATCACTGAGGAAAGCCAACAGCAGTCAAACATTTTTAATAGGGCATGTGGACAAGCATTGTTTTACCAAGACAACCCTTTAAATAGTTGACTAGTCCACATTCTGAAACTTGTGATATTGGCAGAGTTGTCCCAATCTTGCACATTTATTTCTTCTAATTTCCAAACAAGAAGCTTCTTGGGCTTTTTAACTACATGGCAGGACACTCTGACTTCTAAAATATCAAAGAACAGTTTATTAGATTTGTCAGAGCAACACCAATGCCAATTACAATTAGTTGTGCTGCACAAATCACATTCTGTTTGAACATAAAGCACCAAACATTAAATCCTTGAAAGGCTTGCTTCAGAAACACTTTATGTAAAGTGAACTCTGCTGCACTGCAGATGGAAAAAAAAGTTGGGACCTTGATTTGTAATTTAAACTTGCGAAGACTAATGGAAGGTTTAAATATTTTCATTGGCTCTTTAATGACCCGTGATGTCCATCCAAAGTAATGAGCTAAAACATTTAAATTGCTTAGTTGCTTTGATAAAGTACAACATATCAACCGCACAACATAGAAAAATGCTGAGCAGCTAATAAGGAAATTAGAAAATGCAGCATGTACCTTAGTTTTTCATTCTTAAGTATCTCTTCCAAAACTTTGCATCAACTGTAAACAAGACTAACATTACTACTATGCAATGCAACATGCTTGCCTTTAAACATTTATGCAACTTTTGAAATACTTTTGTTGGTATAATTCCTTGGGAGAATTCCAATATAATGGAGACTATCTACAGGATAGGTGATAAATGTATGAAGGTCCTACCACTAGAAACCCCATGATCACTGGAAGAGGTCTCCTATTCCCCCCCGTTTAAAAGAAGTGGTGGTAAGCCATGCACACTACTGCTCCTTTAAAGATACTCTGATATCTCTATTGATCCCATAGACATTAAAATGAGCATGGCATCAGGCTGGGGTCCCTAGGGTCAACTAGTAAATCCATTCTGTGGACTCACTAACCAGTTACATGCAAATATTTCCTTTCTGAGATGCATTATGCCCCCTGTTCACATGTAGTGGAGTGAATGCACTACCCTGTGCACCCTTCATCTGGTGAGAGAGAGGTTGGAGGACCCACTCTTACTTAGCTCAGGGCCCACCAGTGGAATCACCCATTCTCCTGTAGGCCAGGCAGAGTCTGAAGTAGCGGTAGCATGCATACATGACCATCACTCCATTTAAATGGGGGACACGGGACTCTCATTCTAGTGATCTGTGGATGCCCCAGTGGTTGGATCCCTGGGAACATACATTGATCACCTATCCAATGTTTTTCATGGGCCAACACATTTAAAGGTGTTGTCTGTGATGAGACAAACCTTGAATAACCCAGATAATATGTAGAGAAAGCGGAGTACCCGTAAATGAAGTAACAAGTCATTATTGGTAGTAATGGGAAGTCTCATAGTTGACTAGAAGGGTGAAAAGCAACTGGGTACAAAACTGAAGGCAAAAATGTAATGTCAGTACTTGGAGTCGTAATGACAAGAGAGAAAAGCCAAATGCAATACAGAGGTATACACAGTAACCAGGTCAAAAATATAAGTAACAGTAGTACTGTAGGTATTTATCCAGACAAGATACAGAGGGGTCACAACCAGAGAATTCACTCAAATCCAGGTAAATGGTAAACAGTTCTAGTAAAGTACAGGATATACACCACTATGACTGGCAAATAGTGAATCTGCATATCAGGTACAGTTTAAAATAATATGCTCTTTATTATTATGGCTTTCATGTCTTTTTCTATCTTTTCAAGTTTTTATCACTTTAGAAAATGTTAACTGCAGTAATGGTCTGTACTAATAACCACTGAAAAAAAATTAAGCTAGGCATGCCATATTCCTTTAATAAGAGGCAGTTATTTCACATGCGGTAGAATTTCATGTTCAGGTTATAATCTCCACAGTATTAGGCAATTTGTAGAGAAAAGATCTGGAAAAAAGCATAAAGTCAGTAATTTTATATACTGATTGGAGAGGCTAGGCTATGAATGTTTTACAAGATGTTGGTGGAGAAGAAAAACATGCAGTCCACTTGGAATGCTGCAGCTTCAATTATTTTCATATTTGACATAATACTTTGGGGAGGCCTAAATATTGAAATTGTATACTTGGGGTCTGCCAAGATAATCATTTAATATACACAGTGGGTAATGCCAAATCACCTTCGAATATGTATATTGGAATATCAATTCTGAATTCTGGAAATGCTAACGAAGGACTTATATTTTATTGGCCAAAATCTTGCTTTTATTGAAAGCACATATATAATAGTAACTATTAAAATACATTAATATGTTTGAATTGTGTTTAACGTTTGGAGAAAGTCAGAGAAGTACACTAGTAAAACTAAATGTCATATACTAAACTACCATGCACGGTTTTATAGATATTATAAATTCACAACTAGTTATGCGCGCAAATCATTAAAAGATAGATAGATAATAAGATACATAGATGATGGATATGAGATAGATAGATAAATAGATATGAGATAGATAGATAGATATGAGATAGATATTAGATAGATAGATAGATAGATGATAGCTAGCTAGCAAGATAGCTAGATAGATATGAGCTACATAGTAGATAGATGTTAGATAGATAGATAAGTATTTATGAGATAGATGATAGATAGATAGAGATTAGAGATGAGCGAACGTACTCGTCTGAGCTTGATATTCGTGCGAATATTATGGTGTTCGGGATGCTCGTTACTCGTAACGAGTACCACGCGGTGTTCCGGTTACTTTCAGTTTCCTCTCTGAGACGTTAGCGCGCTTTTCTGGCCAATTGAAAGACAGGGAAGGCATTACAACTTCCCCCTGTGACGTTCAAGCCCTATACCACCCCCCTGCTGTGAGTGGCTGGGGAGATCTGATGTCACCCGAGTATAAAAATCGGCCCCTCCCGCGGCTCGGCTCAGATGCCTTGTGAGTTAGCTGAGGGAAAGTGGTATCGTGCTGGAGCTGCTGTAGGGAGAGCGTTAGGAGTTAGTGTAGGCTTCAAGAACCCCAACGGTCCTTCTCAGGGCCACATCTAATAGTGTGCAGTACTGTGTTAGCACTGTATTTTTTATTTTTTTTTTCAAAATTGGATCTGCAGAGCATTGCGCCCTGCAATAGGGACAGAAGTGGTGGTTAGGCAGGGAGAGTGTTAGCAGTGAGTGTAGGCTTCAAGAACCCCAACGGTCCTTTCTAGGGCCACATCTATCCGTGTGCAGTACTGTCCAGGCTGCTGTTAGCAGTGTTGCATATTTTTTTTTCTTCTCAAAACCGGCTGTGCAGACCATTGCACCCGGCATTAACACTACAGGGATAGAATTGTGTAGGCAGGGCCAGAAGACATACATTATTCATTGAATAGACGCAGTGTGGCTTTTCCTTTGAAAAACATGGGAAAAAATTCTATTTCGCCTGCCTCTGACAGTCCTCAGGGCTCTGGGTACGTGTGTGCTGCGTGCAGAACGTTAAAAAAAAATCAGACGCAGCCAGCTACGTTTTACTGCAGGCTTGCGCCAATTTTTTTCCTGCATGGGAAATCCCTGATCTGCTGTAGCGAATAACTTTGCATCACTGCAGTTCTGTGACACATTTGCAGGGCCACAACACAGTTATTAAACTTAGTAGTATTCATTGAATACACGCAGTGTGGCTTGTCCTTTGAAAAACAAGGGAAAAAATTCTATTTTGGCTGCAGGCTTGCGCCAATTTTTTTCCTGCATGGGAAATCCCTGATCTGCTGTAGCGAATAACTTTGCATCACTGCAGTTCTGTGACACATTTGCAGGGCCACAACACAGTTATTAAACTTAGTAGTATTCATTGAATACACGCAGTGTGGCTTGTCCTTTGAAAAACAAGGGAAAAAATTCTATTTTGGCTGCAGGCTTGCGCCAATTTTTTTCCTGCATGGGAAATCCCTGATCTGCTGTAGCGAATAACTTTGCATCACTGCAGTTCTGTGACACATTTGCAGGGCCACAACACAGTTATTAAACTTAGTAGTATTCATTGAATACACGCAGTGTGGCTTGTCCTTTGAAAAACAAGGGAGAAAATTCTATTTTGGCTGCAGGCTTGCGCCAATTTTTTTCCTGCATGGGAAATCCCTGATCTGCTGTAGCGAATAACTTTGCATCACTGCAGTTCTGTGACACATTTGCAGGGCCACAACACAGTTATTAAACTTAGTAGTATTCATTGAATACACGCAGTGTGGCTTGTCCTTTGAAAAACAAGGGAAAAAATTCTATTTTGGCTGCAGGCTTGCGCCAATTTTTTTCCTGCATGGGAAATCCCTGATCTGCTGTAGCGAATAACTGCATCACTGCAGTTCTGTGACACATTTGCAGGGCCACAACACAGTTATTAAACTTAGTAGTATTCATTGAATACACGCAGTGTGGCTTGTCCTTTGAAAAACAAGGGAAAAAATTCTATTTTGGCTGCAGGCTTGCGCCAATTTTTTTCCTGCATGGGAAATCCCTGATCTGCTGTAGCGAATAACTTTGCATCACTGCAGTTCTGTGACACATTTGCAGGGCCACAACACAGTTATTAAACTTAGTAGTATTCATTGAATACACGCAGTGTGGCTTGTCCTTTGAAAAACAAGGGAGAAAATTCTATTTTGGCTGCAGGCTTGCGCCAATTTTTTTCCTGCATGGGAAATCCCTGATCTGCTGTAGCGAATAACTTTGCATCACTGCAGTTCTGTGACACATTGGCAGGGCCACAACACATTTATTAAACTTAGTAGTATTCATTGAATACACGCAGTGTGGCTTGTCCTTTGAAAAACAAGGGAAAAAATTCTATTTTGGCTGCAGGCTTGCGCCAATTTTTTTCCTGCCTGGGAAATCAAATCACTGGTAATACACCGTGCTGAGGGGTAGGGGTAGGCCTATAGGACGTGGACGCGGGCGAGGACGCGGAGGCCCAAGTCAGGGTGTGGGCACAGGCCGAGCCAGTGCGGTGGCCAGGGGTAGAGGCAGGGCCAGACCGAATAATCCACCAACTGTTTCCCAAAGCGCCCCCTCGCGCCATGCCACCCTGCACAGGTCAAGGTGCTCTACGGTGTGGCAGTTTTTCACAGAGACGCCTGACGACCGACGAACAGTGGTGTGCAACCTTTGTCGCGCCAAGATCAGCTGGGGAGGCACCACCAACAGCATGCGCAGGCATATGATGGCCAAGCACCCCACAAGGTGGGACGATGCCCGTTCACCGCCTCCGGTTTGCACTACTGCCTCTCCCCCTGTGCCCCAACCTGCCACTGAGATCCAACCCCCCTCTGAGGACACAGGCAGTACCGTCTCCTGGCCTGCACCCACACCCTCACCTCCGCTGTCCTTGGCCCCATCCAGCAATGTCTCTCAGCGTAGCATCCAGACGTCGCTAGCGCCACAGTTTGAGCGCAAGCGCAAGTACGACGCCACGCACCCGCATGCTCAAGCGTTAAACCTGCACATTGCAAAATTGATCAGCCTAGAGATGCTGCCGTATAGGCTTGTGGAAACGGAGGCTTTCAAAAGCATGATGGCGGCGGCGGCCCCGCGCTACTCGGTTCCCAGTCGCCACTACTTTTCCCGATGTGCCGTCCCAGGCCTGCACGACCACGTCTCCCGCAACATTGTACGCGCCCTCACCAACGCGGTTACTGCCAAGGTCCACTTAACAACAGACACGTGGACAAGCACAGGCGGGCAGGGCCACTATATCTCCCTGACGGCACATTGGGTGAATTTAGTGGAGGCTGGGACAGAGTCAGAGCCTGGGACCGCTCACGTCCTACCCACCCCCCGAATTGCGTGCCCCAGCTCGGTGGTGGTATCTGCGGGGGTGTATGCTTCCTCCACTAAACCACCCTCCTCCTCCTCCTCAACCTCTGTCTCGCAATCAAGATGTGTCAGCAGCAGCACGTCGCCAGCAGTCGGTGTCACGCGGCGTGGCAGCACAGCGGTGGGCAAGCGTCAGCAGGCCGTGCTGAAACTACTCAGCTTAGGAGAGAAGAGGCACACGGCCCACGAACTGCTGCAGGGTCTGACAGAGCAGACCGACCGCTGGCTTGCGCCGCTGAGCCTCCAACCGGGCATGGTCGTGTGTGACAACGGCCGTAAGCTGGTGGCGGCTCTGCAGCTCGGCAGCCTCACGCACGTGCCATGCCTGGCCCATGTCTTTAATTTGGTGGTTCAGCGCTTTCTGAAAAGCTACCCCCACTTGTCATACCTGCTCGGAAAGGTGCGCCGGATCTGCGCACATTTCCGCAAATCACACACGCACGCTGCCACCCTGCGGACCCTGCAACATCGGTTTAATCTGCCAGTGCACCGACTGCTGTGCGACGTGCCCACACAGTGGAACTCTACGCTCCACATGTTGGCCAGACTCCATGAGCAGCGTAGAGCTATAGTGAAATACCAACTCCAACTTGCGCGGCGCAGTGGGAGTCAGCCTCCTCAATTATTTACAGAAGAGTGGGCCTGGTTGGCAGCCATCTGCCAGGTCCTTGGAAAATTTGAGGAGTCTACCCAGGTGGTGAGCGGCGATGCTGCAATCATTAGCGTCACCATTCCTCTGCTATGCATCTTGAGAAGTTCCCTGCAAAGCATAAAGGCAGAAGCTTTGCGCTCGGAAACAGAGCCGGGGGAAGACAGTATGTCGCTGGATAGTCAGAGCACCCTCCTGTCTATATCTCAGCGCGTTCAGGAGGAGGAGGAGGAGCATGAGGAGGATGAGGAGGAGGGGGAAGAGACAGCTTGGCCCACTGCTGACGGTACCCATGCTGCTTGCCTGTCATCCTTTCAGTGTGTATGGCCTGAGGAGGAGGAAGAGGAGGAGGAGGAGGAGGATCCTGAAAGTGATCTTCCTAGTGAAGACAGCCATGTGTTGCGTACAGGTACCCTGGCACACATGGCTGACTTCATGTTAGGATGCCTTTCTCGTGACCTTCGCGTTACACGCATTCTGGCCACTACGGATTACTGGGTGTACACACTGCTCGATCCACGGTATAAGGAGAGCCTTTGCACTCTCATTCCCGAAGAGGAAAGGGGTTCCAGAATGATGCTATACCACAGGGCGCTGGTGGACAAACTGATGGTAAACTTCCCATCCGACAGCGCTAGTGGCAGAAGGCGCAGTTCCGAGGGCCAGGTAGCAGGGGAGGCGCAGAGATCAGGCAGCATGTACAGCGCAGGCAGGGGAACATTCTCCAAGGCCTTTGCCAGCTTTATGGCTCCCCAGCAAGACTGTGTCACCGCTCCCCAGTCAAGGCTGAGTCGGCGGGAGCACTGTAAAAGGATGGTGAGGGAGTACGTAGCCGATCGCACGACTGTCCTCCGTGACGCCTCTGCCACTTACAACTACTGGGTGTCGAAGCTGGACACGTGGCCTGAACTCGCGCTGTATGCCCTGGAGGTGCTTGCTTGTCCTGCGGCTAGCGTCTTGTCAGAGAGTGTGTTTAGTGTGGCTGGGGGAATCATCACGGATAAGCGTACCCACCTGTCAACCGACAGTGCCGACAGGCTTACACTCATCAAGATGAACAAAGCCTGGATTTCCCCAGACTTCTCTTCTCCACCAGTGGACAGCAGCGATACCTAAGCAATACGTAGGCTGCATCCGCGGATGGAAGCATCGTTCTCTCTCACCATCCAAAACGGGGACATTTCTGCTTCATCAATCTGTGTATAATATTCCTCCTCCTCCTTCTCCTGCTCCTCCTCCTGAAACCTCACGTAATCACGCCGAACGGGCAATTTTTCTTAGGGCCACAAGGCTCACTCATATAATTTTTCTAAACAATTTTTATACGTTTCAATGCTCTTAAAAGCGTTGAAACTTTAACTTGAACCAATTTTTCGTTAAACTGGGCTGCCTCCAGGCCTAGTTACCACTTAAGCCACATTAACCAAAGCGATTAATGGGTTTCACCTGCCCTCTTGGTTGGCCATGGCCAATTTTTTGGATGTACATTAGTACTGTTGATACAGCAATTTTTGTGGGCCCTCGCCTACAGTGTAATCAAATGAATTTTTAGCCCACCTGCATTACAGCTGACGTTACATCCGCTGTGTTGGGCAATGCAATGGGATATATTTATGTACCGCCGGTGGCTTCCTGGCACCCACCCATGCTGTGGGTCCACAGAGAATTATAAATGCATCTGTTTCCACATCTAAAGAACCCCAGTCAGACTGGGGCATGCAGTGTGGGCCGAAGCCCACCTGCATTAAGCACGACATTACTACCTCAGCTGTGTTGGGCAATGCAATGGGATATTTTTAGGTACCGCCGGTGGGTTCCAGGGAGCCACCCATGCTGTCGGTCCACAGGGACTTCACAATAGGGAGTTGTACCTGCCTGTGTCTATGAATTAAAAACCGCGGTCTGACTGGGGCATGCAGACACCTTGACAGAATGAATAGTGTGTGGCACATAGGTTCCCCATTGCTATGCCCACGTGTGCAGCTCCTGATGGCGGTGGCACAGGATTATATTTCTCATTGCTTCTGTACAGCATTGTGGGCTATCGCCCCGCCCCTTTTAAAGAGGGTCGCTGCCTAGCCGTGCCAACCCTCTGCAGTGTGTGCCTGCTTTTCCTGTGGCAGACGCACTTATAAATAGACATGAGTGTGGCGTGGCATGAGGGCAGCTGAAGGCTGGGCAGGGACAGTTTGGTGTGCGCTGTGGACACTGGGTCGTGGGGGGGGTGGTTGGTCAGCATGTAACCCAGCAGAAGTGGCAGCGGAGTGTCATGCAGGCAGTGATTGTGCTTTGTTGGAGGTAGTGTGGTGCTTAGCTAAGGTATGCATTGCTAATGAGGGCTTTTCAGAAGTAAAAGTTGTTGGGGGGGGGGGGCCCACTCTTGCCGCTATTGTGGCTTAATATTGGGACCTGGGAACTTGAGATGCAGCCCAACATGTAGCCCCTCGCCTGCCCTATCCGTTGCTGTGTCGTTCCCATCACTTTCTTGAATTGCCCAGATTTTCACACATGAAAACCTTAGCGAGCATCGGCGATATACAAAAATGCTCGGGTCGCCCATTGACTTCAATGGGGTTCGTTACTCGAAACGAACCCTCGAGCATCGCGAAAATTTCGTCCTGAGTAACGAGCACCTGAGCATTTTGGTGCTCGCTCATCTCTAATAGAGATAGATAGATATGAGATAGATATGAGCTACATAGTAGATAGATGTTAGATAGATAGATAGATAGATAGATAGATAGGATAGATAGATATGAGCTACATAGTAGATAGATGTTAGATAGATATGAGATAGATAGATATTAGATAGATAGATGATAGCTAGCTAGCTAGCAAGATAGCTAGATAGATATGAGCTACATAGTAGATAGATGTTAGATAGATAGATATGAGATAGATAGATAGATAGATAGATAGATAGATAGATATGAGCTACATAGTAGATAGATGTTAGATAGATATGAGATAGATAGATAGATAGATATTAGATATTAGATAGATAGATATGAGATAGATAGATAGATATGAGATAGATAGATAGATAGATAGATAGATAGATAGATATGAGCTACATAGTAGATAGATGTTAGATAGATAGATAGATAGATAGATAGATAGATTGATAGATAGATAGACAGATATGAGATAGATAGATAGATAGATATGAGATAGATAGATAGATAGATAGATATGAGATAGATAGATAGATAGATAGATAGATATGAGATAGATAGATAGATATGAGATAGATAGATAGATAGATAGATAGATAGATAGATAGATAGATAGATAGATAGATAGATATGAGCTACATAGTAGATAGATGTTAGATAGATAGATAGATAGATAGATAGATAGATAGATTGATAGATAGATATGAGATAGATAGATAGATAGATATGAGATAGATAGATAGATAGATAGATAGATAGATAGATAGATAGATAGATATGAGATAGATAGATAGATATGAGATAGATAGATATGAGATAGATAGATGATAGATATGAGATAGATAGATGATAGATATGAGAGATAGATAGATGATAGATATGAAAGAGATAGATAGATAGATGATAGATAGATGAAATAGAGAGATGAAATTCCTCAAACTTTAACCTGAAATAGCATTGCCGCTATACTTTATACAAACTCACCCTTGTAAATATGTGTTTTTTTATGCCATAGAGCACATTTCCATCTTGTGCATTTAGAAACCCACTGCTGACAGCAAACTAGTGGCAGGTGTGCTTTGCTGTAGGCAGCTGCTTTTTGACATGCATAACTTATTTTCATATTAGTCATGCAACATTTAAACTTCTTGTTGTAAACAGAAATGTGTTGAATAGAATTAAAAAATAGACCTATTTCCATAAATGTCAATATCGAAGTAATCATATACCGTTAAAGTTGATGTCCTTCTTCGAACATCATTTTGCGTTCTTTTCTTCAAATCTAAATAGTACCAAAATTATAGTCTGACTACTTTTTATTGATGTATCTTGACTTGAAGAGTTCTACATTCCTTGCATGGAAAAAAAAAAAAAGAAAAATGATACATTTTTTTAAAGGTGTATGCCATGGAATATACTATTGATGAATTATCCTCAGAATTGGTCATCAGTAGTTGATCGGCTTGGGTCCGACCGATCAGCTGAATGGGCACATACAGTCAGCGACGCAAATGAAAAAAAAATATTTTCAATTTATGACACTGGGGTTTCACTGAAATCAACGCAAGCCGTGCCTGCAGTTACTAGCGCCGGCCACTACGCACAGGTCGATGCGGAGATTTCTGCTGCTTCATCTCCAACCTCTGTGTATTTGCGATGCTGATTGCATGCGCCCGCTCAGCTGATCAATCGGGGTCAAGCGACAGGCCCCGGCTGATCAACTATTGATGACCTATCCAGAGGATAGATATTAGATAGGATAGATAGATATTAGATAGATAGATAGATAGATAGATAGATAGATAGATAGATAGATCCAGAGGATAGGTCATCAATAGTATTTTCCATGGAAAACCCCTTTAACTGTACTCAGCTTGTTCCGGGGAGCTAAGAGTTTGTAATGTTTTAAATGTATATACAGTATCCAATAAATCCCTAATATCCTCCTGATTGTGACTGTAGGTAAGGAGAATTTTAAGTCTATCTGCAATTAAAAAAAGGAAAAAAAAAAAAAAAAGCACCTCGCTGTTCCCATCTGATTCAGTGCAAACTACAGTGTCTCCCAACACCAGTCACCGTCCAAATGCAGGAGAAACGAAGGCACAGACTAAGGCTCACCGTGTAGACCAAGCGCAGTACAGATAAAAAGACTACAGGACAGGTACGCGCGGATGCTGGCTGGGCACAGGGTCAGATTCCGCACACAGAATCTGACCCACCAGTGTGCAGGCGACCTAAACTTCAAATGCAATGTATTTACCATATTAGTATAAAGTCTATGGTAGTAGTCGGTAGTACTGTAAAACAGGTATTCAGGTGGTGATCCTTGGTACTTCATTGGTGTCAGGTTTTATTGCTCAGTGCCTGTTTTTGGTGATAAAGAACCCTTTTTCATAGTAAGTATAAATTCAGATTGAAATTTGCGCTCGCAATGCAAAAGTTTTGCAACAGAAATTGTGGTCCTGATGCTTTCCTAACAGTAACATGCCCAAAGCTATTCAACAACAGTGGCTTTGGGCGCCTTGCACTTGTATAGACAGTATATCATACGGTTATTGTTAAAATTCTAGCAGTAGACACATTTGATGACCATGGAGGTCCCTTCCAACTCTACCATTCTACAATTCTATGAGGCTGGACAGACATTGTCTGGGATTGTTTAGTGAATCCTGCACTGAGCAGGGGGTTGGACCTGATAACCACGGAGGTCCCTTCCAACTCTACCATTCTATGGGGCTGTACAGACATCTGTATGGGAGGATTTAGTGAATCCTACATTGAGCAGGGGGTTGGATCCAATGACCCTGGAGGTCCCTTCCAACACTACCATTCTATGAGGCTGTACAGACATCTGTCCGGGATGATTTAGTGAATCCTACATTGAGCAGGGGGTTGGACCCAATGACCCTGGAGGTCCCTTCCCACTCTACTATTCTATGAGGCTGGACAGACATCTGTCTGGGATGACTCAGTAAATCCTGCACTGAGCAGGGGGCTGGACCCGCTGACCCTGGAGGTCCCTTCCAACTCTACCATTCGATGATCTCATAACTCATAACAAATATGGTCTCCATAGTACACAAACTACGAAACATAAGACAATTACCTATAAAACAATCCAACAGTTGTAGAAATATGACAAAAAATCCTACAACTGTTGACTATTTCCTGAATGGATCCACTTTGCCTTGTTAATAGCTTATAGTGTTTCTTTAATAAACTGTTTGAGTCATTGTGTAAGTTTGGATAAATATTACTGACAACATTTATTGCCTTTTCCTCACATAACTTTGTCCTGCTTGGCAGTAAAACACATCCATGAGGCCTGCTTTTGTAAACTTACATGTTTATATTGCTTTATATTGTGTATTAGATCATTTCCTGCACACTATTGTCTCATAACAGATTCTGTCAGTCTTGTACAATGTCTCAGACATTAAATCTAAACAATAGCACAATGACTTAACATAATAAGAAATCACAGTCTTCCTTTCAGGACTTTATATCCACCATGCATGGTGTGTGCTAATAATTTCTCTGGCTTTCTTCTTCACATAGACGTTCTTAACCCTTTCCAATGCAATTTTTGATTCAGGGTTTCTAGGGGGCTTTCTCTTTCTGCCCTTATACAATGACTCCATCTGCTGGCTAGAGCCAGTACTGTGCTATGTGACATGCTGGAGAGGCCCCTGACAACAGAGCGGCCAGTAATCTACAGTAAGAATACCCTGCCGGACGTCTTCCGACATTGGAGCTGTACAGCCTTCAATCAGAATGTCTTTAGAGGTCAGACAGTGGATTGGAAAGGGTTAATATTATAAGAGCATTGGCTAATTACGTTAGCTTAATTGATGTTGATGTAGAAATAAAGTAAAATAATATTATACTGTCAAATACTCTATGTACTTCAGTGTCACTTAGGCTGCTTTCACATTTGGGTTAGGGCTCAGTTCAGGGTTACTGTCTCGCTGCACCAGTTTTTGGAGAAGAGAAACTAATTGACATCAATAAGAAAAAAAAGGAATTTTTTCCCCGTTTTTTTTAGTTTCTTTTCTCCAAGGTTTAAAAAAAAATGGAAAACAAATGAAGGTTCCCATTTGCTTCCATTCCATCAGGTTTCCATTTTTCTGGATGGGAACTCAAAACTGCAGACTGCACTATTTTCCCGTCCAAGAAAACGGAAACCTAGCAGACTGGAAGCAAGCTGAAACATTTAGCATTTCCGTTTTCTGTCCGTTTTTTTAAACCCCATTGAAATCCATTTTATTTCAGTTTTTCTCCTCTTAAAAAAGTAGCAGAGGGATGGAAACTTTGAACTGAGCCCCAACGCAGGAGTGAAGGCAGTCTTATTTCTATACACAGGATGAGAGAATAGTTTTATGTCTCACTTCACATATCAGCACATAGAGAATTAGGAAGTTCACATATTTTAATCACTTAAAATAATTGGTACTTCAGCGGTCTGCCAGTTTTTGGTGATAATTTCTGAAATTTAAGCCATAATGTACATCACAAACTGGCATGATCTGGTACTCACATCCCTATTAACATATCCCTATTAGCACATATAGAAGTAGGAAAAGTTCACATATTTTGATCACTTCAAATAATCCCAATTCCAAAGAGTATAAATAAGGGCTTGTTCACACCGCCATTAGCATCAGTCAGCTGCGCTATTTGTTCGCTTTGAAAAACAGAAAAGAAACTGAACATAATTAAATGAAAATAAACAGAAACATTTCCTTTTTTTTGTAAAACCCATTGAAATCAATGTGGAACAAAATGGAAACATTCAGGCATCATGTCAACGGGCATGCACGGATTCGGAGTGTGGAATCACACTGCGGATTCCGTCCGTGTCCACAGACATGAGGCAAAAAATACATTTACTCACCAGTCCGGAAGCGGCGCCGGTCTCCTCCATTGCGGCCGGTTTTTTTTTCTTCTGCACAGCAGATGCGCTTAGGACGCCAGTGGCGTGCCATGCACATGCGCCGTGCCTTCTTTTATTTTTGCACATCTCCTGTTGTGGGCATGCCATGGACCCGATGGCTTCCATTGACCTCAACAGAAGCTGTCCCTGCGGGATCCGCAGAAGAATGGAGCATACTGCATTTTTTTTCCTGGTGTGCGGTCCACACGCCGGGAAAAAAGTGACATCCGCAGGTATATAATGGCTGTGGATGACCAATGATAGTCTATGGGCATATTGAACTGCGGATCATCCGCGTGGGTGACCCACGTGGATTCTGCAATTCAATTATGGCCGTAGACATGAGGCCTTAATTCCATTTTTATTTCTCTGCTCCTCCAACAGAACAGTGAAACAGAAATGGTTAACTGAAGCGAATGGCAATGTAAGCATGCTCATATTTGCTATTCATGAATATAATCATACATTGATAGTGTTAGAAAATATATTTATGTAAGATTGTCAAATTGATTCTTTATATGACTTAATTACTTGTATTGATAACGATTGTGTATGTATCTTTAAGAAAACATATATTGACATTTTAAGAGAATTTTCAGTTATAGGGCATATAGTCTTGTGTAACTACTTTGGCTTCTTAACCTAAGATGTCATCACTAGACGAAGCACTGTGATGTCATATCATGTGACATGTGCTCTTATGCTAAAATAACAAGGTAACATAGCAGAAATAATGTTATAGAACATTAATAGGAAATTTCTACAAATTCTCTGATATTTTGATTTTTGACTAGAAAGATAAGTGATTCAAAATGTTCTAAATACCCGCTGTTTAATACATAAAGGAAGGAATCATCTGATTACACCCACACCAATTGTGTGTGATTTGTCTTGATTTCCAGAACTGCGGCTCCTGAATACTTATTCTTCTAATAACAAATTCTACACAAGCAAGATATACCAGTTTCGCAGATAAAATTGCGATAACAATAGATAATAACTAGTATCCTGGTTATTAGAAGAGCTTAAACCCTTTTAATATGCCTTTCTTTACATGGGTAAACTTGTATGTGTTTAAGGATCTCTAGAGAGGTCACATGACTTTGTTTTCTTCGATTTTATTGCTGTAGACTCACAGAACCTGAGCTGCACACTGATTGGCTGAACGCCTGGGTATAAAAGAGAGGTCCTGTTCCTGGGCTCAGGGGTGACTCGGCAGTTTCAGAAAGTGCATAGAGGAGAGAGTTCTATTAAAATTGTGAAGGCCAGCTGCCACAGGACAGAGTGGCTGTGCCCCTATATTGGGGAGTGGTCACAAAAAATGAGAGGTAGGCCCAGAGAGATTAACGGCCAGAGTATGCAAGATCCTGAAGTGTATGGAAGGACAGAGATACTCTCTCTCTGTCAATTCTCAACACTCAGAGTTTTACAAAGGTGTGTACAGAAGGTGTTATACAGATGAAGAAAAAGTGAAGCGTAAGTCATGGTGAGCCGAGTAATCGTGAGTGCTGCTGTGCATTCACGAGAGTGATAGGGGTCTGTAAAGGTCGGCAGAGCTGTTGCTGTGCAGATGACGATAGAAGTATAGTCTGAGAGAGAGATAGAGGTGCTGAATTACAAATTGCTGTGAGATTATATCGAAGTCAGATGTGGAGAGCCGACACCCCGGTTGGGTGCATGGTGAGTGCTCTCATATGCAGGACTGAAGGCAGGACGGTGATCCTCATGCGTAAGTAGAGCAAAGCTAGTAAAATAGAAAGACTCCATTAAAAGAAAGCTACACTTCGGCCAACAGTGCACTTTTTCAAGCTTGAAAAAGGCCACTGTTGGCCGAAACGTAGCTTTCTTTTAATAGAAAGAATAAAGCTCTTTTTTTAATTCAAGAGATATCACATTTATGCTTCCCTCTATCTTCCTATATTTGTGGACTCAATGGTACCTTGACTGCTGTACGATTCCAGGATGAATTCCTCAGACCCACGGTCAGCACGTTTGCTGGTGCAGTGGGCCCTGGATTCCTCCTTGTGCAAGACAATGCCAAATATGGCCAAAGTGTGTAGGCAGTTCCCAGCTGATAAATACTTTGAAATTACTGACTGTCCCTCAAGTTTCTGAGATCTGGATAAAATTGAAAATATCTGGAGTATTCTCTATCAGTGCAACTGATGCTACCAAGTAATGCCACAAACTAATCAGGAGCTGATGCAGAAGCCCCAATCCAAGCCTGGTAGGAAATCCCCCCAGGACACAATCTTCCATCTCATCAAGAGCATGTCCAAAAGTTGTCTAGAATGCACACAAGTAGGGACCATATATATTACAGAATCACATTATAAGTTGTGATAACATTCATGAGAATAGACTATCTGGGTGATTAGGAAACCAGCTGTCAATTGGATGAGGATTTTGGTTTCAAGGTAATAAGGCATGGTGGTGTTGAGTCTGCTGCAACGTCTGCGCAGTAAACACCCTTCTATGACATAAATATGCCCTAATTAAATATTTGGAATCAGGTTATACTGTTGGAACAATCCCTTCAATCTATTGCATGCACATCCCACATTTATGAGAGCATGTCCACTTACTGCTGAAGTTAACTGCTAGACAGCTAATGTCAGGTCAAACAAGGTATCGATTATAAAAAGGCTTTTCCAAAGCTCAAAAATGATGCAGGTATGACATTCCTTGGACTTACAATAATTACTAACTATGCCTAGTTTGGTGGTCAATGTATTTTATATAGACTATTAAATCAATACATTATCACAGAATTGCAGTAACAATTATATAAACACTCATTGTATAAAAACTACAAACAAATCAAGCACCTAGAAGGAATTGTCAGAATCAAATGAAACTTTCTATGTGTGATTGTAACATTGATATAAGTGATCACAGTATCAGAGCAAAAGGATAATTTATTGTGGAAAATTGAACACTTGAAGGAAGGCTCTGGAACACTGTTGTACCGCCTCTAGCCTGGATACAAGATGTGATATGGGCGGGCATGGAGGCTCTAGTACCCAGTTGTACCGCCTCTAGCCTGGATACAAGATGTGATACGGGCAGACATGGAGTCTCTAGTACCCATTTCTACCACCTCTAGCCTGGATACAAGATGTGATACGGGCGGGCATGGAGGCTCTAGTACCTTGTTGTACCGCCTCTAGCCTGGATACAAGATGTGATATGGGCGGGCATGGAGGCTCTAGTACCCAGTTATACCGCCGCTAGCCTGGATATAAGATGTGATACGGGCAGACATGGAGTCTCTAGTACCCAGTTTTACCACCTCTAGCCTGGATACAAGATGTGATACGGGCGGGCATGGAGGATCTAGTACCCCGTTGTACTGCCTCTAGCCTGGATACAAGATGTGTAACGGGCGGGCATGGAGGCTCTAGTACTCTGTTCTACCACCTCTAGCTTGGATACAAGACATGATACATGGGGGCATGGAGGCTCTAGTACCCTGTTGTACAGCCTCTAGCTTGGATACAAGATGTGATATGGGGGGGGGGGCATGGAGGCTCTAGTATCCTGTTGTACTGCCTCTAGCCTGGATACAAAATGTGATACAAATGGGCATGGAGGCTTTAGCACCCAATTGTACTACCTCTAACTTGGACACAGGATGTGATACGGGCAGGCATGGAGGCTCTAGTACTCTGTTGTACTGCCTCTAGCTTGGATACAAGATGTGATATGGGCAGGCATGGAGGCTCTAGTACCCTGTTGTACCACCTCTAGCTTGGATACAAGACATGATACAGGGGAGCATGGAGGCTCTAGTACCCTGTTGTACCGCCTCTAGCTTGGATGCAAGATGTGATACAGGGGGGCATGCAGACTCTAGTACCCTGTTGTACTGCCTCTAGCTTGGATACAAGATGTGATATGGGCAGGCATGGAGGCTCTAGTACTCTGTTGTACCACCTCTAGCTTGGATACAAGACATGATACAGGGGGACATGGAGGCTCTGGTACCCTGTTGTACCACCTCTAGCTTGGATTCAAGATGTGATACGGGTGGGCAAGGAGGCATACAGGTTCTGTATGATATCCTGCAGCATATAACTCCACATTTGCTGTAACTGAGCCTCTAGATTGTGTAAACATGTAGGCTGTCAAAGTTGGCATCCTGGAGAGTCCCATGCATGTTCTATCTATTGGTGGAAAATAAGGAGGCCGGGCAGGCCACAGAGGTGTGGCAATGTTATGGAACACATGTGGTTGTAGGATGTCCTGAACATATCGCTGAGCTGTCATTGACCCATGTACCACTAGAGGTGAATGACTGTGATATGCGATGGCTACTCAGACCATCACACCAGCAGCGGGCAGTGTGCCGCTCACAGCAAAGGCAGAATTGAGACATTCACCCCAAGGTCTCTTGACATGAGCATGGCTATCACTAGTGCTCAAATTAAACCTGGATTAATCTGGTTCCACTCTGTAGCAGTCCAGTTTCATCATTCCTGAAACTACTGCAAACAGAGGTGATGGTGGGTGTTAAAGGCAGTACATATTATGACTGCTGTGAGATCAAATGTCCTTCAGCCAAGACCCTAGAAATGGTTCTGACAGTCACAGGTGTGTAACGATGGTGCCACCTGTCTCTAGAGTGCAGACAACAAACATTTGGAGCTGATCAGGCTTGTTGGACAATCACACGGTCCTCTTTAATGGTGGTCTCCCTAGAGCATTCCGAGTCCAGTAGCCTTGTGTGTGTTCTCACACATCCAATGGTCCCAACACCTCCTAACAGTCTGGTCAGAACGGCTGATGTGGCGGGCAATTCTTCAATACGACCGTCCAACTTTTCATATTTCAATAATGCACACCCTCTCTAACTCTGTTAACTGGGTAAAATCTCTTTAATTGTGTCCTAGAAGCATCTAGTGGTCAACAAGCTCTATACAAGTGGAAAAATGTCCACTGCACACAAATAGCCGATGAGAGCCCTTTTATGGACCAAGGGGGAAACCCATTTTAGGGCCTTAGATGGAAAAACCGTTCATCTAATCACACCACAACTCTAATTATTAGCATATCTGCCTGAGATGTAACTGCATGCGGAGTTTTGCAGCAAAACAACTTCTTCTTCTGGTGCCCGATTTTTAATGCAGTCTACATTACCTATTATATCACTGCTTCGCAACATAAACTCACACACATTATTTCAGCAGATATTCTCAGGCAGCATCAGATATCATCATCCTAAACTATAGTGACCATATTATTATGATTGTTGATTCTGCTATTTTATGCCACAGTCAAAAGTGTAATAAATGTTGCTCAAGCCAATACGGCTGATTGGCCTTACCTGGACATGTAGGATTAAAGTGCAGTTAAACCCTGAGACCTGTAAATAAAGGAAAAAGTAAAACATTAAAAATCAGGAAATGAAATGGATGCCTGGTATAAGTAAGCTACGTGACAGATCAATAGTTCAAGCAATTAATAATCATATAAAATATAGTTGTTCCAATTGCAACAGTTTAGAACATGCAAAACCTTGCACAGAATATTAATTACACTAATCAGAGGAATAAAAAAGGTTCAGAATTTAATATTTCTGGAGAATAATTAAATGTAAGTGACTTGGTACTGCTCATAGCTTAATACTAGAGATGAGTGTGCACCAAAATGCTCGGGTGCTCATTACTCGAGCCCAGCTTTTTGTAATGCTCGAGAGCTCGGCTTGAGTAATGAACCCCATGGAAATCAAAGGGGGACTCGAGCATTTTTCAAGGTGCCCCATGCTCTGCATTGTTTTCAATGGAGCCGGCAGCTTCATTGAAAACAATGGTCTGCCGTCACCCCGGAATTTACATATAAGCCCTTTACATATAAGCCCTTCCCTGAAAAACAATAATTTTAGTATAAAAAAAAGAACAAAAAAGACGTACCTTCCGCCGCTGTCGTGTCCCCCGCTGGGATGAAGAACACATCTGCCACATGCGGCAGATGTTTCCTTCATTCCCGCTAGTAAAAAGAATTCCCTGCTGCTACATCTGCCACATCTGTGACAGATGCAGCATGGGAATTCTTCAATTCCTACCGCAGATGTCACACATGACAGCTACGGTAGAGGATTCTGCTACCGGCACCCCGTCAATGGATTTCAGGTAAGGGCTTTAAATATAAGCCCTTCCCTGAAAATCCAGTAAAAATAGTGTAAAAAAACAAAAAAATAGATACCTCCCTTCAGCTGCCGGGGCTCAGCCACGTCTTCTCCTCACTGGCTCTGTAGTGCTGATCTATCAGCAGCTGAGGATTTAAAATCCCTGCCTGCTGAAAGAGCTGATTGTGATTGACTGAGGTGCTCAACCAATCACAGGCAGCTCCTGCCTGTCATTCATTCTGTCATGTGTGACAGCTGCGGTACGGAATTGAAGATGTAGCAGCAGGGAATTCTTTTTACTAGCGGTGATGAAGGATGAAGGCGATGAAGATGTGTTCTTCACGGCAGCGGCGGATAGGTACGTTTTTTTTTTCACTAAAATCCATGTTTTTCAGGGAAGGGCTTATTTGTAAAGCCCTTCGATGAAAAACAATGCAGGGATGCCGGCAGACCTCCAGATGGGAGGACAAAACGGGGAGTCACACTGCTAAACTCCATCCCATCTCCCTTTTCCAGCCACTGTCATTGGCTCTCATAGGAGCCCATGCAGCAGCCGACATATTCTGGCCCAAAAGATAGTTCCGGGACTATCTTTTGGGCTCCATGTAAAAGCGGCCAGCACTATATTGGCCCGTCCGGGCGCTTTTACATTGCGGGAATACGGCCATGTGATCTGATGCATTAGAATCCAATGCATCAGATCGTAGCGTACATCGTCCGACCGTGAAAACAGCGTCCAAGATACGCTCCTGTGAAAGACCCCTTACCAGCTTTTTATGTTCACTGCATTTTAATTTGATACGAATTAAGATACATGATCAGTACTAAAATTCTGAAATACAGTAATCAATACAATTGAGATACTTACAGGCTCAGCGTATATTACTTAATGTATACATTTCAGTCACTACTTGGAATGCTTTACCCTGTCAGTCAGTCTAAGTATTACAGAAAACAATCATGGGTTTTCTCACTGTTCCCTTTAATCACTGTCAGTGAAATAACACATTTAGCCAATTCCAAATCCCCCAAGGAAAAAGTAATTAGGCTGTTTGCATAGTTTTGATAATCCAGAATTGGAATGTAAAAGTAAGTTCAAAAGTTAATGGCATTAAAAGAATGTTGCTTTTTTCGCCTACTTGTTAAATATAAAATGTAATTGTGAAAATATTGCAATCACTATGTAATAGTTATCATCAATATAATTATTAATATGGACAATTAAAAGGAACTACAGTAATTTCTGTTAAAAAATGGGACACAAACTGTGTTATTGAAATCAGGCACTTAGCAGAGGGGTGCACATTTTATCCAAACAGTTCTATAACAGGAAAGCACTATTGCTGCTGTTACTACATATATAAGGATACATGTAGTAATAGCAAATATAATGTCTGTATAAGGCCTCATTCACCAAGCATATGCGTTTCTACGGCTGCCCGCACGCGCCATAAAATCACATTATTGAAGGATAGCCGCGATTGAGTCCCGAGCTTAATTAATATTTTCTCATCTTTTCACACGGGCGTACCATGGGAAAAATACGCTGCAGCATGGAATTCCTTCGGTTGGCAGAAGTCCTCGGAATGACTTCTAATAGCTTAAATAGCGGCAGCTGTCTTTTTTTCCAGCTGCCGGGCACAGGTAAACTCCCTCCCCATCCCTTTTTTTAACTCCCATAGGAGTCTATGGGAGCTTCTAGCATTTCTCATCAAAAGATAAGTCAAGACTAGAGATGAGCGAGCATACTTGCTAAGGACAATTACTCGATCGAGCATTGTCCTTAGCGAGTATCTCCCCGCTCGGAAGGTTCGGCTGCCGGAGCAGGTGACAGGTGAGTGGCGGCCATGAGCAGAGGGAGCGGGGGGGGGGGGGGGGAGAGGGATAGAGAGGTCTCCCCTCTGTTCCTCCCCGATCTCCCCCGCCGCTCCCCGCCTGCCGCTGGCAGCCAAATCTTTGCTCCCGAGCGAGCAGGTACTCGCTCGAGCATTGCCCTTAGCAAGTATGTCCACTCTTCTGTAGTCAAGACCTATTTTTTCACACAGCATGAAAAATCGGCGACTGGAAAAGGTTCTGATGTTATATTTTTAATGGTGCCATTTTTTTCATGTGATCAAAAATCGCTCATGTGAGTGACTGCATTCGAATCCAGTGCTTCATATGGTTGCAATTGTTGGCCGACGTTTTCATGCGGCTAAATAGCCACGTAAAAATGCTCATGTGAATAAGGGCTCTTTCACATGGGCGCTGCGAATTTTGTCTGCCCGAATTACAGCTGAAAATTGCATGAAGGAGAGGTAGCCGTTCAACTCTGCTAAACACCCTCACCTTCCCCTCTCTGCCCCTTGCCAGCTGCCATCAAAGGAGAGGGCAGGAGCTTAGCAGAGCTAGTGAGCCAAACTCCCTCCCCCTCTCCGCCCCTTACCAGCGGCCAGGAGGGGGTGGGGTAGGGGTTTAGCAGTGCTAGTCCCTTCCCCTCCTTCCCCAGCCTATAAGAGCTGCAGGCAAGGGGATAGACCTTAATTAAACTCCCTCCCACCTCTTTTTTCTGGCAGCTCTCATAGGCTCCCATTAGAGTCCAATTTGTCCATCAGTTTAAAGGGGTATTCCAGGCATTTACTACTGATGACCTATCATCAATAGTTAATTGGTGAGGGTCTATCACCCAAGATTCACACTGATCAGTTAATCTTCTGGCTGCTGACAGTGCAGCCAAACCAAATGTTCACACCCGTAGTCAGAACTGGAAGTGTAATAGAATGACTTTATTCCCATTCCCAAGGAGCCAGAAGATAATGGAAGGCAATGCTCCCATTGAATTCAAGCCATGCCTTTTGCTATACTTCCGGCCCTGCTGCACTGATAGTGGCCCCAAGGATCAGCTTATCAGTGGGGTTCTTGAGTGGTGAACCCTTGCCCTAAGTAATAAGTTTATTATGCAGTCTGAGGGCTCTTTCACATGAGCGGATATACGGCGACAGTGTTTTTACGTTTTCACGCCTGCTTCATATAAGCGCCTGAATGGGCGTTTTTTTCCGTGATCACGGCTAGCGTTTTCTTGACCATTCACACGACCCTGAGCGTCGATTTTAGCGAAAAAATACGCCGCACCCCAGAAAACCCTCGTTCTGCCAAAATCCTCTGGATGGCTTCCAGTGCCTATATAGAAGCTCTTGTAAGCTTTTGGACACTGCAAAAATGCCTCCCCCTCCCTTCTTTTTCCCTTCTCCCATAGGAGTTTATGGGACCTGCCGGCGTATATTGGCTGAAAAATAGCTCTAGAACTATCTTTTTGGCCACCGTATATACGCTGGATGTATTTCGACCGCTTATGTTCCATCTTTCACGGTGCTGACATATTTACGTGCCTTATAATCACCCATGTGAATGAATTCATTGGGAACCAATGCTTCACATTGGTAGGGTATATACGCCCAGGTGTGAATACACGACGTATATGTGCTTGTGGGAATGAAGCCTAAAATTCAGTAATCATGAATACAGGGGACCTATTGGCTTCCCAGGAATAGAAGACCAGTAGTTATTTCTTCCTATGCAGTCCCTAAAGCTTTGCAACTTCTAATAATCAAAATGCACAAAACCAGCTCAGTATTCACATCTACTATATTTTAATGCATGTCTTTTTCTCTCTACATGTTGGACATATGACAAATTATACCAATATATAACCATTTCCATGTTCAGAGGATACATTAGGTGTGTTATAATAATAAAGTATACAAATGTCATTGGTTTTCATTCCATTACCAGTGAAGCAAAGGTTCCAATGTTACCGGCAGCACTTCACAATGTTCAGGCTTAGAGAATCTCAATGTTTTGCTACAGAAATAATTAGCAAGCGATACTTTAACTTCTAGCTAATTATCAGATTTCAACAGAGCATTGCGCACGTCATTTATGAAGGCTGTGTGTTTATGATACAGCAAACTGAACTTTAGTACCGAATGTGTGGTGTGCCGATATTTTCTTATCTTTGATGTCTACCTCAACTTCAAACTTACCAAACCAGACATGTTTACAAAGCCATGTATCATGCAAAGAAGAGCACCTCTCAGTAAGTGATGCCTCTAGCAATTGCTTTAGGGATTTTTTTTTCAACAAGACTAGTGCTATAGTTTTGGTAGCAGACATAGAAGTGGATATCCAGGAACTCCCCCCCCCCCCCCAAAAAAAAAGCTACTCAACATGTTATACCGGTAGCCATACTAACCACCTCTGCTTCCCCAATGCTCCAGTTCCACCACCATCTTCTCCCTCATTGGTTTTTATTTCCAAGTGTAAAAAGCCAGGGATGATGTCAAAGAAAACAGTCATGTGACCACTACAGCCAACCACCCAGCTGATAATTAGTTGCAGCAGTTACATGTCCTTGTGTCTAGACATCATTGCTCTGCAGCTGGAAGTGATGACCTGTGGAGGACAGGTCAGTGGAGGAAAAAGAGCACCAGGCAAGATCAGTATGGATTCTTTTATGTTTTTACAGCATTATGGGCAGCTTTTGAAAAAAAAATTGTGAAAATGTCCCTGGATAGGCCTTCTATATTATGGGAAAGCAAGATTAGAATGATTCTGATAAAAAAAAGTATACCTCTAGTGATCCAATTAAAAGCTTCTATGGTGGCATCTCCACAATCACTAGAACTGGGCTACCAAATCCTCTGTCCTTACTAATTAGCACAAATGGGAAAGAGTCGTTGCGCACTGCTGTCCTATTCAAATTCATGGGGACATATGGAAGACACAACCGGTGGGCTACCACCTATAAATGTGTGTGAGTAGAAAAGACCCTTTAAATAACTTATTTGCCTATTCTAGAATACAGCACTCTACAAAAAGCCCAGCTTTATATTAACTTCCTTTTCCAAAGTTCTAAAAGGCACATTTCTGTGAAAGTTTTAATTTTGTCTACTATAAAGATTAAAAACTCTGACTTCTACAATTTCTTGTGTTTTGCATACAATTTAAAATAATGGCACATATATTTAAAGCCCGTCAATATATAATTTATGGAGATATTTTAATACTTTTACATATAAGTTTCAGCTGGCACAATTTCCAGCTATTGACAGATAATTAAAAAAATAATCAGCATGATGCAGATTGCTGGAGTTTGCATTCAATCACAAATGTATACTTGAAATAAACCGAGCGTCTGAAGTGAATATGAAATGGACTGCATTTAAATCGTTTTTGCTGTATTTTCTAGTTGATTCAATACTATGTGTTCTTTTACATTTTAATAAAAATGTAGTTGTGCAGGACATTGCATCCCGTTCAATTATAATTAAAGGGATTTCCAATGTCAGTAAATAAAACTTCTCTTTTGCATAATTCTTTATGGTTTTCAAGAATTCTGCTGTCCTTTAACCCTTTCCAATCCACTGTCTGACGTCTAAAGACATTCTGATTGAAGGCTGTACAGCTCCCATGTAGGAAAACGTCTGGCAGGGTATTCCTACTGTAGATTACTGGCTGCCCTGTTGTCGGGGGTCTCTCCAGCATGTCACATACCACAGTACTGGCTCTAGCCAGCAGATGGTGCCATTGTATAAAGGCAGAAAGAGAAAGCCCCCTAGGAAACCCTGAATCCAAAATTGGATTGCAAAGGGTTAATGGGAACATTCATTCTTTATTCCCTGTGAAAAGGAATGTGTCCTGGTCATGTGATAATTAGAGATGAGCTTGATGCTCGTCCGAGTAGTAGCATACTCAATGGTGCTCGCTACATGCCAAGCGTGCGCACGTCTACAGCAGTGTCTGGCTGGGAGAGGGAGAGAAAGAGAGAGAGGGAGAGGGAGAAAAAAAAAAAGCTCGGCGCCCGACGGGTCCATTGAAAAATGCTCGAGTATGCCATTAACTTCAATCGGGTTTGTTACTTGAACAGAGCTCTCAAACATTACAAAAAGCTCGGGTCAAATAACGAGCACCTGAGCATTTTGGTGCTCGCTCATCTCTAGTGATAATCAGTAATAACTGTACTGTAACTGTAATACTTTGTGTACCCATGGAATCTTCACATGAGCAGGACAAAATTTCATTCCCTAGAAGTCAACAATGAGAGTTCCCATTCAATGACAGCCAGAAAAATCATTTAAAAGTTTAAATACTTGATATGCCCTATGGTATATTACAAAGTCATGTACTTTTTCATGATACATGGTGCGATAAATCTGTATCGTTGTAATAATCCCTTTAGGCTAGTTTCTTATTTCATAGCTTCCAATGATGGCAACAGTTGTGGGTAGTAAACCCGTGGTCAGGCTGGGACACATGTCCATATTACAGATGCAAGCATGCAGCCAGAGTACAATCATGTGAAGCTGAATTTAAAGAGAAGCCGCTTGTCTACAGCTAGATAATTGATACAGATCCATTCTTTACATTCAGCTGCATTTGTATTGAGAGCTGTGGGTCCAGGAGTTATTTGACTTGGAGTCCAATATGGTATTATGCTCACAAACAGCGTTTACATTTGATGATAATGATTGCTATATTCTTCAGTGAAGTTATTTAAGTTGCAGTAAGTTGTCCCATGCTTAATTATTTAGTGCTGTTCTTACTTCCTGGCCTAAAGGGGTGGTTTAGAAACAGAAGTAATTAATAGAGATGAGCGAATGTGCTCGTTTAGAGCAATTACTCGATCGAGCATCGCTTTTTTCGAGTAACTGCCTAATCAGGCGAAAAGATTCGGGGGGTGTCGGTGATGTGCGGGGGGAGTGGGGGAAAGAGAAAGAGAGCTCCCCCGTTCCCCCCTGCTACCTCCCGCCGTCCCCCTGAATCTTTTTGCCCGAGTAGGAAGTTACTCGAAAAAAGCAATGCTCAATCGAGTAATTGTCCTAAACGAGCACGCTCGCTCATCTCTAGTAATTAACTATATGGTTTATTGCTTGAGCTTAAAAAATTGACGATAGCTGCTGATTGCAACAATGTTATTTAACCCCTAGAAATGCCCCCAAACTATTAAAATAAATAAACCAAAAGAATACATACATTGAAAAAAATGTTGAGCTTTTTTTGCCTTTAAAGACCCTTTTTTTCAAGAATTAATAAATAAAATACAAAAGTTATAACAAAGAAGACATTTTATGCAGCAAATTTCATAAAGATGAAAACCAGCTCAATGCCGAAAGCCATCAAGTAACAGAAAAACACTTTGAGACAAAGCTATCATTGTTTAACTTTCCCACATAAAACTACATTTTTCATTACATGAATGCCACCAGATAGCTCTGATGATACTTTAAATATTAACACCTTTCCAAGCCACTGTCTGGCGTCTTCCTACATTCTGATAGAAGTTTGTACAGCTCCAATGTCAGAAGATGTCCGACAGGTTATTCTTACCATCTATTGCCAGCCACTCTGCTGTTGGAGCCTCTCTGGTGCACACACGCTGGCTTTAGCCAGCAGATGGCACCGTTGTATAACAGCAAAAAGAGAAAGCCTTTTCGGAAACCCTGAATTAGATTGGAAAGGGTTAAAAAGATATGCATGTTAGGACTTTAACAGACTCCTGTCTTTACCATTCGAACACCATATTTATTATCTTAATTCTTCCTAAGGAGATGGACCTCTGCTTTGGAGAAGGGAGGACACCTCTAGCTAGAGTCCATTTCATATGGAGCTTATGTCTGAATAATGTATCTGGAATTTTCCCCACATATTTAATAAAATATCTCATGGGCCAGTGTGGCCCCCATTCTAAAATTTTCCATCTACCCCCTGTGCAGCATTGTGCTTGGGTAGTAGAGCTGCAGCTTGTCTCTGTTGCTTGAGGTAGGGTCCCACCAGTGTTTTACCTAGTGTTTCTTACTATGATGGGGAAACTAGGGTGGTGGGCACCCAAGAAAATTCTCACAGGGTGCCGCCTAACCTGAGGCCAGCCCTAGATACAGTAACCAGTATTAAAAGTAAATAAATAAAACATGATTACGCAATACTATTTTGAGAGATGTACAGTATATCTTCTATGTGTCTATGTTTGGCAACCTAGTGATTGCGATTGCAGTTAATTAAGGGTTGAGCTAGCATGTCAAGATGATATATTACTTTTTTATCATGAGAAACTGGAGTCCTTAATTTGTGGAAAGAGAAGGATGAACACATCTGTATATCTCCATGTACTACATAATCAGGTGTGTCCCCTCTGTATCTGATGCTCATTTGTAACTATGAAGTACTGCTACTAGAGATGAGCGAACGTACTCGTCCGAGCTTGATATTCGTGCGAATATTAGGGTGTTTGGGATGCTCGTTACTCGTAACGAGTACCACGCGGTGTTCCGGTTACTTTCAGTTTCATCTCTGAGACATTAGCGCGCTTTTCTGGCCAATTGAAAGACAGGGAAGGCATTACAACTTCCCCCTGTGACGTTCAAGCCCTATACCACCCCCCTGCTGTGAGTGGCTGGCGAGATCAGGTGTCACCCGAGTATAAAAATCGGCCCCTCCCGCGGCTCGCCACACATGCCTTGTGAGTTAGCTGAGGGACAGTGGTATCGTGCTGGAGCTGCTGTAGGGAGAGCGTTAGGAGTTAGTGTAGGCTTCAAGAACCCCAACGGCCCTTCTTAGGGCCACATCTACTAGTGTGCAGTACTGTGTTAGCACAGTATTTTTTTTTTTTTTCTCCAAAATTGGATCTGCAGAGCATTGCGCCCTGCAATAGGGACAGAAGTGGGGGTTAGGCAGGGAGAGTGTTAGGAGTTAGTGTAGGCTTCAAGAACCCCAACGGTCCTTTCTAGGGCCACATCTATCCGTGTGCAGTACTGTCCAGGCTGCTGTTAGCAGTGTTGCATATTTATTTTTTTTTCTCAAAACCGGCTGTGCAGAGCATTGCACCCGGCATTAATACTACAGGGATAGAATTGTGTAGGCAGGGCCAGAAGACATACATTATTCATTGAATACACGCAGTGTGGGTGTTCCTTGTAAAAAGCAGGGAAAAAATTCTATTTGGCCTGCCTCTTATAGTACTCAGGGCTCTGTGTACGTGTGTGCTGTGCGCTGAACGTTCAGAAAAAATCAGACGCAGTCAGCTACGTTTTACCGCAGGCGTGCGGCAATTTTTTTCCTGCATGGGAAATCCCTGATCTGCTGTAGGTAGCGAATTACTTTGCATCACTGCAGTTCTGGGACAAATTGGCAGGGCCACAACACAGTTATTAAACTTAGTATTCATTGAATACACGCAGTGTGGGTGTTCCTTGTAAAAAGCAGGGAAAAAATTCTATTTGGCCTGCCTCTGACAGTACTCAGGGCTCTGTGTACGTGTGTGCTGTGCGCTGAACGTTCAGAAAAAATCAGACGCAACCAGCTACGGTTGAGTGCAGCCTTGCGCCAATTTCTTTCCTGCCTGGGAAATACCTGCTCTGCCACAGTTAATAACTCTGCAACAGTAAAGTTCTGTGACAGTTTTGCAGGGCCGCAACACAGTTATTAAACTTAGTAGTATTCATTGAATACACGCAGTGTGGCTTGTCCTTTGAAAAACAAGGGAAAAAATTGTATTTTGGCTGCAGGCTTGCGCCACTTTCTTTCCTGCCTGGGAAATCAAATCACTGGTAATACACCATGCTGAGGGGTAGGGGTAGGCCTATAGGACGTGGACGCGGGCGAGGACGCGGAGGCCCAAGTCAGGGTGTGGGCACAGGCCGAGCCAGTGTGGTGGCCAGGGGTAGAGGCAGGGCCAGACCGAATAATCCACCAACTGTTTCCCAAAGCGCCCCCTCGCGCCATGCCACCCTGCACAGGTCAAGGTGCTCTACGGTGTGGCAGTTTTTCACAGAGACGCCTGACGACCGACGAACAGTGGTGTGCAACCTTTGTCGCGCCAAGATCAGCCGGGGAGGCACCACCAACAGCATGCGCAGGCATATGATGGCCAAGCACCCCACAAGGTGGGATGATGCCCGTTCACCGCCTCCGGTTTGCACCACTGCCTCTCCCCCTGTGCCCCAACCTGCCACTGAGATCCAACCCCCCTCTGAGGACACAGGGACTACCGTCTCCTGGCCTGCACCCACACCCTCACCTCCGCTGTCCTCGGCCCCATCCAGCAATGTCTCTCAGCGTAGCGTCCAGACGTCGCTAGCGCCACAGTTTGAGCGCAAGCGCAAGTACGACGCCACGCACCCGCACGCTCAAGCGTTAAACGTGCACATTGCAAAATTGATCAGCCTAGAGATGCTGCCGTATAGGCTTGTGGAAACGGAGGCTTTCAAAAGCATGATGGCGGCGGCGGCCCCGCGCTACTCGGTTCCCAGTCGCCACTACTTTTCCCGATGTGCCGTCCCAGGCCTGCACGACCACATCTCCCGCAACATTGTACGCGCCCTCACCAACGCGGTTAATGCCAAGGTCCACTTAACAACAGACACGTGGACAAGCACAGGCGGGCAGGGCCACTATATCTCCCTGATGGCACATTGGGTGAATTTAGTGGAGGCTGGGACAGAGTCAGAGCCTGGGACCGCTCACGTCCTACCCACCCCCAGAATTGCGGGCCACAGCTCGGTGGTGGTATCTGCGGCGGTGTATGCTTCCTCCACTAAAGCACCTTCCTCCTCCTCCAACGCAATCTCTGTCTCGCAATCAAGATGTGTCAGCAGCACGTCGCCAGCAGTCGGTGTCACGCGGCGTGGCAGCACAGCGGTGGGCAAGCGTCAGCAGGCCGTGCTGAAACTACTCAGCTTAGGAGAGAAGAGGCACACGGCCCACGAACTGCTGCAGGGTCTGACAGAGCAGACCGACCGCTGGCTTGCGCCGCTGAGCCCCCAACCGGGCATGGTCGTGTGGGACAACGGCCGTAAGCTGGTGGCGGCTCTGCAGCTTGGCAGCCTCACGCACGTGCCATGCCTGGCCCATGTCTTTAATTTGGTGGTTCAGCGCTTTCTGAAAAGCTACCCCCACTTGTCATACCTGCTCGGAAAGGTGCGCCAGCTCTGCGCACATTTCCGCAAATCCCACACGCACGCTGCCACCCTGCGGACACTGCAACATCGGTTTAATCTGCCAGTGCACCGACTGCTGTGCGACGTGCCCACACAGTGGAACTCTACGCTCCACATGTTGGCCAGACTCTATGAGCAGCGTACAGCTATAGTGGAATACCAACTCCAACTTGCGCGCCGCAGTGTGAGTCAGCCTCCTCAATTATTTACAGAAGAGTGGCCCTGGTTGGCAGCCATCTGCCAGGTCCTTGGAAAATTTGAGGAGTCTACCCAGGTGGTGAGCGGCGATGCTGCAATCATTAGCGTCACCATTCCTCTGCTATGCATCTTGAGAAGTTCCCTGCAAAGCATAAAGGCAGACGCTTTGCGCTCGGAAACAGAGCCGGGGGAAGACAGTATGTCGCTGGATAGTCAGAGCACCCTCCTGTCTATATCTCAGCGCGTTGAGGAGGAGGAGGAGGAGCATGAGGAGGATGAGGAGGAGGGGGAAGAGACAGCTTGGCCCACTGCGGACGGTACCCATGCTGCTTGCCTGTCATCATTTCAGCGTGTATGGCCTGAGGAGGAGGAGGAGGAGGAGGATCCTGAAAGTGATCTTCCTAGTGAGGACAGCCATGTGTTGCGTACAGGTACCCTGGCACACATGGCTGACTTCATGTTAGGATGCCTTTCTTGTGACCCTCGCGTTACACGCATTCTGGCCACTACGGATTACTGGGTGTACACACTGCTCGACCCACGGTATAAGGAGAGCCTTTGCACTCTCATTCCCGAAGAGGAAAGGGGTTCGAGAATGATGCTATACCACAGGGCGCTGGTGGACAAACTGATGGTAAACTTCCCATCCGACAGCGCTAGTGGCAGAAGGCGCAGTTCCGAGGGCCAGGTAGCAGGGGAGGCGCAGAGATCAGGCAGCATGTACAGCGCAGGCAGGGGAACATTCTCCAAGGCCTTTGCCAGCTTTATGGCTCCCCAGCAAGACTGTGTCACCGCTCCCCAGTCACGGCTGAGTCGGCGGGAGCACTGTAAAAGGATGGTGAGGGAGTACGTAGCCGATCGCACGACCGTCCTCCGTGACGCCTCTGCCCCCTACAACTACTGGGTGTCGAAGCTGGACACGTGGCCTGAACTCGCGCTGTATGCCCTGGAGGTGCTTGCTTGTCCTGCGGCTAGCGTCTTGTCAGAGAGTGTGTTTAGTGTGGCTGGGGGAATCATCACGGATAAGCGTACCCACCTGTCAACCGACAGTGCCGACAGGCTTACACTCATCAAGATGAACAAAGCCTGGATTTCCCCAGACTTCTCTTCTGCACCAGCGGACAGCAGCGATACCTAAGCAATACGTATTATGCACCCGCGGATGGAAGCATCGTTCTCTCTCACCATCCAAAACGGGGACATTTCTGCTTCATCAATCTGTGTCTAATATTCCTCCTCCTCCTCCTGCTCCTCCTCCTGAAACCTCACGTAATCACGCCGAACGGGCAATTTTTCTTAGGCCCACAAGGCTCACTCATATAATTTTTCTAAACAATTTTTATACGTTTCAATGCTCTTAAAAGCGTTGAAAGTTTAACTTGAACCAATTTTTCGTTAAACTGGGCTGCCTCCAGGCCTAGTTACCACTTAAGCCACATTAACCAAAGCGATTAATAGGTTTCACCTGCCATCTTGGTTGGGCATGGGCAATTTTTCTGAGGTACATTAGTACTGTTGGTACACCAATTTTTGTGGGCCCTCGCCTACAGTGTAATCCAATTAATTTTTTGCCCACCTGCATTACAGCTGACGTTACATCAGCTGTGTTGGGCACTGCAATGGGATATATTTATGTACCGCCGGTGGGTTCCAGGGAGCCACCCATGCCGTGGGTCCACACGGAGTTGTAACTACATGTGTCCACTTCTAAAGAGCCCCAGTCTGACTGGGGCATGCAGTGTGGGCCGAAGCCCACTTGCATTAAACATGACATTACCTCAGCTGTGATGGGCAATGCAATGGGATATATTTATGTACCGCCGGTGGCTTCCTGGCACCCACCCATGCTGTGGGTCCACAGGGAATTATAAATGCATCTGTTTCCACTTGTAAAGAACCCCAGTCTGACTGGGGCATGCAGTGTGGGCCGAAGCCCACCTGCATTAAGCACGACATTACTACCTCAGCTGTGTTGGGCAATGCAATGGGATATTTCTATGTACCGCCGGTGGGTTCCAGGGAGCCACCCATGCTGTGGGTCCACAGGGAATTATAAATGCATCTGTTTCCACTTGTAAAGAACCCCAGTCTGACTGGGGCATGCAGTGTGGGCCGAAGCCCACCTGCATTAAGCACGACATTACTACCTCAGCTGTGTTGGGCAATGCAATGGGATATTTTTGTGTATCGCCGGTGGGTTCCAGGGAGCCACCCATGCTGTCGGTCGACAGGGACTTCACAATAGGGAGTTGTACCTGCCTGTGTCTATGAATTAAAAAGCCCGGTCTGACTGGGGCATGCAGAGACACCTTGACAGAATGAATATTGTGTGGCACATAGGTTCCCCATTGCTATGCCCACGTGTGCAGCTCCTGATGGCGGTGGCACAGGATTCTATTTCTCATTGCTTCTGTACAGCATTGTGGGCTATCGCCCCGCCCCTTTTAAAGAGGGTCGCTGCCTAGCCGTGCCAACCCTCTGCAGTGTATTCCTGCGGTTCCTCCTCATGGCAGACGCACTTCTAAATAGACATGAGGGTGGTGTGGCATGAGGGCAGCTGAAGGCTGCGCAGCGACACTTTGGTGTGCGCTGTGGGGGGGGAGGGGGGGCGGTTGGGCAGCATGTAACCCAGGAGAAGTGGCAATGGAGTGTCATGCAGGCAGTCATTGTGCTTTGTTGGAGGTAGTGTGGTGCTTAGCAAAGGTATGCCATGCTAATGAGGGCTTTTCAGAAGTAAAAGTTGTTGGGAGGGGGGGGGGCCACTCTTGCCGCTATTGTGGCTTAATAGTGGGACCTGTGAACTTGAGATGCAGCCCAACATGTAGCCCCTTGCCTGCCCTATCCGTTGCTGTGTCATTCCCATCACTTTCTTGAATTGCCCAGATTTTCACACAAGGAAACCTTAGCGAGCATCGGCGAAATACAAAAATGCTCGGGTCGCCCATTGACTTCAATGGGGTTCGTTACTCGAAACGAACCCTCGAGCATCGCGAAAAGTTCGTCCCGAGTAACGAGCACCCGAGCATTTTGGTGCTCGCTCATCTCTAACTGCTACCCATCATTTGCATCTGACTGACATGATGCAAAGTAGTAGCTAGACTTTCCATCACCAAGGCCAAAGATTCAGTTCCTTGCCGTAGCCCTGGCCAAACCAGAGTGGCTTGTTGGCATCCCCTGGCATATGCCTTGTCAATTCCTCTAACGCTTCTACATTACCCTCTACCCCCCTGCATGAAAATCATATTTTTCTGATTCTCTGAAGCAAAAGGCCATATCTGATGATGTACGGTATTCTTCTGTGTTACAATTATTAGATACACTCTGGAAAAATATGTTTTATATATGAAGAACATTTTTCTTTATTAACTGTCATATTCCTTTGTGTTGATATAAAACATGAAAAATGTGTTAGTTTTGTTTTCATTGTAATAAACTAATATTACTAATAATAGTTTGGAAACTGCCACTGACTCTCCAGCTATCAACTGTGGCGACAGCGCTTGGTGTCTGTTATAGAAAATAACAGTAGTATGGAGGGGGCTGACAACAAAACCACATGTGAGGCAGTTAGGGAAACTGAAATTGTCTTATCAGGCTGTGAAAATGATGATAATGTCTGATTCGCATTGTGAAAAATGAGTGAAATCATGAGGAAAGGGAACAATATTTCTCCTCTGCCTGATCAGAGAGTTCACTTGACATGTCTCTGACAAATAAGTTATTGATTGTCTCTACGACACCTCATGACTTCCAAGTTAACGTCGCTGGAAAAAAAAAAAAGATAGGCAGGGTTGGCAGAAGTACTGCAAAAAATAGTAGGCTATGGCAATCTGGCGATAACAACTGCATGTATAAATGATACATTTATATTGGAGAAATCATTACTTCTATTTTCACAGATTGACAATGTTCCAGGAAGGCACTGATCTGTCAAAACCAGGTGTCATACTTGATCATCAGGTTATAGTATGGCTGCTATCCAAGGCACATCACTATATTTAGACAAGCATAGTGTCCTACCCAGCAGAAGGCAACACTCCATTGTAGTAATATACTACAGTAGTGGGAGTTAAGCAACCGGCTGATCTGATCTTAGGTTGATTGACTGCACCTTGCAGAGACCTATTTTGATTCCAATGTAGCTTTTGAGACTCAGGGTGCATTCAGACGAGCGTGTGCTGGTGCGTACATAAGTGTGCACAAAACCGGCACACCAGGTATGTGTACAAACACGCGTGAAAACAGGCCTGTTCAGCATTGGTTTCAATGGGGCCATAGCTGCTGCTAGCGGCCTCATTGAAAGCAATAGTCTGCCGGCAAGTCCTGCAGTGATTTTCAGGGAAGGGCTTTAAATGTAAGCCCTTCCCTGAAAAATCATTCCTATCTGGTGTAAAAAAAAATAAAATAAAATAAAATAATATATATATATATATATACATACACATATATATATATATATATATATATATATATATATATACACACACACACACACATATATATATATATATATACACACACACACACACACATATATATATATATATATATATATATACACTCACCTCTCCATTGCTGCCGGGGTTCCGGCACGTCTAGCCGCTTGGGTCCTGACAATGTAATGAAGTTCTTTCAGCAGGCAGGGATTTAAAATCCCCACCTGTGGAAAGTGCTGCGTCTGATTGGCTGAGCACTCAGCCAATCACAGGCAGCACTCAGCTATTCATTGAATGACACTTGAGCGCTGCCTGTGATTTGTCACAGCACTGAGCCAATCACAGGCAGCGCTCGGCCATTCATTAAATTCATTGCAATCCTCAGTTGTGGCAGGGGATTCTTTACTCCGTGGCGAATATGGACACGCGCCATGGACCTATGGTGCACACATGTCCTATCTTTTACAGGTGCCCATGTTTGCACGCCTGTAAAACACAGACATGTGAACACACCATAGGGAACTAATGGTTCTAATAGACGTGTGGGTATGTGCGCATGTATGTACGCACATAAACACACTCATCGGAATGCAACCTCAGTGTTTATGTGTGGCACGTGAGATGCCGATAAAAAAAAACAACTAGGAAACCTGAAAAGGCTGAAGTTCAATTAATTTAGCTCTCATGCATCGGTATGACATTTTTGTATCCATAGGAGAATACATGTTATATAGTATTGAGCACACCAAACCAGTAGAACCATGCTCTGATTCAAACTTTGCTAAAAATTTGGTTTGGCACAAACCTGGCCCAAGCTTTTAGCAAAGTTCTACCGGGTCGGTTTGCTCAACACTAGTCCTGAACACTGGTGTATGACACTGTTTAACCCTGTATAAAAGTGTTATATAGGGCTTCTACGGCTCTTACAGATTGCTATATAACACTTTTGGGGGTTTTGGTGAATTTCTATTTTGGTTCGACTAATTCAGACTGAACTAAAGATATTGCAAAAGTTTAGCCAACCGGCAAACTCAAACTTCAAAAGTTTACTTATCACTAATGTTTTACATAAGACTTGATGCCCACAAAGAGATTGAAGAAAAACCTTATAAAACCTACATACTTATAGCACATACAGTTTTATTAGAACTTGCTGGTACTAACATACAGAATTTCAGTCAACTCATCTGCAGTTCTGTGAAAATATCCATTATGCCTCCATTGCCACAAATATTTCCTGTATACTTTGTCTTTGCATTACTTTTACATTATTTTTACATGACCCTCCATTATGATGGAATCACAATAATGTGTTTTTATTGGCTGTTTTCCATTATGGTGATATGCTCTATTGTAATAATATTACAGCATTTTATGCAGATTCATAGTATGTGCTTTATTCCGATGATGCCCCAATGTGTGTGTGTATGTACAGTTGACATACCATTTTAATGATTTCATAATGCTGTTTCGTCTCTACTTATAGTCTCAATTCTTTTGTCTCAATACAGATATGCAAAACCCCACCATGCCCACACTAGTGCGCTAGGACAATAGCTTAGTGCTCCTACGCTATTTGTGTAGTAGCCAGCCATGAAGCTAGCCTGCATTACATCTGTAAGTAACTTTAAACACTGAACTGTATTATGGCATTGTCAAGAACGTCAGTGCCTGGATTTACAGTTGTGTTCTATTGTGAGGACATCTCACAACTGTATGTAAATGTATACTCTCTGTAGAGATGAGCGAGTATACTCGCTAAGACACATTACTCGAGCGAGTAGTGCCTTAGCTGAGTATCTCCCCGCTCGTCTCTAAAGATTCGGGGGGCGGGGAGCGGCGGGGGAGAGCGGGGAGGAACGGAGGGGAGATCTCTCTCTCCCTCTCTCCCCCCCGCAACTCACCTGTCAACCGCGCCGGCCCCCGAATCTTTAGAGACGAGCGGGGAGATACTCGGCTAAGGCACTACTCGCTCGAGTAATGTGCCTTAGCGAGTATACTCACTCATTTCTAACTCTCTGCAGTCAACTTTCCATTTATTGACCATTATGGAATATTTGGAAGTTTTGTTTAAAGGGGTTGTCCCGCGCCGAAACGGGTTTTTTTTTTTTTCAACCCCCCCCCCCCCCGTTCGGCGCGAGGCATCCCCGATGCAGGGACTGAAAAAAAGAACAGCACAGCGCTTACCTGAATCCCCGCGCTCCGGTGACTTCTATACTTACCGGTTGAAGATGGCCGCCGGGATCCTCTACCTCCGTGGACCGCAGCTCTTCTGTGCGGTCCATTGCCGATTCCAGCCTCCTGATTGGCTGGAATCGGCACGTGACGGGGCAGAGCTACACGGAGCTACACGGAGCCCCATAGAGAACAGGAGAAGACCTGGACTGCGCAAGCGCGTCTAATTTGGCCATTAGGCCATTTTAGACGGCGAAAATTAGACGGCAACCATGGAGACGAGGACGCCAGCAGCGGAGCAGGTAAGTGAAAAACTTTTTATAACTTCTGTATGGCTCATAATTAATGCACAATGTACATTACAAAGTGCATTATTATGGCCATACAGAAGTGTATAGACCCACTTGCTGCCGCGGGACAACCCCTTTAAATCTAGTTTGCAATTATTACACAGTTATGTATGCTCTTCTGAAGAAAGCCATACTGTACCTATTCCAGGTAAAACATTACATCATCTATGTGTCCTTGTTTTCAATGCTGATAAAAGATCGGAATGACATAAAATATTTGTAAACCAATAACTCCATCAAAGACGCCTTTATAACTGCACTATATGAAAGCGTTTCCTCTGGCTCTGCAGCCTCAGCATGAAATGTTACTGCAAAAGTCACTCCAAAGACATATTTCCATTTATAGAGTTGAAAAGAGATGTTTAATCTTAGTGTATTAATTGTAAGTGGTCAGTGCAGCTTTTCAGTAATTAAACGTCATGGTGTAACATTTTATATGGCCGCACTCTTACGCTTGCATGCATTTTCACACAATTTGGAACAATAACGTACTGTTTTTCTTATCTGAAGGCTACAACTAAATTAAAATGTTTATTATATTAATAAAGTTTTAAATTCAAAGTATTAGAGATGAGCAAGCGTGCTCGTTTAGGACAATTACTCGATCAAACATCGCTTTTTTCGAGTAACTGCCTACTCAGGCAAAAAGATTTGGGGGGCGCCAGAGGGGTGGAGCGGGGGGTAGCAGGGGGGAACAGGGGGGAGCTCTCTCTCTTCCCCCCCCCCACTCCCACCCGCAACCCCCCGCTCACCCCCGGCACCCCCTGAAACTTTTCGCCCAATTAGACAGTTACTCGAAAAAAGTGATGCTCGATCGAGTAATTGCTCTAAACGAGCACGTTCGCTCATCTCTACCTACAATACTTCGCGCAGTAGCTCTTGTCTGATTAGGAGGCTGGATGCCTTATCCTTGCTTAACCCTCTTGCCTACGCCAACGTATAAAGCGTAATTTATTGATAAAAATGGTAACATAAAAGTAAATGGGCATCATCAGATTAAGGATGTATCGATTCTACAAGACATATCTCTCGAATGTATAAGGGTTATACTTATCTTTAAGAGAATGTGACAAGAAATAATCCCCATTAAAGTGATGTAGAATAAGCCATGTAAATGCAACCTTTAAAATCTTTTTCGATACAGGTATCTTTTCTACGCATACTAGGACCACATGGGCTGAAATTATTTAAGAAACACATGCATACTAAATCATCCTTGAGCTACAATCACATTTTTCCATAATCAGACCTGCATTCATTCTATGATGCTGTGTTATAATTGTAACACTTAGAAAATGAGAACATGCTGTATACTTTGCATTTTAGATGTGATCAATCTGCATTTAATCAAGGACTCAGAAGGGTATCTTACTCAATGGTGTCATTTAATTTAGTGTTAAATCTTAGGCTCCTGGCCATGGTCAGATGCCAAAGAAACAACATGCTGGCCACTGCAAAGCGCTTTGTTCAACCATAGGCGTGCAGATACGTTATTGGCAATTACCGTTGGCAAAGGCAGAGGATTGTTTAAAGTTCCTATCTCCCCCATTGGAGAGATTTGTATATAGATGTGCTGATAGATGTTTCGATTAACTATTGGCAATCACTTTATGCTAAAGTTACAGATTGTTTTGTTTTAAGCCTCCATGTTCCCCATTGGAGAGACATTTGTAAGGACATGGTACATGTGGTTTGAACTATTGGCTAATGTTGTGGATTCTTTTTTGTTTCAAGTTTCCATTTTCCCCATTGGAGAGACATGGGTAAGGTATTACTACATGTAGTTTCCTTACATATAGCTTGATATGATGTAGACACTTATGCTAATATATATATATATATATATATATATATATATATATATATATATATATATATATATCAATTATGCTCTACACCTAGCTGAGGAGTAATATATACCATATCTATTTATGTACTATAGGGTAAGTAAGGGACAGATTTCCGTTTAGGGACGTTCTTTTTAGGGTGATTGCTCAACATGTCAAGAAGGGCATAATAGCTCTTTATAATAGGGATATGGAAATGTCTCAAAGGTGAATAATTCTAAAAGTTATAGGAGCTTGATCATATATCGTTTCATGCAATTTAATAAAAGTTATATTTTAAATCTGCCAAAATTCAGTGATGACTATGTAATTATAAGGACTCACTCAGACAGGCGTTTTTTGCATTTGCGATTCACATCTATTAGAACCAATGCTTTTCAATGGCAGTGGTCACATGTCCGTTTTTTACCTGCACACAAAAATTTGCACTGGTAAAAATAGGGCAGCAGATTTCAAAATGCAAGTAACTGAGGCATTCAGGATTCCTTGGATGTGAAACCGCTGGATGCTGTCACATGCAGGGGTTTCCCCTTGTGGTCATTGGAGTCGGCGGCAGCAGCAGCGGCCCCATTGACAACATACAGAGAAAATTGAGATCCTCTGCTACAGCTGTGGCTGAGGATTTCTTTATCTCCGCGGGGAGTCCCCTCATCATTGAACACTGTGAAAGCATTGTCACAGTGTCTAGTGACAAGGGGACTCCCCACAGGGATCAAGAATTCCCCTGCCACAGCTGTCCTAGCTGTGGCACAGGAGTGCAATGTTCTTCCATTGCTTTCAATGGGGCTGGCGCTTCTGCAGCCCCATTGAAAGCAATGGGCTGCCGGCAACCCCAGCAGTGATTTTCGGGGAAGGGCTTTACATATAAGCCCTTCCCTGAAAATCATCCGTAGAATGAAAAAAAAATATATATATATACTCACCTCTCCACCGCTGCCAGGGCTCAGGCACGTCTAGCCGCTTGTCCTCCTAAAATGCTCTAAAGGTCTTTCAGCAGTGGGGATTTAAAATCCCCGTCTGCTGAAAGTGCTGCCTCTGATTGGCTGAGCACTGTGACCAATCACAGACAGCGCTCAGCCATTGAATGACAGCTGAACGCTGCCTGTGATTGGTCCCTGCGCTCAGCCAATCAGAGGCAGCACTCAGCCATCTATTGAATTCAGCCATTCATTAAAGCTCTCTTCTGGTTTTCTTTCTACCTCACTGACCACTCATTCAGCATATCATTTGATGGGTATTTTCCCTGTCTTTTTCCCCTTGATCTTAATGTTCATTAGGGGTTACTGCTAGGCCCTCTCTTTTTTTTTCTCTATGCAGCTCTTATTAGTTGAAGTATCTGCAGATTTTGCTCTCAGCACCGTCTCTATGCTGATGACACCTGAATATATGCTTCTTCCTGTGACATCACACATTCTCTACTGCAAAACACCAGTGATTGTCTGGCAATTGTCTCTAGCATCATATCTTCTCTCTATTTGAAACTTAGTCTTTCAAAAACTGAACTTCTTGGGTTTCAGTCATCTAGTAACCTACCTAAATTTGATTTTTCCATTTCAGTGTGACCACACCCGCTGTCTCGGGGTCATATTTGGCTCTTCCCTTTGCTCTCTATATTTATTCTCTTGGACACGAATACCATTTAGCACCTCAAAACATCTTTAAAATCTGCCTTTTTCTTATTATTTTTGCCTTGATTACTGTAATTCATTACTAATCAAGCAAGAAACAGCTAAAAGGGCAAAAAGTGCCATTAGTGACCCTGCCTTCCACTAACAGGCTATTAAAACACACTATTTATTTATCATATTAAAATATAAATAGTTTCAGAGAAATGTTATAAAACTGACGTACGACTTACATATTGACGGTTGTATTTAAACATTGATGCAGATGCGGAATAAAATACCACTATCATTATAATATTAAGGAGAGTGGCATTCAGACACCTAATCTTTAATTACTACTGTGACTAAACTAGATAACTAAAAAGTAAAAGAGCTTAAAAAGTGTCCACCCAACATGTTTCACTGTCTGTCTATCAGCGTCATCAGGGGGATGGGACAACGGTGTTCATAAGCTATATAGCACCTGCATCAGTGTTTAAATAGCACTGTCTACATGTAAGACATATGTCCATTTTGGACCCATTTATAATTTAAAATTATGTATAAATAAATTGTTTTAATAGCCTATTAGAGGAAGGCTGGGTCACTAGTGTGTCTTTTTGCTCTTGTAGCTGTTTTTTTCTCTATTGAAGTCATATCCTACCCCAGGCGAACTGTTTTCATCTTGTGTTCTTCAATTCTTATCACTACTAATTGGTCTTTCCCTCACTGAACTCTCACCTTTCCAATTTATCCTGGCTCTAGCAGCCAGGCTCATCTTTCTGTCTGACTGCTACGCCAATGACTGTACCCTGTGCCAATCACTCGACTGGTTGCTCGTCCACTTTAACTTAAAGTTCAAACTTATCACTCTCACCTATTGTAGAGGCTCTACACAGTGCTACACCGCTTATATCTCCTCCCTAATCTCTGTGTGTCACCCTACCCATGGTCTCTATACTGGTAATGACCTTGGACTAACTTCCTCTATATACTGAACCTCACACTGCTGTCTTTTCTCAAACTGCACTGGTTTTCTACAATGCACTAGCCCAGACAATCACGGTAATCATCAATATCCATGGTTTCAAATGTTCCCTAAAATGACATCTCTTTAGAGAGGCCTATCACATTCCATAATCAAACCTCCCTCTTTTTACTCCTCTTCTACACTGTTTCGCTCTCATCCCACAGTCTCCTCCGCACTTTACATCTGTGCATACACAGATACTGGCTGGTGACTGGATCATAGAGCTTTATGTATACTACCCTGTTTAAAAAATATTGCTGGACCATTGTACAGAACACGCACTTTTATCTCTGATGTCACCTTTATTTTTTCATAGATTTTAAGCTTTTGCGAGCAGGGCCCTCACTCCTATTGTTCAAAATGTTTAAAAGTTTGGAACTGTATGTAATGTCTGATTTTGCCAGTTCATGCGTCGTATCATTGATAAAGTGCTGTGAATATGTTGGCAATATATAAAGATTATTATTATTGGCATTTTTAGTATGGAAAAGTGCATGTATAGAGTTGGATTTGCAAATTAGCGATGACTGCAAACTCAGGACCAATACTCCTTAAAAAAAAAAAAAAAAAAATTTTTTGTTAGTTTAAGTATTGACTAATGTATCAGGCTATACCTTTTAGTGCAGGTGGTATCTCTACATGAGAACACTCTTTGGTATACAATACATTTTCCATACAGATAGCTACATAATGCCCTATAGAAAAGTATCAATGCAGAAGTTGCTCAAGATATTAAAAAGAACCTGTCACTGGCTATGTGTAGTGATGAGTGACTAGTGGAATAAATCTGTGTATGTTGGGATCGGCTGTTTTCAAGAAAATCATTGTGAATTGGGAACATTAATTCCAACTCCCATTTAGGGCAGTAGGAGTAAACATTTACTCTCCAGAAGGTCTCCAATGCAGCCAAAGCCCCTCCATATTCTGACTCACATTAAGGTCAATGGGAGAAAAAACAAAAATTGGTATAAATAGTGTACAGTGGTGTAGGGATCAATCGTAGCACTGGGGTGTCACTGAAAACAAGAAAAGCCCCACATAGGGTCTCCTAGATCAGAAAATTACACCAAGGAAGACAGCCCAGGCATGCTGCTTGTTTTAAAAGCAATGTCATACATTTCACAAGAACAAATTCTACCAGGTGACTAGAACACTCAAGCACAGGCCTGCTCCAAGGAACAGCTGTAGAATCACCAACAACTTTGCTAAATTGTCATTAATGGCTAAACATCTAATTGGAAGAATGTCTCAAGTGGGATACCACAAGGCTCTTTCCTGGGTCCATTGCTGTTCAACATTTTTATAAATGATCCAGATGAGGGAATTGAGAAGAAACTAATGAACTTTGCTGATGACACAAAGTTAGGAGGGGTAGCTAACACTAGAGAGAGGAATCAAAAAGATCTGCACAAGCTTGAATAATGGACTGTGACTAATACAATTGTATTTAACAAGGAGAAATGCAAAGTCCAACATGTGGGCAAAAAAAAATGAAAATAAAAAGCATATACATAATGGGCAAAATTAGATTAAGTAACAGCACATGTGAAACAGACTTGGGTATACTAATAGTTCACAGACTGAACATGAGTCAGCAGTGTGATGCAGCAGTGAAAAAAACAAATACAATTCTTGGATGTATTAAGAGACGTATATAGTCTAGAACAGGTGAAGTACTAATCTCATTTTACTCGTCCTTGGTCAGACCTCATCTGAAATAATGTGTCCTGTTCTTGGCACCCCAATTTAAAAAAAGACATAGACAAACTGGAACATGTTCAGCGAAGAGTTACCAGGATGGTGAGCGGTCTGCAAATCATGTCCTATGAAGAAAATGATCTGGGAATATTTAAATTACAAAATAATGGCTTAATTAATAGAGACTTAATCAGCCCTATTCTCATTTGCACAAGGAAAGACTAGAAGCAATGGGATAAAAATGAAAGCGAGGAGACACAAATTAGATGTTAGAAAAAACCTTTTGACAGTGAGGGTGATCAATAAGTGGAAAATGTTGCCACGGGAGGTGGTGAGTTCTCCTTCAATGGAAGTGTTCAAACAGAGGCTGGACAAGTATCTGTCTGGGACATTTTAATGAATCCTGCATTGAGTAGGGAGTTAGACCCGATGACCCTGGAGGTCCCATCCAACAATTCTATGATTATGGTGCTCATAGCTGGTAACAGTTCCCTGGGTCATATTTGTTAGTGAAATATAACTTTTGTGACCAAGTAGCAGCAGCTACAAGGATTTGTTCAAATGACCAGATATTTTTGTCTGTCTTATAAGCTCCCATTTCTTTGTTATACTAAATCTCCATGACTGTGTACTAGATCAAGTAAAGGACATTGTAAATGACTTAAAGGAATAGTCCTAATAGGAATATTTCTTTGCACGATGCCAACAGCTTCCATTGACTTTAATGGGAGTTATGAAGACAATTTAAGGCAGCTCATCTGACTGTTTCCATAACTCTCGAACATTGCCTACAGCCCAACAGAGTGAAGTTGACTTGGATAGGTGCAGGTTCCGGAGGTGGATATGCAAAAAAGTTCCAGATGGGAATATCTCTCTAAATGAGATGTTTGTAATTTGCATAGAGACACTTAAATAGATATAAATCCCCAGACAAGGGGGGCTTCTGAGTTATAAAGTGACTGAGGCTAACTTCACATGGGTGAGCGTGCTATGGGGCCGTGAATCCCACCTCCATATCGCACTCCTATCCATGTGAAAGCCCTGATGATTCAAGGAATTTTTGTGTGAAAACAGCTTTGCATTACTACAGAGAAAAAGGGATCCTCTGCCACCGCTGTCATAGTGGTAGAAGAGGAACGCAGAGTCTCTCCCATTGCTTTCAATGCGGCGACGCTGCTGCCACCCATCCCATTAAAAGCAATGGGGCAGCTATGCGAGATCACACAGTCAGATAGGACATGCTATGATTTGTTTCCCACATAGCATTGCATCATGCGGGAAAATATCGCTCATGTGTATGACCCCATTCAAAAGATTATTTATGAAAGAGATGTGCGTCTCACAACACAGAAATCTCATGCGTTTTTCTCACCCCTGTGACACCGGCCGAACTGTACTTTATTAGAATAGAGTTGTGTCCTGTGATTAATCCCTTTAATGAAGAATATATCTTGCCACATTGTGCTGCATATCTGAAATGGTCCTAGCTGAGCAATTCTAGCATTCATGACCATTTAGGGCTCATGTCCACGGTGACAAATCTGCAGCGGGTGTCCCGCACGCGTGATCCACGCCCCATAGGGATGCATTGGACACTCGCAGGTAATTAAATACCTGCGGATGTCATTTTCCCTTGAGGTGCGGATTGTGTGTGCAGGAAAACACCTGCAGCATGCTCCATTTTAGTGTGGGTCTCCCGCGGGGACGGCTCGCACAGGCTTCTATTGAAGCCTATGGATCCGTGGCACACCCGCAGCTAAATTCCTGCTCTCTAGCGCAGAGGCGCAGAAGCGCAAAAGAGCAGGAGTCCAAAAAACAAAGGAGTGCACGGCGCATGCGCGCCAAGCACATCCGCCGGGCCAAAGAAAGAAGATCCGCAGCGTCCAGACAGGTAAGGAAATCTTCTTTTTAGGCCTCATGTCTGCGGGAAAGGAGGGACCCGCTGCGGGATTCTGCATGAAGAATCCGCGGCGGGCCTGATTTTCCCCGTGGACATGAGGCCTTAGTCTTTTCAGCATTATTTTAGCACAAGACTCTATTTTATAATAAACTAGACACGGCCTTAATATGCACCAAGATGTATTATAGGAGAATATGTGCACTGCTTCACTTAGAACTTAAATTTTACTACATGTTGAGAGAGAAACGGAGCAACCATAACAGTTTATAACTATTTAGACTCATTTAAAAGTAAACGCTGCATCCAAGATTGATTGGCGTTATTACGTTTTTACATTTGTGAAATACGTTTAATTATGTTTAAAACGAAATAAAATAACAGGTGCAAAGAAGTATAAATCTACCTTCAAATGAGTGGCCCTTGTTTAGTTACAATGGATAAACAGATGTTTGTTTCTATACCAGTGAAGGAGATCCTGCCAGAAATGAGGAAACGGTTACAGCTCATTAATGAGCCAGTTGGAGGTTAAAGGAGTTGTCTCACGCCGAAACGGTTTTTTTTTTTATTCAATAGGCCCCCCGTTCGGCGCGAGACAAACCCAATGCATGTGTTAAAAAAAAAAAACGGGTAGTACTTACCCGAATCCCCGCGCTGCGGCGACTTCTTCCTTCTTCTTACTTACCTTAGTAAGATGGCCGCCGGGATCTTCACTGTGAGGTCCATTGCCGATTCCAGCCTCCTGATTGGCTGGAATCGGCACACGTGACGGGGCGGAGCTACGCGATGACGCGTACAAGGGGGCGGAGCCCGAACTCCGCTCGTGCCGAGACCCAAGAGAAGGGAGAAGACCGGACTGCGCAAGCGCGTCTAAAATCGCCAGAAGAGGCGATTTTAGACGGATCCATGGAGACGAGGACGCTAGCAACGGAACAGGTAAGTGAATAACTTCTGTATGGCTCATATTTAATGCACGATGTATATTACAAAGTGCATTAATATGGCCATACAGAAGTGCTGAACCCCACATGCTTTCATGAGACAACCCCTTTAAGCATATAACCATAGACTACGGAAGCTTAACCTATGGCGCTGACCAGCTGCTGAAATTAATATACAGGATATCCACTGCATATGCATGTAAACGACTGTGCGTTCTAGTGGTGTGATTAATAGACATTGTTTGATAAACTAGAAATCCCATTACATCAATGCAACTGCCATATACAGTGCCATACAGAATAAAAGCCATATGGAGCATAAACCCTCAGTGAATATATTTATAAGAGTTTAGACATATACTTCCTATATACTGAAAATAATCTAGAACCGAGAATTAGAATCATTTTCTGTAGAGTATGTCTTCTATATAGATGTTTAATCAAGGTCATAGTTCAGGGATATGTCAATACACATAGTAAAGCCTGACATCATTATGCACTGAAGATCATTGCCAGGCCATGTATCAGTCATTAACCATTTCCCCTGTCATGCAGCTTTATTGGATCATAAAACCGAGCCCTTGCTGCAAGATGGATCAGCAGTCTTACTGCAGGTATGTTAGTTGAAGGGTAATGATAAGAGACTGTATGTACTAGTTGGATGCTCTTGGGACAATGCAGGTATATTGCAGAATCAGATTACAAAGGATTACATGATATGATAGAAATATTCCCACGGTGCTTTGGTACTTGATTATATTTTCTTGGATAAGTACAAATGCATTTTTCCTCATCTTGACATCCTAATCGTCAAGCGACTACACTGTTTGCATAGGCTGAGAGTCATAGGACTACAGTGGGCAATGCAAATAGCGTAGGGCGTTAAATGAATGTTGGACACATTAGACAAACAGATGAATTGTGCCAATGATTCATTTGGAGCTGAATACGTATGTAAATGCACAAAAATGTGACTTTTGCAGTATTTTAGTTGCTACTGACACCTGATTGCATTATAATGCTGACACATATTTTCAGATGTGATGGGCAATTTCTATTACAAGTTGATCACTTAGAGATCTTTGATGAGTGGACTTGTGTTTGTGGATACATGTTGTATGAACAGAAGAGTCCATGGGTGCGCCGCATGTACAAATACGCAATCTAATTCTGATGGTTACTAACTGGGGAAGAATAGTGGGGAAATGGTGTTACTGAGCTATCGTATGCAATCCATCTAGACAAAAAGAAAGCAGGGCTCAGCAGCTGTGAAGCTAATACATGCCGTTCTATCTCATGTAGATATTGGGCTCCAGTAATGGACAGGGTCGGCCGCCTTCACAACTAATCTTTTTCCACTGTATCTATAATTAAAAGCTAAGCCATTTTACATATAATTTTATATCGTTTTTAGGTATAGCTCTTATATAGATCTATGCATGTACATGATAGCAGACTACAAACAATCCCTGTACAGTATAAACTGATCCCACAGTTGGCATCTCCATAACTCCCAGACAGCATGCCCGCTGCCTTGTGGTCATATTCGATGCTGATCTCTCCTTTACCCCTACATCCAATCTCTGGCCGTACATGTCAGCTGCACCTCAAGAACATCACAAGAATCCACTCTTTTCTCACCATGGATGCGCTAAAAATGCTCACTGTTGCCCTTATCCACTCTCAGCAAGATTATTGCAACTCATTGCTGATCGGCCTCCTCTGCATTGGACTCCACCCCCTCCAATCCATCCTTAATGCTGCAGCCAGGCTCATCTTCCTCTCTAGCCACTACTTGGATGCCTCTGCCCTGTGCCGGTCACTGCACTGGCTGCCCATTAAATACAGAATTCAATTTAAACTCACTACCTTCATCCACAAAGCCCTCCACAGTGCACCACCCTGCCCTACATTGCCTCCCTCATCTCAATCCACCACCCAGCCCGGGCTCTACGCTCTGCTAACAAAACCAGACTGAGTGCCCCTTTAATTCGAACCTCTCATTCCCGCCTCCAAGACTTCTCCAGAGCAGCACCAGTCCTCTGGAACGCACTACCAAAGCCTATCCGGGCATTCCATGACTCACAAATTTCAGGTGTGCTCTAAAAACGCACCTCTTCAGGGAGGCATACGGCATATCCTAAACAAACTCCTCTGTACACCACTTGATAACATTTCTCCCTGACCTATTGACTGCAATCCCTGCTAGCCACCATCAACTGCTCCCTGCAGTCACACCGTTTCTGCCATCACACCAGAGGTATAACTTGAAGCTTCTGGGTTCCAATGCAAAATCTGTAAAAAAAGCCCCCAACTATAATGCTTTATTCATAGTACTGGGCTCCCTATATGGAGAAGAGAGGCCTTATGGGCCCCCTAAGGGTCCTGGGCCGGGGTGCAACTGCATCCCCTATAGTTACTCCCTTGGCATCTACTCCTTCTCCAGTATCATTTCTACCCCTTTCACCAATATAATTTCTCTTCCAATCTCCAATATCATTTCCTCCCACCTCCACTATCATCTTTCCTTCCTCCTATTATCAACCCCCCAGTATCACCACCTACGTCCAGTATCATCTCCCCCTCCCCTTGAAGGCAACAGTCAGCACCATGTCTTCTCTGTGCACTTGCAATATAGTACTGCAATACTTTTAGCAGGAGCTATCAGCTGCTCTTACCAATGGCTCTCACAGCTCCTGTGCTTTGTACCATATGAATACCATTATTAAGAACAGTTGACACCTACTGCTTAAAGTATTACAATTCTGTACTGCAAATGTATAAAGGGGAAATAGTGTGGACAGTTGCCTTCAAGAGGAGAGGGATGATACTGGAAGGGATATGTGGAGGTGTCAGGCAGCCTTTCTACTGGCAGAATGGCGCCCTATGTACTAGGGAGGGGTAATGTGCCTTTTGCGTTCACACAGGATGCATACACTAACGGTGGTCCTGTTATTAGAGCTGACTGCTTTCCTCTCACCTGTCAAATGAATGACTTATTAAGTGACATTATCATGCCTGTTTAGTGACTTCTCTAACCCATTCCTGGGGACTTGACATCCATCAGCCTAGGCCTGGCCAGAGTAATCACTTACAAGCAGATTATTTATGACAAACATTTTTAATGACATCTAATTAATTTAGTTTTCGTTGATGACACTTGAGAAGGCTGTTTAGAACTGCTCTGACTGTAGTATTGGCATTTGCCTGATGTCATTGCAGATACTGCAGCTAATAGATGCAACTGCAGATACTGCAGTAAAACCAAGCATTGATATTTTGATGGCCGGGACGAGTCAGATAATATGTGCTACTGAACACTGATTCGTGGAGACTTGTAAAGGCTTTGCATATGCAACTGTAGTAGCACTATATAATAATTAACATATGGCTGTCTGTGGTTAGTTATAATTTCAGGATATATTACAGTATATTTATTTCACTGCATACATCAGTGACGATGGTATGTCTGCAACCTTCAGATAATGCAAATGCCAAGTTACTTCCACATTAAATTGCATATTGCAAACAGTGATATAGCTTATTTGCTCGGTTGTGATAAGAGTCTGTTTTCTGTGCACTCCACATACTGCAGGTGTATTGGGAGAACAGATAACAACTAACATCAATGTGGAAGCCCCAACCAAAACTACAGTGCAGTAACTCTTACTGTTATGTCATTTGTTTTAGTGGTCATAGACTATATGTATACAAGTGTCAGTGGAACTAGGATGGGACCAGAGTCAATTACTGAACTCTTATTATAGTATTAAAATTATTCATATTACACCTCAGCCTTTAACTAGCATTGAATCTGGATTAAATATATGTTATATATGTATTTTGTAATATATGTGGCACTGTCACTTTTTTAAAGGACTTGTCCAATTGTAAAATTATTGATGGTCTATCCTTAGGACAGGCCATCAATAGTAAATGAGGGAAGGTCCAATACCTGGGACCCCCTCTGATCAACTGTTTGCAGGGCCAATCTGCTCATGCACTGAGCTGATTTCTACAGGTATCAGTTACATTCCCACGGCAATGGCCAGGTTTGGAGAAACAAAGATGGACGGAATTCTCTGACTACTTGATGCACATTGTGTATAACATGCAATGGTAGCCTAAGACACTACATGCTGCTCTTACTAAATTATGCAAGACTAATCTAATTTTCTTCTATGACAGAATCACCGACTGGGTTGATCAGGGAAATGCGGTGGATATAGTATATCTCGACTTAGTAAAGCATTTGACAAAGTATCTCATACCATCCTTATTGAAAAATGACCAAATATAAGAGTGACAAGGTAACTGTTAGGACTCTTTCACACAGGCGCTGCGATCTTCGGCTGACCACATCGCGGCCGAAAATTGCACGAACGAAAGGCAGCCATAACCATGTCGCGGCTGCATTTTCTATTTGCTTGCCCATTCAGGCGGACTGGTGTGGTATATATACACTGCGGCCCGGATACTGTCGGCTGGGGGAAGACAGCTCAGCTCTGCTAAACTCACTCCCCCCTTACTTCCTCCTCGCCGCCCTTGCCAGCTGCCGGCAAAGGGAAGGGGCGGGATGGGGTGGAAGCTTAGCAGAGCTAGTCATGCCAAACTCTCTCCCACTCCAGCCTATGGGAGCTGCCAGCAAGGGGAGTGGGTGGGACTTTAGCAACACGAGCCTCTGCTAAGCTCCCTCTCTCTTCTCTTCCCTAACAGCTCTCTTAGGCTTCCATAGGATTTTATGGGAATGGCTGGTATATACTGACAAAAGATAGGACAAGTCCCATCTTTCCCAGCCAGGCGTAAAAGCAGCCATCTGGAATCTTTTCCAGTCGGCCTATTTTACACACCGGAAAATCACCCATCTGAACAAATGCATTGGAATCCAATGCTTCAGATGGTCGCGATTTTTGGCCTGCGCTTTATCGTGGCAAAACTTCTATGATAAAACGCTCATGTGAAAGTAACCTTAGGCGGATTCACAACTGGTTGAGTGATTGCATTCATATAGTGGTCATAAATGGCTGCACATCCAAGTGGAAGAATGTATCACGTGGGGTACCACAAGGCTCTGTCCTAGGCCCAGTGTTCAACATTTTTATAAAAGATCTGGAGGAGGGAATTGAGGATAATTGATCAACTTGCTGATGACACAAAGCTTGGAGGGATAGCTAACACTAGGGAAGAGAAAGAGATTATTCAAAAAGATCCAGACAAGAACAGTGTGCAGCGACTAACAGAACATTATTTAACAGGAAGAAATGCAAAGTCTTACATCTGGGCTAGAAAATGAAAAAAGCACATACAGAATGGGAAGAATTGAGCTAAACAATAGCACATGTTTATTGGATGCCTCAAAGTGAAGACATAAGTCATTCAATTCATCTATTGTGGGGATCATCATTATGTGTGTCATGTTTCTTACTCTATGTTATTAGGAGCAGCTACCCTCCTCCTGGATTTAGGGGAGCAAGTGAATGTACTGGTTGAAGGTGAAGGTGGCAAATCTCAGGTGGGACTGCTACTCCCAATAGGTGTGTGACGCAGCACTGCAGCTGGCTGAGATGGTGAGTGTTCCTGCCATCTGTGAGGGCTGGTGCTGATATTACCCATAGACCCTGGAGGATGGATGCTGCTGGTGTTCCTGGGGCAGCTTGAGCCAGACGATTCCTGCTGTGACAAGCCTCTCTTATCACTTTCTCCTGCCATGCCTTCAAAAGAGCTTGTCATGGCTGTGTTCTCCGGCGGTGCCTGCTGTGCACATGGTCCTGCGGAATCCAGCGCCATCTTTGAATTACTGCTGGCAGAGTGTGGGGTACTGAGAAAGTGCTCCTTCGCTCTGCTTTTTTCTCCATCTGCCATTGGATCATGTTGGTTGGTCTTCCGACATCCCATTCTGCTCTACTAGGTCTCCAGTTATCTGTCTGCTGGTGCCGAGTAGGTAATATGGGGAGAGTGAAGCGGGAGCTAGCAGGGATCACGTTCTATCTCTGCATGCGCAGGCAACGCCCCAACAGCACATGTTAAAAAGACTTGGGTATACTTATAGATCATAGACTGAACATGAGTCAACAATGTGATGCAGCCGCAAAAAAGGCAACACAATTCTGGAATGTATTAAGAGAAGAATGGAGTCTGGATCACATGAGGTAATTATCCCCCTCTACTCTTCCTTAGGCCGCCTGCAGACGAGCGGAAATCCCGCCACGGGGTTTCCGCCGCTGAAAGTCTGCATAGGAGTGCATTAAAATACGCACTCCTATGCAGACGGCCGCGGTTTGGCCGCGCAAAATCTCGCGCGGCAAACAAACCGCGGCATGTTCTAATTTTCTGCGGGGCACGCACTCACCCGGCCGCCGGCTCCAGTCTGCGCATGCGCCGGCGGCGCGGCAGCCAGCACATGAAAGAGCAGGGGGCGCCAGGCGCGGGTGAGTACGCGCTCGTCCCTGCAGGCGCTCGGGTCGGATCGCGCGGCGAGAATTCTCGCTGCCGGATCCGACCCGCTCGTCTGCAGGCGGCCTTAGTCAGACCTCATCTGGAATACTATGTCCAGTTCTAGGCACCCCAATTTAAAAAGACATAGACAAACTGGAGCAAGTTCAGAGAAGAGTTACAAAGATGGTGAGCGGTCTGCAAATCATGTCCTATGAGGGACGGTTAAAGGATCTGGGAATGTTTAGCTTGCCAAAAAAAAAGAAGGCAGAGAGGAGACCTAATAGCTGTCTACAAATATCTGAAGGGCTGTCACTAGAGATGAGCGAACGTACTCTTTTCGGGTATTTTTGCACTCGAGCACCGTTTTTTCCTGAGTAACTGACTACTCGGACGAAAAGATTCGGGGGGCGCCGGGGGTGAGCGGGGGATTGCAGAGGGGAGTGGGGGAGGGGGAAAGAGAGAGAGAGAGCTCCCCCCTGTTCCCCACTGCTACCCCCCGCTCCACGGTGCCTACCGAATCTTTTCGTCCGAGTAGTCAGTTACTCGGAAAAAGCGGTGCTCGAGTGCAAAAACACCCGAAACGAGTACGTTCGCTCATCTCTAGCTGTCACACTGCAGACAGATCAGCCCTATTCCTATTTGCACAAGGAAATACTAAAAAATAATGGGATGTAACTGAAAGGCAGGAGACACAAATTAGATGTTAGAAAAAAAAACACTTTCTGACAGTGAGGGTGATCAATGAGTGGAACAGGTTGCCACGCAAGGTGGGGAATTCTCCTTCAATGGAAGTGTTCAAAACAGAGACTGGACAGACATCAGTCTAGGATGATTTATTAAATCCTGCATTGAACAGGGGGTTGGCGCAGATGACCCTGGAGGTCCCTTCCAACTCTATGATTCCATGACCAAGCAGGTGTAGTGTCTAAGACTAATGATGTATACTAATGCCCAGTGTGCAGCAGGCAGTCAGAGAAGCTGATGTTGCCATCTTTATTTCTCCAGGCATGGAGGGTCACTTTAAAAATGCTGCTACGCAAGCACTGCTAATGCTCATGGTTTGCAATTAATTGCCAGGGTGCACTAGGACTTGCAGGTTAAGCCCAGCGATTGGCTAAGCATTAGCAGTGGCTGCTAGTGCCCAAGTAATAGTACCCTAAGTGCTGCAAGTTTAAAATTACAGACGGAAGCAACAAGCAATGCGCTAATATTTTCCTGCCTTGAAAACAGTGAATGAAACTAATGTATTCCAGTTTTCTCTGACATTTGCAATTTCACGTAAAGCTATCATCTTGCTTGTTTGGTGTTTTACAATATCGGAAACACGGTTACATATTGAGGATCAGAAGAGGCAATCTACGGTATATTTAAATAGATAAGATTCAGGAAAATGTCACATGCTCAGAAATATAAATCCCCCAGATAACAAGCAAATATAGCTCTATAAGTTGTTTGCAGTTCATCAAGAATCATGCTACTGATTGTTGAAAAGGAAATATCAGGTAATGAGAATGCGCTGAACATGTATTTCATCAGCTGAAAATCTTTAATTGTAATTGCAGTATGTAATGGTGTAATTAGTTGACTAAGTGACAGGATGGGCATAAATCTCTCCTACTGTTTTCGAAAAAAGTAACAGGTAGCATCTTGCAACTAGCCCTCATTTAACTTTCGAAAGAAGCTGCACCTTAGCATTAATATTAAAGGATATTTACCTAATCCTAACTCCAGCTATATATCTGTACCATGATTAACTGCTCAATGGTCCATTGGCTGTTAATGAGTAGATGCAATGGTATTGAATGTAAGAGCTGTCATTGCTAATTGATCAGGAATATTTATGTTTTATATTCAATTTTAGATTTAAAAACAGAGAACCAAAAAATTTACTCCTGGCTTTACTATTAAATTGTATTTATACTCAGTTTTGTGAAATCCTATAGTAATACATATGGGTACATCCTTTTTTTTGTCTATAATTTGGTTAAGGAATGCAATTTCTCATAACACTAATTCAATACAATATTGCAACATGCTAGAAACAAATCCCTCAATTTTGTAATTCTAATCACAACAATTGGGTGACCACAATAAACACAAATAGGATAGGCATCTCGTGACAGAGTACTGCAAGATCATGTTGTTTTGAAAAGCGGGTTATTTTATGACACACATCTCTGAACATATCAAGCCAAAGGTAAGGAAGGACACATCTGTAGATCAGATGTTAAAAGATTCAATTATTAGCTGAAAAAATGTATTAAGGGTTAGAGATGAGCGAGCACCAAAATGCTCGGGTGCTCGTTGCTCAAGTTGAACTTTTTGTAATGCTCATTTCGAGTAACGATCCCCATTGAAGTCAATGGGCGACTCGAGCATTTTTGCATTGGACCGATGCTCTGCATAGGTGATAACTTGTCAAACACCTGAAAATATCAAAGTCATGGAAACACCACAGGAACGGATAGGGAAGGGCAGGGGCAGCATGAATGGCTGCATCTGAGGCTCCCAGGCCCCACTATTAAGCCAAAATGGAGGCAAGAGTCTGGCGTCACCCCCCTAACAATTTGCTTCTGACAAACCCTCATTAGCAAGGCACACGCGCTGGCACATCTTAGCTAAGCATCATACTACCTGCAACCAAGGACAATCACTGCCTGTGGGTGACACCGCTGCCTCTTCTCCTGGGTTACTTGCTGGCATTGCTGTCCAACCCCCCCGCATGACCCTGCGTCCGCAGTGCGCACAAAATTTTCCCTGCGCAGCATTTAGCTGCCCTCATGCCCCACGCTCGCTTCATAGCCACACCACCCTCATGTCCATTTATAATTGCGTACTGGAGGAGGAGGAATCGGAGGCACACACTGCAGAGGGTTGGCAGAGCCAGGCAGCGACCCTCTTTGAAAGTGTGGGCAATAGCCCACAATGCTGTTGAGAATTGATGATAAATTGACGTACGATCATCATTCCAATCCCGTGCCACCTCCATCACAAAATTGTCAGGAGCCGCAAACGTGGGCATAAAGGGGACTCAGGTGCCAGCACTTCTACACATCTCCATAATGCAGCAATACTCTGTGTGGGAAGCATGTGAGCGAGCCCAGGGTCAGGCTCGGTCCCAGCCTCCACCTTGTATGACCCAAGGTGCCACGAGTTACATAGCAATGGGAAATCCATGTGTCCCCACACAATTCATTCTGTGTAGTTGTCAGATAGCTCAACACCGCAAAGGGAAGTCTTTGAGTTCCTTGGGCTCCCCTATGCTGTGGGTACACAAAGATGGTATTACACAGGAAGAAATCAGAGTGCCCAAACATGGCGGAGTTTCACCCCGCCAAGGACCTCGGCCTTGGCCCACATTTCTGCCCAAGTCAGTCAGTGTATTTGTGCCAGATAGGTAAAACACCGCGATGGGAAGTCTTTGTGCACCCACAGCATAGGCAGACCCCAGTAACATTTCTATAGCAAGAGTATAGGCAGACCCCAGTAACATTTCTGTAGCAAGAGTATAGGCGGACCCCAGTAACATTTCTGTTATGCTTGTGTTAGCGACAGCTGAACGCTGCGCTGAAAGACATCACTGGATGGAGTGAAGGTGAGGGTGTAGGCCGGGAGGCACTCGTGCCTGTGTCCTGGAGGGGGATTGGATCTGTGTGGCAGGTTGGGGCACAGGGAAAGAGGCAGTGGTGTGACCCGGAGGCGGTGAATGGCCTTCGTCCAACCTTGTGGAGTGCTTGGCCATCATATGCCTGCGTATGCTGGTGGTGGTAAGGCTGGTAGTGGTGGCTCCCCAGCTGATATTGTTGCGACACAGGTTGCACACCACTGTTCTTCGGTCGTCCGCGCTCTCACTAAAAACATTCACACCTTGAACACCTAGCCCTCTGCACGGAGGCTTGCCGCGAGGGGGTGCTTGGGGAAATAGTTGGTGGATTCTTCGCTCTGGCCCTGCCTCTACCCCTGGCCACTCCACTGCCTCTTCCAACCTGTCCTGCTGCTGCACTTGCCTCCCCTTCTGAAGCCTTGTCCTCAGTAGGCTTAGCAAACCAGGTGGGGTCAGTCACCTCATTGTCCAGCTGCTCTTCCTTCAAATCCTCTGTGCGCTCCTCCCTCAGACTTACTGCCTTTACTACTACTTCACTGACAGACAACTGTGTCTCATCATCCTCATCCACAAAAAGCTCTTGAGACAGTTGCCGGAAGTCTCCAGCCTCATCACCCGGACTTCGGGAACTTTCCAAAGGTTGGGCATCGGTCACGACAAACTCCTCAGGTGAGACAGGAACCATGTTTTCCACTCATGGCAGGGACCCAAGAACAGTTCCTGGGAGTCTGCTTGCTCAGAATATGTCATTTTCATGGAGTGAGGAGGCTAGGAGGAAGGAGGAGCAGCCAGAGAATTCAGAGTTGCAGTCCCTAGGCTGAGAGTAGTTGACTGCGTAGAAGACTGCATGGTCGAAACATTGCTGGACACGTTTTCTGCCATCCACGACAGGACCTGCTCGCACTGCTCTGTTTGTAATAAAGTCCTACCACGCGGACCCGTAAATTGTGATATGAAGCTGGGGAGCCCAGAAACTCACCTCTCTTCTAATCCCGCAGCAGCCGGCTGTGATTCACCACACCCAGGAACTCAGCCTGTACCCACACCCTCACTTGAACGCCCGCATCCTTGACCCCTACTCTTCATCATGGCGGATTTAGAATAGAGCAGGGCCCAAATAAATTACTCCACTGTACAGCACTGACAACTGTGGCTTAATTCATTGCACAGAGAGACTTGTAGATAGCGGACGCTCTATGCTGTGACTTGAAAAAATTAACCCGCTGTCTTGCGCTGATACCTAGGGGTAATTTACCGCTTGCAGAGACTTGTAGATAAGAGAGGCTGTATGGAGTGGGAGAAGACTCTAAAGCCAGTGGATAGTGCTGGTAACTGCGACAATCTCAACCCCACCAAGGAAAGGGTATTGTTAGACGCTCTGCACAGTAGCACAGGAAATATTACAGTACTGTTTAGTGGTCAGACCTCTGTCTAATGCACTGCAGACACAAAACAGTATAACTGAACTAGTTTGCAGTAGGCTAGGAAATGTTAGAGTGCTGTTTCACGGTGAGAGCTGGTTGTACGGCACTGCAGACAGAGAACGCCATTATGGAAATGTGGGGAACAGCCTAGATGAGTAATACAAAAGTTGATGCACTACTGCTCCCAGCTAGCCACAACTGTAAAGCACACAGTCAGATGTAGTCCTAAGAAGGACCGCTGGGATTCTTGTATGGAGGATCAGGACTGTATAACTTTCCCTATAGAAGAGGCTCTGTCCCTAAACTTTGTGTTATGCACTGCAGACTGAGAACGCTATAGTTGAAATGGCCTGCACAGCCTGAGATGCTTAAAAAAAAATTGGTAAAAATTGGTAAACCGCCGGCGAAGCATGCCAGCCGACGCTTTTCATAGCTTTGCTATGGAAAGCGCCAACACCTGTCCACGAGCGGAGAATCATTGCGATTCTTTGCTCGCGGCGGGCAATTCGCAGCATGCTGCGAATTGCCCAGATCCTCCGCGGTCAGCCTATCTATCAGATAGGGCTGACCGGCTGAGAATCGGCGGCGGCTCCTGCTCCCGGGCAGCGGCTCCCGTGGCGGAGATCTGCCGCGGGACTTAGCATCGCCCGTGGACAGGGGGCTTTACTGTTACAAGTTTTATAAAGCTTGTAAAAAGGATAGTTTTTCTACAATTTTGTAATTCATTGAGAACATAGTTCTATTAATCTGTGTTTTAATGATGATGTAATTAAACTAGTTGGCTTCCACTTAAAAGTTGACAATCGCCACCATAAGCTCGATGACACATTATGGCGACAGGATAGTGTTCCTATGCTATCTGTGTAAAACTCCATACATTCAATGTAAATAGCAATGGCCAAGCATACGAAAATAGCATAGAGCTAGGTAGCTACTGTGCTATTAAGTACGATAGAGCATACAACATATGTGTGTCTGTATCCATGTAAAAAAAATGACCGGAGCGTTTCAGTCTTTTGCAGCTGACTTTTGATCTTTGCTTTGTAGATTAGGATAGGTTTGTCCAGGTGGGTCTGTACTCCATTGGTTCATGGTGACTGTACAGCTTGACATCTCTCTGTTAGTTAATCCCTGATCATTGCAGCTATCACCATGCACTGCGGGACTAGGTATAGAGACAATATGACTATCCAGAGTGAAATTTTCAAATATTAATAGCTATAATATATTCTAAAGAGCTCATTATATCTCCAATACTCAGCCTGATGTAATGAGTGGCGATTGATACTCATGTCTATTGGCTCTTGTTTAATCTTCTTTATACAGGCCAAGAATTGGCTATATGGGAATGAACGATCGCTACTACAGTCATCCTCCCCTTAGGCCAGCAATCTCCCTGTTTACACAGAAAGATATTCCGCTAATCAGTGAGCATGTTATGCTTGCTAAAACTTAACCCTTTCCAATCCACTGTCTGATGTCTGAAGACATTCTGATTGAAGGCTGTACAGTTCCGATGTCGGAAGACGTCCGGCAGGCTATTCTTACTGTATATTACTGGCCGCTCTGTTGTTGGGGGCCTCTCCAGCATGTCCCATACCGCAGTACTGGCTCTAGCCAGCAGACGGCGCCATTGTATAATGGCAGAAAGAGAAAGCCCCCTAGTAAACCCTGAATCCAAAATTGGATTGCAAAGGGTTAATGATCAGCTGATGAAAGAGCAGTGAGGTTATGGTACATACTCTGATTGAAGACGTGGTGATGGCAAATTCAATAAAAGTGTTCAAGAAGGGCCTGGACACCTTTCTTGAGTGATACAATATTATATGTTACAGTGATACCTTGGGGTAAGAGTGCCTCAGCTTACAAGCTTTTTGACTTGAGAGCAGACTCTCTCCCAAATTTTTGCTCTAATTTAAGAGCAAAAACTTGGGTTACAAGCCTTGCTCTCAGTGGGGCCACCGCTGCTGCCGGTGGCCCCATTGAAAGCACTGGCCTGCCAGCAACCCCTGCAGTGATTTTCGGGGAAGGGCTTTAAATATAAGCCCTTCCCTGAAAATCATCCCTAGCTGTAGTAAAAAATATATACTCACCTGTCCGCCGCTGCCGATGCTCAGGCATGTCTAGCCGCCGCTTGTTCTTCCTGCATTTTTAATCCCTGCCTGCTGAAAAGCTTCAGAACAGTGCAGGGAAAACAAGCGGCAGTAGATGCACCTGAGCCCCGGCAGGCAGGTGATTATATATATTTTTTTACTACAGCCAAGGATGATTTTGAGGAAAGGGCTTATATTTAAAGCCCTTCCCCGAAAGTCAATGCAAGGGTGCCAGCATTCTATTGCTTTCAATGGGGCAAAGCCATTCCCATTAAAATCAGCGGGAGAGCTTCGCAAACCAGAATGGATTAATGGCTTTTCCATTCATTACAATGGGGAAAAGTGATTTGACTTACAAGTGTTTTGGGTTAAGATGTCCATCACGGAACGAATTAAACTCTTAACCTAAGGCATCACTGTATAATCATTAATAACTTCAAAAGAGTTGTTGTTTCAGGGATTTTTCGACCAGAAGGTTGAAATTCAATACCTGCATGGTTCAGGTAGCCAGCTCAAGATTGACACAGCCTTCTATCCTTTGGAGGTTGGTAAAATGAGTACCCAGCTTGGTGGGGGTGGGTAATAAATAAATAAATTACCTGAAAACGCTGCAGAATAAGTTGGCACTATACAAATAACAAGATTTGTTTATTTTTGTTATTATTCCTATTGCCAGATTGGAGTCAGGAAGTTACTATTTCCCTTAAATGGGGAGAATTGGCTTCTACCTCTGATTTTTTTGGCCTTCCTTTGGATCAACATTGGTGGATAACAGGCTGAACTGGATGAACATATGTCCTTTTTCAGCCTTACATACTATAATACTATGTATTGTTGATCCCTTTACACAGTCCGATTGTTGGGTGAGCGCTTGGGCCTAATAATCTTGTAAAAAGATCTGTACCCTCCAGTTTTGTTGGTGATGCCCAGCAGATAGAACTAAGGCAGTAAATCTACAATGCACGAATGTTGAATAGAGCTGCCACACAAAATATCTTTTTGATAAATCTGTAATTTCTGTAAGTTTTATAATTTAATTTTCACTATAAAAAAGGACAAAACATTTAAAGCAAATTTAATTGTCTCTCTATTAATGCAGAAAGCTATCAGTAATGATTAATTAAGCCCAAACAGCTGTCTTCATATCCATCACACAAGAGAATATATAATGCAGCAAGATTCTAAAATTCACACAAAATTATACTGTTTATAACTTCTAATAACACTTAAATCATTTCTAATTAAATTATACAAGATAATTGTTTCTTTTTAATTGAAAATAATTCTTTTTGTAAGATGTGTCAAAATACAATTTATAGCGATAGTGCTTGAAACTTAACTGCATGGGAGAGATAATCTTATGTTAGTTATTCGAAATTTTAATATTCAAGCAAATAACATCTATTGACCTATATTGACAGTTGATATTTTCCTTTCACTAATTGAAAGTGACATGAAGCTTAGAAATCATTGTAGTACATGTCATGCTCTCAAAGTCAGAATATACTGGCAGGATGGCAACTTGAGCATTAAATTATTGTAAGAACAAATTTGTAATTTGCAATCATTCAAGCTGAGTAGAGCAAAAAAGGAAATTATGTAGCTTAAGACAAAAAGAAAGAATCTATTAATGACACATTTTTGGTGTATGCTCATAATTAGTGATTAGTGATTATTGGAATAATCAAGCAGGCAGTGATCAGCCCCATTTTCAAAAAATAATCATGTATAGGGGCAACTGGAATCCGATTAAAGATAATGACAGTAGAAATCAGATTCACTAATTCAGCCTACAGAAGGTTCCTAGTGCAGCCAAATTGCATAATGATGATGATGCAGCGCCGGAGTTCTAGGTTTAAGGGCAACATCCGTATGGAGTTTTTATGTTCTTTGTGTATATTCTTCTTTTTCTCCTATGGAGAAGAAAGAACAAGTGTGATGGCTCAGTTGTTAGTACTGATACCTTGCAGTGCTTCAGTCCTGGGTTTAAATCTGACCAAGGACAACATCTGTATAGAGTTTTTCAAAGTTAATGCACTGTAAGCATGCTAACAACCTACCATTGAAAAGCCACCACCACCGCAACCACCACCACCACCACCCCCGGAAAGACGTTTTTCACTAAAAATGAAGTCTGGCTAATCTGATTCTACTGCCTGACCAATCATGATGAGCAGCACTACTACTCAGATATGTATGTTAAATGTGTCCATAGAATATCTATATAAAGTGTATATAATGTATATTCTATATGATCCTTCCTCAATTTCCTTGTCTCCCTTCCCTCAATCAGGAAGTGGCTGATGAGCTGCTAGCACCTATCTCCTTAATGGAACTTCGCTCAATTGTAAATAGCTTTGCACTTGATAAGAATCCTGGGCCTTACACCCATCCACTAATTTATTATAAAACATTTCAAGATACGGTTCTTCCCTAAATGCCTTGGTAAATGAAGCCCCTTTCCCAAGAGGTGCACATCACACTTATTCACAAGGAAGGCAAAGATCCACAATTGTGCTGCAGTTATAGACCAATTTCCCTACTAAACCTTAATATTAAGATCTGGACCACGTTGATCTCTACCAGACTATATATAAATATATCCTTAACCTTGTATTAGATGACAATCAGGCTTCATCGTGGGTAGGGAAGGCAAAAGATAATGCAGCCCGTCTTCTGCACGCCATCCAATATGTTGATTGATCCTTTATGAGAGAAGTTCTGTGTCAATTCAACTTCCCTTTAAAAGTGATAGAGGCCTTCTTCTCCCTATATTCCCAACCCAATGCTATGCTTCAAATAAATGAAGACTTATCTCCTGCTCTTGATAGCTGAAACTGAACACATCAGGGTTTGCCTTCTCTCCCACTCTCTTTATCCTGACTTTGGAAACTCTATTACATACAGTCAGATAGGACCAAGGGATATGGGAATTGACCTTCTGAAAAGAGTCCATACAATCAACGGCCTTCACAGACTATATTGTCTTTCTAATTATGAACCCAAGAGAGGGATTCATTAGACTAATGGTTCCCACCCACTTGCGTTTTTTTAACGCTGCAATTTCGCTGCTATTTTAACACGATTGTCAATGGGACTTTCTAATGTTAAAAACGCATCGCGAGTTGGTGCTTTGCAATTTTTGTGTGATGCGTTTTTAACATTAGAAAGTCCCATTGACAATCGCGTGAAAAAAACGCGCAAGGAAAACGCAAGTGTGCAGGAGCCCTTACTATGATCTTAAATGCTTATAACTTTGTCTCAAATTCAAAGTTAACATTGCTAAATCAACAATATTAACTATCTCTCTCCCTCCCCAAATAGTCAGAAGGTTTCCCCTATGCCTGGTCCAGCCCTGCAATTGTGTGCCTAGGTATCTAGCTCTCCAGCAACCTAGCAGATCTGCTTAGATTAAATTTTAATACTTTAGTGACAGAAATCAAAAGTTTTTTCGATTTATACAATCTCCCCATCATATCCTGGTTTGACAGGAAAAATCTCCTAAAAATTTACATAGTCCCTATTTTTATATATATTTCAAATGCTTCCAATTCACATTCCACAATCCTTTTTCAAAAGCATTCACTCGCTACTCTCTGGATTTATTTGGTGGCTTAGAAGGTCTCATTTAGTTTACAGATTGATGACAAGAAGGAAGACAGACGTAGATATGGGCCTCCCATACATAGTAGAATGTTATATAACTATTCACTTAAATAGATGGTTGGAGCTCACTTTCCCATCTAAAATCATAAAATGCAAGCATTAGCATAGTCTTTGCATGGTTTTACTTGTTTAAGTGATCTGTGATTAAAGACACATGCACATACAGAGCAAATACATTTGACCTGCTCCTACGTGGGGTCTGTGAGACCTGAGATTCCTTTAAGACCACCCTTGCTTCCACCCTCTCCCCAGCTACTCCATTAAGTTTGTTACCCGAGATTTTAGCCAAATGCTTTTATCCCACATTCTGAGTTAATTGGAACCACCTCTCAGATTACTCCATAGAAGATCTCCAATTACACAGTCATCTAGGTCCCACATTAGTTTATCAGAACCTCCTTTCAAATTTAAAACTCACTCATTTACATATCCAGCACTTCACAAACTTTTTACAAACTTTAGAAAACAATTTCCCTGTACAAGGCGTCTTACTGACTTCCAAAAATTGTGTATTACTCAAGGTAGGAACACTAAGAAAATCTCAAAAATGCTTAGAAATTCTTTTGCACCCGCCGCATTTTCTTTTCTCTTGAGAAAAAGAGCTAGGGATCGAATTGTCCAGTTCCCAGACTAAAACTATTCTTAAATTAGTTTACGGTATCTCCCCAATGTGTTCAACTTCAGGAGAGCCACTATAAACTACTATCGAGGCGGTATAAGACACCTGAGTGGCTCTTCACATTTAAGCTTTCATCCCCTAACATGTGCTGGAGATGTAACAGTAGTATTGGCTCCAACACTTTGGTGGAAATGGCATAAGGGACTAAGATAACCCCTTTCTGGAGCTTTAAAGAGAAAACTATAGAAAAGATGCATAAGTTGTTTTTTTGTACTCCCTTCAGACATAGTTACACTCAACAGACCCAATACATCTTTGTCCTTAGAGCCCACGCATTGCTAACAAACTTTTAAGGACTGCCCCCTCCAGACTATTGATTGGTCAATACCCCACCAGAGGCTCTTTGTCCCACTTTGTTCTCTAATTCATCCCCTCACTCTATGGGCACTCTGTCTGGACACTGGCAGCCTCACAGACTTGTGTATGAGTTTGTCTCTGGCTGGTGCTATGTATAATACACTGCAGTGGCTGGACCAGGGTACTCTTAAGGTAGGGGTTGGCCCATTAGTAGAATACATGGCAATTCCATCCTTGCTGATAGCTTTGGGACGAGCAATAGGACCCATATAGAACAGCAATCTGCCTGCCTTTCAGCTAAGATGACATTGCCAAAAATGGAGAACGCCTCTGCCCCTTATTTTTTGGTGGGACAATTTGTATTTTTTAACAAGGTACATATAATATATTGTTTAACTTTTATTTAAAAAAATGAAATTCCACCAAAATTTTTATTTCACTTCATTTTTATGACATCCAGCACAGGTGGAATAAGTAATGTGATAATAACATTATTCTTTGGGTCAGCACAATTCTGGCGATATCCGGTCTATACAATTTATTTTATGTTTTGCTATTTTTGTACACTAAAAACAATTTTTTTTTAAGATTTGTCTTTGTGTCCCCACATTCCAAGAGCCATAAAACTTTCATTTTTCCATCAACAACGCTCTGAGAGGGCTTGGTTTTGTAGAATGAGCTCTAGCTTTCATTTATCCCATTTTTAGGAATATTATATTTAACATTTTGTTCACTTTTTATTCTGATTCTTTTAAAGGCAAGATCAACAAACTCTGCAATTTTGGTATATTTTTTGTATTTTACGGTGTTAACGTTGCAATATAAATATGTTAATTCTGAAAGTCCGTATTATTACATCAATACGAAATTTATATAGTTCTTTAATATCTTCCAACTTTTTCACACTCTCTTCTACCAGGTCATTAATAAATATATTAAAACAAATAGGACCCAATACTGCCCCCTGTTGTAGCCCACTAGTATCAGTGACCCAATCAGAGTATGTACCATTTATATCAACCCTCTGCTTTCTATCACTGACCAGTTACTTACCCACTTACACACATTCTTACCCAAACCAAGCATTCTCTATTTATATTCCAATCTTTTATGCGGCACAGTATCAAACACTTTAGAAAAATCAAGATATACAAGATCCAATGACTCTCCCTGGGCCAGTCTAGGACTTACCTCTTCATAGAAGCTGATCAGGTTGGTTTGACAGAAGCAAACCCTCATGAACCCATGCTGATATGGAGTTATACAGCTATCCATGAGGTACTCCAGAATAGCATGTCTTAGGAACTTCTCCAACATTTTACCCACAATAGAAGTAAGACTTAAGGCTAGAGCTGAGCGAACATACTCTGGCGAGCTTGATGCTCATTCGAGTATTAGCGTACTCAATGGTGCTCGTTACTTGAACGAACATCAAACCGTGTTCAACCCCGCCCGAGTTTTTGCCTCCTCCCTGCTGTGACGTGCCTGTTTTGGCTCCGCCCTGCCGCAACGCACGTCAAATTTTTAGGGAGGGAGGGGAAGAAAGAGAGAGAGGGAAAAAAAAAAAAGAGCTCGGCACCCGGCGTCCCACATACAAAAATGCTCGAATCTCCCATTGTAGTCAATGGGGTTCGTTACTTGAGTAGAGCTCTCCAATTTTACAAAAAGCTCAACGCCTCATGGGGGTCAAATGGATGACACAGGGTGTGCCCTCTCTCTGCCAGCCTTTTACATGCTGCTGTAAGATCAGGTGTTGAGCTGTCATCAGACAGCCCAGCTCCTATTTCTTTTCTCTTGGTATGGGATAGCCATGCCATTATTCTAATGCTATGCCCTAAAAATGCACCGTATCAGAATAAAGTCCTTTAATGACCACCATTAAACGGCGTATGAGTAATGACTAAGGGTTTATATAAGAGCCTTGTGTGGCACAGAGTGCTAAGCCAGCAGACATGCAGTCCTAAGTTATTGCTCCCAACCAGAGGGTTGCGAGTTCTATCCCTGTGTGGTTCAGATACCCATCCTTCTGAGTACCCAGCTTGGTGGGGGCTAATAAATTACTTGAAAGCGTTGTGGAATATGTTGGCGCAATACAAATAACAAGATTTATTTATTACTTTAACTGATAAATGGCTGCTTTGTGTATTTGCATGCATCTATCATTTATACATTGATGTATTAACTTTCTAAATGTTATAGTTTCCTGATGAAATCAACAATTACACTACTGCGCTCTATAGTTCCCTTTATATGGAAAAGCTCTCTATAGTTTTATAAGGTTAAGCTGTCTTAGACCAAACAAATTAACATTTTCTATAAGTAGAGATTCATCAGAACATTATCAGCAAATATTCTGTGGCCTGGTATCTAGTCATAAAGACAAGAGTCAACAGGGAGGGAAGGATACATGCTTTGGCGCTGTAAATCAATAATACAGGATTACTGAAAAGCCTTTGAAAACTTGTCTTTAGAATAGCATAAGATAGGCACCACAGTTTGAAAGCTTTGTAGCTTAGCATAAACAAACATTTGATATTTGAAGATTTATTAAAGCCTTTATTATATTCATAAAACGATTCACTTCAGAACTTAGTTTCTATCAATTTATTAGTGAGCTTAAGATGCATTCACAGGGAAAACGACTCTACCAGAGAAGATAACGCTGGGTGGCTTAGCAGAGATAAATTCCTTGCATCTTTGTAATTTACTTTACTACAAGAAACACCAACTAAATGACAATGACTTTTTTGTACATTTTTTGTTTCCTTTTGTTTTGCCTTTTTGTTTTTTTCAATCATGACAAAAAGTTCAGTATAGTAGCTCAGTGGTGGGCACCGGGCACAGGATCAGCATATAGATTGTATGCTCACCCCATGCTTTCCAAGGCTTCAACCAGCTAATCTAAATTTATCTCACACTCAAATGCACAAGTGGATATGGCAAGATAAGTTTTCAAAGTTTATACCAGACTGATCCCCTTAGGCCCTATGCCCACGGCAGGTCGGATTCCGTGCGAGTCCAGCCTTGCGTGTGGCCAGTGAGCCCTACATACCTGTATTTCCCTGGCAGTGGCGTCCACGTAGACCTTTCCACCAACGGGTTTGCTGTACTGTGTATGGTCCTCACGGCTCGCCGTCTGACATGCACAGTACAGTTTGTTTTTTCAAACTCCTGCTTTCCCGTGGATCCACGGCACGTCTGCAGTGTTAGCTGCTGGTGTGCCGCGGATCAGGCAGCTTCCATTGACTTAAATGGAAGCCATCCGTGCAGGATCTGCACAAAAATGGAGCATGCTGCTATTTGTTTTCCGGACCAGATGGTCTACAAATCAAATCTGCAGTCTGTAATTAATTTGTGGACACCCATGCATTCCTATGGGCGGCTTGATTTGCCGATCTCCCGTGCGGATTCTACAAATCAAAGCTGCCCGTGGTCATTGGCCCTTAGAGTGGCTTTATACAGGATGACTGTCATTGCTTATGCTTTCATACAAGAGCCATAGTTGCTCAGTGAATGAAGGGGGAGCATGCTAATGTTCTTTATCAGCCATCTGCCAGTCAAAGATAAATGTCTGCTGGTTTACTAGTCACAATGAGCTGAAAAGAAGTAACTACTGAGCAATTTCTTGCTCAATATCCTGTGAGGTCCTGTGTTTACACAGACGAAACTGATGCTAAAAAACAAATTACTTTTTGGCCAACAGTTGTCTAGTATAAGGCCACCTTTATTCTATGCTACAAACACCATACAGCACTGTCTATTATTCTGTGTGTATCTAGGGAGAGAGTGAGTGACATAGTATCTTAGGCTGAAAAAAGCCATATTTCCATCTAGTTCAGCCTATTGCTTCCTAATGTTGATCCAGAGGAAGGTGAAAAACTCCAATGAGGTAGAAGCCAAATTTCATCATGTTAGTGAAAACAATTCCCCCCTGACTGCAAGTCTGACAATCAGAATAATCCCCGGATCACCGACCCTTCTGAAGTTATTAATGACTATAACATGTAAAATTATACTCAAATAAGGCATCCAGGCCCCTCTTTAACTCTTTTATAGAATTCATCATAATTACATCTTTGGCCAGAGAGTTCCATAGTCTCACTGCTCTTACAGTAAAGAACCCCCTTCTATGTTGGTGATGAAACCTGCTTTCCTCTAGATGTAGATGGCACCCTCTTGTTACAGCAACAGACTGCCTTGTTAGAATGCCTGTCTAGTGAGCAGAAAACCCCTTTCCAGGTTGCAAAAGGATCTGAAGGCCCTTATACACATGACGATTAGCGTTAGAGATGAGCGAACGTACTCGGTAAGGGCGATTTCGCAATCGAGCACCACGATTTTCGAGTACTTCACTACTCGGGTGAAAAGTACTCGGGTGCGCTGTGGGTGAGCGGGGGGTTGCAGCGGGGAGTGGGGGGAGAGGGAAAGAGAGAGGGCTCCCCCCTGTTCCCCGCTGCTACCCCCCACGCCCCTCTGCAACCCCCCGCCCCACAGCGCACCCGAGTACTTTTCACCCGAGTAGTGAAGTACTCGAAAATCGCGGTGCTCGATTGTGAAATCGCCCTTACCGAGTACGTTCGCTCATCTCTAATTAGCGTTCTCCCACGAGGTTTTGAACGATAATCATTCCATGTAATAGCATGTTGAAACTGAATAACTAGACTCCAGTCATTCAATTTTAAACAGCTTAAAACTCGATTGACACGCCGTTCGGTGTTAACAGCAGCCCTTCAGTACTGAACGGCTGCTGCTTACAGTGAATGGAGGAGGGCGGGGGGAGAGCGGGGAGAGAACTCTCCTCCAGCCACCCTGCCTCCCTGCTGGCCACTCTGTGAGCGATCCAGCAATACCCGCTCCTGTGCAGAGCGAGCATCACAGGGACGAGTGTCAGGCATTGTTTGCCCAGCTCTCATTATGTGTAAAAGGCCCCTTTGTGATGCAAGTTACGCATTTCGATCCATAATCTGGGCTTTCAAATGCACAACACATTCACATCTCATACAGCAGTATGCACCCTCAAATGCCTGTTCAAGGACTGCATACATGGCACAAGATGTACACTGGATGGCATTGTCAATCATAGAACACTTTCAAAATGGAGAATCATACAGGTAGATTAGATAAAAGTAATGTATGCAAAAATTCAAATACACAAGTAGTAAATAAATACAAGTGATTTTTCCAAATCCATGAATCCAAAGTCACTAATCCCAAGTCACACATTTTAGAAGACAGCACACTTAAAGGCCATTTATACGGGAAGATTATTGCTCAAAATTTGTACAAATGAGCAAAAAGGAGCAATAATCGTCCTGTGTAAATGCAAAGTCATTTAGGATTTGTTCACTTTTCTTTAAAGCTGACTGTCAGTCAGCATAAAAACCATTGCAGGATCGCGGGATTTTCGCTGCGTGTAAACGCTCTCCGCTGAGCGCTTCACATAGTATGTAAAGTGCTGGTCGAGAAGACAGCAATACAGAACTCTGGCAGTCTAAATGTTCTGCACAAGTGCTAACGCCCTTAGCGGTGATATCAGCGCTCATGTAGTCGTTTAGACAACTGTCCTTCCATCTTAAATGGGACACAAGAATACAGCCGCACTCAGCTTGCATACTCACTTATGTTTGCTTTATATAGCACTTATATGTAATGCCTCTGCTCCTCCTCTGTACATGTGTATAATGTTAAAGGGGTTGTCCCGCGGCAGCAAGTGGGTCTATACACTTCTGTATGGCCATATTAATGCACTTTGTAATGTACATTGTGCATTAATTATGAGCCATACAGAAGTTATAAGAAGTTTTTCACTTACCTGCTCCGTTGCTAGCGTCCTCGTTTCCATGGAGCCCGCCTAATTTTCGGCGTCTAATGGCCAAATTAGACGCGCTTGCGCAGTCTGGGTCGTCTTCTTTTCTCAATGGGGCTCCGTGTAGCTCCGCCCCGTCACATGCCGATTCCAGCCAATCAGGAGGCTGGAATCGGCAATGGACCGCACAGTAGCCCTGCGGTCCACCGAGGGAGAAGATCCCGGCGGCCATCTTCAACCGGTAAGTAAGAAGTCACCGGAGTGCGGGGATTCAGGTAAGCGCTGTCCGGTGTTCTTTTTTAACCCCTGCATCGGGGTTGTCTCGTGCCGAACGGGAAGGGGGGGGGGGGGGGTGTTGAAAAAAAAAACAACCCGTTTCGGCGAGGGACAACCCCTTTAATGCTGTAACTCTGATGTCTCTTTTAGACGAGCCGATCCTCATTTGAACAACAAACAATTGAATGACATCACTACTAACTCTTTTGACCTCATTCAGCCTGTTTAGACAGGCAGATCATCGCTGAGAATTGTTCGCTTCTTGTTCGGTGTTTCACATTCCTATAAGCAGGAAGTGTTTAAATACAACGATAAATGAAAGAGCCAAGGAGGATTTTTAGTCCTGCTGAAACTGAACGATGAACAAAAAGTGCACGATTTTCATTCGTCATTCGGTCGTTGACCGCGTGAAAACCGAACAAATATTGTTCACTTGAACAACTTTTTGAATGATAATTGTTACATCTAGACACAGCATAAGTTATACTGAGCCCTGGAATAGAAACAGAACAGCAGACTGTGTATAGAAGCATGCATGACTCACAAACCAGAAGGATAAAACAGTAGTAAGAAAGTGCAACTTAAAAACAAACAAACAGACATGTTAAATAGTATCTAAAAAGTAAAAAAAATAAATAAAAAAAAGTAGTGCATGCTATGATTGCTGAGAGCTCCCCGTGTGAAACCTGTGTTTTTGTTCCAGCTTCAGCAAGAGTTTTGCTGATCTCTGTGCTTAGTGTAACAGAAAGTATCTAGGAATTTCCTTTTTCCCAATAATATCACCCTAGAAATCACCTTTCCAGCCAGTTTAAGACAAGAATACACATTAGATATACATCGATTAAACTCACCAATTTTGGCAGGATCGACTGCCCACTTTACATGTATGGGGGCCTTTCAGCAGATAACAACCAGGAACTTGGATTTCAACTTGCCTGATTTTTTTTTTATTAACTATTTTTAATAACTTTCCCATCACAACATAAATAAAGCAAAGATATTCCAACAATGTCAAACAGCACATTTGTATTACATTTGTAAATGATGTGTGGCTCAAGTATGATGGTAAAATTTTCATGAAAAATCCCAGTTTTTCAAAGAATGTTCACGTATTATCGTCGCTTCTCGTTGCTAATATTCATATGTATTTGCCTTACTTTTTTGTTCTTGGGGAGATACCGTGAGTCACAACTAGAGAAGTTTACTTTCCTCTCCCCATTCAGATCCCATGTATTCTTGGCTGAGCTGAGAGGGCATGTGTATGGGGGGTCGGGAGAGATAGCTGTTCGCTGAATACCGCTTTGGCTGACAGCTATCTAATATGGCCAACCTCAGTCATAAGTGCTGGAGTTGTGATGTCCAATAAAAACATTAGTTTTGTAAACTTACTGAGCCTTTTAGGACATGTTCATACTGGGATTTAGGGCTTATTCAGATGACCATATTTTCCGTGCGTCGCACATAAAACGAGAGCACGCGATGTATCGGACTACAATTGCTTCATTGACTGAGCCTTATAGTTCTTCCTATTTCTTAACAAACTCCATTTCAACTAGGCACTGGCATCATGACTTTCCACAGCATGACCAAACCCTGCTGTCTTCCTTCACCTTTGTGCAAGATTGTATAGAGCAAGCTGCATTCACTTTCACCGAGACACGACTTCTCAGCCACCCCTTAAAGGGGTTGTCCCGCACCTAAAGTGAATTTTTTTTTTGCCCAGTCCCCCAGTACCTGTAAAAGAATACTGCTGCCAGGTGTTTTTTAAAAAAAATTAATTCCCTTACCTGAATCCCCATTCAGTAACTTTAAAAAATCTTCTTTCCAAGATGGCTGCCACTGGTCTTCTCCCACGATGCACCACGGGTCTTCTCCCATGGTGGACTGTGGATGTTCTTCTGCTGTCTGAGCTCCATTGCCGATTCCAGCCACCTCATTGGCTGATTGGCACCATGTGACGGGGCGGAGCTACGCGATGATGCTGAGAAGGGGGAGGGGCCAGGACGCAGCTCGTGAGCAAGGACCTTACAGAAGGGGATTCCTCTCTGCGCAAGCGCGACTGTTCTGGCGGCCAGAGAAGCAGTTTGCTCGTCGCCATGGAGACGGGGACGCCAGCACCAGGAGGGGGTAAGTGTATAACTTCTGTATGGCCAATATTTAATGCACGATGTATATTACAAAGTGCATTTATATGGCCATATAGCAGTGCATAACTGCACTTGCTTCTGCGAGACAACGTCTTTTTACACACAAAGATAATCTTTCAAACAGTCGAAAAATTGAAATATTTAGTGATGTATTTGCATAAAGTGTTAATGGCTTTAATGGTCATTAACACATTACCATCTTCATTTGCATGTAAAAGGACCTGCATGAGTTGTTTGCTGATCCTGATGTGTTTAAACAGCTGCAGTCCCATTGCATTGTTCTCCTTGTGGCTGGCTAGTGTAAACATCATGCAGTCTATGCAAAGATGAGCAAAATACAATAAAATGGAATGTATTTGCTCAGTCTTTCAGCGGCTAAAGGATGGATTTTCTGGGAAGTAAAATCCATCGTTCAAACGAAAAGTGCACGATGCCCACATTTACATGTAATGATTATCACTCATTTTAAGCAGTTTGGTCGAATTTTGAGCGATAACCGTTGCATGTAAAAGGGCCTCTAGAAACCGATCTAAGAGTACAGGCCTCTTCCAGCAAGTTGCAAAACCATACGCATATAATGCTATATGTATTATTAACTAATCTTGCTTTTTATTAATATTCATGTTGCATAGAAGCATTATTACCACCAAAACCTCAAAGTACTATAGAAACACTAATCCCAAGGAACGAATGTCCCCTAAACCCTTCTACAACGAATAGGTAAATCTACACTAGTGAAACACTAAACTGCTACTCTTTCCTTATGGTGGCAAAGAAAACTATTAGTATTCTGAAGAAAAGCCTGATTTGAATAGTGTTTTACTAATTGGTATTATATGTGAACTTTTTATATTGGCTTTGATGTAACAGAATATTACAGACCCCGCTTAAAATACGATGAAAGGAAGGTTAGGATTACAAAACTCAAATCTCTCAAGGCCACATTCTTGCATCAAAGGCTTCATCTGAAAATAATTTACTTGGTTCTGATAATTCCCTGCCCTAAGGGAATACATTTCATGCATCCCCAGGCTAGTGCAGAGTTGATTACTTTACAATTGCGTGTGCTTAAATATGATTCAATTATCAGGAAGTATTAATTACTTTTTTTGTTTCCTGTTTTTCTTAGCACTAGTTCATATAGTCAAGTTATTTTCATGCATGTTACCTTTCAACCGGTAACAAAATCAGTCTTTCAATCATGCATAAACATTTAAAACGGTATCACACTATTAGCCTTTAAATGCTCAGCATGCTCTCCAAAACGTAAGAGAAAGCTGAAAAAGTGGAATTCAGCATGCAAAATTGTAAACTGAAATTATGCTAAATACTTGCCTTTGGAAAGGATTTGAATTTTCAATGGTGTTAACTATTAACTGGCTTGTATTTGTTATTCTAAATATATTTTGATCCACAATTACTTTAGCTATTAATTATTTAGAAATCAAGTACACTTTGGCATGAAATTAATTTACGTGCACAAATTTAAAATGGTAAATTTTATCAGTATTAGAGCACATAGAGGACTACAGGAAGTAGTCTTCCATATTCATGAGCTGCAGCTAGCCCCACCCATCCCATGCACTAGCCACTGCTTGACAGATATCTCTCTATGCACAGTAATAGGCAAACAGCGGTCAGTGGCTCAAGGGTGGGTGAGCATGGTTAGCTGCAACTCATGAATATCGAGGACTACTTCCTGTAGTCCCCTATGTGTGTGCTGATACTGATGAAATGTAAGTTTCTCACAAAGCACTGCATGGATACAAACATTTTCTATATAAAAACGCAAAATCTGTTTGTGTCGTATACAAATCCACAGTTCTGGTCTGATTTGAGTGAAATTTTGCATGATCACCACAAACCCTTACCTTACAATGTGATCATTCTGGGGTCTGCTACAATGGTTTTAGTGTAAAGAAAAAGGTACTGGAAGCCAAGATAGAAACATAAAAATGCTAGTGTGAAGAAATAAAAAGAAAAAATATAATTTGTAAACTTAGAAAAGTTCTGCTCTTTACTTCTACAGGTTCTTAAAGGGAACCTGTTGGGTCTCTCATACTGCACTGACTACAGGCAGCCCGATACAGTGACAGGCACTCTGATTCCAGCAGATGAAAAACCGAAAATAAAGGAGTAAGATGCTATCATAAAATTAAGAAAAAGAAGCTGATTGCCAAGGCACATCGGAGTTCTTTGCCCTGTGGTATCTGTGCAGACCTTCATGGACTCCACTGAGTCTTCGCTCTCGATCCAGTCTCCTTAGGCAGGCAGCTGAATATTGCCATCATCCACTTAGGGCAGTCGATCCTCCCCCTCCCTCTTTTGTTTTTTCCTTTTCTCCCTTTCTTTTTCCCTTTAACTTCCTTTATTGTCCTTTTTTCCCACCTTTTGCTCCTCTTAAGGAAAGTGTTTGCATTCATATATTTTTATATATTTTAAAAACCAGTAAAGAAAGATTATTCATAAAATTAAGAAAAAAATCTCTTTCATTAAAGATACATTAAAGATACTTTCAAAGATATGCAATAATAACAAAAACAAACAGGAAGGTCTCAGAAAAAGCACGCACACACTAGGCATGGTATATAGATATATGATTCATAGTAAACAAAAATGATGATCTCGTATGGTGCAGAGTGTTAAGGCAGCAAAAATGCAGTCCTAAGCTCTCGCTCACGACCTGAAGGTTGCAAGTTCAATCCCCGCATGGTTGCAGGTAGCTGGCTCAAGGTAGACTGAGCCTTCCATTCTTCTTTGGTCATGACCTGAAGGTTGCAAGTTTAGTCCCCACATGGTGCAGGTTGCCTGCTGAAGATTGACTCAGCCTTCCAGCCTTCCGTGGTCATGACCTGAAGGTTGCAAGTTCAGTCTCTGCGTAGTGCAGGTAGCCGGCTTAAGATTGACTCAGCCTCCATCCTTTCGAAGTTGGTAAAATCAATACCCAGCTTGGTAGTGGTGGAGTAATAAATAAATTACCTGAAAGTGCTGCGGAATTATTTCCTGCTATACAAATGGCAACATTTATTTTTATTTATTTATATAGGCTAAAAAAGTGCTTAATTATAACTCAGTGTACCAGAATAAAGAGAATGATCAATCATTGCAAAATATACACAGTAACCAACTGCACAAATGGTGAAACAGTCAGTTGCATACCCATAAGTGGCAATGGTAGATTCTGGATTTTTTGAGCCTATACCCCTTTTGTTTACTATGAAATATATCTATACACCATGCCTATGTATATATTTCTTAGATCCTCCTGTTCATGTCATTACTATCTCTCCATTAGAGTGTGTTCACACGCAGCTGATTTTCTGCAGATTTTGTTGTGGATTTTTGTGCCGATTTCAAATTGAAGGGACGAAATCTGCTGCAGATTCTAACCAAAATCCACAACCAAATCCGCAGTAATTCTGCTACGCAACCTTATGGCATCTTCAATAATCAGAGTGTGTCCCTATATGGGGCTGCCCACAGCCAGAGCAGCTGTAGGATCCGGACGGGTTCCCTTTAAGCCCTGGTGCACTGTTTAGAAATCTAAGTCCTGTCAAGCGAATGTCATCCAAATTTTTCCTCCATAGGAAAACATTGAAGTTGCACAATGTTGCAAAATTCATTGTTGAGCCCTGGCCTTAGGGTAATATTAAAGCTACCTGTCCATCGAGCTTTCTTTATATATTCAGCTAGAAGCTTTAGCAAGACTGAAAGCAGATTTCTGCATTTACACATTTGCTACATCTATCCAGACTAGATTATTAAAGCAGAGCAGAGAAGATGACTTAAAACTCAGCTCATTAGTATTTCCAGGCTTGCCAGCTCTATGGGCAGAGATCAGACTGCCAAGTCACAAATGTGAATCTGAGTGATAAAGAGAAAAATAAGAGGGACCTAAATATTGTGGAAACTGTCCTCTGTCACGCAAAACTATGAAATGAGGGAAAGCCTGGACCAAAAGCTCAAATACACAACCTTATTGCAATGTTGTGATGTTCTTTTCTTACAGATTTTTTTCAGAATAAATATAAATGTATCCAAAACATTTGGATATAGAATATGTCAGAACCGGCAACTCTCGGGGCCGCCGTGCCCGCACCACCGGTCCGGCCACCCGGGGTACAGGAGCGCGGCGCAGAGGTACCCCGGTTCTTGTGATCTCCCCGGGCCGCTGTAAGACTGGTCGCCGCCGGGTTGCTAGGGAGGCAGCTGGTGCTTCTAGTGTCCTGACTACCAGGCTGGCTTCCCTAGTAACTGTCTGTGCAGCTAGACTGGGGGCGTGTCCCCAGCACCGCCCTGATTAGCCCTGCTGCTGTCAGGCTCCCCGCCCCAATCAGCTTCTGGGGCGGGAGCGCTGACAGCATTTAAATAGGTGTGTTTTCCTCTCAGGCCTCGCCAGTGTTAGTTTGGTTCTCCAGCTGCACCCGCGTTTATCCTGACTGCTCTTGTGACCTCGGCTTTTCTGACACCTGCTTTTGGACTTGACTACGTTTTTGCCTGACCCCTCCGTACTGCGTACCCTCTTGTTGCCTACCCGGATTGTCTGACCATTCTACCGTTGCTTGTCTCAGTGTCTGTTTGTCTCCCGTGTTCCCGCTTCCCTAGTGAGGGTAGGGACCGTCGCCCAGTTGTCGCCCTGGGGGGTAGCCCAGGGGGGCAAGTAGGCAGGGACAGGGGTTGCGGGATATCTCAGGGACCCCCATATCCCGGACACTGTCCTGACAGTAACACTGGCCGAACTAAGGTCAGACCCTTGCATCCGCCCGGCAACTTTGAGCCCCTCGATGGAGGCCGTGGCGGCTGTAGCGAACCAGGTCCAGGTCCTTACGACCCTTGCCCAGGACCTAACAGCCCGCTTGCAGCCACGGGAACAAGTGGCAGCTGCAGGTCCCATGCAGCCCTCGTCCGCTCCAGGAACGATGTCAGAACCTCGAGCCACGCTTCCGGATTGCTTCTCCGGAGAGAGAGATCAGTTTTTTGCATTTAGAGAGAGCTGCAAGCTCTACTTTGATCTCCGCCCCCACTCCTCTGGTACTGAATACCAGAAAGTGGGAATCGTAATTACCCGCCTGAGGGGAGAGCCCCAGAATTGGGCTTTCTCGCTACCAGCTGGCTCTCCAGCCCGACTATCCCTTGACGCCTTTTTTTTCGCCCTGGGTCAAATTTATGACGAACCCGACCGGGCGGGCTACGCAGTCTCCAAACTTCTGGCCCTGCGCCAGGGTTGTAAGATGGCGGAGGACTACTGTTCCCAATTCCGTCAACATTGTACGGAATCCCGGTGGAACGATGCCGCCCTAAAAGACTTATTTTTGACCGGTCTGTCTGAGGGTCTCAAGGACCTACTTGTGGCCCACCCAGAGCCTAAAACCCTGGAGCAAGCCATGTCGCTGGCTATTCGAGCCGACCGACGTTTGAGGGCCAGACACGCCGCTCGGACCACCCCACTCCCCACGTCTACTTCTTCGACTGACCCGACCGTTTACCCTCCCACCACCGAGGCCATGGAGCTGGGAGCCGTGAACCCCGAGCAACGACGGGAACACCGCCTGAAGAAGAACCTCTGCTTCTACTGTGGGGAGCCGGGTCACCGCATTGCTACCTGCGCTAAGAAGCCACGGCAGGAAGAACTCCCGCTCCTAGGCAGTTATCGGGGGGACTGTCTAGGAGCCAAGGTACTCCCTGTGTTGTCCAAAATGTTAGTGCCTTGCACCCTAGAATTTCATGCTTTCCACCGTACTGGGCAAGCCTTTGTTGATTCGGGGGCTGCGGCTAATTTCGTTAACTTTAATTTCGTTGCTCAACTGTCCGGGGTTTTGTTACGTTTAGAAACTCCGATTCTGGTTTCAGGAGTGGACTCCACTCCCTTGCAAGCAGGGGTGGTTAATCTGGTAACCCCTGAAGTAAGGTTTACTATAGGAGCCTTACACGTGGAAACCTGCACCTTTCTAGTGATGAGAGATTTGTCTGTGGACGTCGTCCTAGGCCTCCCCTGGCTCCGGGAGCACAACCCGGTAGTAAATTGGGACACGTTGGAACTGGTAAAGTGGGGTCCCCGCTGTGCCAACCACCTTTGTGCGGTGAAGGTGGGAATCTCCACCTGCGAGGGGAGCCCCCTACCAGAATACCTCTCCGAGTTTTCTGACGTGTTCTCCAAACAATTATCTGAAGCTCTGCCCCCTCATAGGGAATGGGACTGTAAAATAGACTTGATTCCTGGGGCCAAACTTCCTAAGGGCCGCATTTATAACGTTACGGTTCCAGAGAGAGAATCCATGAAGGACTACATCCAGGACAGCCTGGCCAAGGGGCACATCCGGCCCTCAGAATCCCCGGTGGGTGCCGGGTTTTTCTTCGTTGAGAAGAAGGATGGGGGTCTCCGGCCCTGTATTGACTATAGAGAGCTAAATAAAATCACAGTCCGAAACCAGTATGCTCTTCCACTCATTCCTGACCTCCTCAACCAGGTCGCTGGTGCCCGATGGTTTTCTAAACTTGATCTCAGGGGAGCATACAACCTCATCCGCATTCGGGAGGGGGATGAGTGGAAAACCGCCTTCAATACGCCCCTCGGGCATTTTGAATACCTAGTTATGCCTTTTGGATTGTGTAACGCCCCCGCCATTTTTCAGGGGTACATGAACTCAGTGTTTCAGGATATCATGGGGGTGTTCGTGGTTGTATATCTAGACGACATTTTGATTTTTTCCTCCGACTTGCCGAGTCACCATACTCACGTTCAGACTGTGCTAGCTCGACTCAGACATAACAAGCTGTTTGCTAAACTCGAGAAATGTGTTTTCGGGGTACAAAAGATATCATTTTTGGGGTATATCATCACGCCATGCGACTTCCAGATGGATCCTGAAAAGGTGAAGGCCATCACGGAGTGGGCTCAGCCAGGGTCGTTGAAAGCCCTTCAACGCTTCCTCGGCTTCGCCAACTACTATCGCAAATTCATTAAAGACTTCTCCGTGGTGGCTAAACCTCTAACGGACCTCACCAGAAAGGGGGCAGATGTGAGGACCTGGTCTTCTGAGGCTCTGTGGGCCTTCAATACCCTAAAGGCGGCGTTCTCGTCTGCACCTGTCCTAGTACAACCGGATCTGTCCAGTCCTTTTGTGGTGGAGGTAGATGCCTCTGAGTTTGGTGTGGGAGCGGTACTGTCCCAAGGTCCCTCCACTCTCACCAACCTTAGACCGTGTGCCTATTTTTCTAGGAAGTTTTCGTCCACCGAACGGAACTATGATATAGGCAACCGGGAATTGCTGGCGATTAAGTGGGCTTTCGAAGAGTGGAGGCATTTTTTGGAAGGAGCCCATCACCAGATTACGGTACTCACTGACCATAAAAACCTCACTTATCTAGATTCCGCTAAGAGGTTAAATGCTCGGCAAGCCCGCTGGGCCTTGTTTTTCTCTCGGTTCAATTTTGTTGTTACCTATAGACCCGGTTCTAAGAATGTCAAGGCTGATGCCCTGTCTAGGAGTTTTGGTTCTCCGGAACCTTCCGAGCCGGAGCCTGAGAGCATTCTCTCCCCCGGGGTGGTCCTCGCTGCTGTCTCCTCCGACCTTTCACCTCTCATTCACGCCGCTCAACAATCTGCTCCTGAAGCCCTTCCGGAAGGCAAATTATTTGTCCCGTTGTCACTGAGATTGAAAGTGTTAGAGGAGACACATGCTTCAGTCCTAGCTGGACACCCCGGTATCAGGGGTACTCTGGAGTTAGCGGCCAGACTCTATTGGTGGCCGCACATGGCCAAGGATGTACGGGTATTTGTGTCCGCGTGCCCGGTTTGCGCAAGGGGGAAGAACCTCAGGAGACGTCCTGAGGGGCCTCTTCTGCCCTTGCCCATTCCGTCCAGGCCATGGTCCCATTTGTCCATGGATTTTATTACTGATCTGCCATCCTCGCTGGGGAATACGGTCATTTGGGTAATAGTTGACCGTTTCTCCAAAATGTCTCATTTTGTTCCACTTGGCAAGTTGCCTAACGCCAAACTTTTGTCTGAGATGTTCATCAAGGAGATTGTTCGGTTACATGGCATCCCCGAGGATATTGTGTCTGATAGAGGGGTTCAGTTCGTCGCTCGCTTCTGGCGAGCCTTCTGTAAAAATCTAAACGTTAATTTGTCCTTTTCCTCCGCGTTCCATCCCGAGAGTAACGGACAAACGGAACGGATGAACCAAGAACTTATCCAGTATCTGCGACTGTTTGTCTCTGATAACCAGCATCAGTGGGCCAACTACTTACCTCTCGCCGAATTTGCTATTAACAACCATGGTAACTCGTCGACCCAACTGTCACCTTTTTTTTGTAACTATGGGTTCCATCCCCGGTTCTCGCTTTCTACTCCTTTGGTCTCGAACAATCCGGCCGCCGACATATCCGCCGAAGAACTGTGCACAGTTTGGGCCCAGGTTCGTAAGAACCTTCAGGGTTCCCAAGAGAAACTGCGTAAATACGCAAATAAAAGACGTACTATCTCTGCACCTTTTGTGGTCGGGGAGCAGGTTTTATTATCATCTAAGAATCTGAGACTTAAGGTTCCCTCCCTGAAACTTGCTCCTCGGTTCATTGGCCCATTTACGGTTTCTCAGGTTATCAACCCGGTGCCATATAAGTTGGCACTTCCTGACCCCTGGAAGGTCCACAAGGTTTTTCACAAGAACTTGCTTAAGAAGTATGTGACTCCAGTTCTCCCCACCCAGAACCCGCCTCCTCCCTCTCTGGTACAGGGGGAACTGGAGTATGAAGTAGAAAGGCTTGTGGATGCCCGACGGGTTAGAGGTGGGCTGCAGTACCTGGTCCACTGGAGAGGATTTGGCCCTGAGGATAGGACGTGGGTCCCTGCCAGGGACGTTCATGCGCCACGCCTAGTCCAGGCATTCCACAGGGCTTTCCCGCTTAAGCCCGCACCTGGCCATGGGGGTCCGGTGTACCCCCGTAGAAGGGGGGGTACTGTCAGAACCGGCAACTCTCGGGGCCGCCGTGCCCGCACCACCGGTCCGGCCACCCGGGGTACAGGAGCGCGGCGCAGAGGTACCCCGGTTCTTGTGATCTCCCCGGGCCGCTGTAAGACTGGTCGCCGCCGGGTTGCTAGGGAGGCAGCTGGTGCTTCTAGTGTCCTGACTACCAGGCTGGCTTCCCTAGTAACTGTCTGTGCAGCTAGACTGGGGGCGTGTCCCCAGCACCGCCCTGATTAGCCCTGCTGCTGTCAGGCTCCCCGCCCCAATCAGCTTCTGGGGCGGGAGCGCTGACAGCATTTAAATAGGTGTGTTTTCCTCTCAGGCCTCGCCAGTGTTAGTTTGGTTCTCCAGCTGCACCCGCGTTTATCCTGACTGCTCTTGTGACCTCGGCTTTTCTGACACCTGCTTTTGGACTTGACTACGTTTTTGCCTGACCCCTCCGTACTGCGTACCCTCTTGTTGCCTACCCGGATTGTCTGACCATTCTACCGTTGCTTGTCTCAGTGTCTGTTTGTCTCCCGTGTTCCCGCTTCCCTAGTGAGGGTAGGGACCGTCGCCCAGTTGTCGCCCTGGGGGGTAGCCCAGGGGGGCAAGTAGGCAGGGACAGGGGTTGCGGGATATCTCAGGGACCCCCATATCCCGGACACTGTCCTGACAGAATAGTTCCACCTAACTAAGAAGTTTACGCTATATTCAGCATTAAAGGGTAAGGACTGGATGACATGAGATGCTAGATTTTGCAGTAAAACCTCAAATTATGTTACATATTGCAATATAATATAAAAACTTGAGAAAACTTATTTTAGCTTGCCCTCATCCTTTTGGTTCATTCAATGTTCAACTCCTTCCGGCTGCAAAACTTTTTTTTAATTATTTTTCCAACCCCACTTTCAAAATCAAATGCAACATTATCACATGAGGGCCTGTTTTTGTTTTTGTGTGAGTAGTTGTATCTTTCAGGGGTTTTTTTTAGGAATGAGGCGATCAAAAAAGTACAATTCTGGCATTGCATATTAATTTTCCTGATGGAGGTCAACGTGCAAGTTAAATAATGTTAGATTTTAATAAATTGCATTTTTATACATGTGGCAACACCACTTTTTATACTTTACTTTTAAGGGCACCCTATTAAGCACTGCCATAAGCAGGACTTAATAAGGAGCCATTCACTGTAGTCCTGAAAGCCTTCACAGGACACCAGTCTGCCATGTTAACTGAATGGAAGCCTGCAAGCTCATTGCGGGAGCGGATTTCAGTTGACAGAGGGAGCTCCCTCTCTCAGTTTAGTCATTGAAATGCCACTTTCAGAACTAACAGTGGCCGCTAAAGGGTTAACTGTCAAATTTGGTTCCCAAGTCCACTCTATACAATGACATTTGGCATTTGCCATACATGTACGGCAGATGTTGGGAAGGTAGATCAGCATTCCTGACATGTTGGTTTTAATAAATACTTGTAATATCCATAAAATAACAATTCCAGAGCACTTTTATTTTGGATTTCTGTTTTATGATCCTGATCTGTTATTTCTCCTGTCAAAGTATGAATAAATTTACAACTGGATGTTGTCATTCCCCTTGCTAATAGGATGTGTCCCGACACAGTATGATACTGTTGGCACCGATTAGACAATGTCAGATGATGTAGGATCATACGTAACTGAAAAGGGAAATGGTGACATCCAACTGTCAGTTTATTCATACATTTCCAGGAGGAATAACAGAGGAATGGTGCAAATAAAATAGAAGGTGTACAGAATTGTAATTTCATATGGATACTAGACATGCTAGTAAAAATGACAGGTCTTCTTTACGTTTTTAAAGAATAGGAATATTAGACTTTTTTCAGTTAAGGACAAGCCCCCATAGAATATGATGAGAAGTGACATCTTCTATACAAACAGACAATGTTAATTGAAGCTCTGACTAGAACTAATGTGGTGAAACCACATTTGCTTTGATATGAGACAGATGTAGTAAAAGGGTTTAGCATATTTACTGTATTTACTGGCTATGACTTCCAATATAGCTCTAATCTGAAGCAACTATACACGGCCGTGCAGCCACAACGATAACACAGCGTGCAGAAAATCTCTATATTTCATAAGAATGTATTAAGCTTAATGTAGTAAAAATATTAATTAACATGTCCTGTGCGAATCAGAATGAAGTACGTCCGAGAAGCTTGTGAAGAAGAAACTGATAAATAAGAGCAATATTTCTAATAATTCTAAATGTTTTCTTTCTCCTCTAATCCAAATCCTAAAAGATTTGTATTTTGTAGTCAATTTCATAATTAAGAAAACTCAAATGGGCTTTCAACATGTTTTACATTAACGGCTTGTAAAGAATGAGAATTTAGGGATTTAAAAACAACAAAATAAAAATATGAATACTTCAACAATTGGTTAACACAATAGCAGCTGCACACAGTCCTAATCAATTCCATGGAACTAGCAGGACTGCTATGCCAGCAGAGCTACTATGCCAGCTGGGCTAATATGCTAGCAGGGCTATTATGCCAGCAGGGCTATTATTCTAGCAGGGCTACTATGCCAGCAGGGCTATTATTCTAGCAGGGCTATTATTCTAGCAGGGCTACTATGCTATAGGACATGAACATAAGTTGTCAGGTCACAGACTTTTTCTTTCATGCTAGATCTGTAGGCCAAAGGATAGGTAAAGTAACTTTTGTGTGTGTACCTTGCCCCTCCATGGAAGAATAATATGAAGAGAGTTGTCAGTAGCATAAAATAAGAATAGAATAACATCTCTACCCTACTATATAGTGGACTGACAAATCACAGAGAGTAATCGGTTGTCTACAATGAAGACAGTTTTCATATAAGAATGTAAACCTGATCGTATCGATTACATTGCAGCTTTCCTTTTCTTAATAGAAGTTATTGAAAGTGATGATTGAGAGGATAGAAAGTTAAGAAGTCAGGAAACAGGGAGAGGGTACATGGACCTGGAGCTCCTCTCCCTATCAACCTTTTATCAGTGCCATCCTTTTATTAATTTGGCCCTAAGCCCTTAAAACTGACTCACGATATCGCTAAGATCCTCCTTGACTATCTAGGTAAATCCTTGTCCACCAGAGAAGAACCATGGCCTACCTCCACTTCACAAATGCAGACTGAGCGCTAATAGTGCAGACAGACATTTTTTGCAGCTGTCGATGCATTCCTGGCACCAACATCCACTAGTTTGGACACTTCCTCACTATTATGTCCGGCAGACTGTGAATATGGGCTACAGCTATAACTGCTAGCTTTATCTGTGGCCTACTTCTAGGTAGCAGCCGCGACTTTGATTTGGGAATGCTTGAAGCGCCTGAAGTACAGTAAGATGTACTAAGCCAGCAAACTCCCCCAGCTGACAGGCTGCATCCTTACCATATATACCCCGCAGATCCAGGGCTTGACAGGCAGCTGCAGTCACTGACAACTGTGGTCTTGACTACGGCTTCAATTTCTCGAGTGCCCGAAATGTAGTGTGCTGCCAATCCACATGCTCCCCCATAAGTCCACACTCCTTGAAATGCTCCAGTCGAATAATCTGTGGTTTTTATTATAAATAACAGATTTACTTGTCCGAAGACAATCCCTTTACCACACTAGTCCCAACACATAAATAAGGGCTATTGTCACCCTCCAAACTCATGTATATAGCAGAGACCGTTATATATTGTGGTCCTGAATCATGGCTCATCAAACACTAACTTCAACCTACTGAAGTTATCCTGAAGTGACCCCTTCACACATGTCTAATAACTTTCATTTCTCAATATTTTTTAAAGGATCACAGTTTCAATTTTTCTGGATACCCATTCTCTATATACAACATGATTATGTAAACACACATATTCTAAAATACCAAATGGCCCTTTTCCAAAGCAATAAATACCTCTGCAATACTTTAAAATGGTGAAAGTAGAAGGGAACTGTCATAGAAGGAACTCAGGCTCATCATACTCCACAAGGCAATCTGGATAAATGTCTTAAGAAACAAGGTGCTGCTCAGCCCATATTGTCAGTCCACACAATAGATAAATGAAGGCAAATTCTCTAATGCCTGAAATGGAAACAGTAAAGGCAAAGAAGGTGCAATGCTGGGAGATCTACCGAGTTGTACAGGCTTCTTAAAATATTTCCTAGCCAACAACATAGCTGTAGTTCTAAAAGACCTGGTTGACCTTGCAAGCACACAATCATTCATATTTGAATTAAACTCAGCCGCCTCTCAAAGCTTCAAAGTCTGCAAATATCACTTAAATTCAAAAGCTCTGGAAGATCAAGAAAATAGGATAAGGCAACAATCTTCACTTTTGAGAAGTCCCCAAAAGAGTTGCCCCTAAAGCTGATCCCACTGCCATACAAAAAATATGCCAGTCACTCTTTGGTGCAAACTGAGCAGACTCCTTCACATTTGAGAGAGCCCACAGAGCTCTTCTCCCATATCCTAAAACAACGGACTCCCCCCAGGCACATTATTTGAAGTTTTCTTTAACATTAAGGATAAAGGGCTATTACTCTCTAAAACATAGGAGTCTGATACAAGGTTGGGGTGCTGGGGCCCGCTGCGACTGGATAGCCGAAATTGCCAAAATAAAGTTCTGCAGGTACTTCTGAAGTTAACTGTACCAATATCTTGAGGATACTCGTGTGGCACAGAGTGTAAGCTCTCACCTACGACCTGAAGGTTGCAAGTTCAATCCCCACATGCGTCAGGTAGCAGGCTCAAGGTTGACTCATCCTTCCGAGGTCGGTAAAATGAGAACCCAGCTTGGTGGGGGGTAATTAAGTAATAATTACCTGAAAGCGCTGCGTAATAAGTTGGCGCTATACAAATACCAAGATTTTTTTTATTTACTGATACAATTAAATAACACAGGATTCACCATACACAATAAGTGGTGGTCATCTCAATACACAATATTTGCAGTCAAAGGGGTTGTCCTGCAAAGAATATTTTAATTGTGAAATCCAGCCCATAATTATAAACATTTTTCAAATTCACATTTCTTAAAAAAAAGTTTCATATCCCCCGATATTCCAGAAATAATATCACCATAATGCCTCCTGCAGTTTCTTTTGAAAAAAGTCTATAGTTTTAGGCTTTTTTGCATGCAGTGTGGTTCAGATGCTTGGGGAGCTCAGGATGCCCTGCCAGTGTGGCACACTGTGGTGATACTGGGCAATTCACTGCTTTGCCAGTAGGGGTTGTATTCCTGTATTGTGTGGCACACTTATCTATGGCTGACATCCTCGGTGTCAGTTCATATACAGTTAGGGCCAGAAATATTTGGACAGTGACACAAGTTTTGTTATTTTAGCTGTTTACAAAAACATGTTCAGAAATACAATTATATATATAATATGGACTGAAAGTGCACACTCCCAGCTGCAATATGAGAGTTTCCACATCCAAATCGGAGAAAGGGTTTAGGAATCATAGCTCTGTAATGCATAGCCTCATCTTTTTCAAGGGACCAAAAGTAATTGGACAATGGACTCTAAGGGCTGCAATTAACTCAGAAGGCGTCTCCCTCATTAACCTGTAATCAATTAAGTAGTTAAAAGGTCTGGGGTTGATTCCAGGTGTGTGGTTTTGGATTTGGAAGCTGTTGCTGTGACCAGACAACATGCGGTCAAAGGAACTCTCAATTGAGGTGAAGCAGAACATCCTGAGGCTGAAAAAAAAGAAAAAATCCATCAGAGAGATAGCAGACATGCTTGGAGTAGCAAAATCAACAGTCGGGTACATTCTGAGAAAAAAGGAATTCACTGGTGAGCTTGGGAACTCAAAAAGGCCTGGGCGTCCACGGAAGACAACGGTGGTGGATGATCGCCGCATACTTTCTTTGGTGAAGAAGAACCCGTTCACAACATCAACTGAAGTCCAGAACACTCTCAGGGAAGTAGGTGTATCTGTCTCTAAGTCAACAGTAAAGAGAAGACTCCATGAAAGTAAATACAAAGGGTTCACATCTAGATGCAAACCATTCATCAATTCCAAAAATAGACAGGCCAGAGTTAAATATGCCGAAAAACACCTCAAGAAGCCAGCCCAGTTCTGGAAAAGTATTCTATGGACAGATGAGACAAAGATCAACCTGTACCAGAATGATGGGAAGAAAAAAGTTTGGAGAAGAAAGGGAACGGCACATGATCCAAGGCACACCACATCCTCTGTAAAACATGGTGGAGGCAACGTGATGGCATGGGCATGCATGGCTTTCAATGGCACTGGGTCACTTGTGTTTATTGATGACATAACAGCAGACAAGAGTAGCCGGATGAATTCTGAAGTGTACCGGGATATACTTTCAGCCCAGATTCAGTCAAATGCTGCAAAGTTGATCGGACGGCGCTTCACAGTACAGATGGACAATGACCCCAAGCATACAGCCAAAGCTACCCAGGAGTTCATGAGTGCAAAAAAGTGGAACATTCTGCAATGGCCAAGTCAATCACCAGATCTTAACCCAATTGAGCATGCATTTCACTTGCTCAAATCCAGACTTCAGACGGAAAGACCCACAAACAAGCAAGACCTGAAGGCTGCGGCTGTAAAGGCCTGGCAAAGCATTAAGAAGGAGGAAACCCAGCGTTTGGTGATGTCCATGGGTTCCAGACTTAAGGCAGTGATTGCCTCCAAAGGATTCGCAACAAAATATTGAAAAAAAAATATTTTGTTTGGGTTATGTTTATTTGTCCAATTACTTTTGAGCTCCTAAAATGTGGAGTGTTTGTAAAGAAATGTGTACAATTCCTACATTTTCTATCAGATATTTTTGTTCAACCCTTTAAATTAAACGTTACAATCTGCACTTGAATTCTGTAGTAGAGGCTTCATTTCAAATCCAATGCGGTGGCATGCAGAGCCCAACTCGCGAAAATTGTGTTACTGTCCAAATATTTCTGGCCCTAACTGTATGCAGACTATGATTGTTAGCAGTCATTCCTCCCCCAATCTGGGCTGGGTTGAGATTGGTGGTTATATACTAGTCGGCATTGAACATTTAGCTTGCTTATATTGCAATCTGACTCTCTGTATTCTACCAGGTTCTATGGTGATTGAGCCTGCACTGCAGTTTATCAGATGGTACATTCTTGGCTTCTTTTTTGTGAGTTTTACCACTGGGAACAAGGAGCAAGGGACACCCTTCTCAGAATTAGTAGAGGTTCCAATGGTCAGACCACCACAGATCAAACAGTTAGTTAGTCAACTGGCCAATTCCATTCTGCAATTCTGTAAAGAGTACATAAATTACTTAAATAGGCACGGCACTTTCCGTAATTGTTGTATACATCAATATAACAGGTGAATATAAGAAACTTTGTAAGATATCTTATGAGAGAAAAATGCTTTCCTCCACTTATCAGGCCCTTTTCCTCTTCCTCTTCGGCATCACACCTAAACTGTTCACTCACTCTGAAAAACTGCTAAAATCTATTTTAGTAGATTAAATGAACCAACACTTCACTGACAGGGCAGATTATGTGCTGCACGTAGAAGTCAATAGTGTGTCGAAGCAGAGAGACAGAAATATGCTGCCTGCAACTAATAGTGAGCGTTTTACTGTCTCACTGCTACTAGAATCACATCTACACTGCTCTGTACTGCGATACAATGTCTTCCATGTTGCTACTACTTCTATCTATATGATAGAAGGAGACAGGGTAGCAGTCTCTTCTCTTCTATGTGTGGGCACTAAGAGACATCATGGCAGCTATTCGCAACTCACCAGCTCTGGAAAAACTAACAATTAGGGCCCACAGAGTGGGAAACTGGAGATAAATCTATATATATAAAGATGAAAGCCCTCACCGACTCACTCATTGACTGACTGATTCACTGACTGACTCGCCACTAATTCTCCAACTTCCTGATGTCGTAGAAACATGAAATGTGGCACGAGCATTGATTATGTCATAAATAGGAAAAGGAAATGGGTCCCAACTCAATTAATCAATTCTAGCGCAAAAGAATTAGCGTCCAAATTTTAACTACGGAATCTAATTCTCTCACTTCCCGATGTCATAGAAACTTGAAATTTGGCACAAGCATTGATTATGTCATAAATAGGAAAAGTTAATGGGTCCCAACTTGATTATTCAGTTCTAAGTGCAAAAGAATTAGCGTCCAAATTTTACGTAGTATTCTAATTCTCTCACTTTCTGATGTCATTTTCTATAAAGGAAATGTCGCATGGTTACCTCCACGTGATGTTTCCTGGATAACGCAAAGAACCATGCAAAATGGTGAACATATTTTTTACCTCGGTATCTCTAAAGTTACCACGACTTAATAAGATTTTCTGTGTGAACACCAGATAAACACCAATACCAAATTAACTCGGGCAAAGCCAGGTATATCAGCTATAGAGATGAGCGAGTATACTTGCTAAGGCACATTACTCGAGCGAGTAGTGCCTTAGCCGAGTATCTCCCCGCTCGTCTCTAAAGATTCGGGGGTCGGCGGGGGTCGGGGAGCGGCGGGGAAGAGCGGGGAGGAACGGAGGGGAGATCTCTCTCTCCCTCTCTCCCCCCCGAATCTTTACAGACGAGCCGGGAGATACTCAGCTAAGGCACTACTCACTTGAGTAATGTGCCTTAGCGAGTATACTCGCTCATCTCTAATCAGCTAGTTCCATATATAAGTCATATAATTGTGAGGAATACTATTCCTCATTTACACACACACGACTGCCTATTCTGAAGTAATTTGGAAGTATTGGTAAGTTTTAAGGTCTAACCCCATAGCATGCAATTAAAGGGGTACTAACTTTTCAGACAACTTTTCCTCATCTAATAACCTGTGTATGTCTCAACAATCTTATAATATACTTTGATCAAAATTATTTTTCGTTTTACCACTATAAATTAATTTTGAAGTGTAGCCCGTGGTGCAATCCAATGACTATTGCTAGTGTAATGAAGTGACATAGGTAGATTCCCCCAATTTTGCATTTCAGCTAGTATATCTATGGTATCAGCCATCTTCGATCTGGAATACTGGGTGGATTGAGCCAAGTATTCAAGTCTGAATTCTAACAAATGCAGAGTGTCCTCAATATCCATTAAACTGCCTTTTACACCTTTGATCCCAACTGCTCCTATTAGGAATAAGCAGGAAGCCTTTTGTCCCAGGGTTAGATAGCAAGTTAACAAGTCACAGGAGATGCCATTGTGCTCCTGTTCTTCCAATACACATTCCCTAAACTGTCTGGCAGGATCATACAGCTGCTGAGATGAGACAAAAAAAATTAATAACTGGGGTTATGAGTAATTTTGAGTTCTAGCCAGACATAAGTTGTATTTTCTAAACGAAAAGCCTCCCTTGAAAATAATACATTCACTCCCATCGCGCTGCAACCCCCAGAACACGTGGAATTGCACACCTGCTGGGCTAAAAATCCTTTATATATGGTGTTTGATGCCCAATTGTTTGTAAATTCATCCTATGAGATATTATAATAGACAAAAAAAAACAACTTTCTTCCTATGAGATATGAGAGCCATAATTTCACTCTTGCAGTGCCTCCTGGGGAAATATACAAAGTAAAGGCTCAGGGTCCAACAGGGTCCCACTGTAATTAATACCAAAACCAATATACTTGCCAAAAGCAACAACTCTGAGTGGCTCCCCTTAAAAAACTTTTAAACTCAAAGAGTCTGAGCATATAAACTACCTGCCTTACTAAATACATCGGGTGTACTGTATATATATTTTATTAGGAATGGTGGAGGTAGTGCTCACTCCACCGACGCAGCACAATGGCTCATGCACACTGAGTCATACAAAACCAATAATAACTCTGTGAACTATAAATGACACTAGTCACTGACTAGTATCAGTGGTACTAATATACTGAGAGCACCACAATCAATAGTGGGGAGATACATGTCTACAGCATAAATCAGACATTAAAATATAGCACTAGAGCTCCCCCGACATGTTTCGCCAAACAACTGGCATCCTTGCCGGTACATGGAGCTATAAATGCAGCGCCCGGTTGTAACAGACATCTAGACCAGTAAGAGGTGGGATCAGTATTATCCCCACCACCAATCAGCTGTATGATCGACAGAGGGATCAACCAATAGTGGTTCTGGGCATAATGCACAGACACCAGTGCAAGGACCAATAGGAGACACAGTAGGTGGCAGCCAATAGAGGAAAACATAACATTCAGGTACTCCCTGTGCTAATCAGCCGAAGCATGCTCAGTAGATCAAAACGGGCTGATAGTGTAAAAATCTCCACAAATCCGAGGCATTCCCTGTGTTAGTCATACTGAGCATGCTCAGTGGATCAAAAAGGGCTGATAGGATAAAAGTTTCCACAATGCAGAGGCATTCCCACTGTTCATCAGCCAGAGCATGCTTAGTATTTCAAAATGGGCCGATAGAATTATAATCTCCACAAGTCCTAGATGTACGTATAGTTTGTGCTACGTCAGCCGAGCAGTCAATACTAGCGCGATGTCTCAGAGCGTGCACACTCAATTTCCTGCTTTAATGTAACAAAATAAATTATGCAAACAAGGGAGATTATCCCTCTCTAAAACTTACTGGTTTACAGTTGTAGCGGCATAACGCTGACAGCCAGATATATGATTATGCGAAAACAATTTAGAAATATGCAAATTATATATATATCCCCATCCCTCTAAATAAAGAAAAAACACGTCTCAAAGTATTAATATTCAATAGTATCAAATGTCAAAATAGATAAATAAATGTCCCTGGGTGCCATACGCCACAGGTTGGTAACCGTCGGCCCTGTTAACCCCATCATCATGACATTAAGGCATTGAGTTTCTGTAGTATCTGGGATGATGGGACATTTTTTATCTGCAGTGGAGGAACTATTTTCACAAGCTGCTTCTGCACCCACCGGTTGACAGTTCAGACACTTAGTAAACAATCTCCACATTCTCTGTCTCACCTACTGTTAGAGCATATGTGCGCACAATACTTTGGATTTACTAATCATCTGGCCAGAATGTCTCTGAATGCCTGACTCACACAATTGTCCTGGGACTCACTGACCAAATCCAAGCATCCAGATATACAGCACTTGCTTGCTTAGAGAAAGCATGAAAGTTAAGTAAATTGTAGGGTAAAGCCAGCTCAACCAAGGCTTGAAAAATTGAAAGCCAAAACCTTATCTTTAGTTTAAAAAAATTATTTGAATTGCAACCACAGGACAAAAAGCTCTATTGAAGCATTTCTGGTGCTGCACAGCACCCTTAGTTGTAATGAGTTATAAGTAGAGATGAGCGAGCGTACTCGCTAAGGCAAACTACTAGAGCGAGTAGTGCCTTATGCGAGTACCTGCCCGCTCGTCTCTAAAGATTTGGGCGCCAGCGGGGGAGAACGGTGAGTTGTGAGAGTGAGCAGGGGGGGAGCGGGGAGAGAGTTCTCCCCCCCGTTCCTTTCCGCTCTCCCCTGCTGCTCCCCGCCCCCTGCCAGCACCCAAATCTTTAGGGACGAGCGGGCAGGTTCTCACATAAGGCAAACTACTCAAGTAGTTTGCCTTAGCGAGTACGCTCACTCATCTCTAATTATAAGTTAAAAAGTTGGTTACAAGTCAACAGGTTGGTTATGACTAAGGGTGCGGTGCAGTGCCAGAAACACATTAACAGAGGTTTTTGTGCTGCACTTGCTATTCAAGTATTTTTTTAACTAAGAAAAATAAAACTTTGGCTTTTAATGTTCCAAACCTGGCTTTTCCTACAATTTATTAAGATACTTCCTCCCTGTAAATTAGACCAAGCACAATGCAATACTGAGTGGGAAGTGAGGGAAAGGAAGTACAGGACAGTGAACTACTGGCACAATGGTAGGCTTGTCACACACACCCTGTCTGAAAGCATATTGAAAATAGCAAGGCAACATAAAAATGGGTAAGACCACCTGAAGATCAAAAGTTAAAAACATGAAGCGGCAAAAAGAGTGGCAAATAAGTGTGTAAGGAGAATCTGATTTATTTTAGAAAACTTATTGAAAACTCAGGTACACTTTAAATTCAGCATCTTATAGCACCCATACCAACACTGATCTTGCTGATATTTGAATGACTGCATTTTTTTGGACCATATTGATGTTACTTATATACCACATGAAGGAGCATATTGTGTAATCTCAAGTGTTGTTTCATCTTCCATGCATGCAAATGCAAACCATGTACTAGTCTACATTACAAGCCACAAGTTTGCCAAAGGCATCTGAATATTTGGTATGAGCTTCACTATTGTAATAAGTATAGTAGCTATTATTACCTTGTTAAGTTCTGTGAGCTCATCTGTCACATATATTCCACTTTCGTCTAATGTATCTATAGTCATAGAATTTGGAAACAAATATTTTACCATTGCAATTACAGCAGAGACTTATAGTCAGACAAATGTTCCTGGGCAGTTAGAGCAGACGAATGCTCTCGTCCTGTTACTTCTAATGTCTCATCACCTGACCTGGAGATATTGCCTTTTCATTTGCATTCCATTACCTAGTAATATATTGCCTGCAGAAGAAACATTATAACCTGTCAAGCAGAAAGCAGTAGATAGTGGGTTTATTTTACAACCTGTCTTAAGTTGTTCATTTGGTCTTTTCATGAAAAAAATTAATTGGGGATAGTGTGAGGCTTCATTTTAATAGGGAATAATTTGCATTCTGAAAATAGTGTTTTGCACTAAGAATTCTCCTAACATAATTATAATTTCTATACTTATAAGACATTCTAAACAGAGAAGGAGCAGCTATATACTTTTGGGGGTTCAGATTACTTAATATGTAGCCATTTAAATTAAGAAAATGTGACTCTTCTCACTGGTAAGACTCTGTCTTAAATTAGCAAGCCACCTTCTATCTTTTAATTTGCAACCTTCATTTAGAATTACCCTGATTCAATTATACTTCCAATTCATATAACAATTGTAAATTAAGCAGAATGTAACATATTGAACAAGTAAAGCACTCATTATTCCATTCAATGCAACATCATGTATATGCGTGTGGAAAGGGGGTCATAGGGGGTTGAATCCCTCTTTGATATGCCTACCTATACATGGGTAGAGGGACCTTCAGAGACAGGGGTAACATGATTGTCAAAATCACTAAGGTCCTGAAAGTCACTAGGGCTAGCTGAGAGTGCTGGGGCTGTGCATGAGGACTAAACCATGCCCCAAGATGATGTCGCAGTGGCCATCTTGGCCCAAACATTTGAAAGGTGTGTCTGGCAGCAGCAGGAGACCCATTACTAGAGACCCAGTAGAGATGTTAGTGAGATGGTTCAATTATCCAGGGGCTAAAATATTGCATCCCATGTAGAAGGAGGGGGAGTCTCCCTTCCCACAAGGGATGTGGTCCTTGAAAAAGATGATGGCACTGTTGACTTGTAATTGACGAAAGCTGAAAGTAATGTAAGACCAGTCCAATGACTTTAGTGTATGCACACTAGGGACAGTGGCTGGGACGGATGAGCTTAGACTGAGGAAGTATTTCCTCAGAGACTGTGATACGCGGAATGCAAAAATTGGGATGATGCAGTGGTATGTTTCGTGTTTTTTAAGCTAATGGAAGCTATATGATGTTTACCCAATGGGAGTCATAGGATGTTCACATGATAAGTGATTATCATTGAAATTATGTGAAGAGTAAATGGCGTGATGGTGGATGATAGTGTTATACGCTTATAGGAGATGATATTCAATTCACGTTAGATTAAAGTTACTTGAGATGATATTTATACCTATGTTGCATGAGTCCACAGTGACATGGTGCTCCTAAATTTAGTGATGTGCTCTGATATCTACATGCATTAAGCCATAAGGTTGACATGCCATGGACCTTTGGTAATACGGAGTACAATGATAAGTATGAAGTACCATGAAGACAGTGGTGGTGGATATAAGTACAAGTACAAAGTGCCTTGTCTTGCCAGAGTAATTTCCTTACATGTAATGATGGCAAGAGAAGAAAATGGAAGCAGAGGAGATGTGTCCTGTCCCTTTGGTGCATTGATCCCTCATGCGTGGAGTAAGGAGGCTCTTCTATGGAGACATATGTTATAAGTGTGAGGTTTTGGGTAATTATACATAATGTTAATTGCATTTGTACCCTTGCATGGAGTGATGCATAATAGATTTTTTCAGACATTATTGCTTTCACTTCGTCAACTTTATTGGTCAAACGTCACCATACAGCTTATAGATTTATTATGTAGTATATGTATTTATTAGTAGTATATGTAGTATATGTATTTATTATTTATTTTTTATATTAAGTGTGTCCCTAATAACTGTTCTGCTAATTATAACTACTAACTCCTCATGCTGCTGCACCCCCATTTGCAAACTTGTTTGGGTGTACCAGTACAGGACTAGCCTCCTGGGTACTTTTTCCTCTACCCCTCCCTCTAACTGTCACCCAGCTAACTGCCTGATAATCCTGCACTCCCATGCTACAATCCAACGCACATCTGCTCCAACGAGTGTTTGCTCAGTGATCAGCAGACTCTATTTCATGTTTTCAATGGATCTTAGTGTTGCAAAATGCTCATTTAGAACTGGAATCTGGGCTTTCAACCGTGCAGCTCACTCACATCTCATATTGCAGTATGCACTCTCGAACAGCTTTTCAAGGACTGCATACATGGCACAAGATGTAATGTGGATAGCATTGTCAATCATGTAGCACAATCTAAATGGGGGTGGTAGAGACCAAGTAGATAAAAGTAATAAATGCAAGTGAAAATAAAAATAGATAAGCAGTAAATAAATATAAGTGACACTTTTAAAGTCACACACTTAAGAAACAGCACACTTTAGAATATAGTGCGCACACTCACGCTCGCACACTTGCTTTTCTTTGCTTTATACAGCTCTCAGCTGCAATACTCCTGTTCCTCCTCTGTTTGGATCAATTTGTTAGTCCCATAAACCCCTTTAAAAGAAGTGTCCTTTGGAAAATTCCTTTTTGTTAGAAGAATTCCTCAATGATAAGCTAATTGCAGGGTGTCCTGCCCCTGAGCCCTCAGGAAGCAGCTGCAGTTTGGGAGGGAACCTGTAAGCCCCACCAGAAAAGTAACTAAGCATTACACAGTGTGCATTAAAATCTGAATGCTATCTGTGTATTGCATGGTATGTACACTCTTGAACATTCCCAGGCAGTATAGTCTGTATCTGTTCATAGTTTGTGTGTGACTGTAGGGGAGGAGTCAGATGTAGGCGAACTGAGTTAGTTAAGGTAGCAATGCAGAATTCGGTCATTGAACACTTTCTTCATACCAGGATATATTATCAGATGATTTTCATGGGACTGCTCAGTTATTGTAAATCAATAAGTTATCATGAGGCGCATTAGAAACAACTCATCGCGAACTTGAGTTTTCCTTTATCTGTGTATAGACCATATATTTTACCGAATCTATAGAGCCCCTTCAAGTCATTAATAGCTGTCAGTGTAATGACTAATTTTCTTAGCTCCCTTCCGTTTTCTTTTCGTGGTAGCGTGCCTGTTTTTTTTTTTTTTCTACATTTGGATTTTGCATCTGTATGAAGAACTGGAAGCAATTATAATTTTAATAAAATCTATTTACATACTTGTCTTTGCAAAACAATGATAATTGTTGCGTTTAACAAAGCAGCTGGTATTTAGTAATGCACTCAAAGACTCTAGCCTTGTTTTAAATGAGAATTATGACAAATGTGCTTGGGATGGAAACAAAATTTTACGACAGTTTCATCTTTTATCAAATACTTTTTTTTATTTTTATGGAAACCCATTGTTTCCATTTGTGAAAATGAGTGAAACAGGCTGTCAGTGTTCAACCTATTACTATAATAACTCATTGTACTAACATCCTGCTCTCCCTCATTATAACTTTTCTTATTAAGCTACACCATTATCTGAATCCAAAACTGTCTGTGCCAGGAGCAATGGAACACAAAAGAGAAAAACACCACCATTTAAATAGAATATTACTAAAAAGAATATCAATCTATACTCAAATGGTTTTGTTAGCACATGTGAGATTTTTCATAAACGCTGAAGCAATTTAAACACAAATTGCTTAGTGCAGATGTGACCCAGGAGGTTGTGTGTGTTTATACCAACACATTTCATGACTACAGATTTAATTTTAAAGATTCAGTACACATACTTTTCCCACACTCTTCAGTAGGTCAATGTAAATGGCGTTTCTTAGATGGTTAGGTTTTCCTAAATGTTGTATGTGAAGGAGTAAATTCGAAAAGAATACTCATCAAATAAGTTTTGACTGCAGAATACAATGTAATCAATTTCAAACATACAATCTAACTCTAAACATACTAGTTTCATCTTTTTCATCATTCTAATAGCACCTCTTAAAGCACTTCTGTTAGGCTGAATGCACATGGTCGGGTCGGATTCCGTCTGCGAAATCTCGCAGTGGAATCAGACCCTGTGCTTAGCCAGAGACCCATACTCACCTGTCTGTTTCTGCCGCGAGTGTCTCGGCTGGCAAGCATGAGCAGTGCAGGACTTGACGCACTGTTACGCCGGTGATGACACGGATCCGCGGCGATTTCCAAATTGGCATTTGGGAATAGCCACAGGTCGGGCGGCTTCCATTGACTGCAATGGAAGCTGTCCGTGTGACTTCCCGCACCAAATAGAAAATGATGCGATTCTTCCTCCGCGAGAGGAAATTGTAAGTGATTTCCGCTGGTGTGCAGGGAAGAATCACTTAATGTTGCATGCTATGGACGGACATAGCTGTGGAATTCGTGGCTGGTGTCAAATTCCGCAGCAAGAATCCGTCCCCGGGCATTGGGCCTTAACCCTTTCCGATCCACTGCCTGACGTCTAAAGACATTATGATTTAAGGCTGTACAGCTCCGATGTTTGAAGACGTCCGTCAGGGTTCTCTTACTGTATATTGCCAGCCTCTCTGCTGTTGGAGCCTATCCAATGTGTCATCTCATGCAGTACTGGCTTTAGCCAGCATATAGCGCCATTGTATAACAGCAGAAAAAGAATAAGCCCCCTAGGAAAACCAGAATACTAATTGGATTGGAAAGGGTTAAAGGAAACCTGTGACTAGGTTCATGCTTTCTGAACCACAGCCAGCATAGACCTGAGACAGGAATTTACATTGCAGGGGTATATGTCTCAGGGCCTTGACAGACGACCATGTTTTTGGAGCATTTTGCGGGCATGAAACTCACACCCGCAAAATGTGACTGTGAAGCCGTTGATTTCAATGGTTTTGTTTTCACAGGAGTGTTTCTTATATGATATTCCTATGTGAGAAAAAATAGTCCTGCCCTATCTTTCTGACTTTTTTTCACACGAAATAGCGCAAAGTTTAAACATTGAAAAAAAATGTTACTAGTTCATGTGCAAATACACTCCATAGCGCTGGTCTGTCGAATCCCTAATTCTGAACCGCTTCAGAAATCAGAATAAACATACTTTGCAGATCGGCAAGGAATGAAATCTGAAGTCATGGAGGTGGAGACCCGCTTGTCTATATCTGTCAGTCTATGTGCTGCAGATAGGGAAAGGCTGATGGAGCTCCACCCCCATGACTCTAAGTCAATTATTTGCCTACGCTCAAAATACATTTATTCTGACATGCTGCAGTATTTAAGAATAACACACAAACCTCTGCAATATACAATAGTTCAAACAGCTTGAACTTGGTGATACGTTTCCTTTAAATTATCCATATATCATATTTATGTTAAGGAGGGCCTGTCAGTTTTCCTATCGTGTATTTTAAGACATATTTGTATTCTCCATGAAATAACAATTCTTTAAGGTCTTTTCTTAGGACTTTCTTAAAACGTTGCACACTTCTCTTAAGGGGGTTGTACTGGAATCACTTTTTATCACCCACCACTTAGGTAGGTAATAAAAGTCTGATTGGTAGGGTTTCACTGCTGAGACTCCCACTGATCTCAAAGACGAGGGTCCTTGCGTTCCCCCTCCACCTCACCCCTTACAGAGAGAAGGAGATTGAATGGAGCAATGGCTGCTCATGTGTAGTCCTACTCCATTCATTTTCACCAGGACTGCTGGAGATAGCTGAGTCCAGATGCTCACCTATTTCTATCAGTCCCACTAAAGCTAATGGAGTGGCAGCCATGCATTCTTGACCCTTGCTCCATTCATTTTAACATCATTGCTGGGGCAGTGACTCATAAGTGACAGAAAGACCCCCATTCTTGGGAATCAGTGAATGTCTCAGGAGGTAAGACCCCTACCAATCAGACTTTTATGACCTATCCTAGGGATAGGTGATAAAAGCTAATTCTGGCACAACCCCTTTAAATGCCTCATAAACATGTATTAATGAATTGACAACAGGGTGTTACTATTCCCATTGTCACAGGGGTGTGTCCCTGTGCAGTCTGCAAGGAATGAACAGATGTCAGATGAACAGAGTAAGGACACCCTGCCCAACTGGTAACACCCTGTTATCAATTTATTCATACATTTCTAACAGACTAACAGAGGAACAGCATAACACAGAGTTCTAAGTAGAGATAGTTATTTCATGGGAAATACAATATATATGGATATTTTCATATGTAACACTGATGTATCTGAGATTAGTGTGTCATCTTGTCGCAGGGCTTTAGCTGTGAGCCTTTCTTTGAGACTGAATATAATTATGCAGAATACAGCAGCCAAGGTAGCTTTTCTACACCTGAAAATATGTTAGCAGTACACGCTTTATAGATGTTGTAATACACGGAATTACACCGAAATAGCCAAGTGCTACATGGTTCAAGAAATTGTCCACCCTGCATGCGCCCATATGAATTGTACACATGATAATCAAAAAATCAAGAAGTATTCATTTCCCATGAACTCATTATGATTGGTATGAAAAGCTACCTATGGATGCCAGGACAAAATCTGCTATGAAGCCATTTTAAAAAAAAAGAGTAGTCATCATGTATGATTGTAGAAAAACTGTGATTTTATTCCAGCTCACAGAATTTCTTTTCAGAGGAACAAAGTAATTTTAATACATTGCAGGAGCCAGATTTGCTACTATATAATGACAAAAAGAAACAATTCCAGAAATCTTATCATTGTGTTATTATTACAGAGTGTTAAATGTTTAACCCAGTTAATACTAGTACCAAGCGTTAAGCCGGACAACAGTCAAGGCAGAGCAACCAAAGCAATTAAACCTGTATGTTGTTTGTGTCTAAGTCTAGAAACTTCCTGGAAATGGGACATGGATTTATTACAGCTGCTTTCTGCAGCAACATAAATATGTTTTTGCTTAGTTTTAAAGTTTCAAGAGGGTGCGAATATTGTAGGGTAGGTGGTCAGAGTCGAGGTTTAACTCTTTTCAATCCAATTTGTATCCCGGTTTTCCTAGGGGGCTTACTCTTTTTCTGCCGTTATACAACGGTGATATCTGCTGGCTAGAGCCAGTACTGCATGAGGCGACACATTGGATAGGCTCTGACAGAGGAGAGGCTGGTAATATACAGTAAGAGAACCCCGACGGATATCTTCCAACATCGGAGCTGTAGAGCCTTAAATCATAATGTCTTTAAACGTCAGACAGTGGATTGGAAAGGGTTAATATGGCTATGGCTGGGTTTGGAGTTATCTGTATAGCACATACAGTTGACATTAATTGGAAAGCCTGGGTGCACAAACTTGAAATGTATGGACAATTCCCCCACAGATGTAAAAGAGTTCCTTCTGGTGAACCACATCTACAACAACTTTCAGAGTAACGAGGAGATATTTTGTTGAGTTTATGAGGAGTGAGATACCATGACTTTTTTGTAGTGTATGTGGTCCAACCCCAATGGTAGGCACAATAATTACCCTATGCACTCTCCACAGGCCTTCTGTGCAAGTTCAGTGTATCTAGTGATTTTCTCAGTGTATGTATTCTGCATGTTGTGAGTGTTTGGAATGGAGATGTCTATGATGGATGTGGTTTTGCAGTGTTTGTCAATGAATGTGACGTCCGGTCTGCTGTGGTGGATTGTTCTGTCTGTGATTATGGCTCTGTCGGAGTACAGTTTGTGTGTTCTTTTCTAGGACTGTCTGTGGAGTATATTAGTACTATGGAATATAAGTGGCTGATAGTTTGTCTATGAGCTCTTCGTGGATTATATTTGCAATTTCATTATGAATGGGTAAATAATCTGTCTGTGCCGAGAGCTGCGACTGGAGGTGATGGGTTGTATGGTTTCTGCCCCATGTGGCATTTTCTGCACGAGTCATCAGTAAGTGTGGCATCTTTAAGGATGTGTTTTCTGTAGCTTTTTGAGTTTATGACTTGATCCTGTATGGCAATCATGAACCCATTTGTTTTTCCAAAAAAGTTACCCCAAGCCAGCCAACAGTTTGATGCAGGTTTGCGAACATAATCCCAATCGAGGTCAAAGGCATGCCTACCAGGGAGCTCCTTCTTGGCCCATGCTTAATGCTGTTGGCCTTTTTCATGTGTTGCGCAATGTCTAAATTACTGTCTGCGCACCAACATTTGGGAATGACACAGTAGGAACGGGGAGTCAGGTGAGTATAAAAAATACATCTCCAGACTCCTGGGAACCTGTGCTATGAGCGTTATAACACAGTTTGCAGTGCTCATAGGTGCTGACAGATTCCCTTTAATTTTAAAGTGCCATTAATTGCAAGAGACTGTTCAAATAAGAAGGGGTTAAAGTACATAATATGAAAGTAAATACAATAAGTACAATAAATAAGATTTTATGGAATGACCAATTGGTACAGAAAGAGAGAATCTTGCTGCAAAGGCTTACCATCTACAAGTGAAGGGGAAGGAAATAGTAGTCATATGGTAGCATAGTGGCAGCAGGATTATTGTAGGTTGTAAGATTATCTGAAGATGTGAGTTTTCAGGTTGCTTTTGAAGGTTTTCAAAGGCATGTGCCTAATTTGCTGGGATAGTAAATATGAGGGATGCACAGGAGAAATCTTGGAGTCTACGGTGTGAGAAGCAGACAAGACAAGAGCAAATAAGGACGGATTACACATGGGGATGTGTCCGAAGATTAAAGGTAGCCCTACAGATCAGACAGAAGTAGGTTGATGGTTCAGCAACTGTTGAATGAATGGTTGTCTAGTGAACGATCATTTCGCAGACACAGCCATGCAACAAAATAGCTTATATTAGCTGTCACAGTCATTCAAACTAGTTATACATGTTCAATGACACCAGGTGATGGATGAAAGATCTTTCTGGGATGTTCTTTCAAAGAATGATTGTTCCAAGAACAAAAGCTCTTTAATCCAACTACTGAAGAAAAATTTCAAATGCTGCTGACTTCTTTCCAGAATATGACATCCTGTCATCAGTTGGCTAAAATGATCGTTCATTGTAACATTTCACCCAACAAATGATCATTATGGTTGAAACCATTCGTTTTCATCAACTTTGACCTAAAGTATATGGATACCTTAAGTCAAAGATGTAAAGAGACAACAGGTTGTTATTGTTAAAGGCATTGTGCCAAGTTATGAAGTCATCCCGTATCCCCAGGATAGGGGGCTGCTTTAGGATTATGGGGGTCCTATATATGTATGTATGTATGTATGTATGTGTGTGTGTGTGTGTGTGTGTGTGTGTGTGTGTTTAGCTAAAAGAAAGGTGAGCCCCATGGCAGACTTTAGGTCACATTACAAACCTTTTTTTTCATTGTATGATGTTATTTAAGAATTTTATCGCAGTGCTACTTAAGCAATAAACAGTGCCATGTTTGACTTGGGTGCACACCTCGTCCATGACAGATGCAAGACTGTGTCACCACCAGACAAATGTCAAACGCAATGCTGTAGTAAAACTCCTATTAGACAAAAGGAAAACACATAATAAGAGGGCAAACTGACCCTACTCCTAACTAGGAAAGGTCCCTACCTAACAGCAGATTGACCGCTCTGATAAGTGCAAACCTATTGAATGTCTCTCCACCTGATAACTGACCCTAACAGGGGGCAAGGGAGAAGACCGGACCAAAGGACGAATAACCAAGAGGGGGAGGAATAAACCCCAACTAACTGAAAGATGCACAGCTAACTCCAGGAGGACTTGGACAGCTCCAACCACCACAACTAACTGAACTGAAATGAACAGCAATGAGCTAACGGAGGGGTAGTAATATAAAGCTCTCCCTACCTGCTGATATGTAGACTAGAGAAAAAACCACAACTAATAAAACAGCTCTCAGAGGTTTGCAAAATACAAAATACAAGCTAGTAGCAGGCAACCCCACACAAAGTGTGTCAACCAGCAACCTGTATGGGAGCAGAGCATTCAATATCTTCATGTTCTACGTCTTGTTTTTGGGACCACCCTATTGACATCCATTAACTGAATGATCAAACAGCTCCTCAGACTGATCCATCTGGACTGCTTTGGAGGGTGTGGGTGATTTGGCACAAATTTCGTGTTACAGATTTTCAATGACCACCTACTATATTAGATATACTGGCCTTATTCTTGGAGAAACCTACCTCCCTAAAACTCCTCCTTTCAATTTTGGGTGGTTATCTCCAGAGGTTTTACTGTATATGTGTGTGTCTATATGCGATGCATATATATATTATATATATATAGTGTATGTGTAAATATATATGTACAAATACACACACACACACACACATTATGCAGATCCCAATACAAAATTGTTAAACTGTCTCTATAACATTTGTGTGTATATTATATATATACACACACATACACACACATATACACACACTCATACAGTGGTATATACAGAAATGTTATAGAAACAGTTTAATAATTTCGTGCTTGAAAGTTTAAAAGCGTTGCCAACAAACAATCCAATACAATATGTCCTTTAAATCAGAAGTAACTAAGGGCATTACATAGTAATTGCTACAATATGTCTGCTTCAAGTTCACTTACATCTCATAAATTTGGGAGCTCTGTATGAAATGAATGTTTACTTGTGATGGGACTAATAAATTTACCGCAGCAAGGTAATTTAATCAAATTTTATTGTACTGTGAGAAATTCCCTTAAATGATAATTGAGTCATATGTTAGGTTGCTAACATCAAAATATACTTTTTCAAACCCCTTCTAGCTCTAAGTAAAAGAACGGCGCAGAGAGTTATAAAGGTCTTGTGAAATGTCAATAACCGTCTGTTATGCACATAGCTAGCAACTATCCATGAGATTAAATAGCATCTGTGCTGATGCAAAAAGAGACAGCTGTCAAGCCTTCAGGGAAGGTAAAATCTGTATTTAAGTGAGACTGTCCTTGGTGTTACCTGGACTTGAGAGTCAAGAAGCATGAATATATTTACAGACACAAGCATGTGATCCTTCTAATCAGGTTTACATCATAACATTTTGGAATGCTCTAATGGAAAGTGATTGCAGGCAGGTTGAATATACAAATTTATATATTGAGCCTTGTTTATCCATTGTATGAAATTAATTACCTTCAGTAAGGGGTGTTGCACACATGCAGGTTCTATTCTTTTTTTTTTAGAATCTTGTTTTCATTGAATACACAGTTATAACAAGATTACAAACGCGGTTCAGAGGCCATTCCGTAATAGAGGGAAGTCTGACAGAGGAAATGGCTTGTTATGAAAAATATTACACATGGCTTGGTTAGGTATGGAAAGAATATAAAAGGTGTACATCCGGTAAAAAAAACAAAACTCTTCTACACACACAAAAAAATATGGAATATCATACAGTAGCTATATGAGCATAGATGTATGTCTGTCAGTCATGATTGAGAAATAAAGCCTTCAATGGTAAAAAAAGAACAGAAAAAAGAGAGAGAATATAGAGAGGGGAAGAAGAATTGACTGAGAAGAAGGAAAAACCGAAGAAGGGAAAAGGGGCAAAAGGAGAAAAAAGGAAATTGTAATAAAATGGGAAAAAATACAGCAATAAAGGAGAGGAAGAGGCTGAAGGAAGAGGAAACAGGAGGGAAGAAAGGAGGGTTTCTATCGGGGAAAATTGATCGTCAAACAGATCAATCTTTATTAAAGGGGTGGTCTCGCGAAAGCAAGTGGGTCTATACACTTCTGTATGGCCATATTAATGCACTTTGTAATATACATCGTGCATTAAATATGAGCCATACAGAAGTTATTCACTTACCTGCTCCGTTGCTAGCGTCCCCGTTGCCATGGTTCCGTCTAACTTCGGTGTCTTCTTGCTTTTTTAGACGCGCTTGCGCAGATGCATCTTCTCCCTTCGGCTGGTCTTGGAAGCATCGGCGTTTTGGCTCCGCCCCCTTTTCGCGTCATCGCGTAGCTCCGCCCCCGTCATGTGCCGATTCCAGCCAATCAGGAGGCTGGAACCGGCACACGTCATGGGGCGGAGCTACGCGATGATGCGTACAAGGGGGCGGAGCCAAAATGCCGATGCTGCCGAGCGGAGCCGAAGGGAGAAGACGGATCTGCGCAAGCGCGTCTAAAAAGGCAAGAAGACACCGAAATTAGACGGAACCATGGCGACGGGGACGCTAGCAACGGAGCAGGTAAGTGAATAACTTCTGTATGGCTCATATTTAATGCACGATGTATATTACAAAGTGCATTAATATGGCCATACAGAAGTGTATAGACCCACTTGCTTTCGCGAGACCACCCCTTTAAGTGTTGGTTATATTAGAAACCCTGGGGAGTTCATAAAAGGAAGCCACTCTTGGCAGGCCTAGTAATATTTTTCTATCTCGACTTTGTCTCGTGTTCCATGTTGCAGCCTAATAATACGATAAACAACCCTGCTTCACAAATAGGGAAATTAACCTAACAAGGGTGGCCTTATATATTAATCTTGCCCTTATATTGCTCTGTCCTCCATTATGAAGGCTCATTTACATGCAAAGACAATTTTTCAAAGGATTGAGAAATTGACAGTTTTAGCGATCATTTTGCATAAAGTACTAATAGGCGTTAATGCCCATTAGCACTTTATCAGCTTCATTTGCGTGCAAATGAGCCTCCTGGAGCTGCTTGCAGTACACAGCAGAAGGTCTGAACTCTGCAATCAGCTCCTTTGTTTTCACATGAGCTGTCACAGGCTGCCGACATAAATACAATGTAATCAGCAGCTCCCGTGCAGAACACAGTGTTGTGGTCTATGTTATCTACTCTCCGGCTAAAAGATTGATTTTAAGCTCACCTTAAAATCATTGTTCAGCCAAAGAGTAAATGATGGGAGTATTTACAGGCAACAATTATCGATCATATGCCATCGTTTTAATGAATTTTGAGCGATAATCATTTCATGTAAATGGACCGTTAGAGCACTAATGTCGAGGGATAATTATCCTCATGGCAGGAAGGGACTCAGAAGCCCTCTTTGGTCAACTGAATTATACCAAGAATCTTAGAAAGAGTAAAGCATATTGTGAAGAGCCAGTGAATAGCTTTCTAAAGATATGGGAGACCTTATTTATTTTTGTATACATTTATTTAGTGCCATACTTATTCCACAGTGCTGTACATCACTTAATGTTCTATTGGGGCATACAGTCTAAGGTCCCTTATTAGTATGTTTTTGGAGTGTGGAAACCCACATGGAGAGAACATACAAACTCCCAGCAGATGTTGTCCTTGATGGGACTTGAACCCAGGACCCCATTGTACTGCCCCCAGAGGAAAAGTATTTTTGGGCATGCCCACCAAATATGGAGCATGGAGCCAATTGCATCATTATAGTGCCAGCATTCTTCAGAGACAAGAGTACATATTTTGTGTAGATTAAATGGACAGTGATACCATCTGGAGATAATTTTATAATTCCTTTTGCTCGGTTTGCCATAGGCAATTTAAAGGTGTATAAGAGGAAAACTGGGAACCAATCTCCCTTTCCCAAGTACCTATGAACCAGGAAGGAACTGTGCCAGATAGAGATCCTAGAGCACCATAGAGTTTGGATATGATCTGGTGAGGATAAGATTCCTGCATCAGAAGAAATTCCTCAAGCCTAATTTCTACAGTGAGAACTGAAAGTGGATGAAGGATATGAAAAAGGATTGCAACTGGAAGCATGTCAGCCAAAAGAGGGATCCCACTCCATGTATGAACTTCTAAGGTCCACTAATGATGGTAATGATAATGAGGTTGTTAAGGTATGCTGTAACCTGGATGTAGGGTGGTGTGTCTAAATCAAAAAACGATTCACACAGACACCCAGAAGGAAGACTGGATTATTGAACAAAGTGGCAAGTGGACTTGGAATTTGAGATAGTCCCAGCTTGTTAACTATACAGTCCTATATTGACAAGAGGTCCTGAACAGTGTTGCTCAGCTTGATCAACCAGGTGATAAAGTTATTCCAATTTTTGGAAAATCAAATCAGGTAAGTCTGAACCAATTTTAGGGAAAATCATGGAAAAATCGAATTTCCAATTATGGTGCAGAGGCCAGCGTAGGGTGAATCAGTAGCCAGTGTGCCTTGATGAGGTCTCCAAATGTGTCCTCAATCTTTTATATAGTAAGTTGTTTCATCAGATGCATGCATCACATGACCTAACCATATATAACATAGGCACCGTTTAACCAGTGGCCATTTTATAGTTCAGCTCAGAGAAGCTGTGTGGTTTTAATGTCTGTAGGGAAAAAGAAGAAGTTTCATAGATACTTTAGTTAAGAAAGGTGTCAAAGAAGGTTTGAACATCTTATAGAATTTTGCACAATACCCATGTGGGCCAGGGCTTTTACCCAGTAAAGAGAGTGTAATAGCAGAGGCAACCTCGCCTTTCATGAAAACAGAATCCACACTCTTGCTTTCTTTACAAAAGAGGGTGGTAAGGGCAGTGTTCCTAATGCATTTGTCAATTTTATCTTGGAGAAGGTGGGGCAGCATGTTTGAATTGTTTTTTAGTATATAGAGATTGATAGTGTCCTCTAAAGATGTCAGAAATTTTACCTCTGCACCCATTAAAGATTATATTTTGGGAATGTAAGTGTAGGGTAACCAAGGGTGTAAACTCTTAGCTAGGAGGTTTACCACATTCATCTGCAAAGATAAACATATGTTCCTATATCTACATCTAATATAGTTCTAATCGATGTGATTTTTCATTTCTGCCCTGGAGTGATTTAGGTTAGCTAGAAGGATGGGTTGGGGATTCGTTTTCTGAATCTGTCCCAACTAATGGATGCGTTTAAGAGTCTCTGAAATGTGCTTTTTTTCTTCTTTAAGCCTCGTTCCCTGTTGCATAAAAATCTCTTATATGGTGTATTTAAGCACTGCCGACCAGAAAGGGAGAGGGGTGGTATCAACTGTGCGATAAAGAAAAAATTCAGAGATAGCCTCCCTAATGGTTACAACTAGAGATGAGCAAGCATACTCGCTAAGGGCAATTGCTTGATCTAGCATTGCCCTTAGCGAGTACCTGCCCGCTCGGGAGCAAAGATTCGGCTGCCGGCGGGCGGGGAGCGGCGGGGGAGAGCGGGGAGGAATGGAGGGGAGATCTCTCTCTCCCCGCTCTCCCCCCCGCTCACTGCCGCAACTCACCTGTCACCTGTGCCGGCAGCCGAACCTTTTCTTCCGAGTGGGGAGATACTCGCTAAGGACAATGCTCGATCGAGCAATTGTCCTTAGTGAGTATGCTCGCTCATCTCTAGTTACAACACATGTAGCATCATCTAAGACAGTGGTTCTCAACCTTTTTCAGTCCATCGGCCCCTTTAGGTATTGGGATGGTGGCCAGTTCCCCCCTAGCCTTACTAGTTTAAACCCAGTCAAAGTTTACCTTGTTTACAAAGTTAAAAGTACAAATTAAAATACTGAATACTTTTTTTGAAAGTTTGATAGTGCTTAACAGATTAGCATTAATTGTGAAAACGTGTCTCTAAAAATTCCCAAAGAAGTATTTTAGTCAGCTAAATTGTAGCTGCTAAAATGTAGGTGCTAAATATTTAAAAACAGGTTAATTGTGGATACAATAATAAATAGGGTTTATTGCAAAAGATAATTTTTTGCGGGAAGCAAGCAATAATACTATCTTTAATTATCATTCAATAGAAACATACAACGTATAAAAAAAATGCAAGAAACACCCTAATCCTTACTGGTCAGAAGACTAATTAAAATGCTTGAACAATGAAATTCGACTAATAATAATAATGTTTGCAACAATCAATCGGTGTCATTAATGGCTGCCTGGGGCCTGATGAGCGGATACCAATTTCTGGTTCTGTCTTCATCAACCGCAGTCTAAAGTCGCTCCCTTTCATATATCTGAAGCTTGTTTCTCGCTTTGGTCAGGAGCTGCTGAATCATGCTGAAGCCCCTCTCCACCAAGTACGTAGATGGAAAAGCAAATACAAGCAACTTAATTTCCTGCTACAGGATTGGATAGGAATTCTTCACTTTTACCCAAAAACATTCATAGCCACATTGTTGAAAAAATGCTTGGCTTTCACCATCGTGTTTCAAGTCGATCAACTGCTCTTGTAATCTGGGATGAAATTCTCCTGCGTCTGCTGAAAATGGATTGAGTACCCACATTGGTATTTCAAGGGTACATAGATCATGAAGCCTAGTTTGCATGCCTTCTTTGACTTGTATGAGGTGTTAGTAAAAAACGTCTAAGTCTGCATCTTGAGTTTTGTCTCCATCTTCGCATACAATTTCTTGAAAACTCGGAAACTGACAGAGCTCGTGTCGACTCAGGTTATTGGTATGAAGGTCCAGTTTAGAAATGAAGGAAGAGATTATACCTCTAGCCTTAATGAAATTAATTTTGTCTCCTTGTAGCTTTGTGTTGACCTCGTTGAGTTTGTCAAATATATCTGCGAGATAGCCAACGTCAAGATGTCGCAGTTCAATTGCATCACAAAGGCTTGGGTCAATCGGCTGAAGAAATTCGACTACTGTGTCAAAAAGTAGTCATAAGCACTTTCCCCTTGACGGCCAACTCACTTCGGTGTGTAGGAGTAGACGTTCAAATTCTTTGTCATGGTCTTGACAGAGCTTTTGAACAGACATTTGTTCATAGAATGCGCTTTTATCTTGTTAACAGCATTAATTACATAGGGCAGAGAATCATGCAATCTCTCACATAAATGTTTAACAACAAGGTGCTGATGATGGACCACACTGTGGACTGCCACTATGCCATGTATAGCAGATTTTAAATGGGCTATAAATCCACGATATTGACCAATCATGGATGCAGCTCTGTCAGTTGCACAAGCAAGTACATTTGTTAAGGGGATGTTTTTTTCTTGGAAAAATTCTTCCACTCTTTTGTATATAGAGGAGCCTTTTGTGTCAGTGGTTAAATTTCTGGTAAACAACAGTTCTTCCACTACCTCTTCATTCCGATTAATGAAACGAATGTAAACAAGCAGCAATGCTTCATTGTCTCTAACCGTTGACTCGTCAATTTGCATTATAAATTCTGTCCAGAAGCTGTATTTTATATCAGTGTTCTGAAAAGACAGTTGGTGTCCACTAAGACTACAACTCCCAGAGACGCACAATAGTGAAAGTTTGAAGTGGTTCCAGACAATTAGCGTCATTATGGAATACAGCGGGTTAAATTGTGCTGATTTCACTGATTGTTTTTGGATGGATTATCAGCAAAAACTGAGGTATCACTACTATTTTTTTAGAAAAATGTAGTTACTAGATGAAAAAAAAATCAACAGAGCAAACACAGAACGCCCCCCCCACCCCCTTTGTTTATGTTTCAACGTCACCCTGTTGCCCCTTTTCGTTCCACCGCCCCCAAGAGAAGTAAACCTCCCCTCAGGGGATAATAATGCCCACGTTGAGAACTGCTGATCCAACAGGTTTGTGTTCAAGCGCCATTGAGAAAGATGATGGGCTGAGTGTGGCATTAGGAGAAAAAGGTAAATAGAAGCATGGTCTGACCATACCCTAGTGACAATAGAGGCAGGGATGCCACAGTGCAAAAGATGATGGCTGATGAAAAAGTGAATTGTCTATATGTGTCATGCATGGCTGATAGAGATGAGCGAGTATACTCGCTAAGGCACATTATTCGAGGGAGTAGTGCCTTAGCTGAGTATCTTCCCGCTCGTCTCTAAAGATTCGGGGCCGGCGCCGGTGAGAGGTGAGTTGCGGCGGGGAGCAGGGGGAAGCGGGGGGGGGGGGGGAGAGGGAAAGATCTCCCCTCCGTTCCTCCCCGCTACCCCGCTCGCCCCCGAATCTTTAGAGACGAGCGGGGAGATACTCGGCTAAGGCACTACTCGCTCGAGTAATGTGCCTTAGCGAGTATACTCGCTCATCTCTAATGGCTGAGTAATAAGTATAGTCTCTCTCCTGTGGAAGTAGAATCTGCCATACATCAAGATGAAAAATCAATGATTGTTTAAGTCTAGTTAGATGGGAGGAGGGAATTTAAGATCTACCAAACAGGTATCCACCATCTTGTCCATATCGAAATTAAAGTCCACTGCTGCCTCAAGAACCTCCAACAGGTCCCCACTTGATTCTGATTGGGAAGATACAAATTTTCCAGAGTAACAGTTCAACCAGATATTGCAAACTTAACAAAAGGTACCTGCCCTCTGAGTTGCATTTCATTGCTATTACAGAACATGCCAAATGTTTACACAGGAAATATTGACACTCTTGGATCTAGAGATGGAGTTCACGCTATCGAACCATTGGGTTTAGTAGCAATTGTGCTACTGGAAGAAAATTTACAGTTTTAAAATGGGTTTCCTGAGCAGAGAAAATCAGAGCGCATGCTATAAAAGATCTGGACATGCTTCTGAGGTGTATTGAAAACTCCTACATTTAAATAGGCAATTTTAAGAGAGGGCATGTTTGTGATTAGGGGGGAGTGTGGAGAGGGAGCTAAAAAAGGAAAGGAAAAAAGAGGAGGAATGGTAACAAAAGTAGAAACAGAGGGATGGGAAGAATAAGAAAAGTAAAAGGGAAAGTAACAGCAAAGGTACCTACAGTGCCTAAAGAGAAGGCAGGTCTCCTAGGTCCTAAACCAAGATGATAAAAGGACCAAAAATTAAGAAATACAACCCTGTCTAAAAGACAGAGTGTTATAGCTAAAACCATAAAACTAAGATCAGACCTTAAAAATGAGTATGCGATGACAAGTAAGAAAATTAAGAATGTAATGAATGCCATATTATAATAAGTTATATAATTGCTCTGAAAATAAACCGTCAGGGGCCACATAGGCTATACAGACAGAGAGGGGTAAACCTCCAACTATACAGCAAGAGGAGGGAGGAAATTAAATAAGGTAGCCTGAAACTAACAAGCCAGCATGTCCATGTATAATCAAAACATTTCGCTAAACCACTGCAGATTATAGGTGTGAGAACAGTGAGATATGATGTAAAGGAGTGAACTAGGAAGGGGGTAAAGAAATTTTCAGGTATCACTTGCTACACCATTACACATCAGGTCATAAAAACATAGTGAATACCATAATGTTGTTATAACCCTATAAGCAAACAGTCATAAAGCCACGTTGGCTATACAGTATAAATAGGGAGAGATAGATATCCAGCAAAATAATAAAAAGATGGCCGAAGGCCAAATAAGGTAACCCTAAACCAGCCAATTGAAATGTCCATCTACAATTATAACAATGAGTTAATTGTTATAAATTATAAACACATGAGCACAGTAGAGCTATATTGAATCCAAGGTAGAAGCAGTGAATTTATATGTAGAGAATATCTCAAATGCCTTTCTCCGCTTTATAACCAAACCAAGCAGGAAAGCATAATAACAACCACATCACATTTAGCATCGTAATTACCCATCACCTAAACAGTCTACATATGCTATACAATCAAAGATGGATGAACGTTCAGATTAAACTATAAGAAGTGGTCATAATATAAGTGAAGTAATCCTAAACTGGTAAATTGGGTAGAGCATCTAAGGTTATAACATTGGGTAATTCCCTGTCAATTAATGTGTAAGGGTTGTGCTGGTTGGGATCTGTTGTACCACATAGGTTTCTAGCAGCACAGCCCCACAGGTGTGGAATGATTAAGATGGCTGGGTGTGGTGTTCTCCGGCTAGCTAATCAACGCTGGTCTGTTTGCAGATAAACATCCGCGCTATGCCTGGTTGGCTTGGTTTTCCTGCATACTTGCTATATCTGATCTGTATTCTGTCTGCCTCTCTGTCTTGGGTCTGTTTCCTGAACTTCTATCCAATATGAGGCTTCCTTCATATCTGCGTCTTTTCTTATGTTTATTTTCTCTCAGTTTGCCCTTGCTCTGTCCTGCATGTGTTTGTGTGCCAGTTCTGTTTGGTTGTGTGTATTACTCCTTCAGGGATAGTCAGGTCTGAGGTTCCAGCGTTGGGCCGCCTTTATTGAGGCGATCGCCTTTCTTACAGGTAGAGTTCTGCCATTCTCTCTGCAGCTTGGGGTCAGTTGTTTTGCTAGCATAGGGACCCACAAGACAATGAGGAGCCTTATAATGGCTTGTGGGCTTAAGTGACTTGGGCAATCCATGAACCAATACCTCATACTTTCATAGTATTTCCATCTGTTATGTGTGCTGGTATACAAGATGAGTGTTTGGGTTCTGTTGGCAGTCCCTATCTCCAGTAACGTTTGTGTGGGCCCGGTGCTCACTTGCCCACACAAACGTAACAAAGACAAAAATGATACGGCATAGAAAAAAATTGAAATTAAACCTGAAATAAATGTAATGAGTTTCTGTAATGTTGATCACTCCTCCACCTGGGATGAGAGTGTTGGTCTGTAAACACAAAAGCACATGTCAGCGTTTCCTCAGGGACCCTAGTTGAAGTAAAAATCCAGAGGGCCAGTTGGGTATTAATACATTGGGCAATTGAAGAGCAGCCATGACTTATGGGATATCAGCTGGGTTATGGAGGGTGAAAAGTGTTCTATAGGGGAAAACCTGTATTTTAAAGAGAAAACCCCACATGTAGAGAATAGAGATGAGCGAACGTACTCGTCCGAGCTTGATACTCGTTCGAGTATTAGCGTGTTCGAGATGCTCGTTACTCGAGAAGAGTACCACGCGATGTTCGAGTTACTTTCACTTTCATCTCTGAGAAGTTAGCGCGCTTTTCTGGCCAATAGAAAGACAGGGAAGGCATTACAACTTCCCCCTGCAACGTTCAAGCCCTATACCACCCCCCTGCAGTGAGTGGCTGGTGAGATCAGGTGTCACCGGAGTATATAAATCGGCCTCTCCCGCGGCTCGCCACGGATGCATTCTGACAGAGATCAGGGACAGTGCTGCTGGTGCCGGAGCTGCTATAGGGAGAGCGTTAGGAGTTATTTTAGGCTTCAAGAACCCCAACGGTCCTTCTTAGGGCCACATCTGACCGTGTGCAGTACTGTTGAGGCTGCTTTTAGCAGTGTTGCACAATTTTTTTTGGACAGCCATTATCTGCTATTTATCCTTCTCTGCAGAAGTATTGCATCCTGGTGTATAGTGGGGATGCAGACATGGCCGTCAACTTTATGGGCATTGAATGGTTTGTGAATGGACTCGACTTGGAGGTAAGCAGACTTAAGTGATCATGTAGGATACTGTATTAAACATTTTCTGCATCTTTCATACAAGTTTTATATCTGCTACTCAGTAATTCTTTGTGATTTGTATTCACTTCTGTATGTACAGCCGGTGGGTTCCAGGGAGCCACCCATGCTGTCGGTCCACACGGAGTTGTAACTGCATGTGTCCACTTCTAAAGAACCCCAGTCTGACTGGGGCATGCAGTGTGGGCCGAAGCCCACCTGCATTTAATCGGACGTTACCTCAGCTGTGATGGACACTGCAATAGGATACATTTATGTACAGCCGGTGGGTTCCAGGGAGCCACACATGCTGTGGGTGCACACGGAATTCCCATTGCGGAGTTGTACCTGCCTGTGACTATTTATAAAAAAACGCGGTCTGACTGGGGCATGCAGACACCCTGACAGAATGAATAGTGTGTGGCACATAGGTTCCCCATTGCTATGCCCACGTGTGCAGCTCCTGATGGAGGTGGCACAGGATTGGATTTCTCATTGCTTCTGTACAGCATTGTGGACTATCGCCCCACCCCTTTTAAAGAGGGTCGCTGCCTAGCCGTGCCAACCCTCTGCAGTGTGTGCCTGCGGTTCCTCCTCATGGCAGACGCACTTATAAATAGACATGTGGGTGGTGTGGCATGAGTGCAGCTGAAGGCTGCGCAGGGACACTTTGGTGTGCGCTGTGGACACTGCGTCGTGCGGGGGGGGGGGGGGGGGTTGGGCAGCATGGTTCCCCAGGAGAAGTGGCAGCGGAGTGTCATGCAGGCAGTGATTGTGCTTTGTTGGAGGTAGTGTGGTGCTTAGCTAAGGTATGCATTGCTAATGAGGGCTTTTCAGAAGTAAAAGTTGTTGGGAGGGGGGGGCCCACTCTTGCCGCTATTGTGGCTTAATAGTGGGACCTGGGAACTTGAGATGCAGCCCAACATGTAGCCCCTCGCCTGCCCTATCCGTTGCTGTGTCGTTCCCATCACTTTCTTGAATTGCCCAGATTTTCACAAATGAAAACCTTAGCGAGCATCGGCGATATACAAAAATGCTCGGGTCGCCCATTGACTTCAATGGGGTTCGTTACTCGAAACGAACCCTCGAGCATCGCGATAATTTCGTCCCGAGTAACGAGCACCCGAGCATTTTGGTGCTCGCTCATCTCTAGTAGAGAACCCTTTGTTCTTGAAGAGTGTCCAGGATGGGGCAAAGGGCCTTTTGTAGTCCTGAAATGATCTGCCAAGAGGTGGATTTTGGTGCCATTTAAGTCTATAGAACCAGCAGCATGAGCCAGGTGCATAATGTCCTCGTTGATGTTGTTATAGTGCTCCAGGCCTATGACATCATGGGGTCTTTTAGGTTTATTACTCTGTGGTCTTAAAGCTCAATGCACGCTTTCTATATTTTTATCTATGTCAACAGGTCATCCCTGAATGGAGTTGAATATACTACGGATGGTGGGAATGAGATCTGCAAAAGCAGTGGCTTCTGGAAAGCTGTGAATTTGATTATTATTATGCTGGTTTTGATTTTCCAAATCCTTTTTGAGCTCAGACTAAATGTTGATCTGTGATGTGCAATAGCCAAGAGAAATATATAATGGTACCACTACATCTATCACGGCTGCTATCCTCTGGTCTTTGTCAATTACCAGAATGTCTGATTGGTTGGCCAGTAGCTATTTGTTCATCTGTATCTGGAAGTGCCACAAGATTTTAGCCCTGTTATTCTCCACAACTTTCTGAAGTGTCTCCCATTTGGATTTGGGAGGGTTTAGCACATATGTTCCTGTACACAATTCTTGCTACTTGAATGTGCTGTTCAGTGTATGCTGTTCCTGCTTGCATCTTGCATCCTGTCATTATGTGTTGGACTATCTTTGAGGCCTCTCTGCACAGTATGCATCTTTAATCCTGTCTAGTGTGGTAAATCACTGCTTATATGGATCTTGTTCTTGTGCTGCTATGATCAGTGCCTCAATGCTGTCTTTGAGTCCAGCCTTCTCTAGCCACTGGTAGGATTTCCCAATGTCAGCCTTCAATTATATGTTGATTGTACATTCTATGCAGGGGCTGATCTTGCCATGGTCCTACTTTCATTTGTTCTTTCCTCCATGTCTGCTTCTGCAGCCTCAGACATTCTTTCAGTAGTTCATCTTTGGGTGCCATCTTATTGATATATTCCTGGATACTCTGAATTTTATTTAGGATGATGGCTTTGACCTCTATCAGAACACATCTAGCCTATTTCCATTTGTTGTACAGTCTCTGGGTTTTGAACTTGAGGTGGAAACATTTGTACATTCTGAGAAGATTTCGGTTCTTCACATCTCCAGCCTCTATGTCTTCTTTTGGCCAACTCACTATACCAGCAGAGTATCTGATGACTGTCAAGGTGTACGTCTTGATGGCATGGATCTTATCCTTACCATTGAGCTAGCACTTTAGGATCTGTCTTATCCTTTGGTGGCACTTGGATGTTGTGGTTTTCCTTCCCTCTTCATCATGGTTCCCATGAGATTGTGAGATACCAATGTACTTGTAGCTGATCTGTATATCTGCTCTGAGCTCTGCTGGCAATTCTACCCCATCAGTCATAACTACCATGCCTTTCTTTAGTACCATTTGGCCACACTTTTCCAGTCTGAATGACATCCCAATGTTCTCACTGTAAATCCATGTGAGGTGGATCATTAAATCAATGTCTCATTTGCTCTTAGCATACAGCTTGATGTCAGAACAGCAACAGAGACAGTGCATTACCTTGACATATGCCTCACTTTATGATCACTTGTGCTAGCTATTGTAGGAGTGAATACACAGAATTGCCTGCAGAAGGGGGATACACAAGCATTCTGGGTCCTGAGAAGTGAGAGAACACATGTGGGTGTGGCAGAAACTAGATAAAAAGAGCAGTTCCTTCCACACTCAAAGGGGAAATAAAGATGGCTGCTGAACGAAAGGGCCATAGGAGCAGCCGCCAGGACTCAGAGCCTGAGGTCCAGTACAGACCAGTTTGAGCCAGTCACCTGTCTGATATAGGGGACAACGTCCTCTAGACGCCGTGGGCGGGGTTAGTGACAGAGACCCTGTGGGATCTGATCCATGGACTGTGATACGCTGTATACATTTGCGGTGTTGTGGAATAAAACTGACAGGTCACCAGATTTAAAAGAAACACGAGTCTCTGGAGCATTTCCACATGTGTGATGCCCATTTCCTGATGGAGAGGTTGATGATCCCGCAGGCCAGTAAGCCCAACTTTCCACACTATCTTGAGTTGACTTTTTGTGTTGTCTTTCACAGTCTCAAAGAGTTTTTGAAATAGGTCCTTAGTATCCTGTTGACTTTATAGAGTGCCAGGCATTCATAGATCCACATGTGTGGCATTGAGTCATAGTTTTTCCTGTAATCTATCATATTCTTCCAGTGGTGATGTGTATGTGTGTACATGTGTGTGAGAGGGGGGGATCTATACTCGGTCTACCCTGGCTAATGTATGTGGCAACTTGTACTAAGTTATAGAAAGCATAACAGATTTATTATACAGTACAAACCCAAATCCTCTCTCTAAAAAAGAATAATTTAGCAGTGTGTTATTCACTACCCGTCCATAAATACAACTACATATTTCTATGGAATTGCAACCCTTTTAAATATGAGACATTTAATAACTGGCATAAAAATCATTCTTCTAAGAATGGTCTGAATGTGTAATTGAATGACTACACAAGAAAAGTCAGTAAAACATTACCTAGGTTTCACGTTAGAAATGCTGTCAGCCATGACATTTTACTTGGCATGGTATACTAAAACCATTGTGGCCTTCAGTTATTTCTATACCTAGGAAACAGATTAAGGTGAGATGGCAACTCAAAATCTCTGCCTGCTTACATTTGCAGCTGACTAAATCTCATACACGCTGTCAGCTACGGTGTACAGTCTATTTTTTCCCTGTATATGATGGCAGAATGCAGATTGCAATAATTATGTATAAATTACAGTAATGACTCTTCTATAGTGCAACATTATAAATTTACAGTGCTATTACAATCGCTTAAAAGAGAGCTTGATTTCATGGTGAGATAAAAAGAGCTAAATTAAGAAGCTGCTAAATATGTCAAGAATCAGGATTCACTCTGCTACAAACTGAATGGAGAATAAAGAAAACATGTCTAATAAAATGGATACAATTTTCTCATAACGAAATGTGGCTGTTACAGATTGCATTCATAGAATAGCTTCTATGTATCAGCGGAGTACAATACACTGGCACAGACCTAAGGCAGGCAAGCAGATCTGAAATATCATGGCCATAGTGCCTCACAGTGCATTTAAAGGGATTCTCCCATGATTCAATGCTAAATTTTTCTTTTAGATCATATAACGTTGAACAATTTTATGTTTGAAAACATAAAAGAAATGTCTTCTTTATCTAGATATTCCTGTGTCCAGTGCTGTTCGACACATCTGCAAAGTAATACAGTCCTACCTCTCATATCCTTTTGTACATGGGTAGTAGAGTTATTCCTGCTATTGTGCAGGCCCACTGATAAGAATAGGTGGATGTAAAGGGGTTATCCTACTAACTTACGTTGCCAAATTATTACTGCCACCCCATGCTATTGATCTAAAATGCCTTCTTTTTCAATGGTCTTGCCTCTCCATGAGGACCCCTTACTTCAAAAATTCCTTCTGTAACTCTGGATGGGTTTTGTGTCATGAAGGGTGTAATGTGTTTCTCTTGAAATTCACCAGTCAAGCTCTATAGTACCGCAGTGTTGGCAGTAGTAACAGTCTACTCAACTTCTTGTGATCGAGCTTCAGTCGATCACAGTGGTGCCATTCCTTACCGCCAAATGCTGCTTATGCTCCATTGTGGCAGCCAGAATCGACTGTGGCAGCAGCTGATCTTGCCCCTCGTTGGATCCTCAGCTGATCTAAGTACTCCCACCTCCTACATCCTCTTAAGCAATGTCATTGTTTTCCTCATAGGCTCTATACTGCCAAAACTGGGTAGCTTCTGTTCTGCAAATACACAGATACTCCATGCAGTGCTATGCAAGGACCAGACAAAGAGAAAGCCTGAGATCTGCTCATACATGACCCCCATTTCCAATACCTGCGACTGGATGTTACAAATGGAAATGGAATTTGAAACTAATTTGGGACATGGGCCACTAGTGAGCTAATAACTTCTGATACTTTGATTTTCTAAAATAGAAATAAATGACTAACTAGTATAACTTTTCTGGATTTTATTAATTAGATTAGTTTATGTTAGTAGGAAAACCCCTGTAAAAGTGTCTTCTTCTCATCAGCCCTGAGCATATTAGGTGAATGTTCTGAGAAGAGACTTAAAAGAACCAGAGGGAGTACCAGAACAAGTGTGTACCAACAATATGTAGATACAGGAGCAGGTAGTGAGTTTAAAGACTTAGGGCTCATGTCCACGGGCAAAATATGATTTAAGATCCGCAGCGGATCTCCCGCATGCGGATCCGCATCCCATAGGGATGCATTGACCACCCGCGGGTAGATAAATACCCGCGGATCGTCAATAAAAGGGATTTTAAAAAAAATGGAGCATGGAAAAATCTGGACTTTTGTGCGGGTCTCCCGCGGGGACGGCTCCCGCGGGCTTCTATTGAAGCCTATGGAAGCCGTCCGGATCCGCGGGAGACCTAAAATAGGAATTTAAAGTATTTACCATCCGTAGCGGACCGGGAAGGTCTCCTCTTCCTCACGGCCGCATCTTCCTTGCTTCGGCTCGGCGGATGTGCCCGGCGCATGCGCGTGGCACGTCGACGACGTGCCGGCGACGTGCCGCCGGCGTCAGGAATTCATCCGCCGGCCGAAAATGAAGATCCGGCCGTGAGGAACAGCTGACCTTCCCCGCCCGCGCCGGATAGGTAAATGCTTTTAAATTGCTATTTTCGGCGCTCATGTCCGCGGGGCAGGAGGGACCCGCTGCAGATTCTCCATGGAGAATCTGCAGCGGATCTGATTTTCCCCGTGGACATGAGGCCTTAAAGGGGTTGTCCCGCGCCGAAACGGGGGGTTTTTTTTTTTCAATAGCCCCCCCGTTCGGCGCGAGACAAACCAGATGCAGGGGTAGAAAAAAAAAAACGTCCGGTACTTACCTGAATCCCGGCGCTGCTGCGACTTCGTACTTACCTTGCTAAGATGGCCGCTGGGATCTTCACCCTCGGTGGACCGCAGGTCTTCTGTGCGGTCCATTGCCGATTCCAGCCTCCTGATTGGCTGGAATCGGCACACGTGACGGGGCGGAGCTACGAGGAGCAGCTCTCCAGCACGATCAGCCCCATTCAACACGGAGTCCGGACTGCGCAAGCGTGTCTAATCGGGCGATTAGACGCTGAAAATTAGACGGCACCATGGAGACGGCGACGCCAGCAACGGAACAGGTAAGTGAATAACTTCTGTATGGCTCATAATTAATGCACAATGTACATTACAAAGTGCATTAATATGGCCATACAGAAGTGTATAACCCCACTTGCTTTCGCGGGACAACCCCTTTAAATTCCTCTTAAATCACAATGTTATAGTACATCCACAGTATATCCATCTTTTATTGATTTTTATGGTAGTCATGAGATTCCCATTGACTTCTGCTGATGAGTATTCATGTATAAATATAATCAAATCAGGGGTTTTCAGTAGCAATGAATTAGTTTATGGGCCATGAACATGATGTGGGTGTTTTTGTTGCAATATTGATCATTAAAATGTACTATAGTGCACATCAGAACTGCGGCTATAATCAGATACATACATAAAAATAGGGGGGCCTGTAGTAAAGTTCAAACTGCCTGCCTCCCACCAAGCTTCATGATTTTGCCACACAGGACAGCAGGAGCCGCTGGTTGCATTACCATCACATCAATTTTTTATGACCAATGGACTAATTGTTTGATAAAATTGCATTTTTTCTAAAAAGGGGAGTTCTTTACAGGTTCTTGCTGTTACCATGCGGCGGTTGCAGCTCCTCCTGGGGCGACGGGGTGCTGGATCTTTATCTTTATGAAATGGCTGAAACAGCTGATTCAAATAGGGAAAATGTATGTACTGTTGCAAAAATTTAAATTATTCACTAAAGATGCATAATTGAAAATTTGGTTTATCACCGATCCACCAAAATTGGCTCATCCCTTCCATAATGATTTCCTAATAAAAAAAAATTCTAGAGGAATTAATTAGTCTTAAATTGTTTAATGGAGCTACTACAGAGGTAACGGAGTCTACAAAAATAGACAATTTTTATTTTCCAGAGTCCAGCCAGTGGCTACATTGATGTTTTTGAATTTGTTCCCACCAATATTAGAGAGGAGATTAACTTTAGAAATTTTATCCCTTACTATATATGTTACCATATCACTCACTCTGACTGCTCTCAGGCCATAAATTACTATTTACATTGGCTATTTATTGGCTTTAGACCATTGAGATTGGCGCTAGTTTACTTCACCCTTCCCATTGGCTGATCAGACTCTACTGGGAGCCAGATGAATGCTTGTTTGTGGCCATTGTCCCATGTAAAAGGACATTAAGGCTTCCATTCAAACTTTAGTCGAACAACACCAAGTCTTACACAAGTCAAGCGACTATAAACTGTTTCAGGTACTGATCCATATTGAGAGTCCCTAGAATGAACACAGGTCCGACGATGGCTCCATGCGTGTCACAGAGCCCCCAGGGGCCCATGTGCCATACCATCATGCTTTCCTATGCAAGTACACTATTGTTATTTAAATATAGGACCCCAGTATTGGGATATAGTTCTGGATCAGTCTTTTTGAATAAATTCTGCATATTTAAATCCTATAATTTAATACCATCACATCATTTTTCCTATGTGATGCACACACAGAGGTCAATTTTATAGAAAGCCAATGATTATGTACTACTGTATATTTTGGAAGATACCTCAATGGGTTAAATTTATGAATCACAATGACTAAAACATATGTTATCTTGTTATACAAAATACTGTGCAGATCTTTAGCAGCACATAGACGTTTCTTCCATGTGCATTGTTCTAAACATTAGCAAGCTTTGTAAAAGAATACGTTCATATGTATAATTACATGTACACATTGTTAGTATTCAGAAGCTCTGCAAGGAAATCACCTTGAACTTTTTTCCTCATGATTTGCCTCTTCCGCTCACTAATGACTGACAGATTTGAAAATCTGCTCGAGCTGCCAAGATTTGTTCTGCTGCACCTGGAGCAACTGCAATACTGTGATATAATCCATTGCGGCATACAGTTTATCAAAATATGTTGAAGTAAATAATCTTACTAGCACTGCTGACTAGAAAGATGCAGCTTGTGCCCCATAATGAAAGCCAGAACAGTACTGATTTTAAGGTCCAAGTAACCTTAAACATACATAGGCTTGGTTTATAGAATTAGATGTACAAGAGTGGATAACAGGACATGTAGCGATTCATTAGGAAACTTAGCTTTAAAGGTTTATCTATATTAGACTTATATGGCACGAGACAGTCTTCCTACAGGTGAACATTTCAGAGCTCTGACCCCTTCCTATCTATGTTATATCCTGGAAAGAAGACTCTAGATGAAAGACACTGGTTAGGGGCAGTAGGGATAGGAAGTTGATGGAAGACTATCAGATCATTTAAAATTAGTCACTAGTTCTATTTAATTATAAACTGTGTATCAATTTACTTTACTTAAATTGAGTCTGCGTTCCCGGGTGAGATAGCAATATGTGTGGGGTCTGATTACCAATGGAGTTACCATTTTTCTCCTGTTAGTTGTATTGAGGATCATGTAAGGCTCATCTTATCTTAGTGGAGTATCTTATTGCTTTATTATAGGCAACTACTTGCATTGATGCTACATTATTCTTTATCATTGAAAACCTATCTATCTATCTATGGTAGACATGTGCAAGGAATAGTACTGGAAGGAGCGTACATTTTACCAAAATGCTTAGCCACATTTTACCCAAATGCTTAGCCTGGGTGGGATAAAACTCCAGTACAGCTCTTCCTTCTGGATCCCAGTGAGCTCAGCTGGACCCACTGAGGTAATCACTGGGACATAAAAGACTGCAAGCTCAGGCAGTCAGGTTCAGAGTTTGGAATGAGCACATCTACCTGGTGGACTTCTGCTGTTTCCTGACCATTGCTGCACATTAGTAGTAAGTGAGGAAACTACTGTTTAGTTAGTGCCTTGATAAGCAAGCGCTTGTTTTATTTATTACACAAAGTGTATGTGCAATAAAATGTTATTGCTGAATATTCAAGAAAATAAATTATATTTGGACTTTTACCTGGAGTGAGCCGCCGTGTTGTTGCCGACCCCACCCCTGCAAAAGTCAATTCCATAACCTTGGACCATGGGAAAAGTTCAGCAAATATGGAAAATATTACCTGATTAGCTGTAATTAGAGATGAGCGAGTATACTCACTAAAGGCAATTGCTCGATCGAGCATTGCCTTTAGCGAGTACCTGCCCGCTTGAGACTGAAGGTTCGGGTGCCGGTGGCGGGAAGGGAGCTGCGGGGGAGAGCGGAGCGGAACGGAGGGGAGAGCTCTCTCTCCCTCTCGCTCCCTCCTGCTGACAGCCGCTACTCACTGCTCCCCCGCGTTGGAACCCGAACCTTTCATCTCGAGCGGGGGAGATACTCGCTAAAGGCAATACTCACTCGAGTAATTGCCTTTACTGAGTATACTCGCTCATCTCTAGCTGTAATCCCAAAGTGAAGGTGGTAGTGTTGTCAGGAATAAACTTCAAATTAGCAATTTGGCTCTTGGAGCTTCTTAGCATGATTCCCCGGAAATCGAATTTTTAACCCTTTCCAATCCACTGTCTGACGTCTAAGGACATTAGGATTTAAGGCTGTACAGCTCCGATGTTGGAAGACGTGCGTCGGGGTTCTCTTACTGTATATTGCCAGCCTCTCTGCTGTCAGAGCCTATCCAATGTGTCACCTTATGCAGTACTGGCTTTAGCCAGCAGATAGTGCCGTTGTAAAACTGCAGAAAAAGAGTAAGACCCCTAGGAAAACCAGGATCCAAATTCGATTGGAAAGGGTTAATGATAATCTGACATATTATGTCCCATACATGTACTGATTAAAAGCAGTTCCATATAGTTTGGTTTTATATTCTTCAAGAATTTCTCCTCTATTATGTTTTTCATGATATACATAAACTTAGACTGCCGAGGCCTCCTTCTCACTACACATTGACATTTAACATGTTGAATGTTTCCAAATCAAACAGCTACTCCCAAGTAAGATCTCTTAGCCCCCAGAAGTTTAGCTCTAGTTCAGTAAATTGTTATTTCGAAGAAGAATGTGTAATTTTTTGCCTAATAAATTTAAATGTAATGTAATAACACTGGAGTCCTTCAATAGAAATTATGACAGTTGTCCTTAAAACACCCCTTTGGTTTCAGCACAAAATTATTTCCCGGGACCGGAGGGTGAGGGGGGTATATTACATTATATTGCAGTTGTTCTTCTCTGCTGTCTCTTTGATCTACCGATTACAGCTCCTGTTTTCAACCATCCAAGATGGCCAACATAATCTTCAAAGTACCTAATCTCCCACAGTGCCTACTTATGATAGCAGCACTGACCAATCAGGGAGCGGTGCATTGTGTGCATTAGGTAGATGGAACATTGCTACAGACATCTTGCACGGTCAAAAACAGGGCCCAAACCTGACAGATAAGAGGAGTGTCAGAGAAGAGCAACTATAGGTAATATATACCTTATCTTTTTACGTCTTACTGTGCAGTTAATTGTATAATGTCATGGATTACTGGTAATCATATAGTCAGACTAAAACAGGTTTTACACACACAGATTTTTGACCCTCACATAAATTTTAGTTTCTGTAAGATGGCTCTGAGATTGATACACATTCTATAAATTGATGTCTTCCTCACCTGTTTCTATCTTGATGAAATATAATCTTCCTATTCTCTAAAATGATTATTTACCATCATATTGATTATCATACACCAATTTAAATTGCTATTGGTCTGATTGGATAGGTATTGAACAGCAGTCTACAGTTTTATGGTGGAAGTTGCAGAGGAGAGCAGGGGGTGCTGTGTTATACAGCGGAGCCCTGCCTGCATTGGATTACTTGAATTCTGGCTGTTTAACTGTTGCCATCCCCCAGTGCAAACATGGCGTGAAGGGCTGACCCGATAGCTGAAAGCCTAGTGAAAACCCCCAAATCTGTCACCCTAGTGTTTTTCTTAAAGCCCATCAGAGGCAGGGTATAATAGGATAATGCTGAAAAGCATAACACTGCAGTTCAGAAATATTGCAATGTGCAATATTATACAAGTTTACAGGTAATTGCATGTTCAAGCCTAATTCTAGGACAACAAAAAAAGTTTAATAATATGTTCAGCAAAAAAAACAAACTGATTAAAAGTTATAAAAAGCCTTTTTCCATTTCTTACATAAAAATATAAACAAAAAATAAACATAATTGGTATTAACAAACCTGTAAAATTCTGAACTACTAAAATGTCACCATTTATTCTATACAGTGAATGCCTTAAAAAAAATTACAATATGAGCATTTCTGTGTATTTAATCACCATTTTGGAATAAAAAGTCTTTAGAAAATAAATGCCAGAGAGCTGCAATACCAAATGGGGCCACTGTGCTACGGCTGGCATTTTTACAGATCCTACCATCTGTAGCAGTTTCTCATCAGCTGATCAGCCTGGGTCCCGAGCGGATGGAACCCTGTAAATCTGCTATTTTTGTTCCATCTTTCAGATGGGTCACAATTAGTTTTGCTTCTGGAAAATCCCTTTAAATTAGCAGTTGGAAATTATGGGATCCATACACTCTTTGGTCTTTTACAAGAATCAACTCTTGAAGTATCCACACCTGCATTTTCTAGTTGATTGATTAAATCATTATATCCATTCAACAATGATTATTGTAGAGGGTGGTTTTCAAGTAGATTAGTATGTTGGCTTAAACATAAACCAAGTGATCTTTTGACTGTACAGGGCTGTTTTTCAGCAGTGTGAAGCAAGGAACTTTTATGAGTAAGCATTTAATAATGTTGAACTTTAGCAACATGCCCCTTCAAACCTTTTCCACCCTCAACACAATGACTGAGCTTGGCGTGCTGAAAAAAATACGATATTCCACCCATACAACTCTGGATTAACAAACTAGACTCAATCTGTAGGCTGGCAGGCTAGCCACCTTGGACAATAGACAGCATACTAACTTTATACAAGTTCGGGCTCCTTGGCTGTCCTTCCAACAATCTAAGAGTTATAATTCCATATGACTGGTGAACCACCTCTAAGTGAACCAGAATCTGCTCTTGCGGTTCTAGAGTGAAGCTAACCTCAATTTGTTAACTAGATGTGGCTATTAGGAGGTTAGTACACAGCTAACATTATACAAACTTCAAAATATCTTTACACTCGATCTATCAGCTTGCAGTGGAACTAGGAATATAGTTACAGATGTTTACTCTATAATCATTATGTTAGGATGTGCTGCTGGGATCTGTTGTACTATAATGTTCCTAGCAGCACATCTCACAGGTGGGGTGAATGATTGAGCTAGCTGGGTGTGGTGATCTCCTGCTAGCCAATCCCCTGGGTCTGAGCTCACATATAAACCCAGCTCCTGGCAGTGTCTGTCTGGGTTCCAGGGTGAGCAGTCATGTTACTTCTGTTTTGTGCAACTTGTTAACTGTTCTGTGCAGCTTGTTCCCACTCAGATCTGTGTTGCATGTAGGTCTGTTGTGTCTCTCTGCTTCCCCAAGATGGTTTGGACACCTGTAGTCCTTGTTTGTAGCACATACAGTGCCCGTTTTCCCTTTCCCTTTACAGGTGCGGCCTCCAAATGTCTTATGTCTCACTCTGCGTGTCAGTTGGTGGATCCCTGACAGTTCCCTATGTCAGCTCGGTGGCTGTCTTTCCCCCCTGTATGAGGACACATAGACTTTCTGTGGAGCTTCATCTGTGATCTGTGCTCTGTTCTGTCCTGTTGCAGCTTGCTGTGTGATCTGTGTTCTGTGCTCTGTTCCTGGCCTGTTGCAGCTTGCTGTGTGATCTGTGTGACCTGTGCTCTGCTCCTGTCCTGCTGCAGCTTGCTGTGAGACCTGTGCTCTACTCCTGTCCTGCTGCAGCTTGCTGTGCGACCTGTGTCCGGTGCCGTTGGACTCCTGGTTAGTGTAGGGACTAGCGGTATAGTCAGAAGCCATGAAGTGGCCCGCTAGCTTTCATGTTTTGTACAAAATGTCAACTAATACCTGGTATTTATACACAGCTTATGTCCTGTTACTATTGGTTGCATTTTGCCTGCTGTATGCTATGTTTTCTGGCTCTGTGTGTCCTGTTCTGTCCCTGTCATATGGCGTGTGTTTGTATCCTGTTCTGGTGGCAGGGTTCCTAGGAGCAGCTAGAGCCTGAAGCCAGGGCTAGTTTGCCTGAAGCCCGCATGTGTATCCTTCTCTCTTTAGTCACGATCACGTGGTCCCCGTGCTTTGTTTGCCCACACGATCGTAACACAAAGGTTTAGGGCCTTTTACACAAGACAACTGTTAGCGCATAAGTGATCTGACAGTCATCCAATGGACTGTTGCACAAATATTGCTCCTGTATTTTCACAGAAGCAATAGTCATTCAAGTGAATGGAGACAGCCTGGATCATTCGAGCCCATCTGCCTGCATTCACAGTAAGCTGGAGTCACTCAAACATCGAGCGGCTCCAGTTTACTCAAGCTGACAGCCGCTTGGATTTTAGTTTTGTTAAAAACCAAACAACTCCGAGAAGTGTGTGATTTCTCCCTCAGTGTTCTGCTGGCACTCCAGTGAGAATTTGGGAGATAATGGCCACATATAAAGCACCCTTTTTCTTGTTATTTACATTGTTCAACCTGACATGTTTATCCAGCATTGCACGGCTATCCCGCTTTTTCTTTTATACTTGTTAACATGCATCTTAAACAGCCTTGCAAACTATCTGAAGTTAACATCTTATACTTTACTGTAGAATGAGACAAGTATCTCCTTGTAATAAATAAAGATATGCAAAAAGAAAAAAAAATTCAGCAACATTTAGGCTGCCTTCACACTGGAATGAAAATTGCGCGAGATTTGTGTGTTGCGAGATGCACAAATATGAAACCCATTCTTTTGAATGGGTTCATTCACATTAGCAATGTCTTCCTATATGGCCCTGCGATGCTATGTGAGAAACGCATCACAGCATGTCCTATGTTTCTGCAAGGTCGCCCATTGCTTTCAATAGAGCCAATGGCTATTTATTAATGACTTGCTAAAAATGGCATAAAACAAATGCTGGACAGCATGGTGGCTCAGATGTTAGTACTATTGCCTTGCAGTACTGGGGTCCAGGGTTTAAATCTGGGAAACACCTGCATGGAGTGTATGTTCTCCTCTATGTTTGCATAGGCATCTTCTCACACTTTCACTATGCTGATAGGCAGAGGTGTAACTTGAAGATTCGGTGCCACAATGCAAAACCTTTAACAGGACCCCCAACTATAATGCTTTATTCATAGTACTGGGCTTCCTATATGGAGAAGAGAGGCCTTATGGGCCCCCTAAGGGTCCTGGGCCCGGGTGCAACCGCATGCCCTATAGTTACACTCCTGCTGATAGGCTAATTCCCTTCATATAAAAATAGCCCTAGTGTGTGTCTTAGATAAGGAAATTATTGTAGATTATGAGCCCTAATGCGGACAGGGACTGATGGGAATCTCTACATTGACCCCTAAAGCGGACAGGGACTAATGTGAATCCTAATTTGTAGTCTATTAACCTAGACAAATGGGAAAACAATAAATATTATCAATAATGGCTACAAATATCACATAATGAACGATAGTCCATTATCCTAAATCACCATTGGTTAGTCAAATGAGCTAAAGTAATAGTGAAGGAATAATGTAGGACAGGGATACAGTAGTATCTCTTTAAACAAAGTCAATGAAGGAGTCCTAGTATATAGGCTTGTATATGTATTTGCAAGCTAACAATCCCTTTTACTGAAGGTACTTGAGGACTGATTTATAACATAAGGTACTGTATATTCCAGTGATGTTCCATTACCTTTACACATTTACAATATAGTAGTTTGAATTGCAGCATATTATACCGCATCTTTGCTTTGGTTCCTTACTGCATTGCCAGTTGTATACACCTACAAGACCTACTTTATTTAACCTCAAAAGTTTCAAGGAAGATATCAATTTTTCTAAACAATACTTTAATCACTTTAGTAGGAGCATTAATGACTCTTGTCCTTTTTTCCAAACTTAGGGACAATTAAAGTTGTAACAGCTAAAAATATCCATTAATTAAGGCTGAATCAAACATCCGTGGAATGCAGATGGTAACCATAAATCAGAACAATTGGTGTGTCTAGAAATTAACATGATCAAAAAGTGCCTCTCTGCCAGCTGCCTTTTGCAACAAATTGCTAAGTGTTTTACCTGGTAAAAGCTACATCCAAGTATTTATCTCCTTTTTGCAGAGTAAGCAAGGTCTGTGATTGATTACAAGGCCAGAAGAACCAGAGTGTCAAATGCAGATTAACAATAAAATATTAATTAGCATTAACAGAAAACCCCTGTTTGCTACTCTTGACTTCAAAGGAAATCCTGAATGTATACACATAATCCACACTGCGAAGTACATGGTATTTTATAACCATACACTACAGGGTTCAGGTATGACAATTGTTTTAGAACGAGGCAACTTACTTTTAATTAGAGGCTATAAAAAGAATTTCAACATCATATCTCACCCCCATGTCTTAGTCTTTCTCACGCTTTAACTGTACTTATCCGCCTCACTACATTGGATTCTGATACCATCTAATGCCAGGAAATACTATGATGTGGCTTACATGATATCCTGACTTTAGATAGCACCGGAAGCCAATGTGGCAACTTCTTGACTTGTAATGGAGCCCAAGAGTGGGAAGGCTAAGTATATGAGTCAGATGAACAGAAATACTCAGAAGCATCTGGGCTATAAATGGGATTATGCATTGCATTAATCTCATGTGCAGGGCCTAATGGGTATATTTAATTACTACTGTGCATATTTCTTTTTTTTTTGGGTGTTAACACATTTGGAGAGGGGTCACCTGTGAATTTTCCTAAATATTATTTGTATTAAGTATTTGTGTGGTCTTCAGTCTGAATAGGGCTGTGCCTTGGAACATCGGTCAGGAGGAGGGAGAACCAGGTAGAGGAGGATTTATGTCGCAACACAAGATACTGCTGCACGAAGCAAGATGATCATCTGTCCAGGCAGACCTAAGGGGGGCAATCTTCCCAAGCCTACATCCATCTGGTTGTCCCCTACAAGTTGATGGTCAATGCCCTGTGCAACTAAATGGGTTGCACATAGCTAAGGCCAGCCATGATAACACATAAGAGATCCACTTTGCTAACTTGTAGCATATGCAGAATCATTAGAACCACCTTTCGTATCAAGATTTCATCTTGGTGGACCATTGAACAAAACAGGCTTAGCGGCGTAAACTTGGCCAGCTAACATTCTGCTTTGTGGTTAACCTACTATTGGGAGATAAGCCACTTCTATAAAACCCTCATAAAGCTGGTCTTCCCTTTTATCGCTGTAGGTATTATTATTATTATTATTATTATTATTGATTTGGAGATTTGGGGTGTTAAGTAGATGGATTGGCCCATGTAAGACATGGTAGGAAGATTTATGATTTCAGATTTCCAGTTTTTGGATGTGCAGTGTGGAATGATGATGGCGTACACCAGAAGATCTGTTGGTGCAGCTCTAGGTCTGTGTGAATCCTTGGGTAACAGTCATTGTGGATCTTTGGTTACTTTACCCACAACCTGATAAGTGGAGAACATGTTTGTTCAGATCCTCATGGGTCTCTAAGCCCAATAGGTTCTTGCATCTGTTGAGGTTTGCCTGGTTCAAACCTTCGGTAATTTTGCTATGGATTTTCTCTATACATGATGCAACAGCTTTTGTGCTCCAAGTATTATAACCTATAAGTTAGTTTACATGCATCATACCTTTTTCACAGGCTTTTTTCACTTGTTGACTAACAGTTCATTGCAAGTAAGCAATACAAATGGTGACAAAAATATTTTTTTTAAATCGGAAATCATTTTGTGGCTACAGATAACCCTGCAATGCAACTTTAATAGTATGCTTGATTAGATGGCAGTGGTCACTTTGACATTTTGTAAAAATCCAACAGAAAGCACAGCAAGAAGCTATTTCTTCTAACAACATTATTTTTCTAAGTTCGACCTCATAATTTTCTCTGTCAAGTGTTTCAGGATGACCTGTCGACTTAAAAGTGAAAGCTGCATGATTCACCTGTAACGTGCTTTAATTTCCCTTTGAATCATAAGTATTTTTTTTCTTTCAAGCGGCATATGTAGTTCATGGAAGAAATGTAAGGTATAATCATGATGATTTTCCTTTAAGTAGTATTGCAATTGGCAATTAGCGAGGTACCTTATCCGTTAATGTTCCAATAGGAGTCGTTCGCTAGGGGGAAGCAAGCTGGGATCCTAATGGCAATTTAATGTGCAAGTCACTCACAATTTATTAAAAGGGGAAAAAAAACAAGTTGTACTCCTTTACATGAAAGCAGATGGAGAAATTTAACACCAAACACAGGCACAAAATCCAGCACAAAACCACTACATTATGAGGTCTCATGATAGTTTCAGATTTACACCATATGTTATCTCATTGAGTTAGAAATGAATGCACAAAGTGTATGTAGAACAGCCTAAAATGATGGACCTCATAGGGTATAAAATGCAAGTAAGAAAAGGATTGTGGATGGCATATTGAAGGAAGAGAAAAGTGATATCACAGATCATATAGATTCTGCATTGTGAAATGATCCATAAGTCAAATGGAATGAGTTTGCAACATTCTAATCAATGTGAAATACTCAAGGGTATTGTGTTCGTAATGAGGAGACATTTGCCGTTTTTTTCCTTGCCATTGATCATGAGTTCTTGTTTACTTCCTAACAGCACTATAGTATGAAAAGGAGTGAGATTTCCTTCTATAATTACACATTAGACAGTGGCAAACTTACAGTTCCAGAAATCCTTACAGAATCACTAAGAAACATATAAGTATATACTGCAAAGTAACAAACAATAGGTATGCTACAATCTCATTAGCTTTATTAAAAACGTAATTAGTGACAATGGCAGACATTACATTATGTATCAACACCCCTGGCTATTAAACTACTAAATAATAACTTTTTGCACTGAGGGCTACACTATCAGCTCTAGAAGAATTGAAGTGATATATATATATATATATATATATATATATATATATATATATATATATATATATATATATATATAGTGATATACATATCTATACACTATAAGTATGTTTAGAACCAGAGGCGTAACTTGAAGCTCCAGGGCCCCAATGCAAAATCTGTAACAGGGCCCCAACTATAATGCTTTATTCATATCACTAGGCTTAATGTAGGGGGAAGAGAGGGCTTATGGGCTCCTCTAAGGGTCCTGGGCCCAGGGGCAACCGCATCCCCTATAGTTGCACCCTTGTATAGAACCATAGTAAGAATAGATTCCAGCAACTCAGGAGTCAGGCAGAAGAATCGTAAGTAGGATCAATTAGGATCAGTAAATGCTGAGTGACCTTACTTAGTAGGGGGACTCTGATAAAAAGGACCCCCCCCCCCCCACCTTCAAAACCAGGTGTGCCAATAAAAAATCCTGTACCCGTGTCTTTACATTCCAGATCCACAAAGGTAGAGTGAAGCCAATTCATTCAAGGCACATGGAACAAAGGTGCAACGCGTTTTGGAAGACCAAGAATCTAGCCTCAGTAATCAAACACAGACAAAGATTGAATACTGAAGAAACTTAAAGTTAAATATATAAAAACAATTACCTCAATTACCAAACAACATTGGTGTCAGTGGGGAAGGAGTGGCTATGTATCCTGATGCTTTAGGTGAATTGTAGCCACTCCTTCTCTTACTGACAGGAATGTTGTAGAGTGGCCACACTAGGCGAGTACCCCTTCTTGGATATGTCTGTATATTATTATATATTTACATTTACCTTGGGGGCACTATTCTAATTGTGTAACTACCATAAGAATGTCTCTGTGGAAACACATACACCAGCACTTTTTAACAACTTTACTGAAACAAAGTGTAATTTTTTTTGTCTTACTCGGTTCCCTGCATTACATGGCATATGTCCTGAACAATCATACTAACTTAAAAGGGTTGTCCAGCATTAGAAAAACGTGGCTGCTTTCTTCCAAACAGAGCGCCACCCATGTTTATTGATTGTGCCAGGTATTACAGCTCAACTTTTATAAACTTCAATGAAACTGAGCTGCAATGCCATATACAACCCGAAGGACAAATATGGCGTTGCGTTTGGAAGAAAACAGCCATTTTTTCTCAAACTCTGGACAACCCCTCTAACACCTTTCATTTTGCGGCCACTTCTCCCAGCTCTCTCACCCTAATTCATGAGCATAGTTTCAGTCTAGCAGGAGGAACCATCTTCTTCCAAGCCCTAGCGATACGATATCTAGCAGAAGTAAATAATATGTAGCAGAAGCCTGGCAGTCCGAAAATACAATTTTGTCGGTGCTACTATATATTAAAAAAGTGTGGGTCTAGAGGGATACTGAGGTTTAGAATTTGAGAAATAGGGGTCTTAAAGGGAACCTGATTTGTCCCACAGCACCATAGACTGTTATGGTGCCATTAGGGGATGTGACAGGAAGCCGGGTGATGTATGTTTTATACTCACCTGCTCCTGTGATCCCTTTCTGTCATCTTCCAAAGATCACACAGAGCTAAAAAAATCGGACTTATTTTAAAGTCCGATGCCCACACTTCTCCCATAGACTGTATAGGACTCTGAAAAGAGTCAGATTTTCCAGCACCGCACTTTCTTCAGAGGGTGACAGAACTTGATTGCGGTCAGCAGATGAGTATGAAAAATATGTCTCCCGGCTCCCTGTCATGTCTCCTAACTTAATTTATGGTGCTGTGGGGAGGTGACAGGGTCCCTTTAACTTCAACCCAGAAGGAACATAAACATGGACATGTCCAGAGAAGATGAGTAAAGGATCCCCCAAGTTCTACAATCTACATTCTCTATAAAAAAAATTTAGTACCCAGAAGGATTGTCGTTTTGCTGCAAAACTCGGCATGAACTGGTAGTTACATCTCAAACAGATATGCAAATGATTAGAGTTGTGGCTTGATTAGATGAGGCCCTAAAAGGCTCTCAGAGACTACTTGTGTGTAGTGACTTCTTTTTCTACTTGTGTAGAGCTTGTTGACCACTAGACACCCTTTACAACGCAGAGAAGAGATTTTGCCCAGTTAACACAGTTTGAGAGGGGTCACATTAGTAGAATGAAGAGCTGAATGGTCATATCAACAAACTGGGCCATTTTAACCAGAATGTTAGGTATTTGGATCAGTGGATCTTTGAGGGTACCCACACAATGTTAATGGGCTCAGGACACCCTTGAAGGAGCACCAGTAGAGAGGATCATCTGATTGTCCAACAAGCACCAGCAGCTCCAACTGTTTCATTGTGCACCATCCAGAGACAGGTGCCCATGCCTGTCAAAACCATTTCCAGGTTTGGCTGAAGGCCATTTGGTCTCACAGCCTCCATTACAGGTATTGCTTTTGACATCCACCCACCGTCGCCTCAATTTTCAGTAGTGTCGTAAATGATGAAACTGGACTGCTAATGAGGGGAACAGGGATGTCTTCATAATGAATCCACGTTTAGTTTGAACACTGGCAATGGTCATGTCTGGAGACCTAGCAGTGAGTACCTTAATCCTGCCTTTGCTGTGGTGTGGCATACTGCCCCAAATGCTGGTGTGGTGGTCTAGAGGGCTATCATATATGACAGTCTTTCACCGCTAGTAGCGGAACGAGAGGCATTGACAGTTCAGCGATATGTTCAGGATATCCTGCAGTCACATGTTTTGCCTCTCATGGCAGGACTTCCAAGTGGCATTTTCCAGCAGGATAATGCTTGACCATGCACAGCTAGGGTGTCACTGGAATGGCTCACAACTAGAGATGAGCGAGCATACTCGTCCGAGCTTGATGCTCGTTCGAGTATTAGGGTGCTCGAGATGCTCGTTACTCGAGACGAGCACCACGCGGTACTCGTCTCGATTAAACGAGCACTGACCATTGAATTCAATGGAGCCGGCAATACAGCCGGCTCTATTGAAAGCAATGGGCTGCCGGCATACGCGGGATGAATTGTCGGGAAGAGCTTAAATATATAAGCCCTTCCCTGCAATTCATCTAGAAAGGTGTAAAAATAAAAAATATATATATACTCACCTGGTCCCGGCAGAACGATGTTAGCCCATTGAATTCAATGGAGCCGGCAATACAGCCGACTCCATTGAAAGCAATGGGCTGCCGGCGATCGCGGGATGAATTGTCGGGAAGGGGTTAAATATATAAGCCCTTCCCTGCAATTCATCCAGAAATGTGTAAAAATAAAAAATATATATATACTTACCTGGTCCCGGCAGACGGAGTTCAGCGCGGCAGGCTGCAGTTCTCCTGAACTGCTCTAAACAGCTGTGAGTAGTATTCAGCAGCCAGGGATTTAAAATCCCCGCCTGCTGAATGAGATGCCTCTGATTGGTCACAGCCTGACCAATCAGAGGCATCCCTCACTCACACCCATTCATGAATTCATGAATGGGTGAGTGAGGGCTGCCTCTGATTGGCTCAGGGGCAGCTCTCAGCTGTCCCTGCGCTGAGCCAATCAGAGGTAGCCTTCACTCACCCATTCATGAATGGGTGTGAGTGAGGGATGCCTCTGATTGGTCAGGCTGTGACCAATCAGAGGCATCTCATTCAGCAGGCGGGGATTTTAAATCCCCGGCTGCTGAATACTACTCACAGCTGTTTAGAGCAGTTCAGGAGAACTGCAGCCTGCCGCGCTGAACTCCGTCTGCCGGGACCAGGTAAGTATATATATATATATATATTTTTTATTTTTACAGATTTCTGGATGAATTGCAGGGAAGGTCTTATATATTTAACCCCTTCCCGACAATTCATCCCGCGATCGCCGGCAGCCCATTGCTTTCAATGGAGTCGGCTGTATTGCCGGCTCCATTGAATTCAATGGGCTAACATCGTTCTGCCGGGACCAGGTAAGTATATATATATATATTTTTTATTTTTACACATTTCTGGATGAATTGTAGGGAAGGGCTTATATATTTAAGCCCTTCCCGACAATTCATCCCGCGTACGCCGGCAACCCATTGCTTTCAATAGAGTCGGCTGTATTGCCGGCTCCATTGAATTCAATGGGCTAACATCGTTCTTCTCTGCCACAGCTGTTACAGCTGTGGCAGAGGAGAACGATCTTTACGCTGACAGTGGGGGGGGGGTCTCACTCTTGCCGCTATTGTGGCTTAATAGTGGGACCTGGGAACTTGAGATGCAGCCCAAAATGTAGCTCCTCGCCTGCCCTATTCGTTTCTGTGTTGTTTCCATCACTTTCTTGTGTTTTGCAGATTTTCACAAATGAAAACCTTAGCGAGCATCGGCGATATACAAAAATGCTCGAGTCAACCATTGACTTCAATGGGGTTCGTTACTCGAAACGAACTCTCGAGCATCACTGAAAGTTTGACTCGAGCAACGAGCACCCGAGCATTTTGGTGCTCGCTCATCTCTACTCACAACATTATCACACTTCCATGGCTGCCCGGTCACCAGATTTATTGCCAATTTAACATGTATGGGATCATCTGGGATGCCAACTTTGCCAGCCTACAAGTTTGCACAATCTAGAGGCTTAGTTATAGCAAATGTGGATCGATATGCCGCAGGATACTATATAGAGCCTGAATGGCTCCATGCCCACCCATATCACATCTTGTAAACAAGCTAGAGGTGGTACAACAGGGTATTAGAGCCTCCTTTAAGTGTTCAGTTTTCCACAAGATTAAATAATGTTATATTTTATTAGTTCCGACTTTTTCAGATGCAGCAATACCAATTCCTTTTTTTTTATTACTTATAGTTTTTTATGTAAACAAATGGGAAAAGAGGGCCTTTTTGAACTTCTATTATTATTTTTTAGATATATTTAAAAACTAATTTTCACTTTTTTAGTCCCCTAATGGGACTTAAACATTTGATCTGGTTTGTGCAATACTCGTGTATTGCAGTATATTATGTCTTAGATGACATTCTATTAGGTTGCTTTCAGACAAGTGTATTTTAAATCCACATTTGATACATGTTTTGCACGCTGTAATATGAAGCTAATGTAAATCTATGTATCTATTCACTTGGCTGTATTTTTCACAGCCATGTTTTAAAAACCCAGCATGAGCTATTCTTTCCCCCATATTTGCATTCATTAGTATTATTTTCTATCAGGAAAATACAGAACAATATTTGACCTGTAGAAAATGAAATGACAGAAAATACAGAGATAAATAGAGTTCAAATTCTGATGCCATAAAGTTGCAATGTTATCTGTACCAGTGAGTGAGCTACTTTTTCTTTTGCTACCACTCTTACCTACAAGCGCTGGGGTCATATGTACAAAACATATAAAGGTCAACATCTGCATGTTTTTGAAAAACTCCGTCCAGATATTATCCTTAGTCAGATTTGAACCTGCAACTGCATCACCGCAAAGCAAACAACTGAGCCACCACACATCTTTCTTCTATACAGAATGAAAAGATGGAGAAAAATAAGAACAACAACAAAGCGAATAGCCATACTTTATGCAGAGATAGTCCAAAATCAGCAGTGAACCGAGAACCCCAGAGCTACAAGGCAATAGTGCTAGCCACTGAGCCACCAAGCTTCTTTCTTTTCCGCTTCTCCTAAATCTTGTACTTCTTCTCCTACTACTTCTTCCCTTTAGTCTTTTTCTCTGTCATGTTATTCTTATTATCCTTTTCTCCTGGAGGAGGAAGAAGAAAGTGGAAGAAGGGAAAGGAGGATGAAGCATGATGGCTCAGTCATTGGCACTGTTGCCTTGTTGACACAAATCTGTCCAATGGCAACATCTGGAGGAATGGTTTTATGGTCTCTGGGTTTATTCTTCATGTTCTCCTCCTCCTTCAGGAGCAAAAAGCACAGGTGTGGTGACTTAGGTGCTAACACTGCTGCTTTACAGTACAGGAGTTGTAGGTTCAACTCTGACCAGGGCAACAATTGAATGAGTTTTTTATGTTCTCTTTGTGTTTATTCTTGTTGATCTGGTCTGGAGCAGAATAGACAAGTATGGTGGGTTAGTTTTTATTCTCATTTTTCTCCTCATCCAGAGTGTAAGGGGTGAGTGAGCTGGCTCAGTTATTAGTATTGCGTCTTTACAGTGCAGGAGTTGTAGATTCAACTCAGACCAAGCACAACAATTGGATGAGTTTTTTAATGTTCTTTTTGTGTTCATTAATGTTCTTGCTCTTCTCAATTAACGCAGAACAGACAAGTGAGGTGGCTCAGTTGACCTAGGATAACATCTGATTGGAATTTTTTAAAGTCATGCAAAGTTGAACTTGCAGGAGCCCAGCCTTGAAAGGCAAGAGTACTAGCAACTGAGCTACAATAATAGAAAGACACCACACACTCACTTTATTTGTAAGCTGATTTTCAGTCAATTTTTGCTAAAAGATCGTGCCGTAATGACTCAATTAAATTTTGCGAAAATTGGCTCAATTTTATGGCCTAACTAATCACAGCAAGCAATACTAGTCATATTTAAGATCCGTATTTCAAATGTGTGATAATAAGCTTGTCTGAAGTGGGCCTCTAAGGTATTATGATGGCAGGATCTGGACTTGAATTTATTATTGATTCTCACTAGAGATGAGTGAGTATACTCGCTAAAGGCAATTGCTCGAGCGAGTATTGCCTTTAGCGAGTATCTCCCCCGCTCGAGACAGAAGGTTCGGGTGCCGGCGTGGGGGAGCGGTGAGTAGCGGTTGTCAGCAGGAGGGAGCAGGGGGGAAAGAGAGATCTCCCCTCCTTTCCTCCCCGCCTGCTGTCGGCACCCGAACCTTCCGTCTCGAACAGGGGAGATACTTGCTAAAGGCAATGCTCGCTCGAGCAATTGACTTTAGCGAGTATACTCGCTCGACTATAATTCTCACACAGGTTTAACCCCTTAGTGACCAAGCCTGTTTGCGTCTTAATGACCAGGCCAAATTTTGCAAATCTGACACGTGTCAATTTAGCATGGAAAACACTAGAAAGGTTTTGCATATCCAAGCGATTCTGCCATTGTTTTTTTGCCGCATGTGGTACTTCATTTAGGCGGAAAAAATAGACCGATAGAATTTGTGTTTATTTATTAAAAGCGCCAAAATTGGGAAAATTATGAAAAAAAATCGTCATTTTTTCACATTTCCAACTGCAATATCTTAAATATGTGCAAACATAATATAGAAATTTTTGGTAAGATTTATATTTCCACCCGTTTACTTTATTTTGGGCGCCATTGGAAAAACTTTCGTTTTTTTTTAACCATTTAGGAGACGTACAAATTTAACATTACTTTTTAGCATTTTGAGGAACACTTTGTTTTCCTATACCAAGCCAAGATTGGAAAAGCTCATGAGTGTCAGAATAATAGATACCCCCACAAATGACCCCATTTTAAAAACTACACCCCTTAATGTATTCACTGAGGGGTGTCCTGAGTATTTTGACCCCACAGTTTTTTTTCAAGAATTAATTCAATTTAGAGGAGAGAAAGTAAAATTTCATATTTTTGCAAATCTGTCATTTTAAAGACATATTTTTTTTCTATAGTTTACATAAAAATGAGGATTTACACCCCAAAATGGATACCCCTATTTCTCCCGTGTTCAGAAATATACATTGTGGCCCTAATGTTATATCTGAGTCCACAAAGGGGCCCAAAATGTAAGGAGTAGTCAGTGTCTTTCAAAACAGAAATTTTGCTTGAAGTCCTTTTAGGCCCCATAGCACACATGTAGAGTTCTTGAGCGCCGAAAACCATAGAAAACCCCCACAAATTACCCCATTTTGAAAACTAGACCCCTTAAGGAATTTATCTAGGGGTGTACTGCATATTTTGACCCCACAGTTTTTGAATGAATTCAAGCCAAGCAAAAGGAAAAAATTGTGATTTTCGTTTTTTCGGCAATTCTGTCATTTTATAAACAGCTTTTTTTGTACAGCGCACATATGAATGAAGACTTGCACCCAAAAATGGATACCCCTGTTTGTCCCGTGTTCAGAGACATACCCATTGTGGCCCTAATCTTATGTCTGGATGCACAACGGAGCCCAAAATGAAAGGAGTAGTCAGTGGCTTTTAGAACATAAATTTTGCTTGAAGTCCTTTTAGGCCCCATTGCCCACTTGTAGAGTTCTTGAGTGCCCAAAACCATAGAGAACCCCCACAAATGACCCCATTTTGAAAACTAGACTCCTTAACGAATTTATATAGGGGTGTACTGAGTATTTTGACCTGACAGTTTTTGAATAAATTCAAGCAAAGCAAAAGGAAAAAATTACGATTTTTGTTTTTTTGGCAATTCTGTCATTTTAAAAACAACTTTTTTTGTACAGCACACATATGAAGGAAGACTTGCACCCCAAAATGGATGCCCCTGTTTGTGCTGTTTTCAGAAATATACCCACTGTGGCCCTAATCTTATGTCCGCATGCACAACGGGGCCCAAAATGAAAGGACTAATCGGTGGCTTTCAGAACATAGATTTTGCTTGAAGTCCTTTTAGGCCCCATTGCCCACTTGTAGAGTTCTTAAGCGCCCATAGAGAACCCCCACAAATGACCCCATTTTGAAAACTAGACCCCTTAACGAATTTATCTAGGGGTGTACTGCGTATTTTAACCCTACAATTTTTGAATAGATCTAAGCAAAGCAGTAGGAAAAAATTACGATTTTCATTTTTTGGGCTATTGCGTCAATTTAAAAACAGTTTTTTTTGTACAGCACATATATAAATGAAGACTTTCACCCCAAAATGGATACCTCTTTTTGTCCCGTGTTTAGAAACATACCCATTGTGTCCCTAATAGACTTACAGGACCCATGGCTAGGCCTACAATGAAAGGAACACCCGTTGGATTTCAGGGTACAACTGAATAAATTTCAGGCCCATTGCCCACTTATAGAGCCATTGAGCGGCCAAAACTATAAAGAACCCACACAAATGACCCCATTTTGAAAACTAGACCCCTTAACAAATTCATCTAGGGGTGTACTGCATATTTTGACCCCACAGTATTTGAATGAGTCTAAGCAAAGCAGAAGGAAAAAGTTAAGATTTTCAATTTTTTTGGCAATTTTGTAAATTTAAAAACAGTTTTTTTGTACAGTGTACATAGGAATGAAGACATTCACCCCCAAATGGATACCCCCGTTTGTCCCGTGTTCAGAAACATACCCATTGTGGCCCTCATCTACTTACAGGATGCATGGCAAGGCCTATAAAGGAGGGAACACCCGTTGGATTTCAGGGCACAACTGAATAAATTCCAGGCCCCATTGCTTATTTGTACGGAAAAAAAATTGACTCCCTAAAAATCCAGGCGGTCATGCGCAGTACACCTTTTTTGTTGTTTGCATTTCCCGAACCCTCGCTTAGCGATGACGCGGGTACCCGCAGCCCGTATACAACGTAGTTGCGTATGGGCAGCGGGTATATCCGCGACCATGGAGCACAATGGGCTCTAGGCTGCAGATAGCCACGGTAAAAAAGAACCTGCTGCGTTCTCTTTTCTGCAAGTGGATTACACAATTCCAACCCACTAATGTGAGCGGAATTGTGTAATCCAATGCGATTGATCTGCGTATTACCGCGGATCAGACGCATGCGGAATCCGTAATTCCTATCCGGTCATGTGAGACCGACCTATGTTAGAGTGCTACTTTTTTATTACGTGACCGGCAACCGCTCAACGAGGCCACCCGTCAATGCTCCAGGCTCTCGGCGACCGTTGGTCGCTGGGAGCAAGGAGATTTTAAATTTCCTGGGCTCCCAGACTCCTGCGCATGTGTCGGCAATCGCATGTTCAGAATTCGGGAAGGTTCACGGAGGAGGATCACGTCGGGGCTCAAATACGCAGGCCTCCAGTAAAAAGTTTCATCTCCTCTCACCGATCGCATTGGTGAGGGGAGATGAAACTTCAAATTTTTTTTTTTAACTTTTACGTGATCGCCATTATCCATTGTATAACGGTGAACACGTGATCAGGAACCGCTCACCGCGGCCCCCCGTGAAATCTCCATGCTCTTGGCTACGTTTTGTAGCCAGGAGCAGGGAGAATTTAAATTATCCTGGCAATCGACAGCTTTTGCGCATGCGTCCGCCATTTTGGCAACAAGCGCGTGCGCAGGAGCTGGGGTAAGGTCCACGGATAAATCCGGGGGCCTTATGTACGTACTTTCATCCTCCCTCACGGATATGATCCGTGAGGGGAGATGAAACGTACGCTTTTTTAACTTTTACTTTTTTTTTTTTTTTTACTTTTTACACATTTTTTTTTACTCTACATGATCACTGTTATCCATTGGATAACAGTGATCATGTCCCTGGTATAATCTCTCTGCTTCTGGCTACACATGGCAGCCAGGAGCAGAGGGATTTTGAATTTCCCGGGGCTCGAGCTCCTCTGTGCACGCGCCCGATGTCAATCATCGGGCGCGCATGCGCAGAGGGGGACTTTGGCTCCTGGAACACCGGAAACATCGGCGGACCTGAGGTGAGTATTTTCACCTCCCCTCAAACTTTACTTTTTTAAAACTTTTTTCCACTTTTCCGCGATCGCCGTTATCCATTGGATAACGGCGATCACAGTATCGGGGACCGCTCACCACGGTCCCTGCTGACATCTCCTGCCTCCTGTCTACCTACAGGAGCTGGGAGCCAGGAGATTTTAAATCTCCCGCGCCGCCGGGCCTTCTGCGCATGCGGCTGACATAATGCCGCCTGGCGCGCGAAGACCGGCTTCGGGGCCCGGAGCGGCAGGAGAGCGGGGAGCAGTGCAGCGGACCTCGGTGAGTATTTTCAGCTGCCCTGATAGATCCAATGAATCAGAGCAGCTGAATCTTTAATTTTTTTTGCACTTTTATTTACTTTTTTGCGATCGGCGCTATCCAGTGGATAGCGCCGATTGCAATGCCCGGGGGGGGGGGTCTGTACAGCCCGGGATGACAGCTCCATGCTACCTGCGGACACTCACAGCATGGAGCTGTCATGTCCAGAGCCCGAGGGGCTTTATTCTCTGCAGGACACGTTTTTACGTCCTCAGAGAATAAAGCCCACTTCGGCAGGATGTAAAAACACTATGGGCTGGTCGTTAAGGGGTTAAAGGGCCACTCCAATAAAAACACATTTTTTTCATCATTTCCCTCTTATTTGATTACCTGTCACACTCTGGATGTCTCCTATGTATTCTATAGTCACTTACATGTAATGCAACCTCCTGTCTGATATTTATTTTCTTAACACTCTGTTAACTCTCATAAATTGCATCAGCACAGCATCACTTGACCAGCTAGAACCAGTACCGCATCTGCCTGCTGAGAGGACACTGATGTTACTTTCAGTAGTCCATATTCACCTAAATACTGTAAACTACAAACCATAATTATACAGTCAGGAGGATGGATTATGCTGACTGAAAAACTGACTTCTTGAGAGAACATAAAGCCAAATAATTCTCAGTTGGTCAGAGTGAGATCACATGACCTACATGAGGAGAAGGACTCCAGGAAGTTTCAAATAGAAAGGAACAACTAACCAGTGTAATACTAGCTAACATATATATAGCGGAACTAGTTGCATAATGTGCATAATGAATAAAACCAGTTTCACCAGAGTGTCTCTTTAACCACTTTCAATGGATAAAGCAGCATCTAGAGTTCTTGAAGCAGATTCCACATTAAGAAGTGCTATGTTACTTATTTTCACAGGTTGGGTGGAGAGCAGAAAATCAAGCTGGGAATTGAGAGAGGGTTGTCATTGATCGGCATGCAACTTGTCACTTAAGAACTGAGTTGCTGTGGATACATCTTGTCTTTTATATATTAGTTGGATGATTATTCGATCAATCTGATAACGCAAGGGATCATTTCTGATGATATAATAGGGAATAGATACTCATACCATTCCCTATTGCCTTTTTCAAGGTAGAGCTTCACTATAAAATAGGAATGCATATTATAGAATAGCTAAATGGCTCTTCCCTAGTAATTAACATCTGCCTCCCACAATGTAAATCTAGCAAACTGTACTTGTGTTTTGTAGAAACTTTTGTTATCAGCAGTACTATGTTTTTATTGCTGGAAATACACAGGGGAGACGTTAACTAAGTCAATAGCAGTATTTTACTGAAGAAATTTCCCAAGGCACTTCTGCTGGATGATAATACTTATAATAACTAATAATAATATGGTTAAAAATGTAACAAAATAACACAGAAAAGAGACAAGAGGCAGGATGTATTTTATTTGCTGGTGCGATAACACAAATTTGTCGCCAAAAAGGCATTTATTAGGTTTCACAACAAAGAGCCTAAATATGCCTAAAATATCTCAGGCTGCAGTTTAAAAATAAACCCTAGAATATTCATAGAATATGTAATATGGTCTATGATACTGCAGGCGTTAATTGTTTAACCTCTATGTGCCTCTCCTATTATGTTGCATCGACATCGCTGTATGAGCCCTTAGTCAGACGGGCGTTTTTTGCCGCGATTTGCGGATCGCATGACGGATGCGCATCCGCAAATCGCGTGACCGGTGCGCGCAAGTCGCCCGCAAATCGCCCGAAAATCTGCTCCTAGCCGCGTTTCATTAGAAACGGGCCGGAGCTGTCCAGCGCATTGCATTCAATGGAGACGGCAATACAGCCGTCTCCATTGAAAGCAATGCGCTGCGGGCGAGCCCGGGATGAATTGTCGGTAAGGGCTTAAATATATAAGCCCTTACCTGCAATCCATCCTAAAATGTGTTAAAATAAAAAAAAAATGCATTCTCACCTTCTGCCTGCAGCTCCGGGCAGCCGTCCTGCAGTGGGTGTGAAGGGGGTGTGAGTCAGACCTGCCCCCTGATTGGCTCAGCGCTGAGCCAATCAGAGGCATGCCTCACTCACACCCATTCATGAATTCATGAATGGATGTGAGTCAGACCTGCCCCTGATTGGCTCAGCGCTGAGAGGCAGCAGTCACTCACCCATTCATGAATTCATGAATGGGTGTGTGAGTGAAACCGGCCTCTGATTGGTCAGGCTGTGACCAATCAGAGCAGATCATTCAGCAGGCGGGGATTTGAAAGCCCCGCCGGCTGAATAGTGCCGAGAAGCAGTTCAGGAGAACTGACAGCGGCCGCGGCTGGACTCCGGCTGCAGCGGAAAGGTGAGTATACAATTTTTTTTTATTTTAACACATTTTAGCATGAATTGCAGGGAAGGGTTTATATATTTAACCCCTTCCCGACAATTAACCCCGCGCACGCCGGCAGCCCATTGCTTTCAATGGAGCGGCTGTATTGCCGCTCCATTGAATTCAATGGGCAAACATCGTTCTTCTCTGCCACAGCTGTTACAGCTGTGGCAGAGAAGAATGATTTGTCTTCTATATGTTCTCAATGGGGTCGGCGCTGCTGCCGCCGGCCCCATTGAGCGCATATACAGAAGCGAACAGGAATCGCAGATCGCAGATAGGTGCGATCTGTGATTTTTTGTTCTATAATTTTTCGGACGAGCGCATAAAAAACGCTCATGTGTCCGATACCATTGCGAAGCAATGGTTTTAAAAAATCGCCGGACGCATGCGCATGCGCAAATCGCGGCAAAAAACGCCCGTCTGACTAAGCCCTCAGGGCTTGTGTTTTGTGGGATACTTTGTATTCTTAATGGAAACAATTTGTGATTGTGCAACATAAATAAAGTGATAACTAAATTCTGAAGATCACTGCTCAGGCCGCCTGCACACGAACGGGTCAGATTCCGCATGTGGGAGCTCACAACGAAATCCAACCCTGTGCCCGGCTGGCTTCCGCGCGTACCTGTCTTATCTGTCCTTTTTCTGTAATGCGCATGGTCGCAGTGAGCCACCGCCGGACATGCAAAGTACAGATTTTTTTTTTTAAATGTTTGTTTTTCCCCCATCACCGCTAGTCGATGACACCGGTACCCGCAACTTACTTGCAATGTCAATTGTGGATGAGCCATGGGTTGGATGGCTTCCGTTGACCTCAATGAAAGCTGACCCCACAAAAATAGAGCATGCTGTGATAATTTTTCCTCCGCTCGCAGAAATGGCAATTAGTTTCTGCGAGTGTGCAGGAAGAATCAATTTTCCATAGCATGCTAAGGCTGGTATTTGTTGTGGAGTCACGGTGGGGACGCCGACTGCAGATTCTGCAGTGCAAATCCATTTATGTGCAGGAAATGCCTTAAAGGGGTTGTCCGGCGGCAAAAACGAAAATTTTTTCACACCCAAGTCCCCCATGTTAAGCAAGCATCACCAACTACTCATGTAAATCGTTTTTTTAGAGCGTTTCTACTCCCCATGAAGCTGTTTCATGAAGTTATAAAAATCTTCTTCCAAGATGGCCGCCATCATTTCCCAAGGTGCACCGCTGGTCTTCTCCCATGGTGCACTGCGGGTCTTTTCCCATGGTGCACCGTGGATGTTCTTCTCCAGTCTGAGCTCCACTGCCGATTACAGCCACCTCATTGGCTGATCGGCACCACGTGATGGGGCGGAGCTACGTGATGACGCTGAGAAGGGGGAGGAGCCAGGACGCAGCTCATGAGCCCGGACCCTCCAGAAGAGGATTCTTCTCTGCGCAAGCGCGACTGTTGCGGTGACCAGAGAAGAAGTTTAGTCGTCGCCATGGAGACGGGGACATCAGCACCAGAGGGGGTAAGTGAATAACTTCTGTATAGCCAATATTTAATGCACGATGTATATTACAAAGTGCATTAATATGGCCATACAGAAGTGCATAACTGCATTTGCTTCTGCGGGACAATCCCTTTAAGGACATTTTCCAGAGAGATAATATTGATGACCTATCAATATTAAAACAAATAAACTGTTTCATGATGGAAATAAAAGGGAGATCCAGCCAAATTTAGGTTAACACAGATACCTACGAGAAGATCATACCAGTGAAGTCCATGACTTTGGGTCAGCACCATTTTTCAGAGCATTAAGGCTCACGCTATTCTTTTAATCTATTTTTATATTTTAATTTCTTTTAATCTGATGAATCTGACATCATTCTAAGTAGAATGAAATTCATTTAACTTGCTTTTTGCCTTAAATATTGTGTCAGAGAATTTCTTCAGCAGAAAACTGTGAAGTGAGCAAAAAGATGTTTCGGCATTCCACCGTTTTACATATTGAACATTTCATGTGCTTCTATAGCATGTAAAGTACGCATTTTAGGAGGATTTTTTGTTTAAAAAATGTACTGACAGCGGTCATTAGAAACAAGATTCCATTTCCCAGAATGGTGACTGGAAGTATTTATATGTTTTTATATTATGTCCAAAATACGTTTAAAATAAATTTTGGAACATTGTATTTTAATCTAATTATGTTTATAATATTTTTATACAGCAGCCCCAGCTTCATTTTGTTAACCCCCTAGTGACATGGCCCATTAGGGACTTTTCAAAACCCATAACTTTTTTATCTTTTTGGCAACATGGCCATCCATATGCGGGCTTTTTTTTTGCGTGGGGAGCTGTAATCTTTATTCATACCAGCTTTTGGGTACATATAATATTGCATAACTTTTTTTATTAATTTTTTTGTATGTCAGGGAGAAAAAACACATGAATTCTGCCATTGTCTTTTGAGGTTCTCTTTTACACCATTAATCAATCATGCAGCATAATTGGCATGATCATTTTTTTGCTGTGAATTGGTACAATTATGACAATACCGAAATTATATACATATGTATTTTTTTAGACTTTTCAACCTTTGCACAAAAAAAATGCCTTTTTTCTTTTCATATATATTTTTTGCATCGCTGCATTCAAAGTCCTATAATGTTTTTATTTTTCCGTTGATGGAGCTGTGTGGGAGCATGACGAGCTGTAGCTTTTATTGGTACCATTTTGGGGTACATATGCCTATTTTGATCACTTTATGTATTTATTGGAAGATGAAGTAAAAAAGCATTTTGACCCAGTTTTTCTTTGTTTTTCAATTTGGGCAAAAAAGTGTGTTCACTTTATTGTAGATTGTTACAGATGCAACAATACCGAAAGTGTTTTTTTTTTTAATATTTTTTAAACAGGGGAAGGATTTTTTTTTAAACTATTTTTTGGCTCTTGATTCAACTACAACAAAGATATATGAAAAAAATTAACACAGAGTGTTATTCCTAAAAAGAGTATGGCAGAAACTCATTCAATAATGTAGTATATAATAAATAGCACTTTTAAAGGATTTTAAATAGAATAAAACTTTTGGTAAATGAGGTTCATTGTGTGCGGATTTGGAAGGAGTTACAGGGGGCTTTGGACCCCCGTTCTAATGATCACTTGGAGATCCCAAGGGTATGAGCCCCAGTGCTTAGACATTTATCACCCATCTTGTAGTATAGATGATAAATGTCCTTTGTGGGACAACGGCTTTAAATCCTAGCTGAAAGTAGATCTCAGGTCATATTATGCATATCATTATCCGATGTTGTTTACTAAAGTCTCGGTAATAATTTAAGATGGTTGATTCAGTCCATTTAAAGGATTTGTCCTTCACAATTCCTATCAGTGGTGCATTTCTTTCTAGGGAATTGACAATGTGAAAGAATGCTTTTTACTCAGTCTAATTCATAGTACATTATTCTAAACACCGATGACCTTTTCCCTTTCATAAAAACATAATAACAGCTATAAACCTGACTTGCCGAGGCATTTCTTACTTTTACTATGTCTTTCATTACCAATATTTTATTTTAGTAAAAGAAAAGATATGTTTTTGAGAAGCTGAAAACTGATATAGGACTATTATAGGCTTAAATGGAGTGTTGACAGTGCTAGCTAGCCACAATTCACGTATATGTAGAAATAACAGTGTTTTTATTGATTGATTTAATTGGTCAGATCAAGAATTTGCTAAAAATTATAACATTAAGCAAAACATTTTAGGTGCTACAAATCAGTTAGCATAATAGAAAAAGTTGTATTACTTGAGGATATCAACTGACAAAGCCTCATACAATGGGCCTAGTTTATCAAAACTGTCCAATCAAGAAACGGTTCCTGATCTTATTAATCAATCACAATGTAAGGTTTGAGAAGCAAAATGTGAGCTCTAATTGTTTGACATGGGCAGCAAGCCCATATTTCTTCATCAGTCAGTTTTGATAAATGAGCAGTGTTGCTCATACTGATCGGCCAGTCGATAAAATCAGGCTAATTTTTGCAAAATCGGGTTGGGTTATCCTAATCCAAACCGCAAAAATCAATAGAAAGTTGTTTTACAAATAAAAGTAACTGTGCATGTCCTGAGTTCAAATCACATGAAGGCTAACATCAGCATAGAAAAACGTCATCCAGATGTTGCCCTTGGACAGATTTGAACTTACAACTCCAGTACTGCAAAACAGCAGTACTAACAACTTGGCCACCACACTTGTCTGCTCCATTTCTCTTCTGGAAGAGAACCATAGGAATAAAACCCAAATAGAATATAAAAACCCTTTAAGACTTTCCCCTTGGTCAGTTTTGAACCAGCAACTCAAGCACCAATCCTAGCAACTGAGCCACCACAATTGTCTGCATAGCTCCACAGGAGGAGGAGGCGGGGTAGGAGCAAAAAGAATAAACACAAAGCACATACGAAAGCCCATCCAGATGTTGCCAATCAGAAATGCTAACAACTAAGACACTACATGTCGTCTTTGTTCCCACTTCTCCAAACGAGGACAAGATGGAGGGGAAAAAAGAATAAACTCAAGGAGAGCATACAAACTTCATGCAGATGCTGCCCACAATTAGCAGTGAGCCTAGTACACCAGTGCTAGAAGCAACATCTGGAGAGTTTACTATGTTCGCTTTGTGTTTATTCTTGTTCTTCCCCTGCTCTAGAGCAGAGTCAAGTGTGGTGGTTCAGTTGTTTGCACTGTTACTGAGCAGTGCTGAAGTTGCAGGTCCAAATCTGATCAAGAGCAATGTCTGGATAGAGTTTTTCAAAGTCCATGCAGATGTCACCGTTGGTGGCGTTTGAACCTAGCACACCAGCACTAAAAGGCAACAGTTCCAATAACTAAGCCACATTCATAGAAGATCACATACATGTTCGTGTAGCCAATGTATATTTCCATTGATTTCAATGCGAGTTGGAATGGACTGTTCTGCTTCACAATTTTTTTAATCGTTTCAGGCACTTCTAACGTGAAAATTCAATAATCACCCAACACAATAAATGAAGTGCCATGATACCCCTCTTATCACCGTGTTATCATTGCTTTGTATAGCCATAGAGTTAAATGAAAAAATTGTAGCATTGTAAAGCTACCACTAGGGTAAGTGATGATGGATGTAATACAGAGTGCAGTGGAAGCTTTATAGATTGACTCTATAGCTGTGTAACAGATAAATGGAGCTCTGACATCCATAATGATAGGTTATGAAATAATAACACATTTAGAAAAAAGAAAATAGAACAATGCAATGATATGTACACTTTAAGTCACCATGGTTTAGGTATGCTTATTGAAAAATATCAGTTCTGTTATTATCTCGATACCTATACTTAGTTTTTAATTGGCTTTTCACGTGAAACTCATTTGTTTCCCTGAAGTAAATTTTTCATATAACAGTGCAAATGAAAATGGTTTTCAATTTTCCAAACCCATTAAAAGACCTTATGAATTAAAATTGTTTGAAGTTCAAATGAAGGACAGTATCAGAATAACATCAATCCCCCGGAGACCTCACAGCACCTGGTAGTCACTCCAAAGGTTTTACAAATGTTTTCTTCAGCAAAGACAGCAAACATCATAAGGCCTTTTGTAAATATGTCTACTAGACTCTTTGTTTGAAGAGAATATTGAACTTCACCATTACTATTATATACACAAGGAGATTATTCTAGATTTCGGTATTTGATCAATGGTTTTGTGTGTGCCACAGGACTTACTTATTTTATAAAACAAACCTGATTTTTAAATGGATAAATAATCTATAACATCTTAATCTAGAGAAGGTCAAATGTAAAATAATCTCCAACTTCTATTTCACGCGTACTGAAATATAAAAAATTATTCCCCAACCTAAAATTAAGACACAACAATCTAATGTGAACATTGTTATGACACCGAATTTGTGTTGTAGGCCTACAATACAATCGCATACATTGATATCACACAGCTAAAGTGACAACATATTCGAGAAAATAAAAAAGAAAGCACATACTCCTATTAGGTTAATAATAGGTCTTATATAATGCACGTTTTATGAGGCAGTCAAATGGAATAATTGAATTTTTCTGTACCAAATGGAAATACAAAATAACAACATCTAAATGTTGATTAGATTGGTTATTTTATAAAGAGGAAAATTGTATTCGTTGAGAAAAAACAACTACTGTATTTTAATAAATATGCATGCGGATGAATCTCAGTAGCTTGGAAAACTATTTCAGATTTGTTTTCTATATACAGATGTACTGTATCTTTCCATAACTTGTCTTGCAACTCAATATATCCCAAGATGTATAGTGCAAGCTGTTAAACTAAAAGGGAGGCCTCTATAAAGGCCATCCATGCTTCATAGGCTACGATGTTAAAAATTTAAATTAAAAAATGTACCTTTTCTATACGGTACGTTTTTTTACTGCATGGTGCAAGATTGTATTGAATTGATATTATAATTAGAGTTGAGCGAACATGCTCGTCCGAGCTTGAGGCTTGTTCGAGTATTAGTATACTCAATAGTGCTCATTACTCAAGTGAGTACCACGCCGAGTTCGACCCCTCTCCATTTTCGTCCGCATGTGCACAGGTGGAAGAGAGAGGAAAAAAAAAGCTCGGCACCGGGCAGCTCAGATACAAAAATGCTCGGGTTTCCTATTGACTGCATTGGGGTACGTTACTCGAATAGAGCTCTCGAATATTACGGAAAGCTCGATTCGAATAACGAGCACCCGAGCATTTTGGTACTCGCTCATCTCTAATTATAACAAGTTATGTAACGTAACGAAATTCACGCTAATTTATGGGTGGACATATCAGTAATTATTTATTATTGAAAAGGATTTCCACCCAAAAAGTAAAGTTTTACACTTTTTTGCAGCCTAATGTTAATTGATATTTTTATCATTATATCACAACTATATTTATATATAAAGTTTTTATATCTAACAAAATGTTAACAAAATTTTTACTGACAACTCAAATATTTTTTGTCATAATAATATACAAAATGTAAGTATATGATTCACTTAGACTGTCTCTACCTATCAGACCCTCTACAAAGATTACCATTTACCCATGGTACCCTTTGACTATAGTTTAACCAAAGGCATCCATAGATTATGATACATTGCTAGAGAAAGTAATTTTTAATGGATCATTCTCCTACTAATAATAGCTGATCAGCTTAGGTGTAATGCTATTTTTACATTGGCTGATTATTGGGCCTGATCATTCCTGTGAATGCTTGTACATCCATCAATCGGGTCATGTAAAAGAGCCAATCATCAGTCAACAAATGGGCAATTGCTGATCGTTCAGTTTCAGCAAACATAAAATGGAGTTGTATACCAGCCTATGCAGTCAAAGGATTGTAATTATGATCGTTCCTTGCATAATCCGATTCTTGCCCTGGGTGGAAAAAAAGCAATGAGCGCCGATTGACATGCGTTTCGATCAGCAGTCATTTGATCATCCCAAGAGCTTGGATGGTTTAAAAGACCATTAGCAATGGAACATTACACAATTAGGTCATTGTCATAGGAAGTAGCAGCGAAGAACAGTTTTTCACAGATAGTAGTCATTTTAACATTAACTCAGAAATAATAGACAGCAGTGGTTGGATTAGAACTTACTTGTTGCCAGAGAACATCTTGTTGTTGTAGTCCCAGGGTAGGTCTAAAATGTAAAAGCACACTAAGTTATACAAATAACAATTTAATGTGATTAAAAGAAGCATTTTGATACTACCGGTGTTATAATGAATAGTAATGTAAAAATAAACATATATATGTGCAGATTTGAATATCATTCACTTTACGGGAGTTTTTGAACTTTTACTTTACTTTTTTGGCACAGCACTAGATATACTATAAATGTTAAATAAATGTTGGCAAATCCGTACGCTAAAGTATTGCAGTATTTTGTACAAGCAATTACACAAGCACAATTTTAAGTCTTCTTTGGGGACTGAAAAAAGGTTAAAAATAAGTTTGATAAAAAAAAATAACAAGAACACCCCCTTTTCCCAAACAATTGAATACAAAAGTGCTCAAAAAGCCATGTGTATCTCATATTCGTACCAATACAAACTACAGCTGGCCCCACAAAAAACAAGCCATTATAAAGCTTATAGGATGGGAGGCAATTAACCCTTAAACCACATCAATGATATTTTTATCAATTGTTATCTATTTGTAATACTGGTAATACTTAACATTCTAGCTCTTTGGGTTTCTTTTCCGTTCTGGGAGCCATGACATCATTCAGCATTTGAGGTCTGAATTCAGGTAGGGGTCTGGGGTTTGAATGTATTTAATGGTCAAGTCTGAGTAGGCTTTCTTGGGCTAGTGTGGGGTCTCCGTTCATTTTTGGAACTAGCATGGAATCTGAATTTATATAGGGGTCCAGGCTACGCTCTGGGCTAATTTTTAGGGTCTCTCCTAGGAGTTTGAATTTATTTAGAGGTCAAATCTAGCATCTGAATTAATATAGGGATTTGTTCTGAAATCTGAATTTCTTTGGGGGTCTGGTTTGGGGACTGAATTTATGTAATGGAATAAGTATTCTATCTGGTCTAAATTATTGTAATTTAGGGATATGCCTTAGAAACTGAATTTATTTAGGGTTCTACCCTGGTGTCTACATGTATTTAGGGGGCTAACATGGGGTTTGAATTCATATATGGATCTGGTTTGGGGTTTTCGTCCCCTCATATTTCGAGACTTGATCATCCACATCTGCTTGAAAAAATAGGTGGGGATGTTGCACATAAAATTGGAAAGGATGGGCAAAACCTTAAATATATAAACTATCAATTTAATGAATAAATAATTTCAGAGATGAAAAGAACTCACAATGGCATCATGTTTGGGTTTTTTATGTGAACAATATTTATTTACATTTCAGCTAGTCCCCCAATGTGTTTGGGCATTTATCGTACATCCCAAAACTATATAATTTGATAAGACAAAGTTACTGATATCCTAAGCAATGTCAACTTTAATCCCAACCTTGTACTAAATTTTGTAAATAATGTAGCATTAAAATGGTAAATTTCCACAGTAATTTTCATGCATGAGGTCTATTGTTTGAAAATAATGTATGCATAGAAAAGAAAATTAAGTAATAATGATGGTTCCACTATACAAGTAGCTATATTTCTCCATTGCCTTTTCAATCATGTTGAATTCTTCACTGTGTTCTGTCCCTTTAGGTTGAATTTCACAAGAAATTATTGTAAAATTACAAATTAATTTTAGACATTAATCATTTTATTCATCTAGAGTAGAACTCAATGTTCTTTCATAAGATAAATTGATAACGGCTTGCTTTTTAAAAATCATTTCAATGTTTCGGGCATATCTTCTAAGACAGAAGATTAATAAAGAGCTTGGTTTAACCGATATTTCAGTAAGTATAAAAAAAATCAAGGTTGTCATGTGCAATTCAAATTACAATACAGAAAATGTGAAAGACAGAAAAACTTCCCATTCATATTAAATGTTTTATTGTACACAAAGTGGCAAGAACATTTCACCTCTAGAAGTAAGTACTGTAAATACTAATTTAAAAACAAATTATGCACTAAAGGAACATGCTTAAATCAGGTTGTTGATTGTTTTCAAGGATGTTCTGTACAAAGGCCAGCTAGCTAGGGAATGCAATTCTGCAGAATAGGTTGTCAATTAAAGATGTAATATTTTGTTCTGTCCCTGCTGTCTTTATTTATGGTAAATGACCATGCCAGCTATAAGTCAACAATGTTGCATGTTTACTATCAGAAACCATTATGACTGATAAGAAAAAAATAGCTAGGATTCCATTATAAAAAGTAAGTACCATGAAGGCTATTACAAGCAATGAACAAAATAGTACTTGAAGGATAAACAAAGATTTACCTCCTATGTTAAATCTTCATACCATGTTCATAGGAATCTTATTATATTCAATGGAATTAGAACTCCATCATTATTATGGATTGGAGACACATAAACAGATATATTGGGCAGGGCTGGATTATAGGAAGGCCATATGAGGTTTATGTCTTTTCTGAAGTCTACGGCCTAAGGCTGACCATAGCAATTGTTGGAGAAAAAGTTATTTGGCTGACCACTATCCTCTGGTAACCCCCATATGCAGCTAAGGGTTCCTTTACACAGGACAATTGTAAGGCACATAAGTGCCTAACAGCCATCCCACAGACTACCACCCAATTATCAATCCTGTGTTTTACATAGGAGTGATAGTCATTTAAGTAAATAGAGGCAGAGTAGTCTAGGATCATTTTGGCCGCCCACCTACATTTACAATAAGCAGGCTTTGCTTAAAGGTTGAGTGGCTCCTGTATACATGGCCCAATAGCCTTTGGTTTCTGTTCTGCTAAAAACTAAGTAACTCCAACAAATGAGCCATATCTTGCTTAGTGCCCTGTTGGTAGCCTCAAGTACACAGGACAATTATCACCCCTTTTAATGACTACGGCAGTCTCAAAATTATTCAACCCTTTGAATAGAATCACTCATAACAGCACATATTTGCAAATCAGATGTTATCTTAAACACACCTAATGCAACTAATCAAGGGCATCATTAGTTCCATCATGTGTGCTTGAGATTAAAACATCAAGTACCTGGACTGGCCATGGCTTTGTTGACTGTGATACTTAACTGCATGTTAAAATATAGCGAAGCCAAGAGATTAGTCCAAACATTTGGGAGATCATTACCTTCCACAAACAAGGAAGGGGATACAAAAAACTGCAGAGGCAGTAAATGTTCTTAGAGTTACAGCTGGAAGCATAGTCATAAGTTCAAAGTTAAAGTAACGCTGGCTACACTACCTGGACATGGCAGAAAGAGGAAGCTATAACTAACTGCTATCAGATTCCTGAGAATACAGGTTGTCAAAATGCCTTGAGTGACTTTCATGGCAGCAGGCATGGAGGTTTCCATTTATACAGTAAGGTGCATACTAAATGCTGCAGGACGTCATGTCGAACTCCGAGACTTACACCTCTACTAGCCCAAAGGCACAAGAAAAGTTGGCTCTAATTTGCTCTAAACCATATAAACAAGCCACCATGGAGTTAAGAAATAAAATTAAAACCTCTAGAGGGGGCCCCTGAAAAGAACACCCTGTACACAGTGAAGTAGGGAAGTGGCTCTGTGATGCTCTGGGGCTGCTTTGCTGCTTCTGCACTGGGCAAGATGGATCCAATCAAGCATCAGGAAAACTTAGGAGAAAACAGGACCATGATCCAAAGCCTATCTCAAAGTTCACCAAGGATTGGTTTCAGGAGAAGCTTTGGAAGATTCAGTCGCCTGACTCGAACCCAACAGAAAATCTTTGATGGGATTTGAAGAAGCAGGCTGTAGCATGCAAACCCAGGAATATTAGTGAACTGGAGGCCATTGCCCATTAGGAATGGGCTAATATCCTCAATAACACTGTCAGAAGCAGGTATCTACCTATGCAGCACATTTACAGCAGATCATAACAGCAAAAAGGTGCTCGAATAAGTGCTAATGATGCTTGCCATCATTTAAATTGATTTTTTTATTTTTTTAAAACCGTTTAAAGTTTGTAAATTTGGTAAATAAACCTAAACTGTATATACCAACAAATGACAATTACATTCTTGCCAGGTGGTGATAAAGGTTTGTTTTTCTTAGCATTTATTAGAATTTCTTCAACTATTTTTTACCACATATTATGTAGCAAAGTTTTGAAAAAGTGTCCATTAACCAAGTCATACAAGGTAATGGGACACTAAGCCGGTCGAAACACCTTTTTACCACACAACAAGCTTCCAGTATTATTCATGAGGGGCATTGATATGTCTTACATTGTTGACCTCTAACTTTAAGTTACACTTCTGCCTATAACAAGCAATTTGATTTTGATTTTCAATATCTTTCCCTACATTAATGAAAATGGACAACAATGGCATTTTCCTATGGATGCATTAGACCTACTTTAGAAGACTGCAAGGGCAGAGTAGACAGAGCATCCATATCAACCAACAAGATTCCAGTTTTTCACAGGCTGCTTTGAAAATGAAGACCAATGGGATACTTTGGGCAAAGTTTTCCTTTACTATAGTTTTGTATTAAGTATCCACTAATGTTTCATTAGAATGCATTCTTTTAATATGGAAGGTGTCTTTGGGCGATGATTTTACAATGACTTGCATGGTGAATTTTCCAAGTCAAGTTCAGTCTATAACAGCACAGAAATGATATTCTATATTCTGCCACATGTAGCACATACTGATGAACCAGCAAATTAAAATGTAATGTGAAGCTATGACACTGGGGATATAAATGGATTGCCCTTTTGATGTGCTGTGGAATTTGTAATTAGACCAAGATTTGCCATTTAATTATAATACTATTTCATTGATAATGCTGAATGAAAAAACTGTTTAAGCATTTCAGTAAAATAACATTGGAAGGACAAGAACAGTATCACACACATATTTTTCCCTGAGCGGCCATATATCATTATACTGCATACTGAGTTGAAAGCAATCAAGCGTTGTTAGCCATCCTCATCCTTGGGTAAGGTAATTATTAGCATGCTTTTTTCTCTTACATTGTGCTTGCCAAAAAGGCTCCATGCATGAAGAGCTAATATAAGCAACCAATCTAAATCAGGTTTTAACTCCATATCTACAGTGCGGATACCAAAAAGTATGACTGTAATAAGTCAATGACAAGTTCTAAGAATAATAAAAAAAATTAAAATGTTTATTTGCAATTAGTATTTAATATGATTTTAAAATAGAACATTATAATTACATTTGCATACAGCTTATTCATATTACAGAGTGTCTATTATTTGATTTTTCTGCTAATGTTAATAAATTATATTCAATATATCCAAACTATATATACAACAAAATGACTGGCATTAGAAAGCTATTTTTTTTAGCAAGAAGTTCCCCAAGATACATTCCAAATAGAAGAACACGTACAATAATCTAGTTTTTTTAATATCTATTAAGTTGAATATTTGTTATTTCTAGCATCATGGAGCTTACAGGGTAACTGCCTGTAATAATAAAGATAATTCATGTCTAACAGTGAAGTCAGACACTATATTAGTAGTATACAGTACTATTGCTACCAGAGAGTTGTGTCTAAAGGCCCATTTAGACGTACCAATAACACTGGTCAACAGTGAAAATCTTTCCGATTTGAAAATAGGTATTTCTTAATCATTTCATCATGGAAGAAACAAAAATGACATTGAAAACTTTGCGTTTTAACTCTTGGCTCTGAGATGTAGCCCATTTAAGTTGGACTCATGAAAAACTTTTGTAAAGGGGATGAACCAGGGTGGAGAAGCTTTTCAGGACCTCAGAAGACAATTTCCACAGCTCAGTGATGCTAAAGTTAAAGAAGGCGTCTTCATTGGCCTGCAGATTCGGCATCTTCTTAAAGATAGAAACTTTGAGCAAGGTCTTCAGGGTCATGAGAAAGCAGCATGGGAGGCATTTGAAGATGTTGCGCATGGTTATCAGGGAAATCGAAAAGTTGACAACTATATCATCGATTAGGTTACAACATGTCACTCAAAATCCATTTCCTACATTCTCACCTGGACTTCTTTCCTGACAACTGCGGTGCCATGAGTAACAAACATGGAGAGCGATTCCATGAAGATATATCGAAAATGGAACAAAGGTATCAGGGAAAACAGAAGCTTCTCTGCTTGCGGTCTACTGTTGGAGAGTGACAAAAGATGCCCCAGCAAAGGAGTTCAAGTGACTAGCAAAGAGTCCGTTCAGGTGATTTAGCCCTTTTATTTGAAGTTAGTGCATCTATAAAACCAGAGTTAGGCCTACTAAACAAAATATGATGTCACATTCATTCTCCTTCACCCAAAATTAGGGGAGGCTTCCCACAGCCCCCATGACAGCTCCAGCTTGTCGGCAATCTCCGGGAACTGACAGCATAAAGCTGTCATGTCCTCAGCCCACAGGCTTTAATCCTCAGGGGAAGTTTGTTTTTATGTCCCTGAGGATTAAAGCCCACAAAGCCAGGACGTAAAAAGGCAATGGGGCAGTCACTAAGGGGTTAATGATCAGTTCTTAACTAATTAACTACCAGCTATTTTAAGGTTTTCCTTTTTGTTTATTACCGTCCCTGCATTCCAAGAGCTATAACTTTCCTCTGTCCTCTCCTTACTACTGTAGCGTATTGAGCACCCAAGGCACATGAGCCACAGTATGTATGTCTTTTTACAGGACTAACTAAAATAGCAATAGGAGAAAACGAATGTAACATGGTAACAGTGTGTAAGTCGGAAAAAAGAAACATATCCATCCAGTTTAGCCTATTTCCCATTCCTCCATAGTGATCCAGAGGAAGGCAAAATACCCCAAGAGGTAGGCCAGTCTCGCACACAGTTTTTACAGCATTTAGCGCAGCATTTCAAACACCTCTCTAAACACCTCAATGGATTTCAATAGGGCTTCTTAGATGAGCATTCGAAAAACTCTGTGATTTTCAAACGCTGCTCTATTTTACTGCGCTTCAATGCTTTTTAACGCACCTCATCACCCATTGTAATTATGGGGTGCATTACAAACAGCTGTTGAACGTATTTGAAAACACCGTTTGAAAAAGCATTAAGACATGGCGTTTTAACAGAGCCTGTGTGAGAGCAGCCGTAGGAGTCAATTTTCCTCATTTTAGGGGAAACGGAATCCTACCTGACTCCAATGTGACAATCAGAATAAAACCCTGGATCAACAACCCTTTTGAAGTAATCAGTGATAAAACACATAATATTGTACACTCAAGAAAGGTGTCCAGGCCCATCTAGAAGTCTTTTAGTGCGTTCACCATCACCACATCCTCAGGCAGAGAGTTCCAGTGTCCCACTGCTCTTACAGTAAAGAACCCCCTTCAGTGGCTAAATAAAAATGTAAAAATGGCAATAAATAAGTAAAGCATTTAAACTACTATAGCAGGAAGGCAGTGAATATGTACATCTAGTGTACCCATGCAATACATTGGAGACCATATATTTGAAGGGCTGCCAAGCAAACCTACATTAAGATTCCCCAGGGTGATAAGAGTTGAGAATCACTACCCATGCTGTAAGCTGGACTCATCTTAAAACTGGGTTACATTCTTAAAGCAATCTCTTTAATGCTGATTTTTATGAAAATTGTCTCCGAATTATTCAAGTCTATTCCACTGGTGAGTCAGCTCATTGAATTTTAGGTATTTACAGTATTTATAATCGCAGAAAAACTATGAAGGTGAATAGGCGAAGTTTGCATAATCGCAAATACATTTGCTCTGTTCCTCCTTGCCATTGTAAAGGCCCATTTACACGGAGCGACCATCACTCAAAATTCGCTCAAACGACAGTTTGAGTGACAGTTTTGAGTGATCATCATTTCAAAACTCCAAGTAGCTAATTAGCTACTTAAGAGTTATGCAGGCAAAGTGGGATACCCCTGCTATAGCTCCGAGAACAATGTAGCTGTTTTGTATATGTAAATAGCTGCATTGTTCTTGGCGCTTTCAGCTGGTGTCGCACTGAGAACTACCAGCGGGATATCAGCTGAAAGAATGCTATCAGCACCGCCCGCTGAAAGATCAGCTTGTGGTGCTGATAAGGCTCATTGCAAATTTCTACCTGGCTAGAAATCAAAGATGAACAAATAGTGCACGAACAGTCGTCTTTGAGCAAATTTTGAGCGATAATTGTTGTGTCTAAATGGGCTTTAATGTATTAACTAGCCAAGGCACATTGCTATGGCATGAATGCTTTTGTGCTTTGAGCCTTCATCAACTTTGATGCTTCACATTTCTGATTGTTTGCCATCCTGACACTTGCTTCATTCCCAGTTCTGAACTTTATCCCTAAATATGATGTTTTGACTTCCAACTTCTGATATTAACTCTTGCCTACAGCAATTTTCTGACCTCTTATTTATTTCCTGCTTTTGCTGTTATTCTTACTTTTGGCTCTGAAGTCTAGCTAAGCTTCAACTTCACCTTCATCTATTGGTTTTTGTAGTAATGTTAGCAACAACTGAAGACTATCCTGGAGACTTTGGGAATACCCTTGCAGAAAAAGAAGGTAAGGATTAAGACTAGAGATGAGCGAACGTACTCGGTAAAGCACTACTCGTCCGAGTAATGTGCTTTATCCGAGTATCTCCCCGCTCATCCTGAAAGATTCGGGTGCCGCCGCGGAGCGGGGAGCTGCAGGGGAGAGCGGGGAGGAACGGAGGGGAGATCTCTCTCTCCTTCTCTCCCGCCCGCTCTCCCCTGCTCCCCGCTGCGACTCACCTGTCAGCCGCAGCGGCACCCGAATCTTTCAGGACGAGCGGGGAGGTACTCGGATAAAGCACATTACTCGGACGAGTAGTGCTTTACCGAGTACGTTCGCTCATCTCTAATTAAGACTTCATGTCTAAAGTTATCCTGTTCCAATCCAACTGTTATAAATCTTGAACTAGCTGCCCTTGTAGCATGGGGCTACCTTTATAGCACAGGTGATATCCAAATGAGTATTCTCTTCTGTGCCTTGCTATTCATTTAACTAGACATAAAATGCCAATCTAATCATTTTGGGCAATAACAGTAACTAATATATTTAATAATACTAAATTATGTAAAAAATTCATTGAAGTATCCCTTTGGCTGGTTATTTTTAAGCAAACGATTAAAATTCAGCATTTACAGGTCACATGGGTCATCGATGAAACAGCTAGTTTGTTATGCCTACAATGTATTTTGGCAGTTGTGTACACAAGATAATGACAATGAATGCCACCTAAATTATTAGAATGAGATCTATTGTTGACACTCAATTTGCAATTTCTTTAGTCACCAAAGGAAAATATATTGTTAAGACTGTTCTGCTTCCATTGTCTTTATGTCCCAGAGTGCATCATTAGCTTATCTCTTAGATTCTCAAGAATCCACACACTTAAGTGTTTGAGTTTAATTTGCTCTTGGGAAATAGTATGCTAAATAACCATCAGATTACGCCTTCTCAGGCAAAATTGTGCTTGGTGGCTATAACATCCCAAATTAAAATGCAATGTGATTATCTCAGATAATGTGTTCAGCCATTCACTGCTTTCAAGCATAATAGAGTCCTAAAGTTTTACTAAGTCTGCAGAAAAAATGAAGAGGAAAGAACTTATCAGAATTGGATTGGCTGTTAAATATTTAACTTTCATTTTAAGTGCAGGCATAAACTGGGATCAAAGATTTCTAAGTATGGCTTGGTGAGCAAGCAGCAATTATGGGTTACAAGTGTAGAGTCTTACTCATAATGCCTAGTGGTGCATGCTTGTTATTTTGTTGCAACTCTAAAGAGTTATAACACATGTTTACCTAAACATGTCACATAATTACATCTAATCGGAAAACAACTTCCTATTTTTCTGATTTCATAGTTTTTTGGTTTTTTTTTTTAGAAAAAAACAACTATTCAAAATGATCCAATCCCATAGTAAACCGAACTGACAGCTGTGTACATTCATAGACTGACAAAGAAAAGGTCTTTCTCAAGGTAGGTTCTTTCAGCTAGAAGTTGTATAATTTGGCAAACAGGTTTACTGACAAAGTATAGGACTCACGGTCAAAACTATGACTAGATTGGAATATTTTTTGTGGAGAGGGAATGCAAAATTAACATATAATTAGGTTATTTATGGTTGACTGAACAGCTCAATATTGCTTTGAAAGGAAATGTATCTTCTATATAATTTTTTTTTTATCAAGTACAACCCAATAGTGAAATATATAACTTTTTGGTAATCTGTTTTATTTCTGATTGTAGATTTTAGTATTTCTTGTCCGTACATAATTATAGAAGCTGCCATCTTGCCTGAGCAGCCGAGTTGCTTTACAGCAGCCTCATGGGCCATGCACACCAGTGACTTCTATGGCAGAATGTTGTGGGTATGCTCTGTGATCTGTTCAGAGAGCACTATGCAGGAAAGGGGATTCGATAGGCTGTGAGCATCACCTATTGTGAAAGGTGAATTGTATTGTGAA